>NW_027205603.1:0-600000 GCF_024711535.1 Dipodomys merriami | reverse complement strand
TTAATGTTTTCGTTTCTTTCATGCATGTGTTTCTAACGCATTTATAAGATTATTTCTTTGTTGCTTTGTATGTCCCTCCCCCACAGTGTAACCCCCGCTTTCACTATATTTGATGTCAGTATAACATGTGGAGGAGATGGGGACAAACAAGTCGTTTAAGGATTCAGGTGGACCTGTTGCAACAATGAGAAGTACAAAATGTCATGTCAAAACCAACTTTACAATGTCGGTGTGGGGGGGGGGAGGGGGGTATGATTGGGTGGGGGGAGGGGGGAGGCTGGGAAGGGAGGTGAAGGGTAAACAGAGGAGGAGGCTGCAATGCTTGGTAAGAAATGTATGCATGCCGGGCGCTGGTGGCTCACGCCTGTAATCCTAGCTACTCAGGAGGCTGAGATCTGAGGATCGCGGTTCAAAGCCAGCCCAGGCAGGAGAGACCGTGAGACTCCTATCTCCAATAAACCACCAGAAAACCGGAAGTGGCGCTGTAGCTCAAGTGGTAGAGTGCTCGCCTTGAGCTGAAGAGCTGAGGGACAGCGCCCAGGCCCAGAGTTCAAGCCCCATGACCGACAAAAAAAAAAAAAGAAATGTATGCATTATCCTGCCCATGTAATTGTAGCCCCTCTGTACAGTATGTTCTCAAATAAAATAAAATTAAATTAAAAAAAATTTTGTTTAAAAAAAACTCTATTTTCAATTTTACAAAAAAAAAAAAAAAGCCACACATAAGTGTTTACAATAGATCTACTACTAACTGGCAGACTTTTAAAGAAGTATCCTTCAACTGGTGAGTAGGTAAGTAAGCTGAGGTATATTCAAAATATGGGATTCAACAAAGAAATAAAATGCAATAACCTCTGATGAACACAAAATTCCTGAGTCTCATAAGTTTTATGCTGAGAAGTCAGACCTCTAAGGTTATATGCCAATGTTTTCCATTTATATAACATCTTTTTTGGGGGGTCCTGGAGGATGAACCCAGGATATTGCACTTGCTAGGCAAGTACTTTGCCACTGAGCTACATCCCAGCCCTTATATAACATCTTATAAAAGGTAAGTGATAGGCCGGGTGCTGGTGGCTCACACCTGTTATCCTAGCAACTCAGGAGGCTGAGATCTGAGGATCGAGGTTCAAAGCCAGCCCGGGCAGCAAAATTCGTGAGACTCTTATTTCAAATAAACCACCAGAAAACCAGAGGAAGCACTATGCCTCAAGTGCTAGAGCGTAAGCCTTGAGCTGAAGAACTGAGGGGCAGTGCCCAGGCCCAGAGTTCAAGCCCCACGACTGACAAAAAAAAAAAAAAAAAAAAAAGGTAAGTGATAGGAATGTCAAACAGATCAGGATGCCTGGGGGTAAGGCTGGAAGGCAAGGGGCATGAGGACATACTGAGCCAACAAGAATACTCCACATCCTCACTGTGGTGGTGTTTGTATGGCTGTGCACAAAGGGCACACTCCATCTTCTAAGGAAGTGCCTTCCACCATGTGTAAGTTAGAACAGTGAATCCAACTTAGAATATATAGAGCAATCTCTCCATACATGTTCCATCTCTGATCTTAGAGACACACTACATCTATCCTAGCAGCATTAAACAGGTTCTCATTTCACTTAATGTTTTCCTTTTTAAACTTTCCATACGTTGTCAGCTCACCAGTCTCAGGATTGTCCTTCACAGCTCGGTAGATATGCTGTTTCTACTGTCTCATCTCAGTTACTTACTAGAAAACTTACACATAAAGCTTCTGGAGAAACAGTAGTAATTTTTTTAGTCTTCCTCAAGTGCCACATAAAACAGAAGGATGATGAGATGGTAGGATCAAAAAACCCATCAGTAATATTCACAAGCAAACTAAGGTAATCCTTGAATTCCAAAGCACAAGTAGAATAGACAAATGACCCAGCAAACAAGCATCAACATCTGTTCTACAAAAAGTAAAACAACAGAATAAGTGACTTTACTTTTTGAGAGTAGGAAGCTCTCTGGAATAGCCAGCAGAGGGTCACTACAAAGTGCAGGGCCTTGCTGAGGACCATAGCTAACACTGGGAGGGCATCTAGATGTTCTAGCACCAGAGAAATCCCAGGTCCTGTGAGAAATGGTTGCTCATACCTGTAATCCAAGCTATTCAAAGCCAGTTCGGGTAGGAAAATCCATGAGACTCCATCTCCAAAATAATCATTAAAAAAAAAAAAAAAAAACCTGGGCTAGAGGCATGGTAAAATACTAGCTGAGCAAGAAAGCTAAGCAATCATGTCAGGTTCTGAGTTCAAACCCTGGTAAACAAACACAAACACACACACACACACACACACACACACACACACACAGAAGAAAAGAGAGAACAAACATGTAAAGTGAGGAATACACAGCAGAAAAATCAGAAATCCAAATGCTATATGTTTTGTTGTTACTCATTTATTTGAACACTACACTACAACACTAAGTGGGGGAGTTCTGAATGTTAGTAAAACTATTTGAGACAAGCCATCTAAAACTGAAGAGATAACAATAAAATAAGCATCAACAAAATATCAGATTCAAAATGTATACAAAATTCCAAGGCAAAACAAAACTCATTTAAAAACTATGAAGCAGTGGAAGGCTTCTGAGTCCAAGCCCCAGTACTTGCACTGAATCAATCAATCTTGTTGAAACAAAAAAGAAAAAATACTAAGTCATCCAAGGAATAGAACTGATCATCTCTATAAAGAAGATGACATATATACGGCACATGGAGACTGAATAAGCAGGCAGTAAAGGCTCTGCAATCATCCTTACCACATCTCATGTCATCTACTGAAACAGGAGAAAGAAAGGTAATTTTTAGAAACCCTATGTGGTCCTGTCATTCAAAACTGCTCACCAGAAAATTAAGCAATAAGACTCCAATGGTCATAGAAGCCTTCTTTATAGCTTGAGTTGCCCACGTAAGCAATGTATTATCTTAAAAGACGTAACTTTTTATTCCTCAAGGTTTTTGTTTTTCCATCAAAAATAAAGATAACACAAACTTCAGAAGAGCTGTGAGGATAAAATAAATGTATTTGAAGCAATAAGCACATAATATAATACTGGTAGATGTTTACACAAGTTGGTTTATTCCTAAACTTCAATGTGAAAACACTCACTCATAAAGCCAACATCAAGTCCTACAACAATAGGGCCTAGTGCTGCCTCTGTGAAATGTGCACCATAGGTCAAAGTTTCATTGCAACAAACAAGAAACTTCTGTTTTTCCTTAATCTACCATTTTACAATACTTTGTCATTTTGGGTCAGTAAAGAAAAGGTAGAACTGTTCCTTTATAATATCAATAAAAACAACTTGTTTAAATTACATTGGAAAGCAGAGAAATATTTATTTCTTCTACTTAAGAGTACTCAGTTTTCTGCTTCGTTATACTTTAATGAAAACCAGTGGATTCATGATGATAATAATGACAATGTTGACATTGAAACAATTAATAGCTGTTGACATATCCTGGGCACTGGATCATGTTCAAGGCCCTGTTTTAAAGGTATTGTATACATTGAATTCCCCAAAACCCCAAAGTCAGTTCTCAGAAAAGGACCAAAGTCAGCTAAAAAACTAAGATGCTGTTGACCTTGCCATCACCCTGCCAAGCTAGGAACTTAGGAATCAATGTTAGCTTTTTGTGCCTCCCAGATCAGAAGAGTAATAAGCCTACAATCTTCTAACTAAGGGCCAGAACTAGTGCAGAACTAGTTGAGTATATCTAAAAACAATCTGATAATTGTATGTGACCTATGTAGTAATTACATTATCTAGGAGATTCTAGTATCATATGCTGGGAAGAAAAACTAAAGTTAAAATATAGTGACAGAACTAATCCAAGTACGAACAATACACAGTTCTGGACATTATTTATGATAACACTCATTTCTTTGATGATTTATAAATCAGTAGTGTTTAAAATAAAGGTAAAGACTATATTATTCTATCAGAATTCTTTGGGGAAAGCTAGTAACCCTTAACAGCTAGGCAATCACTATTTTAAAGAGCAGTTTTTTGCCTATGGCATGTAAGGGAATATGAGTCTCTGTTCTGATTTGTAATAAAACAGAGCTCAAAAGTTAATATGCTATTGAAGTCACCTAAACCTATTTGTAATCTGTCAACCCTATAAATCCCGAAATTCCTGCCTCCCTCAAAAAGTCAACTGATAGATAAAGTTTCTGAGAAATCCCTAAGGTTAGTGAAAAAAAAATATTTCAGAAATGTTGAAAAGAACCCCGGGGGTCTGAGATAGCTGAAAATCAGTTTTTCCTCCAATGAACGTAGAAAGCTAATAGTCGTTTCATAACTTCTCTAGTTTTCTCCTATCTTTTTTTTTCTTGACCTTAACAAAAACATCACTTAAGATACTGAGGTAAATAATCATGTAAAAAAAGCTAAGTGAAAGCTAAGAGCCTTTCTTAGATATTTATACCCGTGTGAAAGAAAAAAGTCAGTATTTCCCTCAAATCAAAATACAATTACCCTTTCATGAAATAACTCACAAATAGGATGAAGAATTCAAGCAACATAAAATCAAAATGCCTTTTAAAACTTTAGAACAAGTCTGAGTAGAGTCCTGTGACAGTCTACCAAATAATACACTATCCAGTGTCTACCTTAACGTTCCAAAGACTTGGCGGCACCAACTATTATTCCAGAGTACCCATTGCTATTCAATAGGCACCCTGCCAATACCTCCTCCAATTCCAGAGAACTTTCTCCTGGACATATCATCTAGGGAGCAATGGTAAGAAACAGTTCTAACTTGCTAATGGGATATAGAGGAAGTGGATTTAATTCCATTTAAGAACTAAATTCAAAAGAAATTTCAGAATACTAACTAGGGAATTTATAGTCATCAAGATACTCTTTGGGGATGGAACTACAATATTGTTATCTTATTTCAAATACACAGTACATATAGCTTCTAATGACAGAAAATTTCAAGATGGTCCTTGATTTTGTATAATAGATGCTCCCCCAAAATACAAGTCTCAAACTACAAGATCAGCATTTACTATGGAAGGATTTGAACTTTGTGAAGAGTTCAGGGAATATTTCCTTTCTTTAAGTTAGAGAGCATTTGTCTTTAAGTTCTATTTTAAGCTAGGCACTTGGTGGCTTACACCTGTAATCCTAGCTACTGATCTGAGGATCCTAGATCTGAGGACTGTGGTCAAAATGAGCCCAGGTTGTTACTATAACCAAGATATGGAATCAACCCAGATGCCCCTCAGTGAATGGATGGATCAAGAAAATACAATGGAATTGTATGCTCCCATCAGACAGAATGACAATGTATTTGTAAGGAAATGGAAAGACCTGGAAAAAAATTATACTAAGTGAAGTAATCCAGACCAAAAGAAACAGAGTGCATGGTTTCCCTCATTTATAATAATTAGAATATGCCTATAAATATACAAGCAAACTCAATGGATAGTAAAAGACAAATAGTTATACTTGGACATGATTAACTAAATAGTCTAAACATTTACACAAAGAAGAACAATGGAGGACATTAGGAGAGGATCACAAGGGCTCAATAGCTATGCTCAAATATCATATAAAATGATGCTTATCAAATGAACTCCAAGAAATGGAAATAAGGTTTTTTTTTTTTTTTAAATTGCACTGTTTGTGGTTCTTTTTTTTTTTCTTTTCCTTTTTTCTTGGGTTTATTCCCTACTGACGCTGTTTTGATTTCTGTACAATTTGTTTTGTATATAAGTTTATCTGATTTGGGGATGGGAGGGGAAGCACAGAAATGGTGGGACAAAGGACAAACCAAACTAATTTAGCAGTGGAACCTACTAGACAGTATGTTGGAAATGAACTATAAAACGGGGTGGGGGAAGGAGGGAAGTTCCAAGGGGAAAAACTGGGAGAGAATGAGAGAGGGGGTGACACTGTTCAAAGGGAAATGTACTCATTACCTGACTTATGTAACTATAACCCCTCTATACATGATCTTTACAACAAAATTAAAAAAATTAAAACAAAACCAGTCCAGGCATGAAAGTTCATGAGATTCTTATCTCTAATTAACCACAAGAAAACCAGAAGTGAACCTTAAACTCAAAGTGGTAGAGCACTAGCTTTGAACAAAAAGAGCTCAGTGCAGCGCCCAGGCCCTAGTTTAAGCCCTATGACCACACCACACACACACACACACACACACACACACACACACACACACACACGCATGCACGCACACGCACACACACACACACACACACACACACACACACACACACACACACACACACACACACACACACACACACACACACACACACACACACACACACGGTAATACCAGCCCTCGTATTTATTATAAAAAGTGAGAGTCAGGCTGGGAGTGTGGATTAGTGGTAGAGTGCTTGCCTAGCATTCATGAAGCCCTGGGTTTGATTCCTCAGTACCACATAAACAGAAAAAGCCAGAGGTGGCTCTGTGGCTCAAGTGGTAAAGTGCTAGCCTTGAGCAAGAGAAGCTCAGGAACAGTGCTCAGAACCTGCAATCAAGCCCCATAACTGGCAAAAATATAAAAAATAAAATAAAATAAAAAGTGAGGGGCTGGGAAGGTGGCTCAGTGGTACAGTGCTTGCCTTGCATGCATGAGGCCCTGGGTTCAATTCCTCAGCACCACATAAGCAGAAAAAGCCGGAAGTGGCGCTGTGGCTCAAGAGGTAGAGCACTAGCCTTGAGCTGAAGAGCTGAGGGACAGTACCCAGGCCCAGAGTTCAGGCCCCCCCAAAAAGTGAGAATCACACAAGAGTATGACAGTATAAGTAAATGATTTAAAGAGAGACCAAATATAAGATTGGAACTCAATTACATAAAAAACAAAGCTAATAATTTCTCAACATTACCACTCCCAATGATGTTACTGCTGTTATTCACATCCATTCTATCTGTTTGATAGGAATGCTATATAAGGGTGGAGGTCATGGTTTTATTCCATACACAACACATATTGTAGCATCCCACTGGAGGTTTGAAATTGACTGTGATGAGAGTACTTATACCACAAAAACCAACCAGTGCTACAAAACACAGAATGATCAACGATGGTGATAGATCAAGATGTAAAAACTTATGGAGACCACAGCTGTTTCACTGTGAATAGTGTAAAAAAAAACTGAGGAAATATTGTTCTAGTACTCAATGACTAGTATGAAACTCATCAAGTCACTCATATCTAACAAATCTGTGAAGTTATGATGTGCACATTTAATGTTTCACATTGTGTTCTTCATTAACAAAAGGAAAAATATCAACCAATATTCATGCTGGAAATACTGATTTGTCAGTTGTAACAGTAATTTGGTGACAGATACAAGAGTTCAGTAAATATCAACAAAGCATTTATTTGTTTATTTTTGGAACACTTAAATCTGTGTGTCTTGCTGTGTTTAGCATAATAGTAGGTACAGCATGTAGATGATACAGATGCTTCTTTACAATTATCTTTGTGTGTCTGTGTGCCAGACCTGGGGCTTGAACTCAGGCCTGGGTGCTGTCCTTCAGCATTTCTGCTCAAGGCTAATGCTATACCACTTGAGCTACAGATCTACTTTGGATCCATCTGTTTGGTTAATTAGAGATAAGGACTTCATTGTCTTTCCTGTCTTGGCTGGCTTGGAACCACGACCCTCAGGTCTCAGCCTGAGTAGCTAGGACTACAGGAATAAGCCACTTGTGCCTGGCTCTCTACTTATCTTTTGAAGAATCAAAATCAGGGACAAAGTTAAAAAATAAACCCTATAAATATTTCCAAATATGCATTTGCTGACAAGAATAACTGCTTCTGATAAGCCTCAGATATATTTTCCTTGTAAATGGAATGGGTCTCACTTCCTCCTAAATTTCTCAATCCCTCAATCAAAGGGGAGAGTCAATTTCTGTAATGAATTCACTGGGTCCATCCATCTGCTAAATGACAGTTATGGTGGATTGAGTGGTGTGCTGATAAGTGTGTAAAGCTGCATGAAGGGATGCACAGGTAGATGTTTACTAAGTTTTACCAATATATCAAAGATTATAGAAAATCAGTTACAAATCACAAAAAGTATAATTTCTTATAAATTCCATATGATCAATTAATTCTCAGAATATTTTGGTTAGTATTTGCCAACCTCGTGTATCAATAGTCAACCAATGGCTGCAACTGGTGAATGAGTATACTTCTATCGTGTGTGTGTGTGTGTGTGTGTGTGTGTGTGCACGCGCGCGCTAGTCCTGGGCCTGAACTGGGCTTGGACACTGTCCCTGAGCTTCTGTATTCAAGGTTAGCACTCTACCTACCACTTGAGCCACAGCTCCACTTTTGTTTTTTTGGAGGCTAATTGGAGGTAAGAGTCTCAAGGATTCTTCCTGCTTGGGCTGGCTTCAAATCATGATCTCCAAATCTCAGTCTCTTAGTAACTAGCATTATAGGTGTGAGCCACTGGCATTTAGTTTGAATGAGTATATTTCTGACATGAATATCAGTTTAGGCCACAAGACAGAAAGCTTTTACTTAAATAGCCACAGAATAAACATCTTAAGCTTGTAAACTACAGTTGCTGTAACTACTACTTCTCTCTGATAATACAGCATCAAAATAGATATTGACAACATGTAACCAGGCACAGCTTATTCCAATGAAATCTTATTAAAGAATCAGGCTGCTAGCCAGGCATACTTTGCTGACCTCTAGTTTAGTCTAGAGTAGAACATAGAAGGGAAAAGAACTTCTCTTGTTAAAGATGGGAGCAGCATCTCTGCTTAACTGTGTAACAATTTTACAATACCAGAAGAGTATTTCCTCATTTTTGATACTATTTACTATTTTGGTTCTATTCTATTTTGGTTCACATTCTGAAGTTTAAGACACTTTTTCAACATTTTCCACCATCACTTTCTCAAATGTAGATTATTAACACAATGATAAATGAAGTCAGGATTTATAGCATTTGTTCATTTCTGTAATGGAAACACTATCATGTAAACAATGGCCAATTTCAAACTACCAGTATGCTATTACTGAATGTGGAGTTGAACATAGTTATACAGTATTTTCACTATATAGTTCATTCAAACATAGTTATACAGTATTTTCACTATATAATATAATCCACTTAACCTTGAGGAGGAAATACCTTGGGAATAATTGGTTTTGAATTATTTTGCACTTATTCTTCTTAATTTTCAGCTCATATGATTTAATTTATAATAAATTAGCCTCCCATTTCTTGAACTCTTAACAATGTTTACCAGTCAGCTCCCCTAAGTAGGTATGAGCAAACTCCTGCACACCCCAGGTCCCACAAGCAAAGATGGAGTATCATAAACAATGATGGATAATTTTATAACTGCATTGGACCAACACTCATCCAATTTGTTTAAACCTACCATTCATAATGATACTTAGAAATTGGGTACCAGTAGCTCATGTCTGTAATCCTAGCTACTCAGGAGGCTGAGATAGGAGGATCACAGTTTGAAGCAAACCAAGACATGACTCATACCTCTAATTAACCACCAAAAATGCCAACATGGAGCTGTGGCTCAAGTGGTTAAGCACTAGCCTTGAGGAAAAAAAATACCTATTAGAGAGTGCCCAGGCCCTGACTTCAAACTCCAGGACCAAATACACACACACACACACACACACACACACACACACACACACACACGCACACGCACACGCACACGCACACGCGCACACGCACAGGCACACGCACACACACACTTTTTCTGTTTGTTTTTGTACTGAGTTATGAATTAAAGGACTTTCACTGACTAGCACATACTCTACTCACTGAACTACTCCTTTAGCTCTTCCTTGCTTTACAAGCAACCTGTACTCTATATGATCACATAACTATTGTATGTATGATTTGTTTTAAAATTTAGCCTACCCCAAATGACTTCACACATTCCATGCAATAACCCAAAGTCTTTCCTAAAAAACAAATGGCATAATGTATCCTAATTATTCCTTTTGGGTCTTTGAACCTTTGGGATAATCACTTATTAGTGGGAACACCACTTATAAAATTAGATTCTAAGTCCAAAAATAGGCCAATTAAAAAAAATAGTTCTTTAGCATCATACTGCCTGTATTCAAATTTTGGACCTCCAAGTTACTAACATGTGATCTTAAAAGTTATCATGCCTACAACGCATGTTGCTCATCTATGAAATAAAGATCCTATTAGTTCTTCAATGGTTTTGATGAAGATTAAATAAGTCAGTATGTGGAAAGCCCTTAGATCAGCATGTGGCACATAGGTAAAGAGTTTTCAAGTGCTGTTGCAGCTACTGTTTCATCAAATCCAGAATTTAGCCTCTTGTCCTTCAGGGCATGATTTAATCTCACCATGTGTTATATTTCTTTTTGCTACCAAAGTGTAAAAAGGCCAAGGTGAAAAAGAAACCTCTCGAAAGGATCTGTCCATGAAACATTTGTTAAAATATTGAACATACTTTTATTGTCACAGTAGGTTAAATACCACTTGACAATTCTGTAGTATTTCTAAAGAGAGCCATGATAATGTGCCGTATAAATATGTAAACGCACAAAATTTCATTCCATCTATTTTACTTTTTCCCAAAGCATTTTTCTGAGTCCCACAGAGAGAGAGTTCTAGGTATCCTTTCCTTCCTGACAAAGCCACCTTTAATAAAAATGCATGCACTAACAGCTTCATTTGAGGTTAAACTTTTAAAAATATTCTTCAAATGCAAACCTAAAGTCCATCCCTGTTTTGTATTTAATTTGCAACAGGATATCTGGCAGCTGTCAAGGGACCTGGAAAAGCTTGTTAGTTGATGACTGGATGCCTGCTGAGATGGGCTC
The DNA here is from genome assembly GCF_024711535.1 of Dipodomys merriami. Taxonomy (NCBI): domain Eukaryota; kingdom Metazoa; phylum Chordata; class Mammalia; order Rodentia; family Heteromyidae; genus Dipodomys; species Dipodomys merriami. Next base: position 589,136 of record NW_027205603.1, on the reverse strand, counting down.
CACACGCAGGTAATGCTCAACTGTAGACAAAATCTTCTGACCTACCTCTCACGCTCCTTTAAAGTTAATCTGAATACATTGCACATGAAAGGAAATGAAAAATAAGGTTTTCTCCTTTACCAGGGCACTGGGACTTCCTGAGTTTTCCATTCCATTGCTGATTGGTCCAACACTACTATTTCTTTCTAGCTATTCCCCATTGTGTCTGCCAGCCATAATTAGAGCTGTGCACTAAAGGAAGGTGTTAAAATATAACAATGCCATCAGTTGGACAAGTACTTTTTACTTTAACCCTCAGCTTATCAGGAAGAATAGCCACTAACATTTAACAAATGGGTCTAATGGAATCTTGTTTTATCTTAGATGCGTTTTGTGCATAATTTACAAAAGTATGTGTAAATAATAATGAAATGAAAATGAAATGAAAATAATTTTATTTGCAATTTTTTTTGGGGGGGATCTGGTCATGGGGGCCTGAACTCTGGGCCTGGGCGCTGTCCCTCAGCTCTTCAGCTCAAGGCTAGCGCTCTACCACTTGAGCCACAGCACCACTTCCGGCTTTTTTCTTTTTGCTTATGTGGTGCTGAGGAATCGAACCCAGGGCCTCATGCATGCAAGGTAAGCGCTCTACCACTGAGCTACCTTCCCAGCCCCTTTATTTGCAATTTTATTCATAAACTTAAATATACCAAATCCTTTATGTCATATCAATCAGCATAGAATAACAAAGTATTTTCATAATATTGTCTTATAGTCTCTTAAAACTAGATGACTTGGGTTTTTGGCCCAGTCACTGCACAACTAAGCCCTTCTGTTGAATATTAGAGACTATTTTCTTTTCTTTTTTTTGGGGGGGGAGGGTGGGTCCGGTCGTGGGGCCTGAACTCTGGGCCTGGGCGCTGTCCCTCAGCTCTTCAGCTCAAGGATAGCGCTCTACCACTTGAGCCACAGTACCACTTCCAGCTTTTTTTTCTTTTTGCTTATGTGGTGCTGAGGAATCGAACCCAGGGCCTCATGCATGCAAGGCAAGCACTCTACCACTGAGCCACCTTCCCAGCCCCTAGAGACTATTTTCTTAGAAAGATATCAATTATCAAAATTGAAAAATCCATAGGGGATGTTCTGATAGACTTAAGAGATTGCAATTACACTTATAAGACCAATTCCATTATCAAAGTCAGAAATGCTATCTTTTTGCATTATTGTAATTTACTAATAATCATAAAACATGTCAGTTTTTATTATTAGTAGAGATAAAAATTTTTGAATTTTGAATTGCATTGATATGAAAGATAAAAGCAGACTAAAAGGACAGTGTTTTCAGACATCTTTCTAATACACTCTTTTGTTCTTCATCTTTAAGACAGGGTCTTCCTCTGTATTCCAAGCAGGCCTCAAATTCAATATTCTTCTGCTTTGGCTTCCTGTCATATTATAGTTATATGTCACCACTCAAAGTCTAATATACTCTTTTAAAAAATACTTATTTATGGGCTGGGAATGTGGCTTAGTGGCAGAGTACTTGCCTAACATGAATGAAGCCCTGGGTTTGATTCCTGAAGGATCACATAAACAGGAAAAGCCAGAAGTGAAGTTGAAGTCCAAGTGGCGGAGTGCTAGCCTTGAACAAAAGAAGCTCAGAGACAGTGCCCAAGGACTGGCAAAAATAAATAAATAAAATAAAAATTTATTATTATTAAGAAGTTGTACAAGGGATTTCAATTCCAGAAGTCAGGTTATGAGTACAATGCATGCTGGTCCATGGCACCCCTTCCATCGTTCTCACCCTTCTTTCTTCATCCATTCCTATCCTCAAGTTATATAGTTCAATTTTTACATTGAGTACATTGGATGACTATATTTGCTTAACAGCACCCCCCCTTTTTTTTTTTGTCAGTTGTAGGGCTTGAACTTGGGGCCTGGGCATTTTCCCTGAACTACTTTGTGCTTAAGGCTAACGTTCTACCATTTGTGCTACAGCGCCACTACTTTTGGTTTTTGAGTGGTTAACTGGAGATAAGAGTCCCCTAGAGATTTTTCTGCCCAGGCTGGCTTTGAACTGTGATCCTCAGATCTCAGTCTCTTGAGTAGCTAGGATTACAGGTGTGAGCCACAGGTGTCTAGCAACTCACCTTTTTTAATATGCTACTAAAATATAATATTCTGAGTCCGACAATATGATCAAGGATGAGTATTTCACTATAAGGTTTTCTTTTCTAGGCAATTTAATCATTTTCCTATTTCCCTATTATTATTTTACTTTCTCAGAATATTTGAGTCATTGGTGAGTAATAATTTTTATCATGATAAAATCATTTCAAAATGAAGGAATATATAATATATGACCACTCAAATTACATGTTTCAAATTCTCAATTCTTTTATTTATTTTATTTTATTTTTTTTTTTAATTTTTTGGGTCAGGTCGTGGGGCTTGAAATCTGAGCCCGGGCACTGTCCCTCAGCTCTTCAGCTCAAGGCTAGCACTCTACCACTTGAGCCACAGTGCCACTTCCGGCTTTTTTTTCTTTTTGCTTATGTGGTGCTGAGGAATCGAACCCAGGGCCTCATGCATGCAAGGCAAGCCCTCTACCACTGAGCCACCTTCCTAGCCCTCTCAATTCTTTTAAAGAATACATTTTTCTTTGTTCTTCTGAGAGTCTCTCCAAGGAAAAATCCTTTCAAACAATAAACACTATGCAGAAAAGAAACATAAAAACAGAAGTAGAGACAATGGACTCTATAAATAGTGTACCAAGAATAAAAACACTTTTCCCCAAATTATGCTCCAAAACTTAAAAAGTATAAACAAAACATCTATTAAATTAGAAATATTATTTTAGGGGGAAGAATGAAATGACTATTCTATATTACCAATCCTAATATAGGCTAATATTTTAAATATATTTTAAACAAAAGCTATTTTTAAAAACTTCATATCTTAGCTGATATTGGTGGGCTTATGCCTGTAATCCTAGCCCCTCAGGATGTTAGGATCTGAGGATCATAGCTCAATAGTTCAACGTCAGCCCAGACAGGAAAGACTACGAGACTCTTATCTCCAAATAACTACCAGAAAACCAGAAGTGGAGTTGTGACTTAAGCACTAGTGCACTAGCCTTGAGCAAAAAAGCTCAGGGACAACACCCAGGCCATGAGTTCAAGCTCCGTGACTGACAAAATCAAAATCAAAACAAAACAAAACACTAAACCAAACCAAAAAACCCAACTTTTTACCTTTATCCCAGTTTAATAGCACAAGACAGTAATCTCATCAACTTAGGAGGTGGAATCAGGAAGGTTGTAGGAAGTTTGAGGCCAGACTGGGCAATACTTTTATCCCTTAAAGCATACGCTTAAACTCAGTATTAAAATTTTCAATCAACTGTAAAACATGATTTTGAAAAGCTACTTGCATAAAAATACTTATCACAGTAGTATCAGAGTGTGTTAAAAATTAGAGGCTGTCTAAATATTTAACACTTAGGCATGACCTAGGATTCCGCCATTTGAAATAATGGTTATAAAAACTGCATAGGGCCAGATGTGGTGGAGATTACTTATAATCCCAGCTATTTAAGAGGTAGAGTCAGAAGGACCTTGAATTTCTGCTAGAATGGACAAAAAGGTAGGCTAACTATATCAAAAAACAATATACACAAAAGTAGAACAGCATTTGCCCAGCATTGCCTAGGAGATATTGAGTCCCCAGTACCCTAAAATAACAAAACCAAAACCAAATATTTCTATATATTCTATACATTCCCAAATATATGCCTATATAGTAATATGGAATAATGTTCTTCATCTTTATCACAGATGAGATGTCTCAACTTTCATTTTAAATCTCAGCAGTTACCACGGACACATACTCACAGATACTCAGCACTTCAGATAAAATTATCTAACAAACTTGAATGTCTGTAATACCACCTATTCCAAACATAATCTTGCTCCTACATTCCTATCGTGAGTAACAGAACCACACAAACCAAACTATTTCAGTTCATTTTAAACATTTCCTATTTATTTCTAGACCTAGCACTGGCCAGGAAAGAAAAATTAGTTAATGGCTAGCATTCTGTAAGTGAAAAAGAAAATGACAAATGCAGTACTTACATAAAAATTCACATCCTATGTTAAAATAGGTACTTCACACACATATAAACACACACAGAGTTGGATGACTATCAAAATAATATCAGTGGGCATCCATTGGGAGATCTTTGTTTTTTGTAGTTCCCACATTTCAGGGAAAAGTCTTAAAGCGAAATGACCCTCCCCTTCAAAAATGTTTAATCTAAGCTAGTGAGAAAATTATACTTTGAAATTCAATTCCAGTGAGAGTGCTAAGATACTGGTATAATCACACATTCATTACGGCCTTGTAAGCTGATCCGATTCTTTTGGAAAGCAATACGCAATATGTGTCAAAAACCATAAATGTGTCCATACCTTTGACCTAAGAACTCCTGGGAATTGATCATAAGGAAATAATGTAAAAAAATATGCACAAGGATATTTTTGATGTGATGCTGTGTTATTTTAAAATAATAAAGTGTCTAACAATAAGAGAATAGCTAAATAAATTATGTACATTCTTTAAAAAGCAGGAAAATAAAAAAATACACAGAGACAATAAAACACTATAACAGATAATAGAACTCTTTTAAAAAAGAATGAGGATAAGCTGCTGGAGGTACTTTCTAAAGTATCTTTTAATGGAACTTTAAGGAGAATGTTTAGAAACCAAAATCTGAAAGGAAAAACAAGCAACAATTGATAATAATTTCCAATTCTGGGAAGATAATCCAAAGATTCAGAGAGAATAATGTAAAGCCTCTGCTACAAAGAATTCTGTTCCAGAGACAGAAGTTTCCTTAAGGCAAATAAACATTAAGTATAGTCATATGTAATCATTCTAAGTTCTATAGAAGCAACATTATACGCAAAACTGTCATTATTCTTTCTAAATCAAGCCAGGAATGTTTTAAGTTATATGCTCTTTCTCAACACTTTGGCATTTAATTGGAGATTCATTAACAATAACAAGAAAGGAAAGAGTGCCACCTACTGAACTGCAGTCACTTTCACAGGAAAAAGAAAGATACTAATAAGCATAAAATATCACAGTTAATCAGCACTTGTCACAAAATATAGAGAAAATAAAAAGACAGACAAGGAACAATAGAGATGGCAGTGGTAAAAGAGACTGGCATTTCTTTTTTCACTTCTGTGATAAAATTAGAAGCAAAATGACTATATTTAGGTATTACTTAAAATTTAAAAAAAATTAAATATTTCCAAAGGCTAAAAAATAGTGTGTGTGTGTGTTTGTGTGTATGTGTGTAAAAGTTACTAAAAGTTACTAAAAGCAGATCGCAAAAAAAATTTTTTTAAATCAAAAATCAATGCAAGCTGGGTCCTGTTAGCTATGTCTATAAACCTAGCTACTCAGGAAGCTGTGATGTGAGGATCATAGTTCAAAGCCAGCCAGACAGGAAGTCTGTGAGACTTTTAACTCTTAATTAATGAGCAAAAAGCTGGAAGTAGAACTGTGGCTCAAGTGGGAGAGTGCTAGCCAGTCTTGAGTGGAATAGCTAAGGGACAGTGCCCAAAGCCCCAGAGTCCAGCCTCCAAGCATACACACACACACAAAATTCAAGGCAAAAATATAAAGATCTGGCAAATACAAGTCACATATTCACATCTTTATTTGATTTTTCTCATGGCTAATTTGCTTTCCAATACTGAGCTAAGTAAGCTTTAGTCATTTCCTTAAGAAAGGAAGAGCAAACTCTCACTCAAGCAGATGGCAGAAAAATCCCCTGGGCAGATGTAAAGTAATTCCTACTATGTTCCATAGCTAAAATTCCCAGGAAATTTGAGATGTTATCACAGATTTATATATTTATTGCAGTATGTTTTTTCAAGACAAGTGAGAAGAAAATCACTGTCCTTGGTACTGAGGTTATGGGGTGAAGGGGAACCTTTAAATGTGAACCTGACATATTCAAGATCTAAGGGAATAAACATTTTCATTTACATCTCACTCAATTATAATAATCCTATGGAGTTAATTATTCCTATTTTTCAGATAAAATGTTTTCCAACTTAACAAATAATTATTCCCACTTAGTAGGTATACTATATTTGGGAGAAAATGAAAAAAGCTTTAAATTGGCATAATTCAATGAAATGCCAAGTCCCAAGTCTTTGGTAGTCAAATAACATTTGATTATATTGGATGTTAAGCATCACTATACAAATGCATTTTGATGTATTACTTTAAGTCTTAATTTTAAAAAACCTAAAGACTGTTTAATCCTCTCTAATAGAACCAATTTTATATTTGCTGCCATTTTTGTTCTAGGACTTCAAATATGAATATGAACTCACAAATAAAACAGGATACCTTTGAATATACTAAAAAACAAGAGAAAATGAGACTGTTTCCAGCCAGGGACCTGGTAAGAGGCACTGTTTCAGGAACTTAGACCATGGCCCACTTGTAAATACAGCGGATCTGCTGCCAGTATCCCGCAATCATGTCCAAGTTCACTCCAGTCTGAGGTTCGTAACACACTATGTAATCTTGCACTCTACCTGTTTTCTATTTCTAAAAGTCTAATGAAAACTTGTATTAAAGTATTCCCTGATAGATATGAGGGCCCGCTGTAAATTTTAACTCCAGATCTAGCTGGTCTGTATAAGATACGGCTATTCATATGCTTGATTATCCACACAGCCTGCAGAGCTCACAATCTTGCTGCCTCTTGGTGTTATGTTCTTACATCTTGTCTATAACCAGATCCTTCCTATTACACTGTCCTGGATGAGTGTGTGGAGTTCTATCTAGCTTCTCTCCCAGTGGCATCTCCTCCCTGGAGTCTATCTTTCTCAGGACAACAGTATTTACTAAACAACTCATCTTATTCCCTATACTTAAAAAAAATTAATTGATTTCCTCATTCTTTCTTATATACTAGATTAGAAAACCTCTGGTACTTGAAGAGTTTGGAGACCTACTCTGTTTCTCCTTAAATATCTTCACTTATCATTTCAAACACTATCTACACATTAGGCAAATCCTTTTTTCTTCAAGTCCACTGTAAACTGTAAGAAAGTTAACGTGAAGGAAAGAGAAGATACAAAGTGAAGTGGCAAAAAAACATGGACAGAAAATCTCACAAAGTTACCATATTTTTGGACATTACACAAAAAGAACAGAAGAGGGAGCACTGTGAAACTAAAACCTTATAATAGGTTAAAAGAATATACAGATAATTCCAATTTAATTATTGTCAATTTAGAATATTTTTGACTTCATGACAGTGAAAAAGAGATTCAAATTTGGTACAAGCTGTACTTCAAAGGTTTAATTATCATTTTTTGTTTTGATAAGTGGTACAATATTCTCGAAACACTGACCTAGCAAACCACAGCTCCTTTTCAGCCATGTTATGGTAAAGATTAACAACCAATACAGTGATGTTAAGCTAGGATATTCAGTAGGTTAGGTAGCATATTAAATACATTTTCATCCTACAGTATGTTCAATTTACAATGTGCTCAGTGGGACATAACTCTATCATAAGTCAAAGGAACATCTATAGCTACATATACCATTTCTTGAAGAGAATGACACATCAGTACAAAGGGAGACACATATTCCATAAGAAAAGATAATTACTACTATGTTCTGCCATAGTTTGAATGGAGGCCTGGATCAAGTAGTAGAATACATGACTAGCAATAGGCCCTGAGATCAAACCCCCAACTCCCCAAATGTAGGGGGAAACCTGAAAATTTTGAGACTTAGGGACTTGAGAGACAGAGAATATGAAGAACATTAAATTAATGAGTTTAGGGATATATATTTGACTAGAAAATCTTTAAAGCAATGAAATAATCCTATAAAGTCAAGACTGGTTATTTTTGGTAGCAGGAAGAAGGGACCATGATCAGGACTGAGGACATGCAGGGGCTTCTGAGACAGCTGGTAAATTTCTCTGTCCTTAAAATTTAAAGGTAGTTTAAAAAAGAAAGCAGATTAAGCAGAGTGGCTCAAGCTTGTAATCCTAGCTACAGAGGCTGAGATTTGAGGATCTCAGTTTGAAAGCCTGGGCAGAAAAAGTATGTAAGACTCTTATCTCCAATAACTACAAAAAAGCCTGAAGTGGAGTTGTAACTTTAACAGTAGAGCACTAGCCTTGAGCAAAAGAGCTCACAATGAACACAAATCCAGAGTTCCAGCACCATTATTAGCATAAAAACAAACAAAATCATAGAACTCCACAAGTAAAGGGACTGGAGACATTGGATTAAATTAGTAATCATATCAAATAAGAATGAATCCTATCAAAAAAATCTTATCAAAGAAGAAGGAACAGACTTGTAGTCTTAGGAGTTGAAGAGTTTCACCTGGAAAGATCCAGAAGGATTCACATCCATTAAGAATATTATGGGGAGGCGGGGAAGGTGGCTCAGTAGTAGAGTGCTTTGTCTAGCATGCATGAAGCCCTGGGTTTGATTTCTCAGCACCACACAAACAAACAAACAAAAAAAAAACCAGAAGTGGTGCTGTGGTAGAGCACTAGCCTTGAGCTGAAGAGCGCGCGCACACGCACACACACACACACACACACACACACACACACACACACACACACACACACACACACACACACACACACACACACACACACACACACACACACACACACACACACACACACACACACACACACACACAAAATTATGTGGAGGGGAAAGAATATTATGAGGAAAATGAGAGCATGGTGAAAATGAGCAGAATCTTTCTTTGTACTCCTGATAAACTTGGGGAGTATTTTTTTTCAACAAGTTTGAGTTGCTTTTTTTTTTTTGGAAAACCTATAATTTTTTTGTTGAGGGCTTTATAATAGAGACAGAAATTTCAGGCACAAATGAATCAAATTCCTTGCAAAAGAACTTCAAGTGTATCCTTCAAAAAGTAGTTTATTCTATTCCTACAGTGTAGGCTGTAATTAGTGACTTTGTTCCCAAAGAGCACAGTGTGGAAGGGGAAAACACCAGCTTCATGGTGGAGAAACCTAAAAAGCAATATCTTAGCTAAGTGATCGATGAACTTCAACAGAAATAAATCAAGGAGAGAGGATTTGTCTGTGGTACAATGGCATTCTATCTATGCAGTCATTCCCCCTGCAAACACTTACCATCCTACTTTAAACAAGAGAAAAACATCAGAAAAAGGGCTCTCTAATAGATAACCATCCAATGACATACTTGACTAACAATTCAAAACTGTCAAGATCATCAAACACAGGAGAAGTAAGTGTAAACAAGTGTCACAGCTAAAAGAAGTCTCAGGAGACATGACAACTATGGGGAAGGATGGACACAAACAAAAAAGCTAAAGATAACTTAGTAAGAGAATTGAGTTAATAATGCCAGTTTGATTAATTATAACAAATGTATCATGCTTATGTTAGATACATGGATGGACCTTTAAAAGCTAAAGATAACTGAGTAAAATATAGACTTTGGTTAGTAAAAAGGTATCAATTTTGTATAATTATAATAAATATAAGATACTAACAATAGGGGAATGGGTAAAAAATAAGGAAACTCTAGATTATCTTCTTGTATATTTCTGCAAATCTGAAGGTATTCTAAAAACTGTTTATTTAAATTTGTTAAAAACAGAAATCTCAAAGGTAGCAACATCATACTGCTTTTAACAACTTTAAACTGTGCTGGTAAGTTTCCTGAGATAAATATATCAAAGTACAGGTTCCCATCGCATTTCTTTCTCATGCAAATATTCTGAGTCAAGACTCAATGGTCAGCATCTACTGACCTCACTCTGAGAACCAAGCAATGCCTTTGCCATAGTATACTATTTCAAACAGCCCTCTGCCTAATAATATTGGAAGCAAAAAATATGGTGTTTCTGTAAACCTGAAAACACATATGGCAAGCTGGGTAGGTAATGTTCTTCTCTTTGGGTACTAGACGATCAAAACTGTAATAGCCCAAGCAAATGTACATGTAGAAAATATTTTCAAAGAAGCCTCAATTCTTTTCTTTTTTCTTTCTTTCTGTCTTTTTTGTTTTTGCTGGTCACAGGGCTTGAACTTTGGGTCTGGGCACTGTCCCTCAGCTGTTCAGCACAAGACTAGTACTCTACCACTTGAGCCACAGCGCCACTTCCTCAGAGAAGCCTCATTTCTACACCTGTAGTGAAATATAGCAAGCAAGAACTTCTATGTCATCTTCTCTCTGATCATCTTCCCATTGCTGATAATCAAACAGCTTCTCCAATTGCTACTGTTAGGTTGTGCTCCTTCCATTCCTAAGCAAGTGCTGGTTGTACTGTTTTACACTTACTATCATTGTAGTGATTTGAGCAATATATATTGTGTTTCAATTAATAGGAATATTCCTTCAGAATGAGGATGAAGTTTTATGTGTTAATAAGCACTGTTCTGTTTTACACAAATGTCTTACAAACTGCATCCTTAATTATCCTTAACATCAATAGAGTAGACAGTATTTTTTAGGAGATGAATTTTAAGTTCAAAAAAAAAAACAATACCTGGGAAAACAATAAACTTCATAAAGTTCATCACATCTGAATGATTCTATTAAATCCATTCTATTGTTTTTTGTTGTGTGTGTGTGTTTTTTTTTTTTTACTACGCATGAAACCACTTCAGGCATTTACTGTAACATATGTACCATAGCACTCAGAACTCTGACTCTGAGCAAGTTTAATAAAGAACTTGGTGAACAATGTCTGTCAAAGTTCTCGACCTCTGTACATGCCAGATTGCACCACTGATTAGGATATTAGCAACTTTCCAACATGCTCCACCCATTAAAAAATATTCAGGTGGGAAATATTCATTAACTTGATGGTGTAGCTATATTAGAAAAGTGGAAACTACAGAATTACATTCTATAACTTTTCAAGCATAAGAAAGGGTTTGATAAGTACCTTAACATACCATCATCTATTATACCCTTATGAACCATATCTATGTGTTGTGTTTCTGTTCCTCATATAATACAGATTAGCTGAAATAAGAAACAACATTTAGCTTGGCACTGGTGACAGATTCACACCTGTAATCCTAGCTACTCAGGAGGCTAAGATCTGAAAATCAAGGTTCAAAGCCAAAACTAAGTTATTTAAAAACTCAATTATTAAATAGGAGATTTAATACTACATAGAAACCATAAAATATTTATAAAGCTCCAAAAATCACAAAGAATATGGACTAAAATTTATTTGTTTGTTTTACTGGTGCCAGACCTGGAGCTTGTACTCAGGGCCTGGGCAAGCTCCCTGAGCTTTTTTGCTCAAAGCCTGCACTCTACCACTTGAGCTACAAGCTTAATTTCCAGCCTTTTGGTGGCTACTTGGAAGTTAAGAGTCTCATGGACTTTCCTTCTTTGACTGGCTTTGAACCGCAATCCTCAGATCTCAGTCTCCTGAGTAACTAGGATTGCAGATAGGAGGCACTGGTTAGGCTCAATTTTTTAACATGGAGAAGACAGTTCTAGCTCACAGCCACACCATTTAATAACGCACATAAATTATAGCTGTTAAATTTGACCACTGTTTAATTCACAGATGTAAAACTAGTGATCTCATATCATTGTAAATTAACTGATGCACTTAATATATAAGCGCACTGAAGCATTTATATAGTAATAACTTTTCTTTAGTTTCTTGCTCTGTAATGCCTCAAATTTTCTTCTAGATTTGATTTCTATTCATTTTTTTCTTTAGCACAGTTAGAAATTTTGTGTACACAAAAGTATGTATATTTTGAGCTAAAATTTTCAGAGCCATACAAGGAATAATCCTCAGAATTGAAGAAGATGTACTACAGGTTGAGAATATAGTCCTATTTCTGTAAAGATAACTAAGATGCTTAACAAATCATATTTAAAGATAAGGAAAGAAATTCTCTAAACACTTGCCATTCCCAGCCTCCCTAATAAAAGAAAACAAAGTTCTTTTCAGTCCAAACCAGGCCTCTATGTATAAAGAAATCCTCCTTAGATATTGTTATATTTTTAAGGTAAGTACAGTCTATTTAAAATTGAACTGGAGTTTTAAGATAAAAAACACTGACATTAGGGAAGTGATTTAAAGAGGACAATTTTACATAGGAAGATATAAACAAAAAGATTTCCTGACAGGTAATAAAGGCCTTACCTATGAATGAATTCAAAGGTGGGCATGAGGACAGAAAACTAAGCCATTATTAAGGGAAGTTCAGCATGACTGAGTGACTGAGGTGAATCTGTAGATTTCCAAGATCTTCTGTTGATAAGGATAATTGGGTAGAAGGAGAAACAAGAAACTTCTATAGCCAAGACCCTACAACTAGTGTTTTATAAGTTCAAAATCATTTGCTGAATGTATATTTTGTTGCAAACACCATCATAGGTCCTATTGAACATGATTCTTGACAGTCAGTATTAATCTCCAAAACCTGAAGTGGAGAAGTGCTAAGTTACTAAACAGCGTCTATTCCAACAGTCTCAAATAAGAGAAGATTGGTAACTTTCCAGAAGATTATAGTGAGTCTTTTGTTATCAGCCATGGCTAATGACAAGCACAGATACAGTGCTTCATCTTCAGCACATTGAATTATAGCACTACTACTATTCAGTAGTGTCTTCTACATCCAAAGCCCTGAGCTCAGTGATGATTCACCAGTTCACAACAATGATCTACAGCTTAGGTTCAACATTTACTCAGTGTTTCCTATGAGGTAACATGAAAACACAGCTTATAAAACCATGTATTCCAAGTTTAACAGGTTAACACTTCAAATGCTTATAAAGTGGAACATGATACTTAAAAGATGAACTGTAAGAAATATAACACTTGGGCATTGCTGTTGAGAAGGTAAAATGATGACAGCTGTTATGGAAAACAGCGTAAGGGGTTCCTCAACATTAAAGGCTAGAAGAGACAATCAGTGCTAGAGCATGTGCTCAGCATGTACAAAACCCTGGATTCAATCTCTAACACCTAAACAAATAAACAAAAGTAGATACTATCTAGCAATTATCCAGCAATTCCACTGCTGGACTTATGTCCAAAAGGATCAAAAACAGGGACTCAAACAGACATATATATACACACACCAATGTTCATAATAGCATTATAGACAAAAGCCGAAATGGAGAAACATTAACAAATAAACATGTGAAATGTACATTTTATATTGGATTATGCAGTCTTTAAAAGGCAATTCTGACAATGTTCCAACATGGATAAGCCTGGAAGACAACATGCTAAGTGAAATCAACTATCAAGTCAAATGTTGTATGATCCTACTTATCAAAGTGGAACTAAAAAAGTAGACACTTATAACAGAAACTGAATGGTAACTCATGTCTGTAATCCTAGCAAGTCAGTAAGTTGAGGTTCAAAGCCATCCCAGACAGAAAGTCCATGGGGCTCTTACTTCAACTTACCAATCTAAAGCTGAAAGTGGAGGAGTGGCTCAAGTGGTTGAGCACCAGCCCCGAGTGAAAAAGTCAAGTGAGAACATGAGGCCCCACATTCAAGCCCCAGTACCCACATATACAAATAAATACACATCCACATCCACACACACACACACACACACACACACACACACACACACACACACACACACACACACACACAAAATAACAGAGACAAGTCTGCATAATAATACCAGTGAGTACTCTCAACTCATGCCAGTAAACAGCAATGGCATTCAACTCACATTAGTAATATAATAAGGGAGAAGGAAAACTCCATTTTTCCCTTTTGTTTCAAAGGTGTTCAAATCACTAAATATTCCATTCTATGGAAAGGCCTCTCTGTGGTCACATTCAGTTCTCCCTAATTTAAAAGATGCAAAGGGCATAAACGCCCATCAGACAGAATATTGATACCATGACCCTGCCTGGTAATACTAGTTCCAAGTTTGTCAGACTAAAGGTTAGAATAATTTGTAAACAACATTAAAATGTTCTTATTGCATTTCCACAATTTAAATGTAAGCACGCACAGACAATTGAGATTAAAAATTCATTCAAAGACATTAATATATGAGGAGCAAACCACAAACCTTCTTGAGAAGACACAATGGGTGGTAGGTAATCAGGAATGTACTCCTTTCTTTCTTCTGCATCTTTACTTCCAGGCTGAGGAAACTGAAGTACATTGTTCTTGCTAACAGGAAATGAAGGAATTTGATGTGGGAAGGTGACCGGTTCAATATTGTGAATATAGTCTTCTAGTTCATGCAGACTGACCCCCATAAGTTGGAAAGCTTCACCAACATCATCCAAAATTGGGTCTGTTCGGCCATCTGAAACAAGTTAAAATCAAATCAAACCATTTTAGGAAAATCCTATGAACAATCAAAACATGTTAGGAAAAAGATATTAAGTAGGGTCTGGGAAGGTGGCTCAGTGGTAGAGTGCTTGCCTTGCATGCATGAGGCCCTGGGTTCAGTTTCTCAGCACCACATAAATAGAAAAGGCCGGAAGTGGCTCTGTGGCTCAAGTGTAGAATGCTAGCCTTGAGCTGAAGAGCTGAGGGACAGTGCCTAGGCCCAGAGTTCAGGCACCACAACCAACCAAAAACAAAAACAAAACAAAAAAAGATATTAAGTAAATAGTTCAGAATTAAATAACTTACTTAAAACCTAGTTACTGTAAAAAAACAATAAATTTTGGAGTATCATATTACTTATCTGTGTATATATGTACACACATTTACACGAATACACACACACATACATATACGTATACATGAGTGTTTTGGGGATTGAACTCAGCCCTTGATCAGTTTGCTTACTCATGGCTGGCACTATAGTACCCCTTAAGCCACACACCTCCATTCCAGCTTCTGGCTAGTTAATTGGAAATGGAGTCATGTGCCCTTTTCTGCATGAGCTTACTTTGAACCATGATCCTCTGATTCCACCCTTCTGAGTAGCTGGGATGTCAAGCGTGAACCTATCAGGATGTTTTTATTAACTGAAATTCCCTTTGGTCCCTTCAAAATTGGAGTTATACTTAAGATATGTGGTGTACCCTCAAGAAGCTCATGTTTTGAAAACTGGGTCTCGGGCTGGTATGTCCAATCTTGAGAGGAGCTTGCCTCTAAAGCTTATTTTGTCCTTAGCCCCTTACTGTCTCTCACTGTGCCTCATGACCATAATTAGGTGAACAACTAACTTCACTTGGCTATAGGTTCTCAATGTCATGATAGTCTGCTACACTTCAGGGCTACAGCATGGTACAAGCTGCCCATGGAATGAAACCACAAGTCTTTCCTCCTTTGAACTGTCTCTCTCAGTTATTTGTATCAAAACGACAAAAAGTATAACACAAAATGTCTGAAATTAAATCACACTATAAAATGTAAAAGAAAATCCAAATGTGGTAAGAGGTAGATGTGCACAAGCTCACAGGGACAGAGTCTGGATGGATGCTGGGCATGGTGGTACACAACTGGCACCCTAGCATTTGGGAAGCTGAGGCAGGAGGATCAAAATTTTTAGGTCAGTCTGGATTCTGTAGTAAGACCCTGTCTCAAAAAAAATAAAAAAACTCAAAGGATATATGGTCAAATTAATTGTGAAAGATATAGTACAGGAGGCTGGGATGGCTGAAGCAGGATGATCACTTCTAAATTTTTATAATAATTTTTCTACAAGTGAATTCGACAATGTGAAAAAAAGATATTCTCCATCTTACTGAACATGAAGTCATATTTCAACTCTTACTGATTTTGTGTAGCAATGGGATTTGAGTTCAGGGATTTGCACTTGCTAGGCAGATAGGCTACCATGGAACCTGAACTCTTCTAATATTATTCTCTTAGTCTAAAAAAAAGTAGAATCTTGAATACTTCTCTATGTTTTACAGCCCCCCTGCTTTTTTCTTGCCACAGATATCAGACTTTCTTCTATCTCTGTTACTCCTACTATGGCCACATCAATACAGAGTGGTCACCACTCACCTACTGGAGACAGTGTTCTAAGATCCCCAGTGGATACCTGAGACCTATGCATACTCTGCTTGTCATGTACTTAACATATCTACGATAAGGATTAATGTATAAATTGGCACAGTAAGAGATTAACAATAACAGCCAGGTGCTGGTGGCTCACTCCTATAATCCTAGCTATTCAGGAGGCTGAGATCTAAAGATCCTGGTTCAAAGCCCAGGCAGGAAAGTTTTTTTTTTTTAATCTCCAATTAACTATCAGAAAACCAGATATGGCATTATGACTCAAAGTAGTATAGCACTAGACTTGAGCTAAAGAGTTCAGGGAGAACACCCAAGCCCCAAGTTCAAGCCCCACAACCACCACCACCACCACCAACAACAACAACAACAAAACTCCCCAAAACAGAATAACAGAAAATCACAATGAGTTATTAAAGTTGTTTAAGACACGGTTTTTATTTTGTTCTTCCTGCTTCACAACTGTAAGGTCCTGAGTTCAATTCTCACTATCTTCAAGAAGGAAAAAAAAAAAGATGGATATTTTCAGACCAAATTTAACTAAAGTTGTAGATGGCAAATCTAGGCAGATTACTACTGTAGTTTTAAGTTCGTCCCACTTGAATCTCTCTGGCATGCCAGTATAACTTTCTTAAAATACCATCTTCATCACAGCATTCCCCTACTTAGGGGCACAAAATGTTTTCTACCCCCATTTTACTTCTTTTTACTTTTCTTTTCGCTTTTGCAACCCTAGGGTTTGAACTAAGAGCTTCCTGCTTGCTTGCTTCTATCATGGAGCCCAGCCTTCAAGTTTGTTTTCTTGTCTCCTCTTCCCTCCACGGGTCTCTCTATATAGTCCAAGCTGTCTTCAAACCTGAGAGATCCTCCTGCTTCAGCCTCTCTAATGCTTGGATTACAGATGGGCACCATAACTCACATGTTTTACTTCAATAAAGACTTTAATTCCTTCAACAACCTGATTTCATCCTTTTGCACATTTTCCTTGAATATCCTTCCAATGAACTAGCTATACATGTCAAGCTGGCTACTTCAGTGGTACTTTTATTACTTCTACTTGGATATTTATTTTACCCTATTCTCTACCCTAGAATTAGAATTCTCTAACAACAGATTACTTTTCTTTAAAGTAATCCTGGAACCCAGAGTCCACAAACATCTCTCCTTTATCTTACTCCTTTCATATTAACTGTTAGTACCATGCAATAATCAAGTTACAGATCTAGTTTTAAAGGGTCATTCTAAAAGAGGTATGATTGGACACATATGTAATATATGTAATATAATTTCTATGCACACCAAAATATATGCCTCTGAACACCTGAAGAAATTGTTAACTGAGGAAAAATTTTAATTCATTGTTTGTGAATTTATACTTGAGAATATTAGCTTTGGATGCCATCAGTTTGTGTTAACATTCTGATTCCCTTGTACACACGCTGTGGACAGAGATTGCATCTTAGTAATTTTATATCACCCAGCGCAGGGCTGAGTTCGTAAGTGTTCTTATTACAAGAAAAAGAGTTGGGTGCCAGTGGCTCATGCCTGCAATTTTAGCTACTAAGACTGAGATTCAGAGGACCAAGATTCAAAGTCAGCCCATCCAGAAAAATAAAAGGAACTGGACCAATAATTAACCAGAAATGGCTGGGCAGGACATGTGGCTCAAGTAGTATAGCACCAGTCATGAGCAAAAAAGCCAAGCAAGCTTGCGGCCCTGAGTTAAAGGCCAGTACCCACAAAGCAACTGTCAAAAAGACAAAAAGCATATAAATGGGTAGAATACAGGTTACAAAATTCCATTTTAAAATGACATGTCAGAAATATAACCTAAGAATGTCTGTCAAATACATACAGTTAAACTTTTCAAAAGTCACCAAATCACATAGGGAACGATGAACATGATAATCAATCACATTCACACTAAATCCAAGAAAACTGATCAATAAAATGGGTAGCTAGAAGGCAGGCTCACACTAAGGTACTACAGTGAACCACTGATGACTATGAACTGCCAGTTCATACTCTGGCTCTGTGTAGAAGGCATAAAATGTAACTAAGTATTCAGAGGATATTTCATATACCTAAAGGTTCACAGCACCTGTCTTTATTTAGAAAACAAGGTAACAAAATTATAATCTGGACTACCCATAATGGTAACAATATACTTAAGGACTACAGAGGGGGAACCTGAAGGAAAAAAGGCAAAAGCCAGAATATTTCACCAATAGTATACTCCCAAGATACTAATGAATGAACTCTATTTTAAAGATCCCAATTAATGGTACCGGGGAAATCAAGCATTCAAAAGATGCTTCAAAGATTTTAGGAACTCAAAAAGTGAAGTAAATAAATAGTTATTATAGTAGTGGATTATCAGTTCATTTATCCAACAAGTATTTCCTCAATGCTTATTGTGTTTTGGCCTTTTACAAGATTACAGAACACAGACATACATGAACAATTACAAAACAAGGTGATAAATAACATATGGGAAACATGAACCGAATTATAAGAGCAGACAACATGAGTTCCTTAGAGCCGATGATAAGTGAGTATCAAAATATAAGCAGTACAGTGGACCAGGGTGCAAGACACTCAAAGAAACAGCATACATATAGGAGTAGTTGGCTTAAGATGTTTTGGAAAGGCAGGTAGCTCAGCATGGTGGCAGATTAGTATGGCAGGGTAGGAGAAGATAAGAAAAATGCTAGCTTACAAAGGGAAATGTGTGATTTAAAAGTTTAGACTATTAGCTATAACAAATCGAGTGCAACTGAAGTATTTTTCAGAAGAATGACAGGTTCAGATTTGTGCTGTGCATATGATTCCATCTGTGTTATGGACAGATTACTCTGGCAGTAAAATGGAATTGTAAGTACTGTATTTCAAACTTTGTGTGTGTGTGGTTGGGGGTGGGGGTGGAGATCCTGGGGCTTGATCACGGAGTCCCTGGGCACTGTCCCTACCTACTAGAGCCACAGCTCCATTTCTGGCCTTTTGTGATTAATTAGAGGTAATAGTTGCACAGACTTTCTCGACTGGGATGGTTTTGAACCGTGATCCTAACATCTCAGTCTCCTGAGTAGCTAGGATTACAGGTGGGAGCTACTTGTGCCTGGCTTCAAGTATTTAATCTAGAAGCTGCTTCAACAAAACGAAGTGTGTGTGTGTGTGTGTGTGTGTGTGTGTGTGTGTGTGTGTGTGTGTGTGTGTGTGTGTGTGTGTGTGTGTGTGTGTGTGTGTGTGTGTGTGTGTGTGTGTGTGTGTGTGTGTGTGATTACAGGTGGGACTACTTGTGCCTGGCTTCAAGTATTTAATCTAGAAGCTGCTTCAACAAAACGAAGTGTGTGTGTGTGTGTGTGTGTGTGTGTGTGTGTGTGTGTGTGTGAAGTGTGTGTGTGTGTGTGTGTGCTAATGCTGAGGTTTGAACTCAGGGCCTGGGCACTGTCCCTTAACATTTTTGCTCAAAACTGGAGCTCAATCACTTGAGCCACAGCTCCACTTCTGGAGCTTTTTGATGGGTAAGTGGAGATAGAACCTCACAGGTTATCCTGCCCAGGCTGGTCTTGAACTGCAACCTTCAACCTTCAGCTCTTAGCCTCCCTAAGTAGCTGGGGTCACGGGTGAGAGCGGCCAGCACTCGGCCACAAAACCAAGCATTTTATGAAAACACTTCATCAACTTACGATCGAAGGTGACATCTGAATGAACGGTGCCCTCCCCATCACAGTCACACAGGCGGCGCGCGCACCGATGCGAAAGCCCCTTAAACCACAGGGTGGGCAGCTGTTCAAGTCTTCCCCAGGACCACACACGGCCGGTTACACGTGAAAGCCATCCACCCACCCGTACGCCGCGGCGGCCCAGCTTTACCTCGAGGAAGTAGCAAAGTACCTGTGTGACCCCCCCCCCCCCTTAACCATGTTCGGATGAGCACTGCCGGGGGAGGGGAGGGGAGTCAAGCGAAAGTGACTTGAAAGTGACTCTTAAGCAGCGAAAGCGACAGGGAAAAAAAAAAAAACCCAAACACCCAGCAGCGACGGAGAAAGTTTGAGCGGAGCTGCTGTCTGGCGACCGGGGATGCAGAAAGAAGAGCGAGGGGAGGGCAGGCCAGTCCAGGAAGGAGCTGTCAACGAGTGAGTGGGCACGGGGCGGCCGCCGGGAGCTCGGGGGTGGCCCCGTCCGGTCAGAAACGGACGGCAGACGGAGCGCCGGTGACAACTGGTGTAGCAGTTGGCGGGCGACGGGGATGGAGGGGGGGTGGTGATGAGGGGGGCGGGAAGGGGGGGGACCCAGGTGAGGACCGGGTGAGGAGGGATCCGGAGGAGTGTGGGGGAGGCCGTCCCCCTGAGACGGCGGACAATGAAGATCCCCCCCCCCCCATCCCCGGGCGCACCTCGGCGCGGCGGACGGGAGGGGAGGGCGCGGAGCTCCGGCCCGGGGCTCCCGCGGGGGGCCGGTGGCGGGAAGTTAGCGGGCGAGGCAGAGCCGCCCCGGGGATGCCTGGAGTTTGCTCGGGACGGCCCGGGGGGGTTGGGGAGTGTGGGAGACGGGGGCGCCGCGGAGGTGTCACGCCGAGCCCTCCCTCCCCCAGCCCGGTACTCACAGAGCTCCGAGTACCGGTGGCAGCCCCGGCCCAGCTGCTGCAGGTAGCGCTGCAGCACGTCGGTGAGGAGGTGGCAGGCGCTGAGCTGCACCGAGTCCCAGCCCAGCGCCTGGCAGATCTGCGCCACCGAGACCCTCAGCAGCGACCGGGAGTAACTCTCGCACATCCCGCTGCGTGGACGGGCGCCGCCGCCGCCGCAGCCCTCGCGGACGCCGCGCTCCAGCCCCCCGCCGCCGGGCCTCAGCGGAGCCTCGGGTTCATCCTCGGGGGACGGGGGGCCCCCTCCGCCCCGCGCCCCGCGGCGGGGACACCGGCCCTCTCCCGCCTCCCAACCCCGACCCTCAGAGGCGACCACCTCAAAGCCCCGGCAGCACCGAGCGCGCCAGCCTGAGAGCCGCCATTTTGGGCTCGCTCCGCCTCCCGCTGGAAGGCCGCCGGAGCGAGGCAGCACCAGACGAAACCCGAGAGCGCCGAGGCCAAAGCTCCGCCCCGTGGGAGCAGAGCGAGCGTTTCGGTATCGATTCTCGGGCCTTGGGAAGGCAACCGGAAACGGCAGGGCTGAACGCAGTTGGTGGCCGAGCTCTGGGACTAGCAGGTGCTGCTGGGGTCCCCCGGGGGGTGGGGGGGGAGGAACGGCAGGGTGGGGGGGGGGCGTCGAAATGAGAGGGGGGCCGCCGTCTGTGTTTCCGGGGGTCCAAGGAGGGAGCTAGTGCATGAATTAAAAAACAAGCTGTTCACTGGAGAGGTTGAGGCTGGAGGATCTTGGAGTTCGAGGTCAGCCTGGGCCACGTAGTGAAATCCTGTCTCAAAAACAAAACAAAAACCCACTCGGTTTAGCGTGTCTTTCAACAGTCATCGCATTACAGCTGGAACGGGGGGGGGGCGTCTCTGTGGTAATGACCCCCACCCCCAAAGCAACAGCCAAGATCAATATTTCCTTCTTTTAAAAACAATTCTCCTCTGCACAGCATCTTTACAGTAACATAAAATGAAAAACAAAACGATTTTATTGTAAAGGTGATGTACAGAGGGGTTACAGTTACATAAGTCAGATATTGAGTACATTTCCTTTTGAACAGTGTCACCTCTTCCCTCATTGTCTCTGTTTTTTCCTCCAGCCCCCCTCCCCAATATTTTCTTTTTTTAAAACAATTCATTTCAATCAATATTTTATATGATCAGAAGCACTGAGGCATTGCACATTTGTGTAACCCCCCCCCCCAAAGTATCCTCCCTTTGGTGTCACTGTGTGTGAATGTTTAGAGTCCTGCATTATATATATATATATATATATATATATATATATATATATATATATATATATATATGAAAGGTCAAAGTGCATGCTATAAACTGCCCTCATCTCACAGTCCTTTTCCGGTAAAAGGCAAAACGTCATTGTTCCACAAACATTGCCAGCCACTGTGACCTAACCAGGATGTGAGGAACTTGATTTCCTAGAGCTAAATACTAATCAAAATACATGACATGGACTGTATCCTGTTCACCTAAAGTTTCCGGAAGGCCTGGTTGCCTGCAGCAGACCCTTCTAGCTCTAGCAGAGTATTGCCAGGTCTTTTTTGAAGATGCCTGAAATTGGGATGGTCTGATAAAGAACATTTTTAAATATTGGGAAAAAAATTTTGTTTTGGTTTTTTGAGTCAGTCATGCTATATTGTCCAGCTGGCTTCTGATTCGTGGGCTCAAGTGATTCCCTGCCCTCAGCCTCCCCTGTAACTGGGGGGAGGGAGGGTGCCCAAGCTTACACCAGGCTAGGGGTGGCATGGAATTTACAAACTTTTATTTATTTTGTTGGTAGTGGGGCTTGAACTCCAGGGCCTGGGTGCTGTCCCTGAGCTTTTTCTGCTTAATGCTAGCACTCTACCACTTTGAGCCACAGGGCCTCTTCTGGTTTTCTGTTTAATTAGAAGTAATAGTCTCATGGACTTTCCTGCCCAGGCTGACTGAACCATGATCCTCAGACCTCAGCCTCCTGAGTAGATAGGATTATAGGCATGAGCCACAGACACCCCGCTTTTACAAGCTTTAATTTACAAGCATAAGTAATTTCATAGGTTAGATGACTAATCTGAATTTAGTTTGGCTCGAGCCAAGTTGTGATTGCTGATTTACTTTGTTCTTAAATGTGCCTTTCTGTCCCTACTAACAATGATTTAGTACATGAGTGTATGCGGTTTCACCAATATTTGTGCTTCTGAGTAGCTCTATATCCTTTCTACAAGAAATACTCCAGAACATTGAGCATAAGAATCAGTTTTTACAAACTTATGAAAACTCAGTAGACCTGAAAACATGGTAGGTCAGCCAAATAATCTGCAGAGAAGAAACAAGGTAGTAGGTGGGAGCATGCCTATAGTTACTCTATTGATGCTTCTGTTCCCAAAATTATCAAGGTGTGTGTGTGTGTGTGTGTGTGTGTGTGTGTGTGTGTGTGTGTGTGTGTGTGTGTGTGTGTGTGTGTGTGTGTGTGTGTGTGTGTGTGTGTGTGTGTGTGTGTGTGTGTGTGTGTGTGTGTGTGTGTGTGTGTGTTTGCTGGAACTGGGGCTTAAATTCAGGGCCTTGTACTTACACTCTTGCTTTTTTGCTCATGGCTGGGCTCTACCACTTGAGCCACAACTCCACTTCTGGCTTTTTGCTGATTAATTGGAGATAAGAGTCTCAGGAATTTGTCTACTAGCACTGTCTTTGAACTCTGATCCTTAGATCTCAGCTTCCTGAGTAGCTAGGATTTTAGTTATGAGCCACTAGCACCTGTCTTATTAGGGACATTTCTGATGCTAAATCAGAGGCACACTTTTCAGTCCTCACCATATTTGACCACGTTTATTGCTGTTTGATAATATTGAAACTTCATTTGCCTGTGAAGAGTGGAAAAATTTCAAACCTACTGAAAAGTTGAAACAGGCAATTGTTAACATTTTTGCCATATTTACCATATATGTTGTATTTATTATATACATACTTTTTTCCTCTACCATCTATTCTAGATTGCTCTCACTTCTGGTCTTGGAGCATCCTTAGTGACATGACCCAGAACTTCATGCACAGTACTTCTGAGCCCTAGTTTCCATGTCTTTTCCAAACAGTGATTGCTGAGTTTGTCAATGTACCATCAACATTAAATAAGAATGCCAAAAGGCTCTCAAACAAACCCCTTCCATGCCAGATGTTGCTGCTGGTCCACAACTTTGTCAGAGAAGCTAGACTTTCTCCGAATGATTAGGATTAATTGCTCCTGCCTACATGATGGCTTCTCAGTTTGAGGCTGACTCTTGACTAACATTGTATCCATAGCTAATATTTTATCAGGATGCCATGGAGAAAACATTGTCCCTATAAACCTGGAGAGCCTATAGTATCAGGGACAGGGAGAGTTCCCCAAATAAGTCACTGGGAATGATGGTCAGAGGAGAAATTCTGGCCTGTACCCTAAAATGACTGTCAGGAACCCAGCACCATAGACAAGCCACTGACTTAAAGAATACACAGCACTCCAGTGGATTATACTGCATGCTTACAAGGTAGTGCCTGTGCAATGGTTCTTTAATGGTGCCTACAAAAGGTTATTGCATTTTTCTGCCAGGCTGACAGCTTGAGTGGTATAGTATGTCCTATTACCAGTGGATTTCATGCCTCATATGTACTCCTATATACCTTCTTTGTTAGAATAATAAGTCCCAAGGGCTGATGAAATATAATATGTGACAGTACTGGTCTGCTTCTTACCAAAATAAATGACTGCCCTTTCTAGGATCAGAGGAACTTAATGCAGTCTACTTTGTCTTCTTGGATAGTCTTTGAGTTTTCTTTTTTTTGTTGTTGTTGTTGGTCGTGGGACTTGAACTCTGGGCCTGGGCGTTGTCCCTCAGCTCTTCAGCTCAAAGCAAGCGCTCTACCACTTGAGCTACAGCGCCACTTCCAGTTTTCTAGTGGTTTATTGGAGATAGGAGTCTCACGGTCTCTCCTGCCCCGGCTGGCTTTGAACCACGATTCTCAGATCTCAGCCTTCTGAGTAGCTAGGATTACAGGTGTGAGCCACCAGCGCCTGGCTTTCTTTGAGTTTTCTTATCCTTGTATAGACTACAGTCCAGGTAGATTTGATTTTCCCAGAGCACTCTCCTTGGCAGACTGCTGTCTTCTCACCAAGTATCCTCAAGTGGCCTTTCTTCTTTGTGTACACATTCCTTGTGTCTCTTCTAGTCCATGGGACCAGGCCCCATCCTTATGACTCAATTTAATTTTACTTTTTAAAGGCCCCATCTCCAAATACAGTCACATACTGAGGTGTTACCTGCCATTCCAGCCTCACATATTTGGAAAGGAACACAGCTCTCACTTCATCAGAGACATCAGCATTGATCTTGTGGCAAGCAAGCAGCCTAGATGTTGCCCAAGAAAGAAGTCCCATTGCTGTCCTCTTTCACATCCATATGAAATCAGCTGGAGCACAGAATCCAATCCATCTATTTTTGACTTTCATTTGCCTCCCAAGCTGCTCATCCGTGAAATAAGCTTGGCTTTTTGTCCTTCCTGTTACAAGCTGGTCATAAGGAATTGCCATGCAACCATGAGCATAAGGTGAAATGAGAAACACTGGTACAACATTAATGAAGGCACTGCAAGCTGGCCTCCTTTCCCCTGTAGCTTGCTGTGTCCTGGGACCCTGTTTATGGTAGATTCTGAATGTACACTTTCTTTTAAAGTCAACTGTTGCTATTTTTAGCCTTTTGTCCAAACTTGTGCTAGGCGGTTCTTATACTTACTTGGTTTCCTGTGATGAGACATTCCATGTAATTTACCATGCCAGGAGCTGTTTTTACCAAAGATCTAGAATTTTCCCCCACACATCATGATCTTACTCCAGAACATGGGGTGCCATTGCAATTTACCATTTAGAACTTACAATGAACATCACATTGCAGATGCCTCTACTGCCAGAGTCCACCAGGTTACCCAGGCCTTGTGAAAAAGAAAAAGGCAGCATTAATACCTGATACTGCACCAGCTGCAGACCCCTTCCTGCTTCAGGCCTCATCTCAAAATTGGCAACCTTTCACCTTTCATGCCTTCAGTATATA
This sequence comes from Dipodomys merriami, assembly GCF_024711535.1. Taxonomy (NCBI): domain Eukaryota; kingdom Metazoa; phylum Chordata; class Mammalia; order Rodentia; family Heteromyidae; genus Dipodomys; species Dipodomys merriami. The sequence continues at coordinate 563,384 of NW_027205603.1, read as the reverse complement.
GTCCAGAAAGAAGCCCTAAGGGTGACAGGCTTTGCTTTCAGAAGCCAAAAAAACGTAGCAGGCATGTTTCTTCATAGTAGAAGGCACAAGGGGCAATCAATTGCTTAGATCTGTTGCTTGTAGAAGACATGACAGGCAACTAGATCCTAAAAGCTTTACTGATACAGTAGGCCAGTGAACCTTTGTAGACCCTTAAATCTTTGTAAACCTCTGAATTGTCTACTCTCTGGGATATATGTACTTAATGGAGCCTTTAATACATTAGCACCTAGGAGTGGGAGAGAAGAGCAGGGAGCAGGATTAAAGAAAAGAGAGGGAAAAGGAAAGGAAGGGATTGGAGGGGAGGACATGGGAAGGAAGGAAGCTGGGATGGGGAGAGAAGAAAGTGAAGAGAGGGAAGGAAGGGCAGGGAAGAATAGAAGGAAGCAGGATTTGGGCAGGGAGACATCAGTTTGCACTCTGGAGGGATTTTGCCAACACATTACATACACGTGAGTGCAAGGGGACCAATCTGGCCTCCCACATTGATCAGGCATGGAAAGTGGGCTGCATGACAAAGCATAATTATATGCAACAGTGACCATTATTACTAATGTGCATCACTGCTCCAGGGACTTTGAAGTGGTAAAGATGGGAGAACATATGTATCTTCAAGTACTAAGTACATGCAGCTCCTAATTCAAACTAAAACCCCATGTTCTTTCATCCTTCCATATCACATTTCTGTCTGCCTCCTCCCACAAAGGAAGAACTCAGACTTCAGTAATATCAAAGGCTTGCTTTATCCTGTAATGCCTTTGTTTCCTTTCTAAGTGTTTGTTCTCATTTCATAGGACTCACGCCAGTTTTTAATCATTAGCTATATAAAGGTGACTCATCTGATTTTACATTCTTCCCAAATATACTAACATAGGTCACTGTATCTGATGACTAATGTCTGCTTGGATTTCCCATCTACATCGCAAATTTAATATTTGATGGGTGCCCAAAACAAAATTCATTGCTCTCTGTTCTTGGCCAGACTTGGGGGGAGGAACCAAGAACTATGTTCATCTCATTCACTGATCAGTATGATAAAAAACACTGGTGTCCATAGTACCTAGTAGGTAGTGTGTGGTAAATATGCTTTCTAGGAAAAGCTCACCTTGAAATAGTGTGAAGAATGAGTATAGTGCATAACTCTGAACATAACTAAATTGTGAATATACTAAAACATGGAATTAAAGGGTGACTTCTATAGCAATGGACCTGTATCTGTAAAGCTGTTATTTTCAAGTAGAAAGAAGGAAAAATGGATTCCAGGAAGCAAGAACTACTGCAGTGTGAAAGCAGATGTTTTGGACTGTGGAGTTTAACTCTTATCTATGGACAACTTAATAGGACACAGCTCTTACTAAGAGCCCTAATCCTGATCATTCCATCTTGCTGAGTGATGAAGAGCACCAAGAACACAGCAAAGCTGGGTTGTGGGTTGAACCCTGGTGCTAGCAGATACACAAAGCTAGGTTCTGGGCTAGACACCAGTGCTGGCAGGGTTTACAGGTGGGCATTCATAGACTAGCTCTGGTAAGAGCATCATTTTTCATTCAGTCGGTCCCAGCAGCTCAGTGCCTGCAGAGTGTTCAAGCTTAACATGGCAGGTTAACAACAGTAATAGTTTTGAAAGGTTACTAATGTTCCATCCTAAACACAAAAGGTTTGTACAGAGCAAATTATAGAAAACAGGCCTTGTAATAATAGAAACTTGGTCATACAATACTCAAGTTGACAGAACTAGCAATTTAGGTAGTTTTTAGATGTTTCTAGAAAGCAGAGTAACATTTAAAGTTTATAACCTGGTTTTCATTTTGTGTCTGTGTGTGTAATGCTAGGAATTGAATGTAGGCCTTCTTCATGGTAAGCAGGCATTCTACCCCCAAGCCATACCCTCAGCCCTGGTTTATCTTTTCAAGAGCAGTTTGGCAGCATTTATTTGAACACTTCCTTGTAAGAAACTTTCCCCTGGATTTCCATTAAAGAATATGCAAATCCAATGAACTGATACCCAATTTCATTCTTCAGATTCCTTGTAAAACTTCTAGAAGGGATTCCCCCCCCCCCCCCGCAAATGATAAACTGGACAAAAAGCCAGAGGGAACAACAGGAAAGTAATTCGAAAGCTGTATCCTTTTCCTCATGTGGCAGTGTTGGGGGACAGCCTCTTCCCAGCCCTGGCAGACAGCAGGTTTGTACTTTAGAGAGAATGAACAACTGGATGCAGGCCACCAGGATCTTTGAGTACTGATGGTGCCTGTGTGGGCCTGACGATGGGCTCTTACTACCAGCTGCAAGCGAAGCCACTTTGTCTACTGGTTTCTTTCTAGATGCTAGCTTTTAAGCCATCACTTTCCAGAAGGAGCCTGGAAGAACCTATAGATACTGACATATAAGTTGACCTAGTAAATTACCCAAACTCACTGGCAGAAAACCAAAGATTTTCAGGCATCTGGGGAAAATTTGAGACTAAGGGTTGAGGAAAACCTGGACCTGGTCACTGAATTCCCCCCACCCCCCTTTACATTTTAAAGCAAAACAAAAAAGGAAAAGAACATTCAACATAGACCCTATATAGGCCAGAAGGCCTGAAATGTTTACTATCTGGCGCTTTGCAAATGTATGCCAACACTTTGGAATCCAAAACCTAGATCATGGCAGGGAAACAGCAGATGAAATTATTACTATGTAAAATCAGGATCTTGGGCAATTATTGAAAAAGAATACTCAATAGAAAAGGAATGTAATAAAAGAATGAGAAAAACTGGAGGAAATCCTTTAACAGGATTTTTTTCTCCCTTTGGAAAAAATCCAAATAGAAAAACTGAGTTTCAGGACAAGAGATGACTGTAGAAAGTAGAAATAATCACATGTAATACGTAGCACAATGAAGCCACTTGAAATAACCAATGTCTCAGGATTGTGGGTCTTTTTGTCTGAATTTCCACAGCTAAAAGCCCTAATGTTCAACACAATATCCATCATCATTGTGAATTTTGAGAATAAGAGACCTAAGTCTTTGGAGGAAACTGGCAGTGCTTAATACAGTGTGTGGTGAGAGCTTGTGAGAACCTGGGTTTGATCCCCAGCTCAAAAAGAATGGGGATGGGAGAGGGAAAAATGCCGAGAACAATGGAAGGGGTGACATTGATCAAGACGCATTGTACTCATAACCTGACTTATGAGGAGCTGAAGCCTCAAAGAGACAAACAGCACACTTTCTCTTATATATGTATGCTAGATCTACAATACAAACATGCATGGTAACACATTTTATGCATTTACACACAAGCTGACTAAAGGATGACATACTTAAGGGAGGAGTCAAAGGAGTAACTCCTCCAAACGACTAATAAACTGCTTTAAAAAAAAAAAAAAAACAAGTACCAGGAAGTAGAAACATGCTTTTTGGGGAAAGGTAATGAAATAAAACATGAAAGGAGGTTGAGCAAATACAGTCATTATATTCAATGTACAGTATGTAATAACTGAATTACCTAACAGGGTAGGGATGGGAGGGGGGAAATGGGGGAAGAATGATGGAAAGGGTGGCATTGATCAAGGTGTATTGCACTCATCTGACATATGGAATTGCAACTCTTTGTACAACCACTTAATAAAAATATTTTTTTAAAAAACAATAATAAAAATAACTTTAAAAAGGAGTATAGTTTTTGGAGCTGAGTGAGGTGGCTGATGGCTAAAATCCAGTAGAGATTAGGACTGTGGTGCATGGCTGGCTAACACCCTATTTGGAAAATGACTAACACCAAAAAGGGGGTAGGGGGAGCAAAGAAGTATGACTGAAGAGGTAGACCGAAACTACCACATACTGTGTGAAAAATGCCAAAAAGGAGGTAAAGGGATATGGCTGAAAAGGTAGAGCATCTGTATAACAAGCATCAGGTCCCAGGTTCAAAGTCGTTACCCCCCCCCCCCGCCCACACACACACACAATCACTACAGTTATAGGAAAATAAGAAAATACTTGAAGAATCCTTTCTAAACATAAGCACTTATTCAGGTATTTTTCTCAGTTCAGAATATACATCACATCAACTTAAATGAGAATGGGTTTTACTTTTTATATTCTGGAATACTTTCATAATAAATGTATATGCTCTATTTTATATAAATAGGAAAAAAGACCTAAGAGTTTAGCATGGGCAACACAGTATAGAATTAGGTCAAGCATCCAAATCTAAATATACTGAAATGATATATACTCAATGGTTTTAAAGTGTATGCTTATCTGTTTATATATAAAATATAAGGGTATGCCTGGAATTCCTGATGCCAGGAATACCTGATAAATGGTTATCATTCTTAACTACATTTTGTTGACAGCTCTTTAAACTTGCAAAAGAATGGCAGCCAAGGCTAAAGTGGGTCCAACAGCTCTTCTTTCCCTAGCCCTGAAGAAATTGTGGCCTTTATGGCTTGTACAGAACCATAAAACCAGAAGAGCTTCATAAATTGGCTTCCACTAGAAACTTTTGATAGTTAACATGTTAATATTTTAAAATATCTTAACATTACCTCATTTTGAAAACTACATCTATTTATTTTAAGAAGAGACCATGATTTTTCTTATTGTAAGTCATTTATTGTAATATAATTTACAAACATCTTGCTGTCTTTAGTAATTCAAACAATGAAGCAGGTTTCTTCTGACAAAGACAGCAATAAGCTAAAAACAAAATCAGCTTGCTGAATTTTCCTTCTTTACCTGAAAAACAAAGTACAAGTAAAAATCAAACAGTAGAACATAATTATGTCAAGAAAATAACTCATCTACTTGGGGTGGAAAAAACTGAATTTACATATCGATGTCCCAGTGGTTCTCAAATTTTGGTCTATGGGACTATTTGTGAAATTTATAATTTGGTTATGTCTGTTTGGTTCTCTTTATCTGTACAGTACACAAGATTTTCCAGAGGACACATGATGCATGGCATCACAGCAACATAAACACTGAGGCTAATGAAAATGTAAATATCCTCCCTCAAATCAGATATTAAGGGGTGCCTACAACATAAAGCTTGAGAATCATCAGTCCTCACTCACCCAAAGTTAATAGTTCACAATAATGTTACTGATCTATCCTTTTCTGCAGCATATTTAATGTGAAAAGAAAAAGTCAACTACCACCATCCATATGCTTCTACAAATTGGATCCTACAATAAACCTGATTGCCAATCTCAAATGTCTTTGTTACCTCCTTATGGCTAGTTTCTTTTCTGAAAGTGTATGGGGAATGTAAACTTTACCTCTTGTCTGAGGATGGAAGTTGGTTTTCATTAATCCCTGGTTATTATATTAGAAGAAAAAGACAAACACAAAACAAGCAGGTCAAGAAGCAATCCATATGAGTTAATCATAGTCCATGTCTTTACATGCTACCTTGAGAATAACACATAAAGATTTTACAAACAAACATTCCTTTAAAACCAACTCAACAAGATAAAAAGCTGTAGAGTCCAATCTGATTAGAAGTGATAAAAACATGTCCATGCAAGGGCTTGATACTCAAAAATGAGATGTGTATCTTTTGTCAGGTGTGCCTGTAGTCATAGCAACTAGAAGACTGAGGTAGTAGACTGAGGTAGTAGGACTGCTTAAGCGCAGGAGCAAGACCTACCTCAAAAAACAAATACGAACTTTTTAAATTCAAAAGGTAAATGACAAGGATCTGTATAAAATGGGCTTAAAGATGAAAAAATTAAAGAGATACATAGAAGGTAAAAGTTTTACAAGTTAATAACCAACTGGTGGGAGGTATGACTGGATAAATCCAAGACAACTCAGCACACATTTCATCTTGCAAAATACACTCTAGTGTATTTTTCTTACAGTATTAAATACCCCAGAGGGGTCAGGCATGGTGGTGCATGCTTTCAGTAACAATAACAACTAGGACAAAAAAAAAAACCTCACAGCCTATCTCAACAAAGAAGCTAGGTATAATCCAAGTGGCAATGGCCTAGCAAGGCCCTAAGTTCAAGGATCATACCCTTAACACTGCACCTACATACTCAATTTCTCAATAGTCAAGACATTTTCTAAAGGAGAGAAGCATGCTACCAAATGGCAACAATACAGAAAATTGAATAGAAACTGGGACTCTACCATCATTCAATAGTTCACAAACCCAAAACTAGTCTTCTATCTCAGAAAGTTTGGATTATAATGCACTAAATACCGAAGATAATTTCCAAATGATAATGAATTCATATTCTTGTTCCTACCACTTTAGGAAAATGAGAGCTCACCAGATACAGATCTCTAAACAAGAAAGCCAGCCTGAGCCAGTTTCCACTAAAACAATCAGAAGAAATCAAAGCAATCCCATCTTTACCAAATCTTTACATCCAAAGAGTTAGGACACACAATTCAGTAATGAATCATTTTCACCTTAATACAACACAAAGGCAGAAAACTTTTAAGCATCCAAATGTTAAACGAGCTGTCAGGAGAGAAGAGTAAAACCTTCTAGGGGCAACAACGTAGAATTACTTACAGAGCAGCAGCCCCAGAGATAATTTCAATCAGCTCCTTAGTGATGACAGCTTGGCGGGTGCGGTTGAATGTGAGAGTTAGTTTATCTATCATTTCAGAAGCATTCTTGCTGGCATTATCCATGGCTGTCATCCTGGCACTCTGCTCACTGGTAGTGGACTCCTTCAGGGAGTAGTAGATGATGTTGGCCAGGCTGTACTCTTGGTAATTTTGCAGCACATCTGAATCAATATCATCATAGACACTCATGCTCTCTGTTAAAACAAGCAATGAATTTTTTTTTGAAGTTATCTAGAATAAGTACAGAAGACTGACTGCATTAAAAATCCTTTTAAATTACCAAGCATATAACTTTACAGTAAGCTGAATGAAGCTGTTATAATATTTTCTACATGGTTTTTTTCTATATCACAGATGATAACATTTTTAGCAAAATATGTGTAAACAAAACACTGGACAGTCTAGTTTTAGGAAAGTGACATTTAAAAGAACTACTAAACTCAATGAGTATGATATCTTCTGATTAACAGTGTCACAAAAACATCAAGAACTTAATGAAATGTTATTCTCAAGAAAAGTTAGTGCCTGGTGGCTCACGCCTGTAATCCTAGCTACTTAGGAGGCTGAGATCTGAGGATCACGGTTCAATGCCAGCCCCAGCAGGAAAGTCCATGAGACTCTTATCTCCAATTAACCAATAGAAAACTGCAAGTGGCACTATGGCTCAAGTGGTAGAGCACTTGTTTTGAGCTGAAGAGTTCAGGGACAGTGCTCAGGCCCAGAGTTCAAGCCCCACAACCACTACCACCAACAACAACAAAAAAGAAAAACAGAAACTGATAAGAACTTCTGTTTTAATGCTACAGAAATTTAGCGTTTTTCTTGTTTGCGTCAATGCCAATTTTAAATCATTAGAAGTGGTCAAGCAGCCAGGCACTGGTGGCTTACACCTGTAATTCAAGAGGCTGTGATCTGAGTATTGCGGTTTGAAGTCAGCCAGGGTAGGAAAGTTTGTGAGACCCTTAAAACCAATTAACACCAAAAAGCTGTAGATAAGTGGTAGATGCTAGCCTTGAACACAAAAAGCCCAGAGGCAGCACTTAGGCCAAGTTCAAGCCCTAGGACCAGGACACACACACGTGAAGCACTATTGTATTTCATCAAATTTCAAATAGTATTGATCATAACTTCTCTCTATAATTAAAAAAAAAATCTTTTAGGCATGGTATTTCATACCTGTAATTTCAGCTCGTATCATTTGTGTCAGCTGGTAAATTCTGACTGTTTTCCTTAGTGAATTGATGTTTCACCTACACCCTCAGAATACTTGTCAGGCAACTACTTACCAGCACTTGCAATAGTATCAAGAGAAAAGATGGGTTTTTCTTCTGTCTTATAGGAAATAACAGACCTAGAAGTGATAAAAATCAAATGTAAATCTTGCAATAATTTTAAAATTAAGCATTTATTTTAAAACAGGAAAATACAAGAATTAAGAATTCTGAATGTTTCTTGCCTGAATCGATTGAAGATGATAGAGCCTTCATCAAACTCATATCCAGAATTTAATAATTCAAGAGCAATGACTGATGCATCTCCAAAAGTAGGGGGCTTTCTTCCCACATCTTTGAATGTCACCAGAAACTTGTCAGAATGAGTACTAGAAATCACATTAAACAGTTCAGTGGAATGCTTATGTTATCACCAAGGGTCCAGTTTTGGACCTTATCATACCTTATCATTCCTTTCTTTCAGTACAAAGAACTAAGGACTAAACGTTAGGCCTTCCTTATTTTACACTCTCTTTGCCTTTGGCTACTTTAAATCTGAACTAACGATTGTTCCTTTCTAACATTTCCAGTCTCTGATGATAGAGTCTCTGATTTCTTGTTTGCATTAATGCCAATGGCTTTGGATATTACCAATGTATTCCACAGTGGTGTGGATGAAGGAGAATCTAAAAACAAGTAAAATATATATGTACAGATACATACTCCCCCCACCCAATATATCCAGAGGAAAAAAACAAAATAAAAAAGCTTCTCTGAGTAAATCAAAAACATCTTGTACAGTTGCACAAAAGCCATATATTTACCTATGGAGAATGCCCCTGAGTTTATCACCAACTCCAACCAGCATGACCTCTTTTCCAGCTGCCGTGAGTGTAGCCACCTCATTTTTTATCAGTTTAGCAACTGATGAGTGAATAGCACCACAGAGTCCTCGGTCTGAGGACACACCAATAAGCAAGTGTTTCTTCTTATCTTCAGTTACCTTAATATCAGCTTTTTCATACAGAGCTGAAAAAAAAATATGATTTTTCAAATGCAATTTGCATTCAAGGTGCAATGATCTCAACCAAATTTACAAAAGAAGCCCATAGGTGGCTCAGCAGTAGAGTGCTTGCCTAGCATGCATGAGACTCTCGGTTTGATTCCTCAGCACCACATAAATAGAGAAAACTAGAAGAGGCGCTGTGGCTCAAGAGGTAAAGCACTCGCCTTGAGCTGAAGAGCTGAGGAACAGCACCCAGACAGAGTTCAAGCCCCATGACCAAGAAAAAAAAAAAAAAGTGCTGTAGTCAATATATTCATTTATGTTTAGGTGGCACTTTGACTAGTACATTCAGGAATGTCTGTGTATATACTCAATAACCCGACTGAAAACCATAAAGATTTAAATCTCTATCTAGGGAAGATTCCTAAGGGTCATAAATGGCCAATTTTCATATGTACTGACTCTAAGAAGTTTCTAAAACTAAAGAATAAAAAAAGTTAGAATTTGGGGCTGGGAAGGTGGCTCAGTGGTAGAGCGCTTGCCTTGCATGCATGAGGCCCTGGGTTCGATTCCTCAGCACCACATAAGCAAAAAGTAAAAAGCTGGAAGTGGCGCTGTGGCTCAAGTGGTAGAGCGCTACCCTTGAGCTGAAGAGCTGAGGGACAGTGCCCAGGCCAGAGTTCAGGCCCCATGACCGGACCCAAAAAATAAAAAAAAAGTTAGAATTTTAGAAGTACCTAACTCACCTAGACAGCAAGCTCCTACAGAATGCAGTCTTCCAGCATAAAACTAAAACATCAGAAACAAAGACTTACTGAGCTTCTCATCATCTGCCTATCAAGTTTTTAAAAACTTGTTGATACTTACATAATGAATGCCAATTTATTTTTGGGACTATCTGACCAACTTTGTGGGTCTGATGATCTCAGCAAAAGCTAAGAGGAAATTAAATAAGAATACGCTGATTTAACGAGGTGTAAGGCAGTGAGAATGGGGAGAAATCATGTCAATTTACCACATTGGGCTCTGGGCTCAGCTAGCCTCTTGGGAAGTAGCTATCAGGGGATCAAGGTTCAAAGTCTGCCTGGGCAACAAAAACTTGCACACACACAAAAAATCATCTGAATCATGGCTGGGTGTGTGGCACACATCTGTTAATCCCATTACTACGGAAACAATGGCTAGGCACAGTGATACGTGCAGGCCACCCCAGAAACATAGGTGAAAGCACACAAACTAAGCCAACCTGGGAATAAAGCAAAGCCCTACCCTCAAAATAGCCAATGCACAAAGGGGTTGGAGGTCAGCCTCAAGTAGTAGAACATATGCCTTGTAACAAGCACAAGGTTTTGGGTTGCATCCCCAGAACTACCAAAACAACAGAAAATGTGAAGGACCAGTGGCTACTCAGGAGGCTGAGATCTGAGGACTGTGGTTGATATTACCTGAAAACCTTGTGAGACTTATCTAAATCTAAATCAGATGCAGCTAAAGTGGTAGAATGCCATACTTTAACAGGAAAAGCCAAGTGAGAGTACCAGTCCCTGAGTCCTAGTTCAGTATTGGCACAAATACACACACATACAGATAGAGCAATGAAACAGTAGCATGTAGATGAAGGAAGGGGTACCAGGAATAGGATTATGTAAAGGCTTGAAAATCAAGATCACTTAACATGTTGTTGCAAATTGGTTTTAAGCAGCGAACAGCAGTAATAATTTATAACTTATTTATTGTGCCTGTGGGGTAGAGAGAAGACTGCAGGGGCAAGAGCAGAAGCAAGGACAGTACTTACATGATTAGACAAACAGATGGAAGGGACTTAGTTCTAATTAGAACAACCCTGTGGAAGACAGGAGCCAAGTGGCCTTGTAGCTATTTAACTTAGGCCTTTCCTCATAGGGCGCACTAGGATTTTCTTTACTATAAACTTTGTGTACATTTTTTTTTTTGGTAGTCCCAGGGCTTGAACTCAGGACTTGGGCACTGATCCTGAGCTTCTTTTGCTCAAGCACTACCACTTGAGCCACAGTGCCACTTCTGGTCTTTTCTGTTTATGTGGTAGTGAGGAATGGAATCCAGGGCTTCATGCATGCTAGGCAAGCACTCTACCATTAAGCCACATTCCCAGCCCTGTATACATTTTTCATAATAATGAATCTAAAATTCTATGAGGTGGCCTCAATTCAGCCATGAGATGGCATAATGCAAGAATTCAGAAAATATTATAACAAGTTAAGATAGGAACTTCCCAGCATTTTCAACTTTGCTTCTGAGACAAATTAATAATCAGGTATGAATCCATCTAAGAACAAAAACTAAAATTCCTTTTAAAACCATTGCATCACTTCTTTGCACCCAAAGACTAATGAAGAATGAGTGTTCTATAAGATGGTAAGGTAAAACTGTGTTTGAAGCTTTGAAAAATGTCAAGTATTGTAAAGTAGAAGGTTTGGTCCATGGAAGTGTGGTTCCAGTGCAAAGCGCAAACCTTGCGTGAAAAGGCCAAATGAGAACCTGAAGCCCTGAGTTTAAGCCCCAATATTTGCACAGAAAAGGATTAAATAAATAAATAAGGATCTTCACATGTCCCGCATAGTGGCACATGCTTGTATTTCCAGCTCTCAGGAGATCTTAGTTTGTGAACAGTCTAGGCTACATAGCAACTCCTTATTTCTAAAAAAGTTAAAAGTTTTCAGTTGCTTTTCTTGATCCTACATCATTCATTTTCTTAAAATACTGTCACACATCCTCTCCACCACCATTTAATCAATTCTCCACCTCAGAGTACCACTCTACTACCTGCCACCTCCAGAGTCCTATAACAACACAGAGGAGGTAGCAGGATAAAAGCTAGCATTTGTGTCTAATGCATTATGTTTCCAAGGTTTTTCATAGGACATTTAATATTAATATTTTGCGGTATATTTAATATTCCTAGGGGGGGAATCAATGTTTAATGTTAACATATGCAGTAGTTAATATACAGAATTTGATAACAAAGCAGTGTTTCACACACAGAGGCTGGTATCCATTGACATGTGACCTTGGGCAAATCACTTGCTTTGGAGGTGTAGGAATCCCAAGATTCCTACCCCCCCCCCCCCCCCGAGCTGCTATGCATGCATGTAAAGTGCATGCACATGGAGGATGTCACACAGCCAGTACTCAGAATGGGCCTGCCACTGGGTAAAGCAGTAGATAAAAGTCATCAGTAATTCTTACATTAAGTAATGTGTGAATGACTCTTCTCTTACCCAAAGATCCTATTCCATATACTCGAGCCGGCTTCAGCTCCCTCTCTGCACGGGAATATTTTGCTGCTGCTACCATTTTCATAGATTTGGTAATTTTCTGGATGTTTTTGATCGACTTCAGTCGCCTGGTTACTGAAAAAATGGAAGTGCTGCATTAAGACCAAGGAATTACAATATAATTTCATTTGTGAAGTCTGAAATTTTCTTCTAAAGTGCAACAACATAGAGCAAGCAGCATTTATAGTACAAATGAACAGAATGGCTAAGCCACTCTTAATGTCAATACTAGTACCAGTAAATAGATAAGACTATAGTTATTTAGACAGGATAAACAGCAATATGAGAGACCATACAGTATACATTTAAAATTAACTGATATTGGACTGGGAATGTGGCTTAGTGATAGAGTGCTTGCCTAGCATGCATTAAGCCCTGAGTTCAATTCCTCAGTACCACATACACAGAAAAGGCTGGAAATGGCACTGTAGCTCAAATGGTAGAGTGCTAGTCTTAAGCAAAAGAAGCTCAGGACACTGCTGAGTTCAAGCCCCAGGATTGGCCCCCAAAAAACAAAAACTACAACAACAAAAAAACTCCTGACATTAAAAATGGCTTCACCTGGGCTGGGAATGTGGCTTAGTGGTAGCATGCATGAAGCCCTGGGTTCGACTCCTCAGTACCGCATAAACAGAAAAAGCTGGAAGCGGTAGCTCAATGGTGGAATGCTAGCCTTGAGCAAAAAAGCAGCTCAGGGACAATGCTCAGGCCCTGAGTTCAAGCCCCAGGATTGGCAATAAATAAATAAATAAAAATGGCTTCACCTGTATATTCCATAACATTATATATACACATAATCATTTTTTCTAATTGTATTATTACTGGACACAGCATAGAATTAAAAAACCTGTTTCACGTGTTACCTCAGAGTTATCTTTTCAAAGAATAGATAGATTCATAGAACATAGATTCATCTTATCTATTTGACCAATAGACGATGAAGAAAGTGTCATACAAACTTAATTCTTCACAATGAACATATTTAGACAAACAAAATACTTACTATCTTTCAACGTCACCATCTTTCAAACTTGGATCCTGAGAATAAAGATTGTAAAAATATTTCAGTTCTTTTGAAACAGCTCCATTATAAAAGAAACATATTCAGAGCTAATGTTTACTTAATAGTTCATAAAAATAACCTATCAAATATATATGAATAGAAATAGTTCTATATTTAAATTCTCCAAGCAAATACCAAAGGCCCCATTTTACCTGACCTAACTCTGAGCATAAACCTTGCACTGGCATTGGTGATAGCAACTGTTAAGTGGTCTTTCCCCAACTGCATCCCTAGGCTTACATTATATCCAGGACTGTCTAACTATACTTGAAACTCAATGGAGCTGGGAAGGTGGCTCAGCAGTAGAGTGCTTGCCTTGCATGCATGAGGCCCTTGGTTCGATTTCTCAGCACCACATAAGCAGAAAAAGCCAGAAGTGATGCTGTAGTTCAAGTGGTAAAGCGCTAACCTTGAGCTGAAGAGCTCAGGGACAGTGCGCAGGGACAAAGTTTAGGCCCACGACTGACCAAAAAAAAGTTACAGTTCTCTCTTGTGGCTAGGAATGTGAGTTAGTGGTAGAGTGCTTGTCTTGTATGCATGAAGTCCTGGATTCCATTCCTCAGAACCACATATACAGAAAAAGTTGGAAGTGGTGCTGTGGCTCAAGTGGTAGAGCACTCACTAAAGAAGCTCAGGCCCTGAATTCAAGTCCCAGGACTGGCAAAAAGAAAAAAAGAAACTCAAGGCCAAGGTATGGGGTGTAGTTCAGTGGCAAAGTGCTTACCTAGCAAGTACAACACCTTCTGTTCAATCTAGCACCCAAAAAAGAAAAAAACAAATAAAAAACAAAAAACAAAGCTGGGCACTGGTGGCTCACATTTCTAATCCTAGCTGAAAGGCTGAAATCTGAGGATCCTGGTTCAAAGCCAGCTCACACAAGGAAGTCCATAAGACTTATCTCCAATTAAGCACAGAAAAAGCCAGAAGCAGCACTGTGGCTCAAATGGTAGAGTGTTAGCCTTGAGGAAAAGGAGCCCTGGGACCGTTATCCAGGCCCAGAGTTTAAGCCCCAGGACCAGCAAACAAACAAACAAACACAACCCCAAAACCCCATGCAAGGACACACTCATCTAAAAACAACTTTGACTGCATTAGTGCCTAGTAACTTTTAAAAATAATATTCAGAAACTAGGTGCCAGTAACTCATACCAGTAATCCCAGCTACTCAGTAGGTTGAGACCTGGAGGATTAGTTCAAAGCCAGATAAAGGTGGAAAAGTCTCAGAGATTCCATCTCTATTCAATAAGCAAAAAAATAGGGCTGAGGTGGTAAACTGCCTTCTGTGAGGAAGCAAGGCCTTGAGTTCAGGCAAACAATAGTACTTAGCAGCAGCCATACACTAATAGGGCCACACAGATGGAAGCACATTTTTGAAAAAAAAATTAGAGTCAATTTAATAAATCTTTAAGCTACTTCTGTGTTCATGCACTGGTTAATAGGATATTGTATGTAAACACACAAGAAACAACTCAAAGGTAAGATTCCTGAAAACATTTATATAAATTGAATCATATATTTGTTAAGTCTTGAAAGTCGAAATGTTACTACACAAAGTCAAAATCAGTGACTGAAATGTTGGTGAAAGATGAATGAGATCAATGAATGCTTGCTCCAGTGGGAAAAATAGCATGTCACGAGATATTATCTTTAATCTTTTGAATCCATCCAAAATACTGATGTGTCAGGAAAAGTACATGGGAGAACTGAAGACCCAGTAATTTGTGCATAAAGCATATGCTAACCCAACTATGTCTATCACAGCATTATTCACCATAGCTAAGATATGGAACCAACCCAGATGCCCCTCAGTAGATGAATGGATCGAGAAAATAGGGTGTGTGTGTGTGCGTGTGTGTGTGTGTGTGTGTGTGTGTGTGTGTGTGTGTGTGTGTGTGTGTGTGTGTGTGTGTGTGTGTGTGTGTGTGTGTGTGTGTGTGTGTGTGTGTGTGTGTGTGTGTGTGTGTGTGTACATACACAATGGAATTCTATGCTTCCATCAGAAAGAATGACACCATCCCATGTGTTAGGAAATGGAAAGACTTGGAAAAAATTATATTAAGTAAACCAGACCCAAAGCAACATAGGTCCCATGGTTTCCCTTATTTGCAATAACTAGTATATGTCTAGGAAAATCTTACCAGACAAGCAGAAAAGATTAAAAGCTATGTACATATGATCATGTAAGATGATGCTAAGTGAAATGGACCCCAAGACAGGAACACAAGAGGTTTTTTTTTTTTTTCTTTGTCACTGTTGTTTTTAATGTACTATGTGATTTTTTTTGTTTCTTTTGTATGTTCTACCCCCATGGTATAATCCTTGTTGTCACCGTATTTGATTCCAGGGCCCTGCAAAGGGATAGCAGAGGAAAAACAAAGGAAGGGATAACAATGCTCGATAGGAAATGTATTCATTATCTTATTCATGTAACTCTAACCCCTCTGTACAGTATCTTTACAATAAGAAAGTATTTTTTTAAAGGGATATGCTGGGCTGGGAATGTAGCTTAGTGGTAGAGTGCTTGCCTAGCAGGCATGAAGCCCTGGGTTCGATTCCTCAGTACCGCATAAACAGAAAAAGCTGGAAGTGGTGCTGTGGCTCAAGTGGTAGAGTGCTAGCCTTGAGCACAAAGAGGCTCAAGGACAGTGCCCAGGCCCTGAGTTCAAGCTCCACAACTGGCAAAAAAAAAAAAAAAAAAAAAGAATGTGCTAACCAAGGGAAGGTATTCTCTTAACAGAATTTTTGCAAGATACAAACAGTAGTTTTGAAAGATAATGTCATGCTCAGAGAGCATGAAAGACAGACAGAGCCTATGCGAGGCCCTGGGTTCAATCCTCAACATTACACAAGAAAGAAAAAAGGAAGCAAGGGAGAGAGGGGGAGAAAGGAAGGAAGGAAGGGAAGGAGGGAGGGAGGGAGGGAAAGCAAGAAAGCAAACATGCATGCATCCATGAATAGAGGGGAATTACAGACATGGGGCATAATTAAATATCATGTAAAGAATTTATTACTTTTAAATATTTCAAAGAAAATGTGTGTAAATACTATAGTATTTAGCAGGTAGGAAGAAAGAGATGAAGGTTTGTAAGCCCACAAGACATTTTCATTTTCAGATGAGAGAGTAAGTGATTACTGTCAAATGAGCTTGGAATACTGATAACATTCATAGCATGGAGATATGGGCACCTGTAGCATGCAGACAAGAGACAAGATGTGGGCAAACCAACGCACACAGATGCTTACAGGAAAAGGCAACAGTAAGAAGCTTTGCTTCTAAGTTAATGATTTGACTGGATGGTGCTGTCATAATGGTTACAGAGAGACTGGGTGGGATGAACTCCTTGGGGATAAGGAGTCTGAGTGAGAGATAGCAAGAAGGCTAGGTGGAATGTCCAATGAGAAATGATGGATTTTATATTTCAAGAGGTTTTGAAATACAGATTTGAAAACCACCAGTCACCATAGTTGTTGTTAAAAACTAACAAAGCCCAAACATAATCCCAATCATGTCAGATAGAACTAGAAGCAGAAGGAACACTTTCTACTTCTGTGAAACAAGCAGTAACCTAATGCTGACACCAGGAAATGAAAACTAGAGACTAAGGTCTTAAATGAACATAGGTGCAGAAATACTCAGTAATGTATGAACAAATCAAATCCAGCAACATATAAAAAAGCAATATACACCATTACCAGGTAGGACTTGCTCAGGTATGCAAGCTCATTTAATGTTCAAAATCAAACAGAATCACAACCACAAGTTAAGAAGAGAAACTGTACAACAAAAGGACACAAAAGTATCTAACAAAAATCTAACACCCATTCATCTAAAGCCTGTGAATAAACTTAAGAAACCTATGACAGTTTTCTCCCTAAGACTGAGAAACAGACAGCATTCTTGTTCAACATCATACTGGAAGTCAAAACCAAAGCACTAAGTCAGGAAGAGGAAGTAAACAGATGGGGAGAAAAGAACAAAAACAGAAAAAGAAAAAGGTTCTTTTGTTCACTAATGATATGATTGTCTATATAGAAAACCCAGAACCTTTCTAGAGTCAAAATGCAATTATATCCTACAAGGATGTCGGATATACGGATAATTTACATAAAAGTTAACCCTCAGTATTCAAAGGGTTTGTCTAAGGTTCCTTGTGTATACCAAAGGACATTCAAGTCCTTTTTATTAAATGGCATAATATTTACACAAATAACCTTCCCATATGCGGGGAGCATCGTAGAATGTCTTGAAAGCATAAAGTCTTTTTTTGTGTATATTTTTTAATTGTAAAAATACTGTACAGAGGGGAAGCATAAGTCTTAAGTTCAAAAAAGAAAAAAAGGAAAAAGTAAAGGAAAAAAGAAAAAGTACTACATTGATCTGATTCTAAGGCTTCAAGAACTGAAAAAAATATGCTGTAAGCTAGCAGAGGAAAGTAACAGTACAGCAGAGATAATAAAAATAAGAGAAAAGAATAAATGAACAATCAGCTCTAACAAGATAAGGAAGAACTTTAAATTATATGCTACTTGAAAGAAGACAGTCTGAAAAAGGCTACATATTACATAATTCTACTATATTACATGCCACAAATGACAAGTCTATAACAATAGCAAAGAAATCAGTGGTTGTCAGGGTTTTGAGAGGGGAGGAAGAATTTTTTGAGTAAACTGCCCTGTAATAGTGGATACATTTGTCCAAACTCATTGAACTATACACCAAAAAGAGTGAACCTTAATGAACTGTGAATTTTTAATGTTAATTTTTTCTGTACTTTACAATGTTATTAAGCTGGACATGGTGACAAGTACCTGTAATCCCAGCTACTAAGAGATAGAAACAAGAGGTTCTCCAATTTGAGGCCTGTCCAACAAAATTAAGGAGACCCTATCTCAAAAACGAGACAGAAAAAAGCAAGAGGGCTGAGAGGGAGCTCAATGGAAGAGTGGCTGCCTAGAATACGCAAGGCCCTGAGTTCACAAAACAACCCTCTGTACTGAAATCTTCATTATAATTTTTTAAATGCAAGTCAAGAAATGACGTGTATTTTACAATATCATTTTTATGATTGTGCATATTAGTAATAATTAAGTTTTAAAATAGGTCATAATCAAATTATTTTTAAAAAGTCTCCTGACTTACATAATTCTAGTAGTTATAAAGAAATAATTTAGAGGAAACATATTTGTAAAATATTAGGATTGATTTAAGAGTGGATAAAAATAAAAGCAGGGAAATATCAACAAATGGCTATTTCAGAGCACAAACTATTAGATATAACGATTGCAGTGCTAACAAGCTTTTCTCAGAATGGCATCAGAAAAGTATCACCAGTTACATCAGTTATTCACTGGCTTCTTTTTTTTTTTCAGTATAATGACTTTTTCACCCCAAATGCCAAATTGATAGGCCTTAACAATTGATGTTTAGCTATTATGGTTTTATGCATATACTTCAATTTAACTGACACAAGTATTACATTACAGACTAGCATATGGAACAAATATGGATGAACAAATGTTTTGGTTTCCATAAGCATTTCAAGTGAGAGCTAGAAGAGGAAGTGTCTTCTGATTCTTTATGCTAGAGGGGGTATGTGTTGTCATGTGTTTTGAAGCCCTCTTATGCACGACCTTCACTTAGCTCTAAAGATGATTGTGAAGTCGAAATTTTATTTTCCAAGGACAATCTGGCCATTGAATGGCTAGGCATAAATGGTCTGTCCTCTCTTTAGGACATAATCTGATACTGAATTTTGTACTAATAAGATTCTGCATTGAGAAGATAAAAGTTCTGCATCACTGTATCATGTCCTCTCACCGCAAGAAACCCTCAGATTATATGAGAAACTTGACATGTGTCAAATACAATGGATAGAGAATCCAATGGAATGTAAATTACCATATCTGCCATGATCATAGGATACTGTTAGATGAACAAATGTCAGTGGAGGTGTTCAAAGAAATTGCAGTTTAAGAGACTTATAGTTAAAGAATATATAATGCTGTGTAATATAAAAACTAAGGAAAAGGCACCAGCAGCTAGTTTCCAAGGAAAAGTCTAACATGTCTAATTCTGAAAATGAATGCTTGTGTTCAAGTCCATCATCTACCTCTACACTGAAAAGTGACTATGCCTCACTCTTTTTCTCCAAAACCTACCCATAATCCTTCTTCCTTTGCCATGTAGAATAACTGCATATTTCAGGTAGAAACTGTTTATACACTTGTTTTTTTCAAATACTAATTGAGTCAAGAGCATCATTTCTGCCACTGTGCTAAGTTCTTTGAGAATACCAAGGTAATACCCTTGCTAATCCAAAATGTGTCTATTACCTCTATTTAAGAGATGAGGAACCGGGGGCTGGGAAGGTAGCTCAGTGGTAGAGCATTTGCCTTGCATGCCTCAGGTCCTGGGTTCAATTCCCCAGCACCACATAAGCAAAAAGAAAAAAGCCGGAAGTAGCACTATGGCTCAAGTGGTAGAGTGCTAGCCTTGAGCTGAAGAGCTGAGGGACAGCGCCCAGGCCCAGAGTTCAGGCCCCATGACCGGATCCCCCCCCCCAAAAAAAAAGAGATGAGGAACCAACAGCTCAGACACAGAAGAAATGCACCCAAGAACACATCCAGGCAGAACTGTAGCATCAGGACCCCAGTGCCCAACACACACAGGCTCCAGAGTCTACAATTTGGCCTATGTACACTCTGCTGCTGCCTTGAGGTTTACATCTGTCAGCAAATGTGTATTCTCAGCTTCAGAGGACGACCTGCCTCTTCTCTCCTGAAATGCCAGCCCTCTTCTCTTCAGTACACAGAGTACGATTTATGCCCACTGATAGCTCCTTACAAAGCAATTTCATTTTAGAAAATACTGAACACTAAAGAAAAAGGAATTTATGTTCCCCAAATTTGAAGACAGCAAAACCAGGAACTCCTTTTCTCAAATTTCTCCTTGAAAACAGAAACATAGCAGTAACAAATGATATTTTCTTTTTCAAACTCCCAAGAACCAAAACAGATCCAAGGAAATGCATCTTAATAGTTTTGTGAGGGCAAAGTTATTTCTCTTCCCTTTCAAATCAATTCTGTGAAGTATAAACCAGTAAGATTTTAATATCTGAATAAAAAGGATAACTGTAGTGGGAAGAGAAAACCATTAGACACCAAGAGCAATGAAGACACCAAGAGCAGAAAGAGAGAACATACATTCCACAGTGGAACACTGATGCTTGAAGATCAGTATTTATAATCTGCTGATTTAAAAACCAACACTCCAGACTAAGGACTCTCACCTTTATTTGATAACTGAAATTTCAAATTTAGGTTCCTAACAGTAGCTGTCTGACTACCAACATTTATTTAAACCAATCCTTTACTAAAAGGTGTTCAAAATTATTTTACAAGTTGTTTTGTGCCAGTTCTGGAGCTTGAACTCAAGGTCTGAGAGTGGTCCATGAGCTCTTTTGCTACCACTTGAGCCACAGCTCCACTTCCAGCCTTTTGGTGGTTAATTGGAGATAAGAGTCTCAGAGACTTCCATGCCTGGGACTGGCTTCAAATAACTATTTTCAGATCTCAGCTTGGATAGTTAAGATTCCAGGGGTGAGCCACCTCACAACCCCAATAATTTGTATGTGTTTTTATTAAATGCTATTTCTAGAATTTGATGATTACGTCTCTGAAACTCTGTTTTTAAAAAATAGTTTTAAGGTTCTAAAAACCAATTTGGATTTGACTTGTTTCCAAAAAATATCCTGCAGATAACATTAATGCACAAGAAGGAAAGAAAAGGGCTGACATTTCTGAGCATCACTGCATGCCAGGAAACTCTCCAACCCTATTTGTTCATCAGTACATTTTAACACTTACAAGCTTGCCAACTGGTGCAGGATAGGCACTGCTCAAATGTCTGCTGATTGGCTTATGGGAAAAGGTCCACACCTGAGAATTCAACTACTGTTGGATTAATTCTCATGAATCTTCCTTCTCAGTATTAGGAAAACAATCTGACTTCTAAGGCTAACCCTCCATAATGTTTCCATATTTAATTTCCCCTTTATCTTGAAACTCATACATTGCTACAGATTCTTTGCTTAATGTAAGAATTGTTTCAGTCGATGCTTTTATAGTTCCTCCTTATGAAGTTGCATACAGAACCCGACTTCATTGCTGTAGCTCCTTAGAAATCCTCCACTCTGTAAAATCGAATTAATTGCTAGGATACAACCTATTTGCAAAAAAAAAAAAAAAAAAAAAAACCTTAGCTGGGGGCACAGAAATGGAGGGACAGAGGGTGAACAAATGCAGCAGTGCTACTCAACTAAACACTATGTTGAAAATGAACTCTAGAACTTGAGGGTGGGGACGAGAGGGAAAAACTGGGAGAGTGAGGGAAGGAGTAACACTGTCCAAAAGAAATGCACTCTTTACCTGACCTATGTAACTGTAACCCCTCTGTACACCACCTCTACAGTAACAATAAAAATATTTTTTAAAATCCTCTTTGCCTCGTGTAAGAAACTATTCCAGCCTATCTAACTTTAAAATATCCCATCCTGTTCAACTGTGCCGCCACCCAAGGACTTTTAATGCCATTCTTAGGGCTTCTAATACTTTTTTTTTTTTTTGGCCTCAGCGAACTAAGGTTAAAAGTCCACAAACGTGATAGCACTTTACACCTGAACAGCAGTTAACAAATGTCACTTAAAAGTCCACCTGTTGTTTCCTCCTTCTCAGGACAGACCTTGACGCTATTTCATGACCTTGCAGGCTCCTGCTTCCACCCAAGAATTTGGAGTCAGTGCTAATAGCCTAGTCCTTCTCCATCAAGAGACCCATCTTTCAAGTCTCGTCCGCCACCAGGCGACCACCAGCCCCCGAAGGTCTACGGCGTTCGCCTTCCTTTCCCCACTGCCCAGGAAAGCGTCTGCCACAGTGGGTGCCGGACCAGCGTGCACACGGGGCCGATCAGGGCTGCAGGGTCACCCCGACCAGCCCCGGAGGGCCTCGCAGGCCATCAAGGGCATGAAGCACAACCTGATTCTACCCCAGGCTTTCCTTAGTTGCCTGCGGACCCCGCTAAAGGCCTTCCCAACACTCGGTGCCCGGTATGCGGCGCAAGCTCCAGGAGGATTTGTGAGCAGGAGACCGCCCCGTCGCTAACTCCGACGACCGTCCCAGAGCGGATTCGGCCCCGGGGGACGCGGCGTGACCTCCATCCCTCGGATCACGGTTCCCGCCCTCGCACGCGCCCTTCCGCTTCCAAGCCGCTCCCCGCAGCCCGGGCCAACACGGCCTGGGCAGGACTCGGGGCCTAGCTCGGCCCTGAGGCTCGGGTCCGTCCCGCAGCACCCCCAAGCCGTCTCCCCCTGCCATCTGACTGAGCTCTCCCGTGCCTGGCAACCCTCCCGCAAGTTTCCATACCACTGCGACTGCAGGGCCACAGCAGACAGGCCGGCGACCCTCGTCCCAGCAAAGATGGTGGTGGCTACCTTGTTGAAGGTCGAGTAGGCGGGCCTTAGTGCGCATGTGCGAAGTCTCCCTCGACACGCCTTCTCTCCTCACTCGCCCTGTCAGTCTCGTTCCCTCCCGCCAGAGACCGGGAAGTCTCGCGAGTGTTGGAACCCAGCCTTTTCCCTGGACCCACCTTTTTCCGGCTGTCAACTTTGTCCCGCCCCCTCCCGTCGTGACAGTTCCGCTTCCGGTCGGCGGGACTCGGCGCTCCCGAAGGCGGTCGCTAGCTGTGGTGGTCGCGATGGGGAAGTCAGATTTTCTCACTCCCAAGGCCATCGCCAACAGAATCAAATCCAAAGGGCTTCAGAAGTTGCGATGGTATTGCCAGATGTGCCAGAAGCAGTGCCGGGACGAGGTGAGTAGGCCTGTAATGGCTCCGTATGCCCCGGAGGCCGTCCCGGAAGTCCAAGTTGGGGTCCCCGGCGCGGATGAAGGCTGGCACCTGGCAGTCGCATCTTGGGGCCTCTGGGATCTTGCTGGAGCGACCCAACTGCCCAGCCCCGTAGAGCTGTGCTTCCCTGCGGGCTCGGGCCTCAGCCGGGCTCCCCGGCCCCTGACACTCTCTTCCTCCCCGCTCCAGCTCCCAATCCCCAAAGGAAACAACAACAACCACAACAAGTAAAAGGCGCGCACAGCTCTCCTGGCAGCGGGAGTGGTGAGTGCTGTGCCGGCGCGCGGCGGCTCTGACTTCACTCGTGAGAAAAGTAGGACGATTCCCAGTCGGCTTCTGATGACAAAGGAAAACAATGGTCTTTAACAAGACTTTATCGAGCACCGACAATATGGCATTATGCTGCGCTTATAAAATGAAGGACTTAGCTGGGAGTCAGGCTGTCAGAATCATGGCTTCCAGCCGTGCCACTTAAGATTGGGCAAACTACTTACATTCTCTCTTTATTTGCCTACTCACTTGTAAAGTGAGAACCATAGTTGTACCTACTTGTCAGGAGGTGGAGGTGTGTGGGGGTGTGGAGGTGTGTGGGGGTGTGGAGGTGGGAGTGTATGTTGTGCACGCGTCCCTGTGCCTTAGCTTTTTCACTCCAGGCTAGCAATCTACATCACAGATCTCAGCCTCACCTAGGATTACAGGCTGAGCCACTGGCACCCAACTGGATGTTAAGTTTTAAGTGAGTGAATCATATGTAAAGTGAGTCAGGAAGACCTTTTTACCCTTACATGTCATGCTATGAAGTTTATACTTTTATCCCATGAATGGGGTGGATGGTGGCAGCCCATTGAAGAACTAGGAACAGATTAGTGATGTGACATTTTTCTCAGAAAAGCAAAGGATCAGTCTACTTCGGTGCTTTAGTTTAGGTAGAACATACAATGAATAATATCAATAGTTATTTTCTTTCTTTTCTCTCTAAGTCAGGGTGAGATTCTCACACAGAAAACTGGAGACTAGTACAATGGATATATGGATATTTACACATCCAGTATCTCTAGCTGCTTAGGCTGCTATAACAATACAGTAAACTAGGTGCATTTTTTTTTAGCAGTATTACTTACTATGATTTATTATAGTGAAAGAACACAAAAGAAAATAGCAAAGAGAAAACCATATGTAAACCATTCTGTAAAGTCACAAGATGCCTTTATTTCCCCTAGTAATGAATTTTGGCAACTTGTAATGAAATGTTAGGATGTAAGAGGCTGGCTGCAGACTTGGTTCTTAAGGTTTTTACTGTGGGTAGTAGACACCCATATATAACACTTGAAGTACTTTGCCATATTTATTTTTTTCTAAAATATTTTAGTGTAAACCCTAAGTATCAGGATATTCTCCCTCTGAACACTTGATATGCCTCAGCATTCCAGGATGCTTTTATTATTTACTTATTATTTTCATTTTTTATTTTTGCCAGTCCTGGGGCTTAAACTCGGGGCCTGGGCACTGTCCCTAAGCTTCTTTTCTTCTTTTGCTCAAGACTTGCACTCTACCACTACAGCGCCACTTCCAGCTTTTTCTGTTTGTGGTGTACTGAGGAATTGAGCCCAGGGCTTCATGGGTACTAGGCAAGCACTCTACCACTAAGCCACATTCCCAGTCCATCAGGATGCTTTTATATCTATCTATCTATCTATTTATCTATCTATCTATATATATATATATATGTTAGTGTGTCATTAATCTAGCATACTTAATCTCAAATCCTTTGTATCACACACTACCTAGTCACACTTTCAAACCAACCAAAGTTCAATCAAAAGCCATGAATTGGCCAGGTGCTGCCTATAATCCTAGCTAATGAAGAGGCTGAGATCTGGGGATGGTGATTCAAAGCCCATCTAGGCAGAAAAGTCCATGAGACTCATCTCTACCAAAAAGCCTCAAGGTATAGCTCAAGTGATAGGGTGTCAGGCTTGAGTAAAAGGCTGAGGAAAAGCCCTATGAGCACACAAGAAAAAAGCCATGAATTATATTGATTATAATACAGTATGATGTTTTGTTCTTTTTTTTTCTGGCAGATTCTGGGGCTTGATCTGAGGGCCAGGTTGTTGTCTCTGAGATTCTTTATCTCAAGGCCAGTGCTCTACCACTTGAGTCACAGAGTCACTTCCAGCTTTTTCTGAGTAGTTTTTCTGAAGCCTGCCTGGCTTCAAACCACAAACCTCATATCTCAGCCTCCTGAGTAGTTAGAATTACAGGCATGAGCCACTAGCAGCTGGCCTTTGTTCTTTTTATTAGCCTTTAGTTTTTAGAACAGCTTTATGTTCACAGCAACAAAACCAGCTGGAAGGTACAGAGATTGCCCATATACCTCCTCTTCCCATTTGTGTATGGCTGCCCCCATCAACATCCTGCAACAGAGTATTGCATCTATTGTGGTAAGCTGAGCCTACCTTGACACATCTGTATCACCCTATGTCCAGTTTATATTAGGACTCACTCTGGTGTTGACGAGTCTGTGGGTTTTGAAAAGTGCATAATAACATGTATAATTATACAAGATACCCCTGATATCTTCTCCTCTTTAAGGAGAGCATTTTTTAAGACAAACTACACATGCTTTAAAAGACACTGCCAGGGCTGGGAAGTTGGCTCAGTGGTAGACCGCTTGCCTTGCATGTCCGAGGCCCTGGATTTGATTCCTCAGCACCACATAAGCAAAAAGAAAAAAGCTGGAAGTGGCACTGTGGCTCAAGTGGTAGAGCGCTAGCCTTGAGCTGAAGAGCTGAGGGACAACGCTCAGGCCCAGAGTTCAGGCCCCATGACCGGACCCCTCCCCCCCCCCAAAAAAAAGAAGACACTGCCAATGCCTGATTCCTTTTTCTCTTAACACCACCCAGCTCCCACTAAAGACATACTATCAACAATTCTCAGATTTTTACTTTCATTTCCGTTAAGCACATTAACTTTTTCCATGCTTTGTGGAGACTATTTGCTTTTGGGGAGGTAGATTTTCAAAAATTAGGGAGCAGGCAAACAACCATATGTGACTTAAACACAGCAATAATACAGCACTAGCTGAAAGTTCTGCATCAACTGAACTACCCAGTATGCATGCTGGAGTTGAAAATTTTTGTTTTAAATTTTCTTTGGTATTTGTTTATCTACCATGTTTAAAAGTTTCACAAATAGAACAGGCTTACTATACTCACCATTATAATATTTTACAAAATAGCTTCTAAAAACTGTGTTCCACATTATTGGTGCTTTTAATTCTCAATTTTCTCAGGATTCTAAATTTGGAATAGAACCCACTCTCATTCACCCCACTAGTTTTTTTACTTTTGCATTGACTGGTTGAAGAGGTTTAGAACAGTTAGTTTTCCTAGTGCGTTGTCCCTATATTGAATTTTTCCATCTGATTGTCTTTTGCCTTCTTTATTGTTTAATGAGCCCTATTGTTGAGATCTTATTATTCAAACATTTTTGATTTATCTTGGGTTATTACCAGATGACAATAAATGCTACAGGGTTGTTTTGTCTGTTTGTTTTGAATTTTTTCTTATTTTTTTTTGTTGTGAAAATACTGTACAGAGGGGTTACAATTACATGGGCAAGATAATGAGTACATTTGTTATCAAGCATTGTAGCCTCCTCCTTTGTTGTTTTGTTTGTTTTTTAAAAGAATGTAATTACTACCTTTACATGTTTTTGTAGAATGGCTTCAAGTGTCATTGTATGTCTGAATCTCATCAGAGACAACTGTTGCTGGCTTCAGAAAATCCTCAACAGTTTATGGATTATTTTTCAGAGTAAGTAACTGAAAGGCATTTTCATCTCATAGACATTTATAAGTGCTTAATGCAGTTTTGTATATTGGAGATCTATTATCATTATATGCTAATATGAAGGCTCCATTATCTCTCTGCTCAGGTTTTATCTTGTGTTGAAAATCTATCACAGTATGAAATTGCTACGAAAGTGTTTCTAGTAAATATTGGTCTCCCTCTCCTATTTGAAACATACAAAACTATAAAGCTGTCTTTCATTCTGACACAATTATGACTGAGAATACAGGTCATGCTATCAACCATCCTATAGCAAATTCCTGTCCTCTTAGGAGATGTGAAGAGTGCCCATGGATGAACTACTTGAGTTTTTCTGTGCTTTAATCTCCTCATTGGTAAGACAACACTGAAAAAGTGCCTACTTCCCAGTATTGTTGCTCTTTCAGAGTCTGAAGGAAGATTAAGTACCCGGAAGAGTATCCAGTAGTCAGTGAACATTAGTTCATAATTATCGTTATTAGCATTTAGTGTTGCTTCTATATGGTAACTTTTTGTATGGCTGCTTCACTAAGGAGAAACTGTTTCAGTTCTAAATTGACTTTCCCTTAACAGCCGTTGTCTTGAAGTGGGGAGATGGTAGGGCCATAGTTTGAGGCTACCTTGGAAAAGCCCATAAGCCCAGCTATTTGGGAGGCATAGGTAGGATTGTGCTCTGAAGCAGTCAGTATTACATCCCATCTGAAAAGTAGCCAACCCAAAAAGAATTGGAGGTATGACTAAACTGGTACAGCCTCCTGCCTAGTCAGGTTTGAAGATCTGACTTCAAACTCCAACTCCTCACCTTATTCTTTGCTTTCCTTGTTTAGTTTTAAAGATTCATAGCTGTGGGGCTGGGAAGGTGGCTCAGTGGTAGAGCGCTTGCCTTGCATGCCTGAGGCCCTGGGTTCGATTCCTCAGCACCATATAAGCAAAAAGAAAAAAAGCCGGAAGTGGTGCTGTGGCTCAAGTGATAGAGCGCTAGCCTTGAGCTGAAGAGCTGAGGGACAGCGCCCAGGCCCAGAGTTCAGGCCCCACGACCGGACCCAAAAAAAAAAAAAAAAAAGATTCATAGCTGTTTCCTATATTGTTTAGGTATTAAAATGATGATTGCTTAGATTTCAGAAAGGTGGTGATATATATGTATAGAAAATACCGTAACACTTTGCTGTCTTTCTTTTACTAGGGAGTTCAGAAATGACTTTCTAGAACTTCTTAGGAGACGCTTTGGTAAGCATCTTAAGTATTGCCTAGGTAATGACTTTATAATTTTGTCTAGTCTTCTCAGGGTCACCAGTGTCACATTTTGTTCTTAGGTACCAAGAGAGTGCACAACAACATCGTCTACAATGAGTACATCAGCCACCGTGAGCACATCCACATGAATGCCACTCAGTGGGAAACACTAACAGACTTTACCAAGTGGCTGGGCAGGGAAGGTAAGAGGAGAGCTGCCATGTGGCTTCATTAATGGGAGTGAGAGGATGTGTAATTTTTAAATCAAATAGAAGAGAAGATATGTGAGGGCAATTTCAGAATGGGAGAAGAGGGACATACTATTCCAGGGTTGGTTTCATTTATTATCTAGGGTTTTGTTTTGTTTTGTTTTGGGTTGGTCGTGGGGCTTAAACTCTGGACCTGGGTGCTGTCCCAACTCGAGTGCTCTGCCACACCTCCACTTCCAGTTTTCTGGTGCTTAATTGGAGATAAGAGTCTCACGGCCTTTCCTCCCCAGGCTGGCTTTGAACTGCCATCCACAGATCTCAGACTCCTGTGTAGCTAGGATTATAGGTGTGAGCCCCTAGCTGCCTACTGCTCCTTTTAAGTTAACAAAACATCATGTACTCATTGGATATTCAATACTTAGAAATGGTTAGATAATTGCTATGCTAAACAATTGTTTTTCCATGTGCTTCTCTGTTAAATGTTACCTTAGTATAATATATAAAATGCACAACAATCTTTTCTGTTTAAAGAAAGAGTGATACCACTTCACTCACAGTAAGTGCCAGTATTCCAAATTCATGTGCTTGAATCTATTTGCTATATTGCAGAAGTGAAACACACTTGTATTTATATTCTGCTTGATTTAGATTCAAACTTACATAATCTGTAATTTGTTTTTTACTAGCATACATTGGGTGTGCAAGAGGGGTTTCACTGTGACATAGCCTTATGTACAGGGTGTCCCAACCATCCATTCTCTCCCTCATTCTCCTCCCCTCCCCTCTCCCTCTTAAAAAATTATTTCATCAGGTATCATTTTATATTTTCATAAGTACAAATAAACTACACTGACCATATCCATCCCCATTTCCCCACTTCAGTAGCCCTCTCCCTCCCACTGTTTGCCCACCCTGCCATCTGAGCCTGTGTTACTTTTTGGCCATTCCTTTTTCTTTTAGTGTTCATTTATTGCATGGAGGAGTTTTGCTATTGCATTTCAGATGTGTGTGTGTTATGTTTTTCTCAGAATAACCTCGTCTGTTGCTCTTTTCTTCCACTCCTTGGATCAACAGCTTTCATTGAGGCTCCTTTTGCCATCACCATACACAGTCACACTGTATCTGTTGTTTTCTTTAAGGCTTGTGCAAAGTGGATGAGACACCAAAAGGCTGGTACATTCAGTACATAGACAGGGACCCAGAAACTATTCGGCGGCAACTGGAGCTAGAGAAAAAGAAGAAGCAGGACCTTGATGATGAAGAAAAAACTGCCAAGTTTATTGAAGAGCAAGTGAGACGAGGTCTGGAAGGGAAAGAGCAGGTGGGCAGTGGCCTCATCCTCCACAGAGGCCATGTACAAGTCTGACAGAGTATTGCTTGCTGTTAACTGAGTTGGGTATTGTCATTAAGGAGGAGCAAGAGCACAACAAGACTAGGAGTTGAACCAGTTCCTCACTTGCTAACTTTATAATCTTGGAGTCATTAAGTAATCTTCCTAAACTGTAGCCTCTTTATCATTAAAGCAGAGATGGTCCCTAATCTCATCCAATTGCAGTTAGTACAACATTGAAATTAAACACAGTATGAAGACAGCTGTGGCCCAATGTTGGTGGCTCATGCTGGTAGTCCTAACTACTCAGGTGGCTGGAGGGTAGAGGTTTGAAGCCAGCCTAGGCAGAAAAGTCCGTGGGATTCTGTCTCTAGTTAACAAGCAAAATATCAGACCCAGGATATGGCTGAAGAGAGCCTGCCAGCTGTGAGGATTTCATTTTATCATGTCATTTTATGAATATAGTGCATATTTATGTAATTTCTTAATTGGGAATGTAATCCATAGTTTTGTCTTTGAGCTACTTTGCAACATCAGTAAGTTACATCAGTAAGTTATAATTTAAACCTACTGACTGCTAATAGTAAATACACTGTAAACCACATCTTCAAGTTTTTTCTTTGCTTTTTTTTTCCCCCAGGAGACCCCTGTTTTCACAGAATTAAGCAGAGAAAATGATGAAGAGAAAGGTTGTTTTTAAATTTCCTTTTTAAATATTTTAAACAATTACTTTGTACCTGCTGACTAAAGGAAAACAACTTGTCTGGGAAGAAAGCATTTACTTCATCAGAGTTTGACTGTTCTTATCTATAAAATGAAAATATAATAGTGTGAATTGGATGGGAATGCCTTCACCCAGAAGTAGCAGAAAATAATATAGGTTTAGGCAAGAAGGAAATTTCTTGCTGTAATAAAAACCTCAGAGGCAAAATGGGGTCATGCCATACAGAGACAAGGTAGCTGCCAGCATTCCATCCATCACATACAGACTCAGCATTTTCCAATGGATGGCAGAAAGCATCTCTTCCAGAGCAAGCAAACTTCCTAGAAGACAGTCATCATCCCAGTGGACTTGCTTTCAAATGCCATTGTGCCAGAACTGTTTCACATACGTACCCTAAAAGCAGTCACAGGTTTTATATTGATTGATGTAGACAAATCGACATAAAATTTATCCCAGCATAAATTGACCTCAGAGCTGAAGATGGTGTTATTTCCCCTCAACCACAGGGAAGAGGTACGGACATGTAAACCAAGTTGGCGTACTAGTAAGAATGGAAGAGGAGGGCAGGATGTCAAAGCAGCCAGTACTGACTGCTAGAGTGACATAATGGATAAGGTCCTGCCCCACTCTACAAGTACCAGCTGAGGATATTTTGCAGGAATCTGAGAGGAATATTTTTAGCCTCATTGATCAAAAATGTTTGTGACTAAGGCTAGACACAGGGCGCATGCCTGTGAGTGTGAAGGACTAGTGTTGGCTGCACAGTGAGAGCTGTCTCAAAAAACAAAGTTTGTGAAGTCTATGAAATCTTTAAGAAGTTTTATTATATAAGTTTTCTTAAATATGCATGTATGTGTGTACCAATAAATACATATATATAATATGTATATATATATATATATATAATAATTTTTTTTTCCCTCTAGTTACATTTAATCTGAATAAAGGAGCATGCAGTTCAGCAGGAACATCTTCCAAATCCAGGTGAGTTGCAGCTAGAAATCATACAGCTGTGCAAGTCTTGGAGATGGTGGTTGCTACAGTTGAAGTGCCCCAAACCTTTTTCTCAACTGTAGTGATTAGAGTGGCATTCAGGGGACGCCATGTGCCAGCATTAGAGAATTTTAAATGTACACTACCAAACTCTAGACACTTAGGACCAATATAAAACAGTTAAGTGACATGCTGAACTTTACTTTAAAACCACCGTCAGTACGGTGTCAGACTCTTAGTAATTGTTTTAAAACCTCTTATCTGATTCTTGGAATCAAGCTGAGTTGGGCCATCCTATCCAAAAGTTTTTTTGTTTTTTGCCAGTCCTGGAGCTTGAACTCAGGGCCTGGCCACTGTCCCTGAGCTTCTTTTGCCCAAGGCTAGCACTCTACCACTTGACCCATAACACCACTTCTTTCTCTTTATGTGGTACTGAAGAATTGAACCCAGGTCTTCATGAATGCTATGTGAGCACTCTACCACTAAGCCACATTCCCCTCCCAGATTCTTTTTTCTTTTTCTTTTTTTGTGATATTGGTGTGATTGAACGAAAGCTTTGTGCATGCTACACAAGTGCTCTGCCC
This sequence comes from Dipodomys merriami, assembly GCF_024711535.1. Lineage (NCBI taxonomy): Eukaryota > Metazoa > Chordata > Mammalia > Rodentia > Heteromyidae > Dipodomys > Dipodomys merriami. Next base: position 531,373 of record NW_027205603.1, on the reverse strand, counting down.
CTGAACTGTGTCCCCAGGATATTACCAAAAACCATTACAGAGGAGAATGTAAAGATTAAATGAGTGCGTAATGTTCCTCATGAGTAGCTGCAAACCCTCATCTCCAAATGCTGAAGCCTGTGTCCCCACCATATTGCATATGGTGCATATTGCATGTACTGAATTAGCCAGAGAGGACATAAGGGGAGCGAAGGCAGGCAAGCTGTGTCCTCGTGTGCTGTTATGCAGAAGATGCAGGCACATCCTTTGTTTTGGCTGCATTTATGTTCTACTGTTGGTTGTACATGTGTGTAAACTACATTGCGTATAGCAATCATGGTTCTGTTCTATTCCCAGTTCTTTGGGGCCAAGTGCCCTGAAAACGTTAGGGAGTGCAGCGTCGGTAAAGCGAAAAGACTCTTCCCAGAGCTCAGCGCAGGCTAAAGAAAAGAAGAAAAAGAAATCTGCACTGGATGAAATCATGGAGGTATGATACCATATGAGCTACATCCATACATGCAAACAATTAGTGGAAAAATGTAACTCAAGTCAGAGGAAAAGTAAGTTACACCACTTACCACATTACTATAAAGTTAGGGAAATTTTTCTGTGTGTTGAGGGAAAAAAAGCCTTGGTTTGTCTGAGCTAATTAGAGCATCATGCTGCCCTCCCCCAATCCCCTTGTGTTTATTCTCTTGTCTCTAGAGCTAACTTTGAAACTCTCCAAACAGTTATGTTAGTATTTGATTAGGACTTCAGTGGTATTTCAGATTGAACTCCTCTGGTGGTCCTCCCGCTAACATTTGTACCTCCTGGTGCCCCTGACACCCAAGTATCACCTCCTAGCCAGCTGAGACATGCTTTTATTTTTATTTTACCTAATGCTTTATATATGTGATGGGTCATTGACCATGTATTTCCTCGATTTAGGGCCATCTTATCCAAAAGATTCTTTTTATCTGTGAAACTGGTGTGATTGAACCAAAGCCTTGTGCATGCTACACAGGTGCTCTGTGCCTATCCTGGAGCTTGAACTCAGGCCCTGAACATTCTCTGAGCTTTTATGCTCAAGGCTGGTGTTCTATCACTTGAGCCAAAGCTCCACTGTAGCATTTTGGTGTTTAATTGGAAATAAGAGTCTCATAGACTTTCTTGCCTGGGCTGACTTTGAACTTCAATGCTGAGATCTCAGCCTCCTGAGTAGATAGAATTATCTACTCAGTAGGTATGAGCTACTAGTAGGTATGAGCTAGTAGCTCATACCTTGCTGTTGGAGGATTTTAAAACAAGGATTAGAATGACATTATTGGATCCCATTCAGAGTTGTGTTTAAGGTTAGTTTGAAGCAGTTGGGAATGAAAAAGGCATGGTATATAGCCATAATAGACAGCACTTTCTCTTTTTGTCTCTCTTAGTTACATCTCTCTTGGTGGTGATTGTCTTCTATTTGACTTCTGAGCTTTTATTCTCATTGCCTTCTCTTGCTTTCAGACTGTGTCCCCAGCCATGCCATGCTAAATTGTCTATATTTTCACCACATGAAAAATAATTTATACATTTCCAGCTTGTGACAGTCACAGAGGATGGGGAAAATGCAAGGAGGGTACTGTGGGATTGGCAGACGGCTTTCAGTATTGAGCAGCCTAAGTGGTTTTTGTGTTTTGGTCAGCTAGCTGGCCTTATCACATATTTTTTTGTTTTGGTTTTGGTTTTTTTAAATCCAATGATCCATTTTCTTATTTCAAAATGAATTAACACCTCTCTAAGTGGTGGTGGTACATGCCTAACACTCAGGAAGTAAAGGCAGGAAGATTTCACGTTTGCATTTAGTGTGGTCTACATAGCAAGCTCCAAGCTACACCAGACTCCATAGTAAGACTGTCTCAAAAACAAGCGAACAAACAAGTTAATTAATGCTTAAAAAATTTATTAGAGCTTATAAACCTTATCATTGGTGAAATATGAATTGCATAGTGTCATTTTGCTAAGTAGAATAGTATTTTGAAATAAACAGGATTCTAAGGAGAATATTTTCAGGATATCTTGTGTGTTCTGTAGATCGAAGAGGAAAAGAAAAGAACATCCCGAACTGACCACTGGCTGCAGCCTGTACGTGTTACGACTGTACCTTTTACCTCCTACATTTGCATTCAGTGAATGATGTAGCCACCTTTGGTATAACTAAATTTCCTAAATATATGTAAAATTTGTAAATGGAGTTAGTTATCATTTGTAGTGACTTTCTACTGAACTTTAATTAATTATTGGGTGCAACTATGTTGCGTTCATAGATCAGTGGTGTTCCTTTAGTTTAGTGCTGAGTTTATGGTCACCGTGAATTTGAGCCTGGAATTAGTTGCAGATTTTTTTGTTGTTGTTATAGGACGGAAATGATGTATTTTCAGAAATGGGATTAAAGTATACCATTGTAAATGCTGAAATGTATAGTCTTTAAGTCATACTTTTAAGTACTTTGTAGGAAAAAAAACAGACTTTAATTTGACAAGACAAGGGAGGCTTGTTTTTAATTGCTTATTTTAGAATAATAACTTGAAACTATGTACATATTTGATATATAGCTCTACATACTACATTCATAATGACATGATTTTTTTGTTCATAAATGTCTTACCTCTGGGATTTTTGCTTCATCAATATAAATTTTCTCATTGAGGGGAGCAGTATTAGGGTTTGAATTTAGCCTTGCACTTGCTAGACAGTGCTCTACTGCTGAGCCATGCCTCCAGCCTTGTTTTTCACTTGTTTTTGAGATAAAGTCTCATTCTCTAGATTGCAACTAGAGTGTAATATTCCTGTTTTAGGCTTCCCAGTTTAACAGGCACATACAAGTCAACTCAGTTTTCCTCTGTTGAGATGAAGTCTTAAGATTTTTCTACCTAGGTTCGTGGAATTGCAGTCCTTCTGATCTCAACCTCTGATATAGCTGTTATTATCACTTACGCTTGCCCTTGAGAGTTATTTTTAAAATACATATGCTTTAGTACTACTGCCATCCAGTCTCCTAGTGTGAAAGGCAGATTGTTTTACTCACCTTCCAAGTTCTGATGTATACCCTTACTAAGAACAATTGATGTAAAGTAAAAGGAAAACCAACATGAAGATATATGTGTATATGTATATTTATATATACATATATATATATAAATATATACACATATAATTTCAAATTTTTATTGGTCCCCTCCAAATTCTCTTTTCATTGAGCATACTTTCAGTTAAACTTTATTTCTTACTTGGTAATTTTCTCTTACAAAAAATTCATGTTTTTCATAGTTTCTCTTAGAATTATGTTAAAAGTGCCAAGTAGCCAACACTGCATTAGTGGTTCAATGTGTCTCTTATTTGATGGGTAGTAAAGTTTATTGAAATACCCAGCTGACTATAGAGATATATTTGAAAGACTTTATTTTTTCAACTTAGCAAAAGAAACATTTTGAACAGATCTATTTTTGTTGGCAAATATAATTGTCTTAAATTACTACAGTATAAAACTGTAAGAACTTAGGAGAAATTTAGCCTAGATATTTTATGGCCTAACTCAGATAGGGTGTTTTGTCATCAGTTGTCTAATTATCTCCTTATAGTTCTTAATAATTTGTTTTTATCAGGTTTTGGTACACCTTTAGGAAGTGCTTGTGACCATTTCTTCTATTTACTTGAAATGGCGATTATAGAATCCCTGCAGTGAATGTAGCCATGCATCAAGCAAATTAATTGCCTAATCCAAATCACAAAAAGAATGAGAGCAGTGAAACTAGTATGAAGTAAGCCTGGATTTCTCCTGTTTCCAAAGACATGCTCACCAGATTGATACTTTCAGCTAGAGCGGATCTAGAGGAATCCTGTTTACTTTTTTTGTTGTTTTTTTAAAAATCAGCCTAATGAAGAAAAATTCCGCCTGTTGACAAACCTTGTGAAAGCCAAGTGCCAGTGGCCTATACCTGTAATGCTAACTTCTCAAGAGGCTGAGATCTGAGCACAGTTCAAAGCCAATCTGGGCATAAAAGTCTAGGAGACTGTCTAGTTGGCCAAGAAAATATGAGACTGGAGGCATGGTTCATGTGGTAGAGCATTCATTAGCTGTGAATGGTAAAAGTCCCTGCTCTCAAGAAACCTTCACTGTGAAAACCAGCCAGTTTGTTTTGTTTTCCCTTTCGGTAACTATGTTGAATAAAAAAGAGGAAAAGGAAATAAAGAATTACTAACACAATGTTTAGCCTTTATTGGGAAGAGTTAGAACTGTAATTTCTAAATTATTATTTAGCAGAAGAGTTCCATTTTACTATGTTTTTATTGAATGTGACTTAAAAGTATGGAGTAAACAAAATTTGAGACTTTTCCTTCATCTTTACTTTTTCTGTTATTTTCTAGGAAATCATTGTAAAGATTATAACCAAAAAACTTGGAGATAAATATCATAAGAAAAAGGCTATTGTTAAGGTAGGGAGAATGTGTATGTGTCTTGTGTGTCTGTATGTGTGATGGTACTGGGGCTTGAACCCAGGAACTTTTACTTACAGCTTGCACAATATAACTTGAGCTATGCTTCCAATTTCAGCTCTTTGCTGGTTAATTGAAAATAATGATATTGTTTTGTCTGCCCAGGCTGGCTTCAAACCATAATCACCAGATCTCAATCTACTAGTAGCTAGGATTATAGGCATGAGCCACCATCACCCAGCTGAGAATTCGTAAAAAAAAAGAAAGAAAAGAAAAGCTGATGGGTGACCAAGTGAAACTATTAGAAATCAAATCCTTATAGCAGAAGTATTGGGTCTATGTTTCTAAAAATTACATGAAATGAAATCTAAGTTCACAACTTTTGGAGACATACTTTCTTTTCAGTTCACCTTGGTCTGTTTTCTTAATGGATCAGACAGGATATATGAAACCCCATCAGTCTTGATTTAAAACTCAATGTGAAAGCTTTGCTAATTATCAGTTAAATGTATTGTCTTGCTAATGATAGACACTATACTTACAGTCTAGAGAACTCATGAGGCCTTTCTTTCTTTCTTTTTTTTTTTTTTTGGGGGGGGGGGGGTGGATCCGGTTGTAGGGCCTGAACTCTGGGCCTGGGACCTGTCCCTGAGCTCTTCAGCTCAAGGCTAGCGTTCTACCACTTGAGCCACAGCGCCACTTCCGGCTTTTTTCTTTTTGCTTATGTGGTGCTGAGGAATTGAACCCAGGGCCTCATGCATGCAAGACAAGCGCTCTACCACTGAGCCACCTTCCCAGCCCCAGAGGACTTTCTTTTATATTGCTTGGGAAACAATCTATTGACTGCCATAGAGTTTTGAAATTTCTGTCTTTTTCTGCTTTTTCATATTCCCTGAATATAGCTTGATCCCAGCACCCAGCCTTGTGTATTTGTGAGTGGCCCTTCTTCTGTACTTACTCTAAGTCTTATTCTAAGATCATCAGTCTCTTATTCTTTCCAGATGAAAACATCAACTAAGCTTTGAAATGAGTTCTTTATTAAGCATCATGGGCTGAGAAATCAAGCATAATAATCTGGAAAATCGCATTATTTATAGAAGAAATGACTCATTCAATTGCAATTTCATTTGTTTTTATTTTATTCCTTTTTACCTAGTTTTTACATATTCTTGTATTACAAAAGTGTTCATTTTACACAACAGGAAGTAATTGACAAGTATACAGCTGTTGTAAAGATGATTGATTCTGGAGATAAGCTGAAACTTGACCAGACTCATTTAGAGACAGTAATTCCGGCACCAGGTAAATCTGTTTGCAGACCAACAGTCTAATACGTATGTTATGAAAATGATCAGTTCTATTCTGGAAAACATACCTGCCTTTTGACATTATTGGATAGTTAGGGGCATGTTTCCATTTAGAAACATTAACTGCCAGCATAATCTATACCATTTAACCAACTTCAGGTGGCTTAATACTTTATCACCCCTCTGAGCAAGCCATTTGAAGGCATGAGTGAATTTTCCTTCCTGCAGTTTGTTTCTTCTAAAGCAAAACATGGACAAAAATCAATCATATTAGGTATGTTATTAACATTTTTAGCTACCAGTTAAAGTCTGTCTGTCTATGTATATTTCTTTGGGTTCTTATCCACATCTATATATTTTGGTTTGCATTGTTAGCCTCTGATTTCAGAATATTCTTCTGTGTGTTATTGCTGGCATTGATGATGTGAGCCTTGGCGACTGTCTTTATTAGTTTATTTGTCCTATTCCTCATTTTTTTCCCTCTTAAAATAACTCACAGATAAGAAAATTTTTCATCACTTTTATTGATATATTATCAGTGTGTATGTAGTAAATGGCACATATATAAAAAAATGCAGTTTGACCCATTTTAACATTTGACTACTCTGAAACCATCCTGTGGTCAAGATAATGAATATGACCCTTCATTTCCTATTCTAATCCTCTGCCCTCAACTTCAGCCTTCCTTCTCTTTCCAGGCAATCCCAGATCTGTTTTTTTGTCACTCCAGTTTAGTTCATATTTTTCAGAGCTTTTATAGTCTTTTTCTTAGGGAGGAGAGTGAGCCTGTTGTATAACTATAGTTCATTTTTTTGTGTTGCTGAATAGTATGCCATTGTATAGGTAGATCACAGATTGGCCAAGTCAGTTGTTGATAGACATTTAGATAATTTGTAGTTTTTTACAGGTGCAGATAAAACTGCTGTGCACATTCATGTTTGTGTATTCGTGAATATGATTTCTTTTCTCTTGAGTAAATGCTTTAAGTGGCCCAGTTGTATGGTAGGCATAAGGTTACATTTTTATGAAACTGCCAAACTATTTAAGGAATTAGAAAAGACAAAGTAAACTAAATTTATTCTGATTACTTCTGACTTTACCATTTTTTCAGAATATATAATCTAAAATTAAAATATATCTCTTTAACAAATGAATGGGAAGAATGAGGAATATTATGTAACTATAGTCAAACTCTTTTCAAAGTTTGCAATTCTTACATGATTGAGAACTTCTAAGAGAAGGGTTTTGAGTTCCTTGTGTTTATTCAGTGTGGTGTATTTTGCCCTGACAAGAAAAACCTAGCTGTTTTCTTTGTGTTAACTTTTACATTCATTCCCCATCATAGGAAAAAGAATTCTAGTTTTAAATGGAGGCTACAGAGGCAATGAAGCCACGCTGGAATCCATCAATGAGAAGACCTTCTCAGCCACCATCACCATCGAGACTGTAAGTATGTTCACACAAGGCAAAGGTTCAAAACACACTCTACTGCTTTTTAATTGTAATGGTCTTTGTTTTAGAATCTGGGGTTCTTGTTTACCTTCCCTCCCATTTAGATATCTATACACAGGGCTTGGAGGGAGGCTCAAGTGGTAAAATGCTTATTACATTAGCAAGCACAAGGCACTAAGTTCAAACGCCACTGAAAATATTTATAAGCCTATTTTCTTGAGTGGTTGTGCCTTTGAATGAAGCATTTTATTTTTTCATTACCAAAGAATATTCATTACTGTGCAATCAGTATTCATTGTGTTCATTGTGTCTGTTACTTTTCAGTCTTCATATTTTATAAAATTGTGTACACAATGAACAGTTCTATGTACTAAATTTTTTTCCCTCATATAATATAAATTTTGATTTGGAATACTAAAATTAGTGGAGAGACTATAGACAAAGTTGATAGGGAAGCTGCTGTAGTGGTCAACTATGTTTTTAAGTGTCAGACGCCTCCCCCTTTCATAGAGAATTTAAGGTACCATACATCAGTACAGTAATGTCAGGAACTCTGCTGTAGCAATCACATTCTTATCAGAGATCACTGACAAGGGTCTGAGTGGGGCCCAGATATCATCTGAAGGAAAGGCTCTTAGAGCTCTGCACTGTTGTTGCACAGTATACTTTCATCTGTAAACAAGAGTTTGTCATCGTCAGTATTCTAAGTTTTAGTATTCTGAGGCTAATATACCTCTTAAGACAACCTAATAGAAGTTTATAATCATTCCAGAAATTTTATGTGTTCTCTTGGTTATCCATAGGCCCATTAAGCCGGTAGGCCTGTTAAAAGATATGTATCTCAAAGAGTTTTTAGAAAAGCCATTTAGGTTCTTATTTGAGGGATTCCACATCCAGTTTCCATGCCTTGCATCCCTCTTTACTATTTGGGCCTTCAGAATTAAAGGGTTTTTTTTTTTTTTTTTTCTAAAAACAAATGATCTAAGCCCATAACGGGTAGGAAGAGTTCAAAAGAATAAGACAATCGCCACAGTATTTTAAATACTGTGAAAACAAGTGTCCAGTGTGCATTATTAAACAGGACTTGAAGGGATTCTACTCAGAAGGCCTCTAAATCCACTGTTCCACTGAACAGTGGGATTTAAAAAAAGTTTTTTTGTTGTTCTTATTTGGTTGTTTTGTTTTGTTTTGGTGCCAGTCCTAGTACTTGAACTCAGGGCTGAGTTGCTGTTCCTGAGCTTTTGTGCTCAAAGCTGAGTCCCAGCTCCACTTCTGGCTTTTTGGTAGTTAATTGGAAATAAGAGTCTCATAGACTTTCCTGCCTTTGCTGGTTTTGAACTACAATTCTCAGATCTCAGCCTCTTGAGTAGCTAGGATTACAGGCATAAGCCACCAGTGCCCAGCTTGAGCAGTGTTTTGTTTTGTTTTTTTCTTTTTCCTTTTTTTCAGTCCTAGGGCTTGAACTCAGGGCCTGAGCACTGTCTCTGAGCTTCTTTTGCTCAAGGCTAGCACTCTACCACTTTGAGGCACATCACCACTTTTGGCTTTTTCTGTGTATGTGATACTGAGGAAGTAAGCCCAGTACTTCATGCATGCTAGGTAAGCACTCTGCCACTAAGCCATATTCCCAGCCCATTGAACAGTGGTTTTAAAAACAAAAATTGATGCTGTTCCAAGTGGAAACATTTGGCATAAAAGTAAAAAAAATTTTTTTTAATTTTTTTAATTTTTATTTTTTTTGTCAGTTGTGGGGCTTGAACTCTGAGTCTGGGAGCTGTCCCAGCTCAAGGCTAGCGCTCTACCACTTGAGCCACAGTGCCACTTCCGGCTTTTTTCTTTTTGCTTATGTGGTGCTGAGGAATCGAACCCAGGGCCTCATGCATGCAAGGCAAGTGCTCTACCACTGAGCCACCTTCCCAGCCCAAAAGTAAAAATAATTTCAACAGCTGTGGGGAACCAATTCCATCTTTTCTCTCCATTCAAAATCAACTGTCTTCAAGTGGAGAATGCCTAAAGGGTACATTTCCTTCTGCATGGCTTGCCAGAACTGAAACCAGTGTCTTTAGATCCTAAGCCCAAACCCAGGAGTTCCCCAGGTCTGGCTGCTTGCCTCTTTTATAGTAATGGGGGCTTGTCAGTTGAGATTCCTGGTGGTTTCTGTACATAAATGGTTACATTAACAGTGAATGTTGCCCAGTCTAGAATCCTCCATCTAGAAGTGGCTATAAAAGAGAAAAGAGATCCTGGTTTTTTTGTTCGTTTTTTTTTTTTGTTTGTTTGTTTGTTTGTTTTTTGTCAGTCGTGGGGCCTAAACTCTGGGCCTGGGCACTGTCCCTCAGTTCATCAGCACTCTACCACTTGAGCCACAGTGCTATTTCCCGCTTTTTCTGCATACATGGTGCTGAGGAATTGAACCCAGGGCCTCATGCATGCAAGGCAAGCTCTCTACCACTGAGCCACCTTCCCAGCCTGAGATCCTGGGTTTTTTTGCTCACACATTAATGGTCATTCAGGAAGTTCCTTTGAAATTGGATGTCTTACTGGAGAGTCAATCCTCAACTCCAGCAAGAGAAGAATGTAGGCAAGTGTAAAATGTAATAAAAGTGATAGGAAAGTGCATTAAAAAAGGAATTCACTTTGAATAGACTGAAAGTGGGTCACCTCTAGTGTGAGAGTGACCCCTAATGGCAGACTTTTCATCGCCTGAACATTGACCCTTAGCAGGCTTAGCTTTTTAGCTGTTAGTCTAATGAACTCAAATGTCTGGCTGCCTTTTTATTCAGATTTGTTAAAAAGGCATAATGGACTGAAGACTTTTAAACACAATAATGAAAAATTCAATTTTGGTCACAGTTTATCTGTTTTTTTGTTTTTTGTTTTATTGTCAGTCATGGGGCTTGAACTCTGGGCCTGGGCGCTGTCCCTCAGCTCTTCAGCTCAAGGAGAGCTCTTTACCACTTGAGCCACAGTGCCACTTCCAGGTCACAGTTTATCTGGAAACTTAGTTCCTTAAGAAAAGAGCAACAGTTTTAAGGGAAATTCTGATTCTCATTCCACTATTCTCTTATACTTTGTAAGGATCTACTTTCTTTTTTTTTTTTTTAATTTAATTTAATTTTATTTGTGAACATACTGTACAGAGGGGTTACAATTACATGGGAGCTCATGCTCACACATGTTCTGTTTTCTAACAGCTCTATAATGTAGGCACTGTTATCTCACATGGGGGACACCGGGAAAGAGAACTGAATGGGAAAACCGTAAAGGCCACCTACTGGTGGTGGGAGTGAAACTCCTGCAGTGTATATTAGCCTCAGTGCTGCTGGGTTGCATCTTGTTCTAAAGATTTCCCCTTTGCCTTTTTGTTGGATGTGAAAGGAGGAAGAAAATATATTTAAAGTTAAACCCATTTTATGTAATATTGACCAGCCCCCCAAATCATCACTAAACTGGAAGACAAGTTATCGATTATCTGGATTGCTTATGATGATGTTCTAAAAAAAGAAATCTCCAAGTAGATAATGGCGTTGTAAAAGTTCAACATGGGTTTTCTTTATCAGGGAACATTGGTAACTTGTACATCAGGATCCTTCCAACTGGGGCTCAACCATCTTCAACAAGTGGCTTGTTCAGTTGTCATGTGAGATGGGCAGGTTACAAGAGATCATGGCATATTGTACCAGGAGATCAACATGGCCAAGCCATGTCTTATATAGGCTTCCCATGGGTAGGAGCTCCAGCTATGGCCATTAGCTTCCCTAGTCACAGTAGAATTCAGAAACTGTAGCCCTTTATCCAAGAAGCTGAACACATACTGAATAGCTACCAAATTCCTGCCATACAACCTACTAATAACACATTTCAAACATCACTGGAGAAAACATGGTGACTTTTCATTGTAATACCATTGATTTTTCAAATGCATAGGTTTAGAGATGTTTTAGAGATATAGAAAAGGCCCATTTGCATTGATAGTGTGGTCTCATGTTTTTGCCTTTTAAGCACATTTGTCTTTTTAACATTTTCTTCAATTATTTGAATTTCTAGGGGCCTTTAAAAGGACGGAGAGTTGAAGGAATTCAATATGAAGACATATCTAAACTTGCCTGATTGAAAAATTTGTTAACAATACATTAAAATAACTCTAAAGCATCAAATTGATGTTTGCCAAAGCATTGTGAGACTCTACTGTGTTAGGGTATTTCTTTTGTATAAAACAAATGGTTTTATTTAAATATTACTGTATATTTGTGTAAAGTTATAGAAAAATTTAATTATGTCTCCTGAAGTACCAAAACTGTAAATTTTGTCCTTGTTGCTTTTTTTTGTAATAGTTCCTTGATGATTTTCTATCTTCATTAAAGAATATTGTAAAGTGTTTTATATAACAGTTTAGAATCATATGATTGGATACTTCTAAGTATATTTTAGTAGCAAAATAGCAAAGTTGAATTATAATTAAAAGTTTTCAAGCCAAGCTATAAATATAATAGTTTTATTGTGATGTAATTCACATTTCACACAATTCACCATTTAAAGTATAAGTAGTTTCCAATATATTTAGAGTTGTGCAACCATATCTACTATCTTAATTGAGGGGGGGCAGTGTATTTTTAGTCACCTCAGTAAGAAACCTGTAAACAATCTATTTTTTCCCAACCTCTCCCAGCCCCTGACAACCATTAGTCTACTTTGTATCTGTATAGACTTAACTATTCTGTGCATTTTATATAAATGGAAAAATACAATGTCTTCTATGTGAGGTGTCTTAAACTTTGTGTTATAATATCTTTGAGACTTATCCATGTTATGTCATTTAGGGGTACTTCATTTCTTTTATTACCAAACACTATTCCATTGTGTGGACATCCTGTGTTGTTTATCTATCAGTTGGTGGGCATTTTGGCTGTAGCTACTTTTTAGCTACTATGAATGGTGCTCATGACAATTACACATCAGATTTTACAGAGTCCTGTGTAACTCATCATGTGTAATACTTTGAGGAACTGCTGAACTGTTTTACAAAGCAGCTTCATCATGCCAACAATTCTGAACTATATAGTTCTATATTGAAGTAGAGCAGTGTAATATTTAGATATAAAAACAGGAAACATATCTCACACTTGATTATATCTATCTAAGCCTACCAACCAGGGACATTTGTAAGTCACATAACTAACCACAAGGGAGTGCAGCAGGACTTCAGTGTACACAGCATTATCATGATATCAGCTCAAGGCTAGCACTCTACCACTTGAGCCACAGTGCCTCTTCTGGCCTTTCTGTTTATGTGGTGCTAAGAAATTGAACCCAGGGCCTCATGCGTGGGAGGCAAGCACTCTACTACTGACCCACCTTCTCAGCCCTCCATTTGTTTTTAAAAAGAATAGCTCAGGATGCTTCATAAAGTACTGAATTTAGGTCTTAGTGTCATGTTGGTTAGCACAATAACATACAGAAAAAAATATAGCTCAGGATCCTATTTTTGTGCTTTAAAACAAAATTTTACTGAACTGAACCTGAATACACTGCTTTATTTCATTCAGAGATGATTTCAGGAAGATATTGATGAAAAGAAATGTTAAAAGGTAGAGATGAAGCATTTTCCAATGAAGTAAATCACAGTTGATTCTGAATTTACAGAATTAGGGAGTTATATGTAATTGGTTACATCATCTCTTCGCTGAAATTATTCAGGCCAGATTTCTAGCAAGTCAGGTTTCAGATGTTAACCTGTTTAGTTACACTTCTCTCTGATGTTAACTACCAATTATGTGCTTGATTTTAGGATTTTTGTACATTATGTATTTTCTGCAGCTCTCACATCAATTCTGAAATTACATAATTATGGAATTTATTGTTTTATTATATATTACTATATTATATATATTTTTTAACTCAAGAACACTAACATTCTAAAATTATATAACTAGTACAGAGGACAGCCAGCATTCAACTTAAAAGTCTACCCAACTCCAAGGTCCAGTTGTTTGCCCATGAAACTATGCCGCCAAGCTATTTGACAAAGGCTTTAATCCATCCCTCAGTATTTTATGGGAAGCTGCTGACATCTTGGTAGGATTCCTTACCCTGCCTCTTGTGTTTTCACTACTAGTGTACAGTCTCCCGCCTTTGAATGGAAGCCGTCAGCCACCTCCACTCTCAGTTCAAGCAAGACATCACAGGGGTTAGCCGGCAACCTGTGTCAGGCTGGTTCAATCACTTTCTTTGGAGTGATTTGCCCAGATGTGGTCCAATAACACTCAACCCTAGGCCTTTTGTGAACTATAGAAGATAGTGTCTTTTTTGCTGGCAGTCTAACATAACAGATAAGACTGAAGATGGTGAGAAACCATCTTAACTCTTGTAACAGTGACTGAAAATGGATCCAACAGAGAAAGCCAGAGACATTCGGTCTCAAGACTCCAGCTCCAAAATAACTAGCAACAAGCTCTTCTGGAGTCATGGTTCAAGTGATAGAGCACCAGCTGAACAAGCAAGCTAAATAAATGAAAGGAAAATCAATCAATGAAGCAATCAATCTCAGTTACAAAGAAATTAAGATCAAGTAGGACTCATTCATTTTCTGTGTTCCTATAACCTCTTAATTAACCTTCCTGAGTAACTTACTCAACCACGCTGAGAATCTAACAGCAGCAGTGAGCTATGACCCTGGATGACAGTTTGACTCACGAAAGCCACTTCCCTTTGCATCTAATACACACTGGCATCTGAAAACACAACAGAAGACTAACCTTCTTTGCAAAAGGTTTATTCAGAGGCGTTAACAGGCTTTCCAAGCAACCATGATACCTGGACTTGTTTTGTCATTCAAACCAAGGAATGGCTGCAAAAGTGACAAGGGAAAAAAAACTGTACATGTATACAGACAATGTTCAAGATGAAAAATGTTCAAGGCCGTTTGAGGAAGCTGTAGAGCTGAGGCACGAAGTAATCTTTATAATGTCCATCAATGAAACCTTTGCCGCTGTTGTGCACGAACCAGCAGGGAACATCTGTTCCAAAAACGATGTCTGTTCTGTAGTCTTTCTGTAAACCTCTGTGAGAGGAAGGATGTGCATGGTTAGAGTTCAGACCACAACTGGCTAGTGGGCAGAGCCAGACACCTGCTTTTCCTTGCTGTTTGTGGCCCCTCTTATTACCATCCCTGCTCATCTCCTGCCTTTTCCTGCTTTCCAAGTCAGGAGAGATGTTAAGAGTCTGGGGCTTGGTTAGAAAGGGCAGAAAATCATCAGTATGCCCTTTAAAAAATTTTTGTTTTCATTTATGTTGGTCTTGGGTCTTGAACTTAGAGCCTTGGTGCTATCTATGAGTTTTTTCCACTCAAGGCTAGCACTCTACCACCTAAGCCATTATTTCTCCTTTCAGTTTTTCTTTCCTGGTTAATTGGAGACATGAGTCTCACAGACTTTCTGTCCAGGCTGGCTTTAAAGTATGATCCTTAGATCTCACCCTCCTGAGCAGCTAGGATTACCATTGACTCACAGAGTGTGCTAGCTCGTAGCTAGCCGTGTGTCCTCAGATAATTCAAATAACCTTCATAGAAGTTGACCCATATGGATAGTTCCAGCAAGAGTAAGTAGAAAGTAGGTAGGAATAGAATTCCAAAATCATGTAGCAAACCTTGTATGGCACTTGAAGGATGAACCTGAGACTCTTGCCTTCGCCTTCTGAATGCATGTCTTAGCTATTTAAGGGCAGTGCCAGCTACTTCTGAGTAGATTCGTGGTCTCCACTTGAAGGATTTGAGAAGGCATATGACACACAGCCTACCCTGAATGAACCCACCTTCAAGTTCTGGTATACTCTATGAAGTGCTTGTAGAGGTGAGATGGAGAGCTAGCACTTGCCGTATTTATTATAATAGATGCTCTTTACCACACTTGACACTCATCAGTGGCTATTGATAACCCACTGTTGTCTCAATAGTTCCACTGTGATGTTAACTCACTAAGAATCCACTGTCTTAGCTCACAAATCTATTGTTTTGCTGGTGCAAGTCCAGTCCTCCAGAGACCTGTTTTGCTACTGGTATTGGCACGCAAGGCCTACCTGGTGACAGTCAGCTTCTGGCCTTTTACTTCCATGCTTGCTTCTGGCTTCTTGGGATCCTTTCCTGGTCTCTCATTAAAAATATGTATCTTTGGCTCATGCATGAACTGACCTAGAAAAACAAAATCCTGACACTTAATAGCAGGTAACCCCAGGTCAAAAAAAAAAAAAAGAGTCTCATCCTGAGATCCAGGTGACATTTGGCCCCAGAATTTCCAGGGTAGAAATTAGAGGTAAAAGGAGCATCAGTAGGAAGGGATGGCCTTCATAGGAAGTCTAGAAGGGCAGGTAGTTCCTGTAATCGCTGTACTGCTATTGCTGTGTTGGCTCCTCTGCTTTCCACTCACCCAAGTCACTGGTGACCTAGAATGGCCCACACCTGACCCGAGAGTGGAGATACTTTACCAATCAGTCCATGCACACTGGGTGAGAACTTGTTTGTGGGTGGGATATAGATCCCCAGAAAGTCTACATTGACCGGATGCTTCTTCCAAACTCGGTGCAGCAGAATGGAAAAGGACATGTCACTACCCAGGGTGAGAGTCACCACTTTTTGTTTCTTCACTGAGACAAGCACCCTAGTGTGAAAGAAAGTCAACATGGAACTAAATGATTCTAGGACAGACTTCTTCCTTCCATGATCATGACTGGCTCCATCACTGTACAATGCCACTGGTTTTCCTGGAGCCTCACCTTACTTTTGCTATGAAATGTTGCTAGTTCAGTTCCCAGCTCTAAAGTCCTGCTAATATGCATGCCTGTAATGAACAACCAATCAGCAGATCCCATGACACAGTCATACTGTTTGGAGGACACTCTCCAACAAGGAGTTGGCTACTAGATTTCAGTACAAGAATTTGTTCAGTGATCTAACACCCATACATGTATTGAGTGCTTCCTGTATGCTCTATACTAGGCTAGCTAGCTCTGAGACACAACAGTGACCCAAACCAAAGGTCTTTGACCTTATATTTCCTTGTGTTTGAAATGATGATGTGCAGTTCCATTTGAGGTTGTTGTATGGACTTATTTCTGCATCCCTGGGTCCAGGACTGCAGAATAGTACTTGCCTCTGATGAGCAATGTGGGCTGTGTCTGCCCAGGATAAGCGAGATGTCCGAGAGCCATGGTTCAGAGTGATGTTCTCTGTGCTGACTTCTACTTTCAGGTCCTCACTTCGGAAATAAAATCCCAGTTTTCCAAAATAACTGCTTAGTTTTCCATTCTCAGGTTTCTTGGCACCAATAAGCTGACCATTGACTAAAATTCCTGTGAATAAAAAAATTTTTTCTCTCTTGGGTTCCTGCCATTTATTTGCAAGTAGGGAAACCATGGCTCAAATGGATAAGATTGAATAATTTGAAAACAATTGTTATTATATTGCTTCAGGATTTTTACTTTATAAATCTCATTTTAGAGCTGATCTATTTCATTACTAAGCTAGTTCATGCTCAGAATACATATTTTAAGCTATAGTTGTTCAAAACATAAGAATATATTTATAATTCAATTTAATGTCTCACTAATTCCCAAAGTGTGAAAAATATGGGATTTCTATTCAGGTGAGAAAGAAACTCCAATTGCGACAAATTGTGAAGCACGACAAATATCTAATCATCTAATTCAAATATAGCTCAGTTCCTTTACCTGATTCCGGATCAGAGACCAGGTTGAGGATTTTCCCAGGTTCAGAGTCAATATTGAAACAGATATTCTTTTGGCTTTTTGGCAGGTAAATGATGAAATGTGGGTCATTTTCAACTGGAAGATGCATAAATAAGATGAATAAAACCAGAATTATAAGAAGGAAGGTGATTTATTATTGTTGCTTTTGAGACAGGGTCTGACTCTAGCGCAGGCTGGCCTTGAACTCCCAATCCTTCTGCCTCAGCCTCTGGATTGCAGGGGATCTCTCTCTCTCTCTCTCTCTCTCTCTCTCTCTCTCTCTCTCTCTCTCTCTCTCTTTCTCTCTCTCTCTCTCTCTCTCTCTGTCTCTCTCTCTCTCTCACACACACACACACACACACATATCACCACACTTAGCAGGAAAGTGATTTTTGGGTTTTTTTGTTTTTTTTTTGGGGGGGGGGTCCGGTCGTGGGGCCTGAACTCTGGGCCTGGGCGCTGTCCCACAGCTCTTTAGCTCAAGGCTAGCGCTCTACCACTTGAGCCACAGCACCACTTCCAGCTTTTTTCTTTTTGCTTATGTGGTGCTGAGGAATCGAACCCAGGGCCTCATGCATGCAAGGCAAGCGCTCTACCACTGAGCCACCTTCCCAGCCCCAGGAAAGTGATTTTTGGATAGCATTTTATTTTATTTTATTCCTGGACACCTTTAACTCAAGTAGAATACATATTTATTGTGTGTTTCTATATGCGGGGTACTTCTGAGGCATTGAGGACCCAGTAGCACCTCATTTCTACTTTTCCCAGTTCATACCCTCACTGTACCTTTATTATGGATCATCTATCAGAGTTTTATGTCATTTCATAAATATAGTGGGAAATTACTTGGTGGCTAATACTAGGCTACATGCATTCTAGGCTACATCCTAGAGGTAAAAAAATGAACAAGAAAGATACAAGGGATAAGAAGCACACACACATATATGAAAAATACAGGTTGGGCTTGGTAATGTAGCCTGTAATCCCAGCTACTCAGGAAATAGAGATCTGTCTGAGATCAGCTCTAAGCAAAAATCTGAGACTATCTTAGAAAAAGAAATAAGCACAAAGAAAAGAACGGAGGGTTTGATACATGGGGAGACGGCAGCCTCCAAGCCCAGCAAAGATACCTCAGAATACAAACCACCCTCCTGGCATCTTGACCTTGAACTTCCAGCTACCAAAATGGAGATGTGTGAATGCCTGTTATTTACATGCCCAGCCTGGGGTGTCTTTTATGACAGCTCCAGCAAGCTCCAATAAATAGCTTTCATCTTCCAGCAGAAGGCAATGGTGCCCGTAAAAGCCACTCTATTTCCCAGGATCTGGTGATTTTATTCACTTACACAGGGTTCTCTGATGGATGGACAGAAGGAAGATTGTGATGAAGCTGTCCTACCTCTTATCACATGCGGAGGGGGCGTGGACTCCAGCGGTCGGGCTCCTACAGCAGGCAAGGCCATCACTGGTGTTGGGGAGGGCTGGGCCCACGATGGGATGGATGCTGAAGCGACTTTGCTGCCAAAATAGAGGGCGCCTGTATGGAAAGAGCTTGCAGCCATTAGTTTTATGGGCCCTGCTTAGCAAACATCAGGCTCTGAGTTCAAACCTGGGTATGGTAATACATTTGAATGAATGAATGAATGATGTGAGAGGTCATGGGTTTTCAAAATTCCCTTGGGAGATATGTGAACAAAAAAAAAGTGTGCAAAGACCAAAGTAATAAAGCATGCTCAAAGTAGATTGTAAGGTCAAAGTGGAGGCAAGCAATAGTATGGGATGAGAGAGGGCAGAAGTGCTAGGACTCTTAACATTGGGAAGGTACCAGTGGATCATGTCTATAATACTAGCTACTTGGGAGGCTGAAGTTGGGAGGATTAATGTTCAAGGCAAAAACGTCCATGAGACCCTGTCTCAGTGGAGGGCAGCTGGAGGCTGTGGTGTGCACCTGTCATCCCAGCAATCAATCACTGGAAGCTTAAAGTGGATGGAGTTTGGCTCAAGTACAAACTCAGGAGGGCACTGAGACCCAATTCTAAAAAAGTAACCGTGGACACACAGAGATGGAGGCACGACTGAGCTGTAGAGCAGCAGCCTAGCAAGGGAAGGGGTCCCGAGTTCAAGCTTCAGTACTGTTGAGAGAAAGAGCAAAAGAAGCAGCCAGCAAGCAGCCCGGTGCTGTTGCCTGTTGCTCCTCCCACCTGAGCACGCCCACCTGAGCAGCAGGAATGGTCCTGAGGAGGGGCATCGGCCAGCATGCGCTCGTCCCCGGCATCGTTCTCAATCACCATTGACGTGAGGGGCGTCACAATATGGTGTTCCAGAGACATCTGCAGGATGGCTTTGGTAATTTTCCTTTTGGCTGCAGCTGTCGGAGCCAGGCTTCTGCATTCAGGAAGGAAGACATAATAGAACATCATTACATTCAAGGTGAACTCTGGTGTCGGACTTATCAGGTGCATTTCCAGTGTTCCCCCAGGAGTCGGCCAGAGAGCAGGGAATACTGCAGGTGAGAAGGAACCAGAGCTAACTGCCTTCAGTAAGAGCAGCATTTCATTTAGCTATGCAGTCTCAAGGGGATGGTTCATCATCATCATCATCATCATCATCATCATCATCATCATCATCATCATCATCATTATTATGGCAGTACTGGGGTTAGAACTCAGGGCTTTGTGTTTGTTAGGTGCTCTTCTGTGAGCCATGCACCCAGATCTTTTTGCTCTTTTTTTTGTTTGTTTTTTTGTTTTTTTTGGTTTGGTTGTGGGGCCTGAACTCTGGGCCTGGGCGCTGTCCCTCAGCTCTTCAGCTCAAGGCTAGCGCTCTACCACTTGAGCCACAGTGCCACTTCTCACTTTTTCTTTTTTCTTTTTTCTTTTTTGGTTGTGGGTCCTGAACTCTGGGCCTGGGTGTTGTCCCCCATCTCTTCAGCTGTGGACCAGTGCTCTACCACTTGAGCCTCAGCCCCACTTCCTCTTTTTGCTCTTTTTTTTGAGATGGGATCTCATCATTTCTTTTTCCCAGGCTTGCCTAGAACTCTGATCCTCAGAATCTCAGCCTCCCACATAGCTAGGATGACAGATATTATATATATAAAATAAATGAGCTATTATATAATTATATATGTAATATATAATATACTATGTTACATATAATTATATATTGTATATTATGTTACATATATATATATATATATATATATATATATATATGCACCACAGCAGATGTAGGTTCACAGTGAAATTGAGCAGAAGGTTCTAAGCTAATTTCTAAATACCCCATGCATAGCCTTCCTGACTGTGGGTGTCCCACACCAGCATGGTACATTTGTTACAGTTGGCGCTTAGGCATTAGCACACAAGTCAATAGCTTACATCAGGGTTCCTCTAGGAGTTGTACATTTCCTGCGATTGGACAAATGCAGGTTGCCAAATATCCACCTCTGTGGTATCTCATAGTTTCACTACCCTAAAAGTATTATGTTACACCTATTTATCACCCACTTTCCTGAGCTCCAGGAAGCCACTGATCGTTTCAGAGGGCTTTGAGAAAATCAATATTTAATTCCTGAAGTAGTTTGCGCTATGCTTTTAAACACTTCCAGTGTTCCTCTGTCCAGGAGCAGAGATAGTCCTGCACACTTCAAAGCCACAGCTTACAGCCCTGTGTATATCTTATAATCTTCTTGACATCAGGGATTTTCTCTGTGAGCCCGACTATACAATAGTATCTCATTTCCTCCCAGCTAGTTCAGATGACCTTGCTCCATCTCACCAAGACTCTGATCTCTTAAGTGGAGTGGGGCTTGAGAATGGTGATTTCTATCAGACATCCCCATATAATTCCAAGGCAAGTGGACAAGAAACTATACACTACTCTAGTGTTGCAATTCTTATGTTAGAGCTGAGATGCAGCTTGCTTGGAAGCTAGTGGTGACCTTCCTTAAGGGACATCAGAATCACATGACTATATTTTCTATTTGGGCAGTAACCTGCTCCCAAGAATAAATGCAAAAGAACTTCCAGTATGCACGGTCATGTGGATGAATCTCGTGACACCATATTGAGTGAAATATGTGAAAATTAGTATAGGCAAAACTATCGGATGATGACAGACATCAGAAGAATGGTTCCCACTGGAAATAGAGGAAGGGGAAAAAGACCCTGATTCTATGTCTGGATTGAAGTGTGGCTGCATAGGCTACACATACACAACCATCCATTAAACTGTACACTTAAAATTCGTGTGCCCCACAGACCTTGTATCCAGGTTAAATGAGTTAACCCAGTTTTAGCTGCAGTTCTGGGGAGCAGTGAACATTAGTAATGCAAACCCTACATTAATCACTGCCTCTCTGGGTTCCAGACTCTCCATGTCTCATGTCAAATATCCGAGAGGAATATTTGCTTTCCTTCCTTACCTCTCTGCCAGCAGCTGATTGATTGTGAGGTAGGCCCACAATTTCTTGGTGAAGTTGGGATCTGCATGCTTGTCTTTCGACAGAAAATCCTCCAAGTCATCCATCTGGGCCAGGGTTTCCAGGACTAAGTCTGTGCTAGCCTGGAGGATGGAAGGTTCCATGGAAGAACATCAAGGTGAACTATAGTTCATCAATTCACATTTCTTTTTTTGGGGGGGGTCTGGTTGTGGGGTCTGAACTCTGGGCCTGGGCGCTGTCCCTCAGCTCTTCAGCTCAAGGCTAGTAGTGCTCTACCACTTGAGCCACAGCACCACTTCCGGCTTTTTTTCTTTTTGCTTATGTGGTGCTAAGGAATCGAACCCAGGGCCTCAGGCATGCAAGGCAAGTGCTCTACCACTAAGCCACCTTACCAGCCCTGAATTCACATTTCTGGTACCAGTTGTGAGTGACTTAGAACACTATCCTTTGAGGAGGAGATGGGGAAGAGGTTTTTCTGGGGAATTAAGACATAGCTCCGAGGCTAGGCTGGGAGGTGGGTGTAAAAGTGAGAGTTTACAGAGGAATTAGGAAGATGGCAGAGAGTATTCTCATTCCTTCTCTCCTGTGGGGTCCGTTCTGCACACATAGGACTCTGGGCACACAGAGGATTGGCTTGTTAACATGCAGGATCCTAGGGGCTGGTTAGTATTTTCAGAAGAAGCAGAAAAGCAGAGGTACCGAAGTAGCTGTGATGATGCTCTGTAGTTGCTCCAACTTATTTGGCTCAAATTTCCCCGTCACTACAATTTCGGAACCTCCAAAGTAGTTGTGGAAACTGTTCTGTGTCACATCAGTGATGGGCGGGGAGGGGTAGTTGAACTGAACATTCCGGAGCAGGGGAGTAGAGACCTGGTTGTAGAATTTCTACAATTTAAAAAAGGGGGAGAAAGGACATGCAGAAAAGTGAATTATTTTCATACCACTTTGTAGCTCTACACAATCTTCTCAGGGTTTTCACATGCTTGGTAAATAGCTATTTGTTTATTCTCATGGGTTTCTAAGACAAGGAAAAATACTCTTGATACCTAAGTGAAAAACTCCTCAGAGACAGAGTTGTTGAGAAGTGATTTATGATTTAAGGGCCAAGTGTTTTTTCCTTTCTGTTATGGTCAGCATGAAAAACTCATGGCTACTCATAAAGATAAGTCAGCTGGGCTGTGGTTCCCTGAGTCAGAACATTATGTTCTATGGATCCTCAGGTTGATATAGGGTCCTTGGCATTGAGCTTGTTTTCTTGTTCAGTTTAACCAAGTAATTTGAACCTTTCCTGATTAAGAAAACTGAGAGGCCACAGTTCAGTCTATATTACATGATTTTTAAAAGGATATCCATGGGGTACCAGTGGCTCACGCCTGTAATCCTAGATACTCAGGAAGCTGAGATCTGAGGATCATAGTTGGAAGCCAGCCCAGGCAGAAAAGTTTGTGAATTTTTTTTTCTGGTCATGGGGCCTAAACTCTGGGCCTGAGCGCTGTGCCTGAACTCTTCAGCTCAAGGCTAGCGCTCTACCACTTGAGCCACAGTGCCACTTCTGGCTTTTTTGGCTTTTTTGGCTTATGTGGTGCTAGAGGAATTGAACCCAGGGCCTCATGCAGGTAAGGCAAGCACTCTACCACCGAGCCACCTTCCCAGCCCCATGTAAGATTCTTAACTCCAATTAACTACCAAAAAAAACAAAAAACAAAAAACCAAGAAGTGGATCTGTGGCTTAAATGGTATAGTCTTAAATGGAAAAAGCTAAGGGACAGCCTACAGGACTTCAGTTCAAGACCCATTACTGGCACACCCACACCCATGCACACACACACACACACACACACACACACACACACACACACACACACACACAATATCCAATGCATTGTGAAGAGTAAGCAAGTAGTCATCATAGCAGGAAGAGCAACTGCTGTGTGGGAATGGAGAGACCTGTTGGTTCAGGACTAGGGAAGCCTGTGCCCTGGTCTGCTTTGCTGCCTCCAGTAGACTTGTAGTGCACAAATACAAGAATGGAGGGAAATGAGTAAGAAAGGACTTGAAGACTTCCTTGGCCATGGCTGAAATACTAACACATTTGAATTAAACTTAGCTGTCTCCTTTAGGATTTGGGCACTTCAGTAATTTCTAGTAAGGGGGGAAACACCAGAAAAACTATTACCTTAAGCTGGGAGGATGTATCCTGGTTACCATAAATTCTTTGGGCAATTCCACGATTATCATTAGACAGTCGCTTCAAAAAATCATAGTCAACATCAAATCCTATCCCCAAACTGAATAAGGAGATATTGTCTTGCATGTTCTGCTTTACATTTTTTTGAATTTTGGAAAGTTTTAGTTCACCTAAAGTTGGGGGTGACAGAAAGAAAAAAAAATAAGGAACTACAGAACTACTATTATCAAGTTTTAAGAAAATCCAGAAAAGGTAATATAGCAAAAACAATAATTGATCAAAATTAAAAGTGCATTTGCCTTTTGATTCAATAACTCAACTTCTAAGAATTTTTATAAATGCACTCATACATGACAAAGTGAAGTATGGGCAATGGCAAACATGGCATATGTCATTTGGGAATAGCACCATATTAAAACAATTTACATTTAAACAGTGCAATACCATGTGGTTAGTAAGAACACAACAATTTTTATGTATTTATACTGAATGATTACAAAGATTCCTCCTGCTCCTGCTCCTGCTCCTGCTACTGCTCCTGCTCCTGCTACTGCTCCTCCTCCTCCTCCTCCTCCTCCTCCTCCTCCTCCTCCTCCTCCTCCTCCTCCTCCTCCTCCTCCTCCTCCTTTTTTTCTTCTTCTATTGGTCCTAGGGCTTGAACTCAGGACCTGGGTGCTGTCTCTGAGCTTTTTTGCTCAAGGCTGCCATTGAAGTAAAAATCCTCCCTCTAGTATTTCAAGCATGCATCACTGCAACTAGCACTCAAAGACATCTTTCAAAGAGGAGGAAACATAGTATATTTCTAGAATGCATTTCTATGTACACATGCACATGTGCACAGGCATTATGTGCACATAAACATATATGTGCAAATGTGTCTATAGAGCAATACAGCAATGCATGACTTATCTCTAGAGACATAACCAATGACTCACTCTAGGACAGAAACTGGATGAATAAGAAGGGATAAGAGTGAGAATAGGTATCATTCCCTCCTCCTCTCCCTGCCCCTGATCCTGGGGCTTGAACTCTGGGTTTGGGTGCCCTCCCTCATATCATTTTCGCTCAAGACTAGAAGTCTACCACTTGAGCCACAGTGCCACTTCCAGCTTTTTTCTACGATTAATTGGAGATAAGAGTCTCATGGACTTTCCTGCCTGGGCTGGCTTCAAACCTTGATCCTCATATCTCAGCCTCCTGAGTAGTTAAGATTACAGGTGTGAACCATGGGTGCCGGCTATCATATTTCCTTTCATATGATTTTATTCCAAAGTAGAATTTTAAAAGTTATCTAATCTGAGGGAGAAAACATCGAGTCTACAGCAAATACATATTAACTATCTGTCTCACTATTAATAAAATGGTTGCTTTGGTCTTTCTCCAACTTTGGGTGTGTTGTTAGTTAGAGTCTGCCAGGCTGTTCTGTTTAGCTGTGACAGGCACAGGGGAGACAGTCCAACACAATCTACTCCACTTGTACTTACATTTATTAGCATAAGGACACAAATAAACTACACAAAAATAAAAGCAGAAAACCAAACGTGGGAGAGTTTGAACCCAATTAGGATGTGAATAAGAAACTGGCGTAAGGGTAAGAACAATGATTCACTTAAAGGTGTGTCACACAGTGGTTGTGTCTCTAGCTGCAACAAGGAGAAATGGAAAACAAGAGAAAATGTGATATTGTGGCCTCTGGAGGTACCCTTAGGAGGGCTGGAACACATATTTGTCATTCTTATAAACTCCATTTTTCCATATACCTATAGCTGAGAAAATCAATGCCTTACACCAGTGTGCATTAGCAGTTCTCACATCTCATGCGTAGAATTCAAACTCAACTTTTCCCTGTATCTTGGAGGGGAAATTGAGACACTGGAAAGCACCATTGAAAGTACCTGAGGACTCACTTGGGGGAGGGGGGAGTGAGGATTGCTTCCAGGTCAGGGGACTTCCTGTAGGAAGGAAGGGCTTAGAATAGTCTTACAAACTCGAGAAAATGGCATTAGAGTTTCCACATAAGCAAAATATGTTTTTTAAGAAGCACCAGTGAAAATCTTTGTCAAGAGAAATATGAAGTGATACTTGCCCACTGTCGGATCTCCATCAGAAACTAAAATGATCAGAGAAACTGAGTTCGGGTCCAACAATCCCATATTGTTGGCTTCGTTCAAAATGAAGATTGCTCTCAGGAGTGCTTCATTGATATTTGTGCCTGGAGAAGTAATACAATGTATTATTGCACAGGCTTTCCTTTCACACACGTAATTACCTCTTAGATTCAGGTTTGTCTGTCAGGTAGTTATGGATGCACAACTTATTCAATGTTGAAATCACTGTATTGCTTTCCAAGTGATGCAAATTTTGCTCTGCCTGATCAAGATCCCTCTATGCAGTAAATTATTTTAAGTGTCCCAGTAGAGAAAACTAAGCCTTTCAAAACAAAACACCAAATTCAAAGGTACAGGTACATTTTAGGTGATACAAGTAAAAAGAAGACAATGATAATGATGATGATGATGATGATGATGATGATGATGATGATGATGATGATGATGATGAATGATGATCATCATCATCATGTTTTACTCAGCCTTTTTTTTGTAAAAGGTTGGAATGGTAGACTGGACTTTCTCCATAAACAGTGTTCAGTACTCCACAATAAATATATTATTTAGTGTAGATCACTGCAGACTGGCAAAACCCATAGTTGTAAAGGATAATGGTTCTTTTTGGTAGTACCAGGATTTGAACTCAGCCTCATATTTGCTAGGCAAACACTCCGTCATGTCTCCAACCCCTTTTTGCTTTAGCTCTTTTTTGGATAGGGTCTCACATGTTTTTTTGGCCAGGGACCAGCATAGACTGTGATCCTGTTATCTAGACTCTTCTGGGGCTAGAATTAGAGGTATAGGTCATAGTATTCATCTCCAGTAATGATTTTTAAGATTTGAACTGCATGAACGTTTCCCATTGGGCTTTAGGCCATACTTGCTCACCTCCAACTGGATGGATTTTTTCAATATATCGCTTGGCATCTGCAATTTGTGTTTTAGTAGCTGGAACTAAGTCGTTTCTCCAGGTTCGAACATTGTGATTGAAATCAACCACAGAGAATTGGTCTTCAGCTCTTAGGTCATCCAGTATTGTCTTCATCGCTTCCACCGTCTATTGCAAAGGAGAATAAACAAGGGTCTCATTCCATAAACTCTTAAGTTGGCACACAATCTAGGAGAACCATTAATTACTTTTGCCATCCCCCAAGTATTGACTCAATATTAACTTCAAGAACACCTCTTCCATCCACCTCAGTCAACACAGACATATCCCTTTTCTATGATGAACATATAAATGGACTTTTGGAGACTTATATTTTATTGTCTGATTTTGTTATGTACTATCAGTTTGATGAATCCTAGTTTAAGGATCACAAACATTCTCAAGTCCATCTACTCATTGTCTTAAATTACTATCTATCTATCTATCTATCTATCTATCTATCTATGCATCTCTCACCTTTGAGAGATGCATATCTATTGCTTAGAAATGGGGTCTCCCTATGTAGCTCAGGTTGTCCTGGAACTCACGATTGTACTGTCCTCATGATTCCCCTTCCTCAGCTTCCCAAAGACAAGACACACCAGGTTGTATGCCACTATCACTGCCATAAACTACCCTTTCTTGTCTTCTTTGTCTAGACACTGACCACCTCTCTTTTCCTCTACTTTAGCTGATGACCTCAACTCCTACTCCACTGAAAAAGCTCAAGGAATCAGACATAAATTTCCATAAACTCCTCCTACCATAAAAGCCAATCAGCCAGTATTTCCTTTTCCCTGTTGCTAGATAGTATAGAGCATCAAGCGGTATTTCTACTGACTGCAAAATCACCTACTGCAAACTGGACTCTATTCCCTGGCATCGAATGAGACCATAGTTCCTGTAACTGACCTTCACCCCTTAAATCTCCCTCTTCTATTGGGTCATTTCCATAAGCATAAAACAGGCTGTGATTTCTCACCTTTCTAAGAACTTCATTTGTACCTCCTTTCTGCATTTTCTAGCTTCCCTTTCAATCAATTCCTTGAAATAAATTGCTTCAGTGTCTCTTAAATTTTCTCTTGCATTCATTCTCATTGTTCCACTGCAACCATCCTTGTTAAGGTCATTAATGACCTTGAAGTCGCCAAGCACTGTGGACTTCTCATCAGATTCACCCATCTTCAGCATTTGGCCCATGGCTCACTGTCTCCTTAGTACAGTGTCTTCCTGTGTCTTTATTAGTCCTTTCATTAGCTTCTCATTACTCTCTACCATTGTCCTTCCCTTGTTTTGAGCCACAGAGCCACTTTCTGTTTTCTGGTGGTTTATTGGAGATAAGAGTCTCACAGACTTTTCTGCCCGGGCTGGCTTTGAACCATGATCCTCAGATCTCAGCCTCCTGAATAGCTAGGATTACAGGCATGAGCCACTGGTGCCTGGCTGTCCTTGGCTCTGCTAATCACTGGCAAACTCTATCCTTCCAACTGTTCAAAGTAAAATCCTAAGTGCATCTTTCTACTCTTTGTCCTCTTAACTCACAGCCAATCCTAAAGAAAATGTTTACTTTCAAAACAGATTACAAAATTCAACCATACCATATGCATGCCTGCAAATCATGATCCAAGCTATCATGTTTTAGTTGTACTGGAGTTTGAACTCAGGGCAAGCCCCTCCTGTTTTTGCTTTAGTTTTTCTTTAGGTAGGGCTGAGTTCTTGGCTGGGCTGGCCTCAAACCTTGAACCTCTTATCTATAGCCTTCCACATAGCTAGGATCATAGGTTCATACAACCACAGCTGACTTACTAATTAAGATGCTGTCTCAGCTGGGTGCTGGTGGCTCATGCCTCTAATCCTAGCTACTTAGAAGGCTGGGATCTCAGGATCAGGATTCAGAGGCAGCCAAGCCAAAATAGTCCTTGAGACTCTTATCTCCATATCTCCAATTAACCACCAGAAAACCAGAAGTGATGCTGTTGCTCAAAGTGGTAGAGCTCTAGCCTTGAGCACAAAGAGCTCAGGGACAGTGCCCAGTGTGAGGTCAAGCCGCACAACCAACCAACCACCAACAACAAAAGATGGAGTCTCCCTAACTTTTTACCAAGGTGTGTTGGGATACGCTGTGGAGACCACCAGCCTCTTTTCAATATAGCAGCTGGAGACCACTTGGCACATGTCACACGCATAAACTCTTCACCTGTCATGCCCTTCCTTCATTCAAATCCTCGTAAAATTCTCTGTTTATCTCTGAATAAAAAGCCAGAGTTCTGAATGTGACCCAGGAGGCTTTGCAGGATTTTCCCTACCTCTTCCTTCTCAAGTCCCATTTTCTATAGCTTTCCTCCACTGTCTAACTTCCTGTTATTTGCTGTTATTTGTCCCTGCCTGTCACATATCTGACTCAGGCCCAGTGAACTGGCTGTCCTTGCAGCCTTCTAGATACCTGCATGCTTGCTTCTTGCTTTCCAAATATTTCCCGAAGGATTTCAAATTAAATCACCTAGTTCCTTCACACATTCGTTTAAAATAGTCGTTCCCTCAAAGTGTCTCTCATGGTTCTCAATGTATTTTTCTCCCCCTCTCTTCCTCTCCCTCCCCCACCTCCTCTCTGATATTATTGCATTGTTAAGAAGGAATCCAAGGGCTGTGTATGGTAACTCATGCCTGTAAGTCCAGCTACTCTGGAGCCAGAGATCATGGTTCAAGGATGGCACAGGCCAACTTAGCTCAAGACACTACCTGAAAAGCGAACTAAAAAAGCAAAAGAACTAGAGGCACGGATCAAGTAGTGGAGTGCTTGCCTAGCAAGTCCAAGGCCCTGAGTTTAATCCCTGTTACTATAAGGTGGGGGTGGGGGACAAGATGGAGGGGATCAAAAGAAGGCGCGAGTCCCACCTACCCTTGCAAGCCAGGTCACTTACTTGTTTCATCTTGATTCCCCACATGGAGCCACTAACGTCAATGACGAAGAGGATGTTTTTGGGAATTGGGTCCAGGTTCTCGGGAGCAAAGAAGTGGACAAAATATCCATTAAATATCTGGAAAATAGAACGTACATGTGAGTCAGATCACAATGAATGTTTACGGGTAGGGAACTATAAGAGGAGAGGTGGCTGATGGGAAACAGAGACACAAGGCTTCTGAAGCCAAGAGCAGGGGTGGAAGTTGGGTACACATCCTGATCCCCCTTCTGCCGTTCCTTCGTGTTCCTCTCCTCCGGAGGTTTGGGCCTTTTTCCCACCAGTTTCCTCGATCCTCCGCTCTATCCCGCCCATAGAGTGCTGGGTGCTCTGCTAACCCACTACAAGTCAGGCAAAGTTCTCATCCCTGTGGGACTCACGGCCAGTGGTGATACTGATCAGGAAAGGTCTTTAGTGTCATGATTAGCAAAGTAAAGGGCTCCCAGAGACCAAAGGACAAGTATCTCCCTCAGATGGGAAGGCGTCCCCAAAGAAATGGCTTCTACATTGGAATCTGAGCATGAGCTTGGAGTCAGCCTGCCATTGTGGCAGAGGGCTCGAATAGGAGTGGGGAGGAAGATTCCAGTGTTGGGAGAACAAGGTACTCTTGGGGCTCTATTGATGCTCCAACAAGATGAGGCCATAGAACTCAAGAGATGAGGTGAAAAGTCAGAACACAAGAGAATCTGCATTTTTCTTGAAGTTAGTGGGAGGCCATCCCGCTAGATTTCTGTCTCTTTTTTGTCTTCTAAAAATTGGCTTGCCTAATTTTTCCTCCTACTCTGTCCAGGACACTACAATCCCCAGCTATAGGCTGTGTGGCTGTGGCCTCTACTATTTCGTCTCTATCCTTCATCCCTGTGGAAACACATAGATTCTGTTACAGAGAGAGAGAAAATAGATTAGCATGAGACCCCGTGAACCTTTACCTAGCTTTTCCTGACATAAAAGATGATGCCTAGTGGCAGACCAGAGAAATCTGTGTGGAGTTTCTTCTGTGGAGCCATGACACTGGCCTTGTGGCTAGAAAGCAGGAGTCTCTGGGCTTCAGTGTGGTAGCTCACATGAGTCTGTTCACACTCACCTCAAGCTCTCCAGCCTTCTCTTCTCTGTTCACATCGTACATCACCACCAGTTCCCCATCTACTGCTGTCTCTGAGCAGTTGGGGCATTTTCTTTGCTGTTCTATTGTTGGCTTGAAAGAGACATGTGCCTGGAAGGAACAGAGCATCAGAAATTGGTCTTTGCGTCCAGCCCTTGCCAGCAGGGGAGCGTGGTAGCCTCACCTGCTTCTGCACAGGTAAGAGGGATTTCCTTGTGGGCACTGTGCATCTATCCACTCACACAAGTAGCTCCCCACCCCCATTATTTTTCAGTACTGAGGTTTAAACTCAGGACCTTGTGCTCGCAAGGCAGGTACTCTAAGTCCTTGAGTTATATCCTTATTTCTCTTTTCCTTTAGTTATTTTTCATGTTGGTCTTGCATTTATGCCTGGACTAGCCTGAACTGCAATCCTCCTATTTATACTTCTCATGTAGCGAGATAATGGTACTTAGCACTAAACTCAGAGTTTCATTAGTTGAAGGGGTCTTGTCAACATCTTGCCGAGGCTGGCCTAGAACCACTATACTCCCACCCTCTGTCTTCCAAGTAGCTAGGACTGTGAGCTTAATCTACCATGTGTAGAAGAGCCAAGGCTTTTGAGAAGAAACTGTGCCAGGCTGTGATGTTGTTTGCTAGGCATCAGGCCTTTTAAAAAGAGATTTCAGAGAATGTCGCCTTTCTGCCAGGAAGAGAAGGCTCCTGGCTCTGAAAAGAATCTGTAAAAGGTTCTTAGAGGAGTTTGACATCTCCCTAGTTGCTTGTGATTGGCCAGGAAGGTCAAGAGAATTAAACTGAGTATTTCTTGCTATGAGTCATAAAGAGTCACCATGAATCTGTGAGGCAGGCTCTAGGTGCTGGTCAGTAGTATAGTCATTGATCTAATGGAATGAAACAATGGGAGTTATTTTATATGTTGAGTGGAAAGTCTAGCCTCTGCTTATGGACCACTGTTCATAGAGCAAGTGCCCTCAGTCCAATGCCAGGTCACAAGGGAGACCAGAGGCCAGCAGCTAATGGCCACTTAGATGGGTGGAAACATGGAGTATTTATGGTACCTTCTGGGCCCCTTTAGATATGACTGGAACACCATCGAAATGGCCATCAAAAGTGTCAGGAACATGAAGAAATCTTATTCCCTGAGGTTCAATAATCCACACGTTTGCCTGGAGGTGAGAAAGAAAATAAGCTGCGGCTTTAAAGGTCTTTAAGTCTTTAAGCAGTACAACTACTGGTACCTCCTCTGATGGTTTTATCATCACCGAGTCTGTTCAGCATGATTCTGTAGCATTCTGGGAAATTCTTTATGTTCTATATCATCCTGGAAGTTCTTTAAATTCCCCAGGTTGTGATTCTACCATTTCCAGCAACTCATGCACTCTACTGTGTCACTCCTCAGGACTCATTTCCTCTCTGGGATGACTTGGGAGCAACCCAGAAGCTCTCGTGTGCTGGGAGCTGATGGCAGTGTTCAAGTGCTGGAGACTTGAAGAGGTGGCACCTTACACTAGGGAGTTAGGTCATGGGGTCGTCAAGCCTTATGGAATGAGTTAGCTTGCAAGAGAGTAAGTTGCTATAAACCAAGGCCACTCCACAAACCTCCCCCTTCTAGAAGCACAAGGCGGGTCTCTTTCTATTTTTCCACTCTATTTTTATGCACCCACCTCTCCACCTATCAGGTGTCCACCTTCAGGGTTTTTGGGAATACCTAAAAATGGAATCATATACTCTTCTTCATACTATTCCGTTTTTATTTATAGGCGCTTTCATGTTGTCAGAGAAGAAAAGAAAGGAAAGCTATTGTTAAATTATTCTACATCTCTACATCTACTCTGTAGTTCTGTCAAAAATGAATATTTTCTTGGGCCTTTTAGTTCTTTGT
Source organism: Dipodomys merriami (assembly GCF_024711535.1). NCBI lineage: Eukaryota > Metazoa > Chordata > Mammalia > Rodentia > Heteromyidae > Dipodomys > Dipodomys merriami. The sequence goes on along the minus strand of NW_027205603.1, from coordinate 498,830 downwards.
GTTATTAGGTGTGTGTGTGTGTGTGTGTGTGTGTGTGTGTGTGTGTGTGTGTGTGTGGTCTCATCATCAGGTGCAATGGCTGACTCATCGTGGTTACAAGGGATTATAAGTATTGAGCAAGACAATGTGGGTGACTAACTGGCACACATTCATTATCATTGTTAGAAAAGTAACCAGAATTACATAGCTGTGTGGGACATCTTGGCCTGGAGGAAAAGCATCTTTATTAATTCACAGAAAGGCACAGTATGTGTTATAAGAAGCCCAGAAAAGAGCTCAATTACATATACCTTGAGAATAAAATGATATGATTTATCAGGTGTGCAGATTTTCAAATTAGAATTACAATTGCACCTATCTTTTTTTTTGTCTTTTCTTTTTTGGTACCGGGGATCGAACCCAGGACATTGCACTTGCTAGGCAAGTGCTTTGCCACTGAGCTCTATTCCAGCCCCGAAGGAACTATCTTTAGGAGATAGTTGGGGTAATTAGGGAAGACAATTTAATATTCATTTAACTCTTGTTTCCATAAATCCATCTTACTAATGGGTGCTCTCCAACTATGTCCCTAAGTCCATCTCACTCATAAATAAGGAATGCAAATATTCGTCTCTTTGTTGATAAGAAAGTAGAAACTTGGAGAAAGTCGACTGTTAGTCAGTGTTATGGGTTAAATAATAGTCTCCTGAAAGATATCTTGTCAAATCTACAGGACCTATGAATGCAAACTTATTCGGAAAAGGTGTTTTGGGAAATAAAAGTAAGCTAAGGAAATGGAATCTTCCTTTGGTCCCTAAATCCAATAACAAGTCTTCTTCTAAGGGGAAACTGAGGGAGACTTAGGATACTCAGCGGAAGCAAAATGATCAAGAAGGAAGAAAGTAGACTTACAAGGCCACAAAATCACTGGTCAAGATACACCATTGCCAGCTAAGAAGATACAAGTGAAGAATTCTAATTCAAATAGGAGTTAAGATTTCACTGTAATTAATGCATCCTTTTTTATTGTCTATATCTATGAGCAAATCATAGGGACTCTGCTAATGCCTTCAATTCAGACTTCGGACTGGGAGATAATGCAGCTCTGTGGTGGTAATTTTTTTCAGCATCCCTGGTACCTTATTATATTAGCCAATATTATTATAGTCAGCGATGAGTTAAGCTGGTGTCAGAATCTACAAAAAAGCGATATGATTGACCTCAAACCAAATCTTTTCGGTCTACTATATCCATATATTTGGGAGGTGGGTGGGATAAGAACACCAAACACCACTGGTAGTGGTTAGGATCAGAAAGTATAAACTGAGGCTGGGAACCATAGGGTGATGGGATGTCACACCCTTGCAGCATCACTTTGGGAACCCAGGCTCACCTCCAAGTGTTTGGCTAGCCGGCCAGGCTGTAGATGAAGCCTGTGCTCGTAAGATCCCAGCTTCCTCCATTTTACTTCCTGGTAATGAAGTTCAAACTGTACTTTGGCTCCAGGAAGGACGTTTACTTCAGTTTTGAAGTTCTCCATATCAAGAGCGGTGCTCCTACGTGCGAGAGCCACCCCCACATCATCAACATGCGACCACATGGAGTCCTAGCATCTAGACACAGGTCTGTATCCTAGGTAACCAGGCCTGCTCAGTGTTTCACGAACAAGGTACACCAGAGAAAAGTACAATTTCTAGATAAGTTTAATCCCACCAGGAATTTCAGTCACTTTCCCTCCCTGATCGAAGCTTTTCTAGAGCTTCTTACAGATTTGAGGGATATCTGGAAAAGGCTACCACTGACTGGCCCCTACTCTGCCAGGAAGTAGCCTATTGCATCTCCCGCATAGTAGTTTTGTGGGGTGAGCATCGATACTGTCATTTTATTTAGATGATACTAAGCCAGGCTCACCGAGGAGGAGAACCCTGCTCAGGACCCCACAGTGAGCCAAGTGTAACACCAGGGATCAACCCCAAGTTTACCTTCCTCCAAAGAGAATTCCGCTTCCTTACTTTATTCTGAGACTTACTGAAAGATTCTTTACATATTTTGCAAGTGTTTTAGGGAGAATCTTATTATTTCATGAAACTGAGTACTATAAAGTCTTTTGTTATAACTATGTATTGAAAGTTGTGAGGTTATTGATCTGGAAGGTTTATGGCTTTGAAGAGGAAACAGGATTCGACAGTAATGTGAGTGCAGGATTAGGATGAACAATGAATGCTTAAACAAAATCTAAATAATCCAGGCAGGATGGTACATAATCAGCCTGTTTGGGATCAGGGAAGTACTGTGAGTGTCAGGATGGGAAAGAAGGTGGGAGTGGTCTGCAGTCATGTTTGCAGTCTGAGCTGGAAGGTGAGTGGTAGATTCAGTTTAGTGCGCTGGAAGGTGAATTATAGATTTTCTGTTAAATCCAGAAGAGTCTCTATTCCATGTTTGTGGGATGAATAAATGAATACACGGTGTGGTAGAAATGGTGGGAGAGGTAGCCAGGAGCTCTGTGAAGACGTAAGGGCTGCTTGACCTTGCAGCATGTCTAGAATGTTCTCTTTGCTTGGAATTTTTCTTCCTTTTCTCCATCTGGCTGATTCCCATGCACCTATTTGGACTTAGCTGAAACATCCAGCCTGTGCAAAGATGTTTTCTGGATCTCCTAAAAATTGTTACTGTTTTTTTTTTCCCCGTCGTGGGGCCTGAACTCTGGGCCTCGGCACTGTCCCTCAGCTTTTCAGCTCAAGGCTAGCACTCTACCACTTGAGCCACAGTGCCACTTCTGGCTTTTTTCTTTTTGCTTATGTGGTGCTGAGGAATCGAACCCAGGGCCTCATGCATGCAAGGCAAGCGCTCTACCACTGAGCCACCTTCCCAGCCTTGGATCTCCTAAAAATTGTATGCTGAGCTCCCATAGTCTTTTATACTCTGTGTATATTAGCCCTCGTCCACTATCCGAACGGTAACCCAGGTCACCTTTTCTCTCTTCCCCATGAGCAGTTGTCTGTTTCTGTGTGGCTGCCATCTCTAATGTAACTGGGTACAGCATTGACACTGGATGCAATTCTATTGATGGACTGAATGAAAAAAATGAATGAATAAAATAACATGAAAAGAACTACTAGAGGTAAATCTGGAGGTGTAGAAGAAAAGATGAAGAAGAAAAAGCCAGACAGAATTTGACAGAACATGAGTAATGGAAGGAGTAATAAGTCAAAAATTCTTTACAGCTTCTTACTCAAAATTTTATTTATTTATTTTTGAGATGGGTGGTATGTAATATTATAAAGGGAAAAAATCTGCCAAATCTTAAGTGTAATCCTTTAGAAGGCCCTATTCCAATAAAAATAATACTAAAGCGGGAGGTGAAGGGTAAACAAAGGAGGAGGCTGCAATGCTTGGTAAGAAATGTATGCATTATCCTGCCCATGTAATTGTAACCCCTCTGTACAGTATGTTCTTAAATAAAATAAAATAAAGAAATAATACTAAAGCATTAAAATAAGAATTAAGCATCAGAATATATCCCAAGCTTTCTTCTGTGGCTGTGTTGTTTTGTGACAAGCTCACTAGCACACTATTTCTGCAGTTTATCTTTACACTTTTTGAAAACAGACTAGAGTTTATTTACAGAGCAGGCATCTACCTGTGAGACAATCAGTGTAAGTGCAACATGTGTGAGATCTCCCAAAGCCCATTGGGGAAAGCAAGGTCTTTTAGGACATAGTGTGGGACCAGATTCTACCATATGACTGAGAAAGTTGCATTTGTTCAGATTTCATGCCTACTTTTTTACTTTTTGCTATTTTTTCGGAGCCAGTCCTGGGGCTTGAACTCAGGACCTAGATGCTATCCCTGAGTTCAAAGCTAGTGCTTTACCACTTAGAGCCACAGCTCCAGGTTTTTTGGTGGCTAATTGGAGATAAGAGTCTCATGGGCTTTGCTGTCTTGGCTGGCTTTGAACCGTGATCTCAGATCTCAGTCTCCTGAGTGGCTAGGATTCAAACAGGAGCTACCGGCACCTGGCACTTGCCTACTTTTAGTTGGGCAAATGGAATAGCAAGAGCAGCAGCCATGGAAGTAAGAAGGCAAATCCTGTTCACCCAGCCCTTACCTCACCAATCCAGCTGTTTTGCCTTTTGCTCTTGCTTGTGAGTACAGTGCTCGGCCCACAGTTTTCTCCTTAATGGTACTAGTAAATGTTGTACCATCCACAGTCCTGGAAAACAATAAGGTAGCCAATCAGAACAGGAGTCTCAGCAAAATGAATGAGTAACAAACAACCAATCCAACAAGGCTGACTTAATGAGCGGATCAATGGCCACTTTGTATCTATAAGAAATAAGAAGAGAAAAATAGCCTGGGGTCAGTGGCTTATGCTGTAATATGGCTACTCAGAAGGCTGAGATCTGAGAACTACAGTTCAAAGCCAATCCAGGCAGGAAAATCTGTGAAACTCCAATCTTCAATTCACCAGGAAAAAACCAGAAGCGGAACTGGGCTCCACTGGTAGAATGCTAGCTGTGAATACAAAAAATAAGAGACAGTGCTTAGGTCATGAGTTCAAGCCCCAGAACTGGCAAGATGTTAGGTAATTCATTGGTTCTCACCCTACAAACTTCCCTTTATATATTATTGTTTGTGTTTAAACCTTTTTCATATTCAAATTTTAACGCTCAAATTTCTTTAGGCATGCCTTTACAATAACTAGGAGAAGTACAGGTGAGTCACTACTTTGCCAACTTATATTTGGTTCATCAGATAATTCTTTGAGAACTAAGAATTAAGCATAGTCTGGGGTACGTATAGGACAGAAAGTATCCCACCAAAATTCATCTGTTGACATCTATCCCCCAATATTATGGTGTTAGAACATGTTAGAACATGTAATTAGAACATGTAATGAGAGTCGTAGGGTCCTCATGAATAGGACTGTGTGCCAAGAGCTCACTTGCCCTCTTCCGCCATATGAGGGCAGCACAAAGACAGCTATCATGAATCCTGAAGTGAATCCTCCCCAAAGCTGAGGCTGTCAGCTTCTTGGCCTTGGGCTTTTCAAACACCAGAACTATGAGAAATCTTTTTTTTCTTTTTAATGCTGAAACCTACCTAGTTTGTGGTAATTAGTCATAGCAGCACCAGCTGACTAAGACAGGGCAGTATGTCTCAAGCAGTAAGACCTGTCCTTCCCCAGAACAGTGGATGATTTAGGTCAGTGCTAATGAGGAGGGTGTTTGAATCATTGAGGAGACCATTACCCGGTTCAGGGCTGTTAGCCCACTGAGCTCCCTTCCCATAGCTTAGCAAGAGCCTTCCCCCTTCCATAGCTTGGAATGCTCCCTTCCTAGGCAACACTAAGCCCATGTAGTAAAGGCAGTAAATAATCAGCCTCCAGCCCCCCTTTACCTTGAGATGGCACTCCTCTGTGGGCAGCTACCACCAAATAAGGCAGCAAGAGTCCCTCAGAGTGATCTTCAGGTCTGGGCAGCTGCAGGGCCCCTTATCTACTGCTTGGGCAGCAGCCATGAATCCTAGACTGACATCATGAAGCCCCTGGTCCACAAGCTCACACTGGGGTCTCCACTTCCTAGGCCCTCCCAGCTTCTGTAGGTTATATAGGTCACCTCAGATAATAGCTGGCACTTCTTCTCACTCCTCCCTTGTGAGAAGGGGTCTTGCCAATCCCTTCACTGGCAATAAACCTTTCTTTGTTCTTTGTATCTGGATGTCTATGTGGTTCTCTGACAAAGTCTAATGTACTCTAACAGAGGCTCTGTGTAGAGTTACTTACATGGAGAAGTTGGAGATGAAGGCTCCTTTGGGAATCTGAACATCAAACACGACATTCTGAGGTTGTGGAGAATGGTTCACCAGTTTGCTCTGGATGACGGTGTTGGCCATTCGAGAAGTAATGGTAGACTGGACTTTATAGCTGTAAAGTGTTACCTGATCGGCATCCTCCTGAAAGAGGAAAAACAATATAATGGTACCCACAGAGAAAATGTAGTGCACCATATATATATGGTGTCAACCACAGTACATTGAATTTGTCGCAAACCATTCTAGGGCACTGATAAACACATGGCTCAGGTGCTATTAAGCTGCCCCTGATTCCTAGTAACAATGCAAATTATTTTGCAATAATTTGTGATGCCTTTTAGCATCCTGAGTCTTTTTTTTTGCCAGTCCTGGAGCTTGAATTCAGGGCCTAAGTGCTGTCCTTGAGCTCTTTTGTGCAAAGCTAGTCCTTTACCAGTTGAGTCACAGCTCCACTTCCAGCTTTTCTAGTAGTTAACCAGAGATAAGACTCTCAAGGGCTTTCCTGTCCCACTGACTTTGAACTGTGATCCTCAGGTCTCAGCCTCCTGAGTAGCAAGGATTACAGGCATGAACCACAAGAATCCAGCTGCTTTCTGAGTCATAATACGCTGAATTCTTTGACAAATGGATAAAGGCCATGTGATACATACACACAGTGGAACATTATTCAACTACAAAGAAGAATAAAATTATATTGCTTGCAGTAAATCAATGAAACTATGGTTCATGCTGAGTGATATAAACTAAGTTCAAAAGACAAATATCACACATTTTCTGTCATATATGAGATCTAGACCTAAAGTAGTAATAGCAATAAAAATTTAAAAATAATAATTATTGTGAAAGGAGGACTGTTGGGAAGAAATCAGCAGTCAGGTGATAGGGCAGTGGAAATGATTGATACACTATATATATATGCATGTACAAATGAAAATATCATAAGGTCAGGCATGGTGGGTCACAACTTTAATTCCTCAAGAAATAGAGATCAGGAGGATTATAGCATAAGACAAGCTCTGATAAAAGTTATTGAGTCTATCTCAACAAATAATCTTGGTATGGAGGCATATGTCCGTAATTCCTGCTATATGGGAGGCATAGGTAGAAGGATTATGGTCTGAGGCTGGCCCTGGGCAAATTCATGAGACTCCATCTGAAAAATAATTAAAGCACAAAAGGGCTGTGAGCCTGGCTCAAGTGGTAGAGGGCCAGCCTAATAAACTTGAGTCCCTGAGTTCAAACTCCAATGCTACCAAAAGAAAAAAGAAACTATCACAATGAAAACCAATAAAAAGTGTAAAAAAGGTGGTGAGAGGAGGAAGGAAGAAAGAAAGAGAAGAAGTAATAGAAGAGGGCAGATTTGATTGAAGTACATTATATTCATGTATTAAGATTATTGTTAAAACCAAGCTAAGATAAAAACCAGGCTAATATACTTGCTCTTTTCTCCCTTAAGTATGAGCTCTGATGGTCCTGTCTGTTCAGAGCAGGAAGTATAACATAACCCACTTCCTGTATGTATTCTCTGGCCACAGGAAGTCCTGCTTGGGCCATCTTAGGCACCTGAGATGCTCCAGGAATTTTTTTTCAGTCTCCATGTTAAATAAAAAATGTCATACTGGAATAAATACATATGTTGTCAGAAAAACTGAAGAAAATAAAGAAGACATTTGCAGTTCTTGGTTCATCTGACCTGATTGCAAATACTTTGCTCATTCAATGCTGAATTTTAGTGACACTTCCAAAGAGAGTTGAGCAAAGAGTATTTCAAAAGCTAGGTAAATACTCTCAATGACATAGACAAGGAGACAACCAGATTGGTTTTCAGGTAATGGTTAACGGGAAAATCATTCAGACATCAATCTGTAACAAAATCAAAGCAAACGTACCATCTTTTCTCCTGACTCTTCGGAAAGGCTTCTCTGTGGAAGGAAGACAGAGAGTTACTTGTTATGTGCATGGTATTTATTATCTCCAGGGCAGAAAACTACTCTCTCAATCCAAAAGTTTTCCTTCTATAACTTAGCTATAGTTCATCCAATGGAGCCAAGAAATAAATGTGTGAATAGTTTCAGAAAACTATTTGGAATATCCTCAAAAACTATTTTTGTTTTGTTTTGCTTCCAGACTTCATCCAACAATTTTTACTGCATGCATATGGCTCTCTATGATACAATCCTAAAACAAATATTTTTATTCTGTTTTCCTTGGTGTAATTAGGGTTTCCATAAGGCCTCCTGCTAGGTAGGCAGGTGCCTTGCTGACTGAACCAAGCCTCCAGCCCATTTAAATTCTTAAAATTATTACTTTACATATTGTATTATTCTTAAGTAGTTCTACAAAGGGATTTCAATTCACCACTTGGGCTCTCCATAGTCTATTATACTTCAGTTAATGATATTGTACCAATTGTTAGGAAACAGAAAAACCTGGAACAAATGATATTATGTGAAGCAAGCCAGAGAAACAAAGGTTGCATCATTTCCCTCATGTGTGGTAGATAGAATCCAAATGGCCCCATCTTTTTTTTTTTCCTTTGGTTATTTTTGATACAGGCTCTTACTTTTATCCCAGGCCAGTTTGAACCATAATCTTCCTATTTATGCTTCCTGCCCTAGCTAGGGTGACAGGAACACCTTACCAAACTCAGCCTTTTCTGTTGAGATGAGGTCTCATGAATGGCTAGCCTCCAACTGAAATCATTCATAAGCCTCTGGAGTAGCTAAGATCACAGGTGTGAGCTACCTCACCTGGCTCTAAAACAAACATTGTTTTAAATGAAGACATTCAATCAAGGTCGTATTGAGCATCATGCACTCCCTTCTGTCTCTCTGTCTGATTTGCTTTGTGTTTGGTTGAAGAGCTCTTGACATTTCACTCTACATGCACTGCTGCTCTCACAGTGAAGTGCCCCTTCTACACCCCGATCCTGTGTAGTGAACCCCTTCCCATCCTCCAGATCACAGGGAAATTCTCCCTAAAACCTCATCTTGATGAGGTCAGCTTCCTTTTCTGTTTCCATAGCAGCATTTTCTCTCCTTCAGAGCATCCACATTGCTTTATGGTTATCTACTCTACATGAGCGATGACTTGGTTAAGAGCTGTCTGTTTCCTTCAGGACTGCAGGGCTATCAGTGTGTTCCTGCCATGAGGAGCTTGCAGCTAAGCACAGCGGCTGGCATCTGGAAGATTCTCTGCTCTTGAGCACCATTTGGGGATTATCCACGTAAACGCCCATGGGCCTGGACCAGTGGCATCACCTTGCTTTTGGAAGGTGAACAACTGAAGAGTGATTGACCAGTGGGTTGCAAAATCCACTGTACTCACAAAGTGACGTGCTGACTAGAAACCCCTTTGCACAACTACTTAAGGATAATAACGATAAATATATTTTAAAAATGCAGGGTTCAGGCTTGCCTGATTTGAGGTGAGTTCAGGCTTTAGGGGTGCTATGTAGCATCAAGAGGTCTAGAACTGCCCCCCCTTTCTGAATGCGAGCTGCCTGACTACATTCTCTCCCCCGCATCCGGGTGAAGAACCTGACATAGATCTTCATTCCTGTTGTGTTTTAACATTGCTGATCTATAAAAGCCTGGACTTTAGAAAGTCAAATATTGAATGACAAAATAAGTCAGCGGTGAGTTGAAGGTGGGTGAATTCCTTCTTTCCCCGTATGTGGACACTGGGGAGCAGTCAGGCCTTCCTGGCTGTGCAGAGGATGTAGCCCATTCCTCACCGGGACTTGTCCATGCTGTCTCCCCCACGGGCTCTCTGAGCTGCTCCCCAAGACAGTGACCCCACGAAGGACAATATATGTCCACAGTGACTGTCTGGGCAAAGAAAAACTCTCCAAACTTCTGTCCTAGAATAACATCATAATCTTTCATTTGGGGGAGGGTGTGGAAATGATATGATGGTGAATCTTTTAAGTGGCCATTATGTCTGGAAGTTTCTAGAAAGGTCTGCAGAAATAAACTTTATTTTTACATTTCCAAGTGACTGAAATGCCACTGGAGGCAAATCTTGTAAGAGATATCTCCATAGCTCTCTTACTTCTTCAATCATGATTTCTTCCATGTATTTTACTGTCGGGAAGTGCAGTTTACCCTACCTGATGCCTCCGGTTCTCTGGCACAAATTGAAATTTGCCTGGGGCCAGTTCCACCAGATCTTCATATTCTGCAAACTTGAAAAGGAATTTTGGATGAGTATTATTTTGCAACAAAATAGCCAGAAGAAAAGAGGTAACTGGTAGTGTTCATGATTCATGAAACAATTTCACATTCTTTCCTTTGCCCCCGAACAAGCCCAGTCTCTATACAAAGTTTTCTTCAATGAATTTATGTTTATTAATTGGGTCTCAGAAGTGAATAAATGGAAATTCACATCTTCAAATATGTTAGATGCATACATTTATTTTTATGTCCCCTTGGAGATGATCAGACAATACAAAGAGCCCAGAGTGATTAGTAGTGAATGGGGAAATATTTGGATAGAGGAACGTTGGCATTAGCAGTGTGGGCCTAGACAAATATGAACTATCTATCTCCTTTACCTTAATGTAGCTATAGAAAGAAAACTAGTTAGAAATGATTTTAAGACTACAAACATATTGGAGTGTCTTGCCTTCTATAGGAAAGTCCCTACCCACTGTGATAGATTTCAAAGTATTGGAATATATAATGTGGAACAGATGATAGCTTCTAAACAGAACAGGTTTTTTTCCTCCTGAAAACACACTATATCATATTTTGATATGTTTGGAAGGAATCCATTCTTGAAGTATCACAGCTATTAACTTTTGCTAGAATAGTCCTACAAATATATTTTCTTTCTTTCTTCTTTTTTTTTTTGTTATAAAAGTAGCTCATGTATAACTTTCAGAATGACCTGAGCCAAGACTCTTCTTCCACTGGTATGGCTGAGGATCCAAAGTAGAGACCTTGAACTCCATGGTGCTTATTCTGGGGTACCTGGCCCCTGCCCCTTTAATAGGAGTATTTGAAATGTCCTCATCACACTAATCACTGTTTACTTAGGTAGGAAAAACAGTGTGCTTTGATAATGATGCTGAGTAAAACATGATGGATATTTCTTCATCACCATAATACCAATGATTTTTTTACGTGCCAATACTAAGGTGTGAATTCAGGGCCTGGGTATACTTGAGTCACAGCTCCACTTCTGGCTTTATCTGGTGATTGATTGGAGAATTAGAGATAAGAATCTCATGGTCTTTCCTGCCTAGGCTGCCTTTGAACCACAATCCTCAGATCTCAACCTCCTGAGTTGCTAGGATTAAAGGCATGAGCCACTGGTGACCAGCTCATCAATGATTATTAAGAATTTACTAATTTATTCACCATACTAGTAGTTCTTAAAAGTGTACTAGTCCATGCATTGCATTAGTTGCTTGACACACATAATTTTTGGGGGAGGTCCAGTCGTGGGCCTGAACTGTGGGCCTGGGCACTGTCCCTCAGCTCTTCAGCTCAAGGCTAGCACTCTACCACTTGAGCCACAGTGCCACTTCTGGCTTTTTTTTCTGTGTATGTTGTGCTGAGGAATCAAACCCAGGGCCTCATGCATGCAAGGCAAGCGCTCTACCACTGAGCCACCTTCCCAGCCCTATCATTCCAAGCAAGGAATAGCAACTTTGCACCATCAATAAATGCTACAGTATGATGTCTGACTATGGAACTTGACTTAATTCTGATGCAAGACCTGTGAACATTTTAAGAGGCAAATATATTCCAGTGATTATGCCAGCAAACATGTGTACACTGATGAACATTCTCTCACGTTTCCATTCTCCACAGAACAAGTTCATTGAATGCCAATTGCAATGACCATATGCGCTGACCATATTTAAACCAAAAACAGGGCTGGGAATGTGACTCAGTGGTAGAGTACATGTCTAGCATGCTTGAAGCCCTTGGTTTGATTCCTCAGTACCACATAAACAGAAAAAGCTGAAAGCGGCTCTGTGGCTCAAGTGGTAGAATGCTAGCCTGGAACAAAAGAAGCCCAGGGACAGTGCCCAAGCCCTGAGTTGGAGCCCTAGGACTGGCAAAAACAAACAAACAAACAAACAACCCCCCCACCCCAAACTTAAACCAACAGCAAGCAATTGTCTGGAACTACTTACTTCGGAAAGGCCATCTGTGGGAATTTCAAAAGATTGTACTTCCAAAAGAAATACCCAGATGAGAAAGTATGTGAGTAGCTTCATTTTGCTGGGCAGCTGTGCCAAGTTCCCTGGAGCATATGGTCTGGGGAGAATTGCACTCCTCTTCCTACTGAACCAAGTTCAAAGGAACAGCAGAGGAGCACAGTTCATTTTTAAAAAGAAGAGAAAGAAGTAAAGCTCTCTAACTTTGTTCAACACCAGGACAAATATTTGTTCTGGAGCTGAAACTTGTGTTGTGGGGGTGGAAAGGAATACCAAGAGGTCATTCAAACAGCAAACCCAGGAGCCATCACTGGGTGGAAGGGTGAGAAGTCAGGGTCCGATTGAGGGTTAGATGTTTGTGCCTTTTTTTATGTTTAACATTTTGCCTTTTCGGTTTTCTTCTGATGTCACAATCAGGAACCTAAATATAATTATCCTCGATGTTCAAGGATCAAAGGAGGAGCTATGCTTGGAGCAATAAAACCAGACAGAAAACACTAGAGGAAAAAGTTTCTGTAAACCAGTTTCTTTCGCTGAAGTCAAAGCAGGAGAAATTTAGGAAAAAATAAGAGAAGAAACACATGGTTTTCTGAGCAAAGAGTTTGTGGTTAATATTTTCCTCCATCTTAACTGAGTACCATTACATACAAAGAATGGAGATGTTCTTTAAACTCAGGGCTTTGTGCTTGCAGGAAGCTGCTCTACCATTTCAGCCAGACATTCATCCTTTTTTTTTTGCTCCAGGTATTTTTGAGATAGTGCTTTTTTTTGGTCTGGGCCAGCCTGGACCTTCATCTTCCTAGTTATGCTTTCCACTGTAGCTGGGATGATAGGCTGAGAGACACACTATCACACTCAGTTGTTTTTGTTGAGATGGAGTCTGTGAACTTTTTGTTTTTCCCAGGCTGGGCTGCAACTCTACTCCTCCTCATCTCAGTCTCCTACTAGCTGGGATGATAGACATGCACTACTACATCCATCCATCTTATTCTCCTGAGATGGAGTCTCTTGACTTTTTTTTTGTGGAGGGGCCTGGAATGGCTTCAAACCATGACTGAATCAATCTCTGCCTTGGGGTAGAATTTGAATTCAAGGCCTTATTTTTGCTAGGCTTAAGCCATGTGTCTAGACTTAAACATTTATACTTTACAAAGATCACTTTGGGAGTAGTTCAGATGATGGAACACACAGTTCAAGAAACCACAGACCTACTTAAGGGACTCTGACAGTGCTGCTGGACAGTCACAGATAAAGGCTGTGGTAGTAAAGGAATGGTTCCTAAGGTATTCATGAACAATATCAGAAACTAGTGTAAAATACCAAGTATGCACCTAGCCTTTGATATTTAGAGGTGGTTATGCCAATTATTGTTTAGTAAAAATAACAGCAGTGTATAGATTGATGAGGCTATACATTATTAGCAATAAGAAAATGTAGCCACGAAATTAGAGTGATTACCATGTCACCTAGATGGAGAACGTACAGGCTATTGACCTTTTTTACTTTGGGCCAATAGTTAAGACCATTTTGGCTTAGAAGTTAGCTTCCTAGCCTCATAATTCTTCCTCCACTGACAAGCAGTGAGAATTTAGTTCCCTAATTTGTAAGCTTTACTTGTGAAGTGGGAGTGGATCTCCTACTGCTATAAACTGAATTGTGTCACTCCCATGTTCAGACACCAAAGCCCTCACTCCCAGGTGGCTGTATTTGTAATGATCTTAATATAATGAAGCTTATGTAAGTTATTTATTCAAATAGAGCACAAGAACTGAGACTTGTCTGTATTTCTTTTCCAAGATCTTCTCTTCAACTTCAAAACTTACATAGTAGCAAACATGTTGGGGAAATACCATTTCTGGAATAATGGAAAAGAGAATAGAGATCTACCTTTCCCTTGTCTAGAATAAGTCCTTGAACTTTCACCAAACCAGGTGGATTTCCTGACCAAGCCCTGTGGTAAGATCTGGCCACAGCTTTGCTTTCTCTTCTTTTTTGTCTTCTTTTTTTGGTGGGGGTGTGTATGGAAGAGATGAAGACCCAATGACATGTTTTCAAAAAAATAATTACAATTTTCAACATTCTGGTTCCTCCCATAGATTCACTCATCTTGGATGATTTTAATCACCTATTTGGAGTTATCTCAAAGGACAGCAAACCAAGGAACGCCTGGGTCCCATTGCCTTTCTCATGCTGATAGCCTGCCTTCTCCAACCCCAGGTCTCTGGAGAGCCACCCTGTTTGTTCAGTCTTGATGTTCCAAAGCAAAGCAGCTTCCTTCAAGGTAGGATGTGTGCTCAGGTCATGGGATCCTGTGACCCCGTGACCTGTGACCCCTCCCCTCCCCTCCTCCCTTCTCTTCCCCCATACCCAAGGAGCTCTATGTGAAGTGAGAGTTCTCACTGTCCTCCAAGTTTCTGAATTGTCAGATGGAACTCACTGTTGCTAAGACCATGAGAAATTCCACTTTTATATGTGTGAAAATCAGTAGGAAATCTACAAGGAAAAAATTCACAATATGACTCCTGAGAAATGTCAATAAACTTGAGATTCATCACTCTAACTAAATGCCATCATGGTTAGCTAGTGGTAGGACAAGCACACATTTATAAAATTCAGTTGTAAAGTGAAGGAAAGGGTGACATTGTTAAAAAAAGAAATGTACTCATTAACTGACTTATAAAATGGTAACCCCTCTGTACAACACCTTAATAATAATAATTATATTTAAAAGTTCAGTTGTAGCCTATCATTGTAAAAGAGTACATATATACATGCATATATATGTAATATATGTACATACACACGCATACATACACACATATATTGCTGACAGGGCTTGGGCATTGTCGCAGTGCTAGCGCTCTACTACTTTGAGCTACAGCACTACTTCTGGTTTTCTGGTGGCTAATTAGAGGCAAGAGTCTCATAGACTTTCCTGCCTAAGCCGGCTTTGAACCATGATCCTCAGATCTCAGCCTTCTAAGTAGCTAGGATTACAGGTGTGAGCCAGCAGTGTCTGAAAAAAAAGAGTATACATTTTTTAAATCCAGAGTTAAAGCTGGGCTAGCTTACAAATCCTCATATCTGGCCCTTCCTTCCCTGTCTGAATTTACAATGGGGAGCATCTGTTTCTATTTATTTGCGGGCTGACGATGCCTCCTTCCCATAGTGAAGTTAGGGTATTTTATATGACATTCACTGTTTGAATTCCTCTACCACAGCATTTCCAGTCTCTAAGGCACAGATGTGGGCTAATGTGCTTTGGAACTAAAACACATAGACATCCTGGAAGAAAAATGTTTGCAATAGATGTATCAGAAATAGAGAAAGTGAGGGTGGTGCCCTCACTAGTCCTAGAGCTGTTGAAATCCGGCTTTGCTACTGAGTCATTGCAACTCTTTTTCCATTCTGTGTTCTCCATGTCTCAAGTCAGAATTTAGATCCATTGTCAGAGGAGAGGCGGCTGGGCACGGGCTTCCCAGGTGAGCAGCTACCCTAGGTTAATTCCAATGTGACAGCTTCTGATGTTCTTCCCAGGGTGTCTGGGTATTTTGGACGAGGAACAGGTAACACATGGGAATCAATTAACTTTGACACTAAGAACCGCCTTGCATAATCCATGTTTAATGAGAGGAAGGCAGCTTCCTAAGTGATTGGAGGCTACCTGCAAGGCATCAATAGTGTGACATCTAAGCCACAAGGAATGTTAGACTTAATGTATTCTCTGGATTAAAAGATGACGAAGTGAGGCTTGGGGTAGCTGAATCATGTGGCTAGAGCTATCCAGCCAGGTAGTGGATAGAGCAGTGGTGTAGGGCCAAGGGAAGGGTACAGGAGTGTAGTGAAATGGGATCGGAGCTGACCAGTCTGGTTCCAGAGTTTCACCATCCACCCCAACTCCAGCCTAAAACACTAATATTACCATGACTTCCAGCAATGAGAATCTGGGGTGAACATGATGATATGCAAGCATGAGACTGAAGAGGAAGTTATTTAAGGAGCTCTTAATCGGTGGAGACTCCAAATGGAGGAACAAAGTCAGAATCCAGGAAAAGAAACCCAAAGTTGGAAGAAGCTGGGCAAGTAGGCAGTCTTCAGGGCAGAAGAATTAGCCAGGGCCAATATTGTACAGCACAGAGGCAGCACAGAGAGAGCTCTAATGGATGGAATTAAGCACCTGTTAGCACACCCCTTTGAGGGACAGTTTGGCAGCATTTGCTGGATCAAGACATGATTTTTTTTTATTATTGTGAAAATACCATACAGAGGGGTTACAATTACATGGGCAAGATAGTGAGTACATTTGTTATCAAGCATTGTTGCCTCCTCCTCTGTTTCCCCTTACCATCCCTTCCCCTCTCCACCCCCACACCCCCTAACACCCCCCCACTCCCTCACCCCCCACCCTGCCAAAGTTGTAAAGTTCGTTTTTCAACATAACGTCTTGTACATCTCATTGTTGTAATGTGTCCACCTGTAACCCTATTTAAACAGTTTGTTTTTTTCCCTTCCCCTCCACAAATTATATCAACATCAAATACAGTGAAAGCAGGGCTTATACTTTGGGGGAGGTACATACAAAGCAACAAAGAAATCATCTTATAAATATGTTGGAAACAATCGCAAGAAAGAAAAAAAAACATTTGAATCCTTATCTTGGGGTTCATTTTTGCCTAATATCAAGTTATCTGACCTTTTCTGTTTGTCTCAGACATATACTAGTTATTGCAAATAAGGGAAACCATGGGACCTATATTTCTTTGGGCCTGACTTACTTCACTTAATATAATTTTTTCCAAGCCTTTCCATTTCCTAACAAACGGGGCAATGTCATTCTTTCTGATGGAGGCATAGAATTCTATTGTGTATATATACCACATTTTCTTGATCCATTCATCTACTAAGGGGCATCTGGGTTGGTTACATATCTTAACTATGGTAAATAATGCTGCAATAAACATAGTTGTGCTGGTAGCTTTAGTATAGTCTTGTTTGTGATCATTTGGGTAAATGCCCAAAAGTGGGATTGCTGGGTCATAGGGGAGTTCTATGTGGAGTCTTTTGAGGAACCTCCATACTACTTTCCAAAGTGGTTGAACAAGTTTACACTCCCACCAACAATGAAGTAAGGTTCCCTTCTGTCCACATCCCCTCCAGCATCTGTTGTTATTAGAGTTCTTGATTCTAGCTATTCTAACTGGGGTGAGGTGGTATCTCAATGTTGTTTTGATTTGCATTTCTTTTATGGCTAGGGATGTTGACCATTTCTTTATGTGTATATTGGCCATCCTTCTTTCCTCTTCAGAGAAGTTTCTCTTTAAGTCTTTAGCCCAGTTGGGCAGTTGTTTCTTTGAAGATTTGTTGTTGGGGATTTAATTTTTTGAATTCCAGTTATATTTTAGATATGAGACCCTTGTCCATTGTATGGCTCCCAATCTGTGGGCTTTCTATTGATCTTGCTAGCTATATCCTTAGCCATGCAGAAGCTCTGCAATTTCATGCAATACCACTTGTCCAACCTTTCTTTGATTTCTTGTGTTTCTGGGTCTCTATTAGGAAAATTTCGACCTGTGCCAAGGACACCTAGGGTTTCTCCTATTCCATCCTGTAATGTTTTTCAGAGTGTCTGCTTTGACTCCGAGGTCTTTGATCCATTTGGAGTTGATTCTGGTGCAGGGTGATATATAAGGATCTAGCTTTAGTTTTCTACAAGTGATTACCCAATTTTGCCATCACCATTTACTGAAGAGGCTGTCTTTCTTCCATTCTATTTTTTTAAGCTCCCTTATCAAAGATTAGATGGCTATAGGTCTGTGGGTTCATTTCTGGGTTTTCAATTCTATTCCATTGGTCCTGAGGTCTCTTCTTGTGCCAGTACTAAGCTGTTTTGATTATTGAAATTTGGTATTGATATTTTTCCAGCACTGTTCTTTCTTTCTTTCTTTCTTTTGGGGGGGGGTCCGGTCATGGGGCCTGAACTCTGGGCCTGGGCACTGTCCCTCAGCTCTTCAGCTCAAGGCTAGCCCTCTACCACTTGAGCCACAGCACCACTTCCGGCTCTTTTCTTTTTGCTTATGTGGTGCTGAGGAATCGAACCCAGGGCCTCATGCATGCAAGGCAAGCGTTCTACCACTGAGCCACCTTCCCAGCCCCAGCAGCAGTGTTCTTTCTGTTAAGGAGTTTTTGTTATTTGGTATCTTTTATTGTTCCATATGAAGTTTTGGATTGCCTCTTCTATTTCCTTGAAGAGTGAGGTTGGAATATTGATAGATATCAACTTGAATTTCTAGATAGCCTTGGGAAGTATTGCCATTTTCACAATGTTGATCCTTCCAATCCAGGAGCATGGGAGGTTTTTCTACTTTCTAAGTTCTGTTTTGATTTTTAAAGTTTTCATCATAGAGGTTTTTTAAAGTTTTCATCATAGAGGTCCTTTACTTCTTTGGTTAAGTTAATTACTAGGTCTTTTATTTTTTGTGGGGCTATTACAAATGGAGTTGCTTTCCTGATTTCAGCCACACTTTTCTCATTGTTGCATACAGAAAAGCCATTGATTTTTGAGGGTTAATTTTATACACTGCTACTTTGCCAAAGTTTTGAATCAGCTTGAGTAATTTGGGAGTGGAGTCCGTGGGATTCTTTAAATACAAGATCATGTCATCTGCAAAGAGGGAAAGTTTTACTTCATCTTTCCCTATTTGGATCCCTTTTATGTTTGCATCTTGTCTTATTGCTGTAGCAATAAGACAATTGAAGAGAACTGGAGAGAGTGGACATCCTTGTCTCATTCCTGAGTTAAGAGGAAATGGCTTTAGTTTTTCACCATTAAGTATAATACTGGCTGTAAGTTTGTCATATACAGCCTTTATTGTATTGAGGAATGTTCCCTGGATTCCTAATTTTTCCAGAACCTTCATCATAAAGTGATGTTGGATCTTGTCAAATGCTTTTTTTGCAACTATTGAGATACCATGTGGTTCTTATCCTTGCTCTTGTTGATGTGATGAATAATATTAATTGATTTGCGTATATTGAACCAGCTTTGCATCCCTGAAATGAATCCTGTTTGATCCTGGTGTATGATTTTTTGGATGAATTGTTGAAGTCGATTGGCCAAAATTTTGTTGAGAAGTTTTGCATCAATATTCATCAAAGAAATGGGTCTATAGTTCTCTTTCTTTGATGAGGTCCTGCCTGGTTTTGGGATAAAGGTTATGATGGCTTCATAGAATGAGTTTGGTAGTGAACTTTCTCTTTCAATTTCATTGAAGAATTGGAGGAGTATTGCTGTGAGCTTTGCTTTGAAGGCCTTGTAGAATTCCGCTGTAAAACCATTTGGTTCTAGGCTTTTCTTAGATGGAAGGTCTCTTATTGCTGTTTCTCTTTCAGTGCTTGATATGGGCCTATTAAGATGGTTTAATTCATCTTGGTTTAGTTTTGGCATGTCAAGATCTGCTAGGAAAAGGCCCATTTCTACCAAGTTCTCAAACTTATTAGTATAAAAGTTTGAGAAGTATTTCCTTATAATGTTCTGAATCTTGGTTGTTTCTGTGGTGATGTTTCCATTCCCATCCCTGAGTTTATTTGGGTGTGTTCTCTTCTTTTTCTGATACGATTTGCTAAGGGTCTGTCAATTTTGTTAATTTTTTTTAAGAACCAACTCTTTGTTCTATTGATTCTTTCTATGTTTTTTTTGGATTCTAATTCATTTAATTCTGATTTAATTTTAATTATTTCTGTCTACTGGATTGGGGTTTGTCTTGCTGCTCTTTTTCAAGGAAGTTCAGATGTCTCATTAAATTGTTGGTTTCAGATCTCTCCAATTTGTTGATGTAGGAACTCAGAGCTATAAACTTGCCTCTGAGTACTGCCTTTGCTGTGTCCCAGAGGAGCTGGTAATTTGTGTGTTCATTTTTGTTGAATAGCATGAACATTTGAATTTCCTTTCTAATCTCTTCCATGATCCATTGGTGATTCAACAGTGTGTTGTTCAGCCTCCATGTGTTACAGGACTTTCTTTTGTGGCTTTTGGTGTTGAGTTCTAATTTTATTCCCTGTGGTCTGAGAGAATGTATGGTATAACTTCAATGTTTCTGAATTTGGACAAGCTTGCTTTATGTCCTAAAATGTAGTGTATTTTGGAAAATGTTCTGTGTGCTGCTGAGGAGAACGTATATTCTGATTCTGCTGGGTGAAATATTCAGTAGATGTCTGTTAAATCTGGTTGATCTATGCAGTTGTTTAGATCTGTGGTTTCTCTGTTGAGTTTTTGCTGAGTGATCTATCTAGTAGGGTTATTGGTATGCTAAAGTCCCCAGCAATTAATGTCTTTGGATCTATGTGAGATTTGAGGGAAAGTAGTATTTCTTGGATAAATTTGGGTGCTCCATTGTTTGGCAAATAGATATTTAGAACTGTAATATCCTCCTGGAGGAGATATCCCCTAATTAGTATGTAGCAGCCTTCTTTATCTCTTCTAATTTTAATTTGAAGTTTATTTTATCTGATATTAGGATTGCAACTCCCGGCTGTTTATGGGGGCCATTTGCTTGGTAAATTTTTTTTTTGGGTCCGGTCGTGGGCCTGAACTGTGGGCCTGGACGCTGTCCCTCAGCTCTTCAGCTCAAGGCTAGCGCTCTACCACTTGAGCCACAGCACCACTTCCGGCTTTTTTCTTTTTGCTTATGTAGTGCTGAGGAAATGAACCCAGGTCCTCATGCATGCAATGTAAGTGCTCTACCACTGAGCCACATTCCCAGCCCTTGCTTGTTAGATTTTGTTTCAGCCTTTCACTTTCAAAAGCTGTTTGTTTTTATGGGCAAGGTGTAACTCCTGAAGACAGCAGATAGATGGGTCTTGCTTTTTAATACAACTAGACAGTCTATGTCACTTAATTGGAGAGTTAAGTCTGTTAATATTAAGAGCTAGGACTGAGAGATATTTGGGAGTTCCTGCCATGTTATCCATCTTCTTGGGGGCTGCAGCAACTGGGTTCTTCCCATGGTTCTTGGATTCTCAGTTTGGGTGCGGTTTCTTGGCCTTTATTGTGGTCTAGTTGGTTTTCTAAGTGTAGGACATCTTTAAGTATCTTTTGTAGGGATGGTTTGGTGGAGATATATTGTTTCAGTTTTTCTTTGCTATGGAAGGTTTTTATTTGACCTTCGGTTATGAAGGAGAAAGACATGATTTTTAAGTTGACTAAACTATTCTACCAGTGGGATTAATCACTGCACTTCCTGAGGGCAGTACCTTGAATATCCTATTTATCTGCTGCATAACTTAGTGCTACAAAACAACAATTTCTGTGTTTCCATCCATAGATTTACATATGGCTTTTGGATGGTATCAATATGAGCCTCCAAGAGCTAAGAATTTCAAACTAAGATGCCCATGTCTCATGTTTGTAATCCTAGCTACTCAGGAAGTTGAGATCAGAGGATCTGATTTATAGCCATCTGGGTAAGGACAGCTCATGAAACTCATCTCTAGTTAACCATCAAAAAAAATCAGAAATACAGCTGTGGCTTCAGTGGTAGAGAGCTATCATTGAGCACAAAAGCTCAGGAACAGTGCCCAGATCTACATTCAATCCCCAGGACCTGCAAAGAAAAGAAAAAGCAAGCAAGTGAGAGAGAGAGAGAGAGAGAGAGAGAGAGAGAGAGAGAGAGAGAGAGAGAGAGAGAGAGAGAGAGAGAGAGAGAGAGAGAGAGAGAGAGAGAGAGAGAGAGACAGACAGACAGACAGACAGACAGACAGACAGACAGACAGACAGATAGACAGACAGACAGACAGACAGACAGAGACAAAGAGAGAAAGAAGAGGGAGGGAGGGAGGGAAGGAAAGATGAAGAAGAGGAGGAGGAGAAGGGGAGGAGGAAGAAAAGGAGAAGGAGGA
The DNA here is from genome assembly GCF_024711535.1 of Dipodomys merriami. NCBI lineage: Eukaryota > Metazoa > Chordata > Mammalia > Rodentia > Heteromyidae > Dipodomys > Dipodomys merriami. Next base: position 476,971 of record NW_027205603.1, on the reverse strand, counting down.
GAGGAGGAGGAAGAGAAGGGGGAGGGGAGGAGGAGGAGAGATGCACTTGAAGTGTTTAAAAAAAATCTCCAGTAGGTGGCGGAAAGTGCTCACCTATTTGCAGCAGATGGACTTGTCCTATGGGCTAGAGGAAGAACTTGAAAGTAAAATAGTGCCTCCATCTAGGAACAATAGACACGGATACAAAGGACTGTCATATCAGAATAATAATGTAAGAAGAACTTTACTACAATATTCCTAAATAAATGCACACCTATTAGAGCCATTATGTAGTTTTCTTCTCCAAAATTATATTATATTTCTTCTCCAAAATTAATATTCACATATTAAACCTATTATTATAGGCCAGGTGTAATGGATTACACCTGCAATCCTGACTACCCAGTGGCAGGAAGACTGAAGTTCAAATCCAATCAGGTCACAAAGTCAGCATGTCCCCATCCCATTGAACAAGCTACTAGCTATGTAGGAGCCATAGTTAGATGCATCATGGTCTGTAGTAGGCTCGGAGAGAAAGAGCATGAGACTCAGGCTGGGAATTCTTGTAGCTATGAGGGAGACAGAGACTGGTGTGGTTCAAAGCCAACCTGGGAAAAAGTTCACAAAATTCTGTTTCAATCAATAAAAAGCTGGTATGATAGCACACACCACATGACCATCATTCTAGCAACTTGAGAAACATAAATAGGGGCATCACAGTCCAGGTAAGCCTGGGCATAAATGTAAGATTATATTTAACAACAAATCCAAAGGGCCTCAGGGGCGTGGCAAAGCTGATAGAAAGCCTGCTTGGCAAGTTCAAGGCCCTGAGTTCAAACCCCAGTTCTGCCAACCAATCCCCACCAATTTTTTTTTTTTTTTGGGTCTGGTCGTGGGGCCTGAACTCTGGGCCTGAGCTCTGTCCTTCAGCTCTTCAGCTCAAGGCTAGCGCTCTACCATTTGAGCCACAGCACCACTTCCGGCTTTTTTCTTTTTGCCTATGTGGTGCTGAGGAATCAAACCCAAGGCCTCAGGCATGCAAGGCAAGCGCTCTACCACTGAGCCACCTTCCCAGCCCCTCCCCACCAAATTTTTATAGCTTGATTCTGACATGAAATATATCATTTATCTATCTATCTACCTACCTACCTACCTATCTATAATTAATATAAGGTATTATTATAGTATTATTCAGAAACTGTACTTACAAAACAGGTGATGTAAAAATTATTTATATGGAACAAGTCAATCAACATTGGTATTCACTGAATTATTTGGTATTTAGCACGCATGGTCAGACTTTATATGATGCATAAGACAGTTCAGTGTTGAGGAAAAAGCAGCTTTTGAGGCCAGACAGCTGGGGTTAAATCCTGATTTTCTTCCCCTCATTAGCTATGATCTAGAGTACAGTTCCCAGGTCATTGCCTTAGGCCTTAGTTTCTTTATCTGTCAGATGGAGATAATATCTACCTCACAGGGTTAATATAGAGTCAACCTTTGTAAAATACTTCAAACATAGCCTGGACAGAGCAGTTACTAGGAAAGTACTCTACCATATTACTCTACAGGTTAGGAACTAGGAAACTATTATGCAGCGTTACTCCATGTGTTAAGTACTAGGAAAATACTACACAGTGTTACTCAGAGAAAATACTAGGGAAGTTTTATATAGCATTACTCTACAGGGTAAGTAGAAAGAAAATACTGTATAGTGTTTCTTTGCAGGGTAAGTAGTAGGGAAGTGTACAGTGTCACTCTGCAGAGTCAGTAGTAGGAAAGTACTGAGCAGTGTTATTCTACGTAAGTGTGATGGGCACAGTTCTTTATCTTAAGAGTTTTCATTATGGGGTTAAACTGAACTAAAGTTTCTCTGTCTGTTATGTCCTAGACAGTGTGCTGATCACTGGGGAAATCAAAGAGAGCTGGAGGTCATGATGTGAAGTGAGATACGCTGCTACTAAAGATAACTGCTGTGAGATTTCATTCATACAAGGGTTATACAAAGCTGCCCTCGTAGTGATTGAGAATAGAGTGGTGGTGAGCAGAGGCTGGGGAGAGCAGGAGGAGGAAGGGAAGAGGCGACTGGTCGGCAGATACTGTGTTACAGTTCGATGGCAGCAAGCAGTCCTGGTGTGCTGTTGCACAGTCAAATGATGATAGTACACATTTAACACAGCTGAAAGAAAGGATTCTCAATGTTTCTGACATAAAGAAATAAGGGGAGCTAGAGTAAGAGTAATCCTGTAATCCTGTAGCACATAGGAGGTTGGGGAAGACTGAGAGTACAGGTCTAGCTTGGCCCCAGTGTGAAATGGTCTCACAACCAAACCAGAAAGGATGCATGTAAGAGGAGACGTGCTTACTCATGAAACGCCATACATTCCTACGTACCTAATGTTTTTGAGTATCAGCTAAACATATATTTTAAATAAAAACCACAAAGGATGTTTATGAGGATGGAAAGGTGTGGTTCCTCCCTTGTGGACCCCCAGAAACTCTAGGAAGATGTAGGATCACACCATCAACAGAAACATGAGGGAGCAAGGAGGAGGATGCTGGCAACAGCCATGATCGTGAGCATGCTGAGGACAAGAAGCCAATGAACATACTTGGAAACACACTCACACATACACACACACACTTTCATACACAGATAACACTCACTCTTACACCCACATTTGACATGATTAAACCCTTGGGGTTAGTCTTTCCAGAAGACTAGAGAAATGAAATGAGCCCACAGGTGATGGTTGTGCTGTGGCTCTTACATGTTCTTAAAGGTTGGGTGCTGAAGACTCAGTCCCCAAGCCTATGAGGCAGTGGACTTTCAGGATGGGGGAGTTACTGGGGATTGTGCCATTGAAGGGGATATCAGAACACCCACGCCTTCCCTTTTGCTTGCTTCCTGGCCTCCAGGAGGTGATATCTTCCCCGCCGGGATGGGACATCCTGGACCACACCACAGGTTCAAAGCAGCAGGGCCGAGCAGCTCTGACAGGAGGAGCTAGAGCAAATCCTCAAGGAGGAATGTGGATTAGCTCAGGTATTTTGCCCCAGCGATGGGAAGCTGACTGACACACACCGTATGAGCTCAGATGTTTTCAGCTTCAATAAACATTTTATTTGAGTCAATGAACAGGGTGCCACATTTGTGACTTGAACAATTCATAAGTAAAACATGAGATGCTTGATAGTCTCCCTATGGACGCTTTGCTGCTGTGCATTATATTATTCTTCACAGCATGCCTGTACTACTTTGCTGCATGTTTTGTCAATACAGGATGCCTCTATTTGTTCTCTTAATCTGTTTGCCCCTAAACTGTCCATTTTAATGATCATTTCTTATATTTCATATTTTGTGCTGTTTGTCCATCTCAGTATACTACCATCATAGTATATGAAATTATACACAAGAAAATTCAGCATTGCCGGTACAGAGTTAGATTTTGAAAAATGCAGGAATGCACCAACATATATTGTTATAAAATAAAATACTTCACTTTAGGGTACAAATTTTTTTCCTAAAAAAAAAAAAACCTACAGATTCATGGAAATTTCTCCTTCAATCAGCATCCAAATAAGGTAACGTGTGCTAATATGGAAGTTATTGATAAAACAATATCACCAGTGTAATATGCTAATGGAAAATGGTGCCAACACACCCCATTTTCCTTGGCAAAGGTTTTACTCTTTGTCATAACCCTCATGTGGCTCCATTCCCTGGCAACCGATGGACTACTACTATTAGGCCACTCCCAGCAGCCTCTGGCTGTCCTGGCTACGGTTCCCCCTTCCCATTATAACAGGGCCCAAGAGCAAGCCACCCAGCGGCCATGTCCCCAAGTTCAAGCCAGAGAACAGGAGCCTACTGATCTAGGCAGTGGCTGTCAGGCCTTTCTAGAGTCAATACTGCAAGTTCAACATTCGCATCAGTCTGGAGAAGACAGGGTAGGAGGGCTCAGGACGTGGGCCTGCAAGTTCTTGGTGGTGCTGGACATAGGGCAGCGGCAGCACCATCTGCTCTGTCGTGGGGTTCTCCAGGGGACCAGCTTCCACTTGGGCAGTCTTCAAGGTACACTTCTTCAAAACCTTGCTGATCCTCTGAAATGTCCATCTTGGTGGGGCCTGCGAGGGGTGACACGGCCTCAGTAGCAGGGCTGTGGGGCGCTGCCAGCGTCTTGTCCTGGCCCTCTATGTCTTTCCCTGCAAGACACAACAGGAGCTCCTGCAGCTCTTGCTTCTTCTGCCTCTTGTCCTGGGACAGCTGGTTGACACCCTCATCTTTTTCCCGATAGAGTTCATCCAGGACTTGCAGCTGTTCCTTGTAGAAGACTATGGAGTCTTCCATGGGGCTGATCTGTTCCGACAGCTGGCTGCACTGACGTTGGAGGTCATCCACTTGATGCTGGTGGTCCAGCTTGTCAGGCACAGGCGGGTTGTAGGTAAAGCAGATCTTCAGCTTCTTCTCCGGCACCCGTGTGCCCTGCTTTATCTTCCCAGATGTGCCGTGGTTCCAGATCTTGGGGAGGAGGCCCTGGCGCTCCAGCTTTTTCTGGCATTGGGCTGTCAGGTGGTGCAGGCACTTGCAGCGGGCCTGTTGCTCCCACAGCTGCTGGCTGAGCTTCAGCTTCTTTGATTCAGCCACTGAGAGGGCTACACGGTAAAAATCCCACATGGGTGGTGGGTTGTCGATGTCCGCTGGGACAGTCACAGCAGCGGGAGTGGCCTCCTCACCCTTCTCTTCTTTGGTCACGGCTTCCCCTTCCCTCAGGAAGGCCAGGCAGCTCAGCTGGGCCCGCAGCTGCTTGTTTTCCTGTCGTGTGGCTTCCAGGCAACTCAGGGTGGCCTGTAACTTTTGGGGTACAGTCTGGATCGTCAGCTGATTCTGCACCTGCTCCTGCTGCAGCTGCTGCAGCAGTTGGGTCTGCCTCTGCAGGTGCTGCTGCAGGGCCTCCTTCTCCGTGCTCAGCTGCTCATTGGCAGCCAGGTACTGCTCACAGGTGGCTCTAAGCTCCTGCAGCTGGGCCAGGGACCGCTCATGCAGCTCCTGAAGATCCAGAGCCACTTGGTCCTTGAACTCAGCCATTGCTTTCCACTCTTCCATCTTCTCCTCTCGCTGCTGCAGCTTCTCCTGCATATGTTTCTTCCCCTGTTGCTCGAGTGCAGGAGGCTGGCGAGTTCCTCCTTCTCAGCGCTCAGCCTGTGGCAGGTCTCCTGCAGCAGGGCCAGCTGAGCTGGCAGTTCTCGGTTGTGTGCCACCAGTGAGCATTGCATGGTCTTGTGCTCCTTCTCCATTGTCTCCAGCATCTTGAGCCGATGCTGGGCGTCCTCCTCCCATACCTCAGCGTTCTTCTCCAGTAGCCACAGCTGCTGCTGTTGCTCCAGATTCTGAAGATCGAGGCTCTGGGTTTCTTTGTCCGCGGTCTGAAGTTGTTCTTCCAGGTTCTTGAGCTCCTTCTGCGGTGGCAGGGCCTGGGCCTCAGCCTGAGATGGTCCCGCAGGAGGCTGGGCGGGTGGCAGCTCTGTCAGCTGCTCTCTCAGTGCCACTAGATCACTCTCTAGCTCCAACACTTGCCTCGCCCCTCGCTCTTTCTCTTCTGCTCTCAGTTGTTTTACTTGTCCCAGGAACTGCTGGACCTTCTCATTCCACTGGGAGCTCTTCACCTTCAAGTCCTCCTCCAAGGTGTGTCTCTCCAACTTGAATTCTGTCAACAGTTCTTTTATGTCATTCAACTCTTGCATCTTGACCTTCATATCAGCCTTGTGTGTCAGGAGCACGTCCAGCCTCTCCTGCAGCTTCGCGTTCTCTCCCTCCAGGTCTTCGTAGCTTCTGGCCTTTTCCTGGAGCTGCAGCTGCATGCAGTTCAGGGTTTTTGTAAGCTCTATGTTGTCCTTAGTCTCCTCCTGGGAGGCGGAGAGTTTCACAGAGTTTCACCTCCAGCTCAATCGCATGCTTCTTGGCAGCCTCCAGGTAGCTGGTGACCTGCTCCAGTTCCAGTGCTCTTTCTTCGGCTGCCTGCTGCATGTGGGCCAGAGCAGATTGTAAATCGTGTTCTTCGGAAGCTAAGGTCTGAAGAGATTGTGGATTTCCAGCTCTGTTTTCAGTGCTTCCTGCACACAGGCCATCTCCTCCTTCTCTTTCCCCGATTGACCCTGTAGGGCTTTCTTCTCCTGCTTCAGGTGTTGCACCTCACTGCAGAGCTGCTGGTTCTGTGTTCGGCTGGCATGCAGGGCCAGCAGCAGGCATTGGTAGTGCTTTTCAAAGTCTTCAATGCTGTGGGGGCCTGTGATGCTCTTGACGCTAGCAGCTCTCATTGTGCCCAAAGGTGGGGGAGGCTCAGGGCCGGTGTGATCTTTGACCACACCCTCAGTTGAAATGCAGTCCCCAGTGGTGTTTACCTTGGGGTTCCTTCCAGTTTTCGTTTTGTCCTTTTCCTTGGATTCTGCAGGTCCACCAGGACAATTAGTCTGCTGGTATTCATGCAGTAGCTTCTTGTCGGTAGCTCTTGGGTTTCGACTTGTTTTCTTAGACATCTCGGCACTGGGATGTGGAAGGTGGGGCTGCCACATTCCCAGGCTCTCTGAGATCGCCTCTCTTTTGACCTTCACCAGGTCGCTGGCTTGATTCGCTTGAATCTCGTGGATTCGCCTGCGCACCGCTCTGCACCTCTACCTCCCTCAACTGCTTGGAGTGGTGCCAGTCAACAGAGCGAATACCCTGGTTACTAGGTGGCTGATCGTGTGGGCATGGCCTCAGTTCTTGCATCCCATTGGCCAGAGAGACACACAGGAAGCCTAGGGGCGTGGTCAGAATGTTGGGGGCCAGGCAGAGTGGGTGGAGTCAAGAGGAGAGCTGCACCAGCATGCCCTCCAACATCCAACCCTGTCCTTTGGTTAGGGGTGCGGGGAGACCAGCTCTAGCTGGATAGCTGAAGAGTTTCCCAGGTCCCCTTCCTGGCTTCCATCACACAATTCTGGTTGCCACTTCATACCAGGCTTCCAACTGGCCTTCAGGAAGTAGGACCAGGAAATACAGCTCTCTGCCGATATTTCATGTCTTCAGGTCTTCACTCCAAGCAGAATGAACTCTCTTGTTCTGATCACATTTGCTGACACTTGTCTTCTGATCAAGGAGCCGCTGAGATTCCTAATGGCTTGGATCTGGTGTTCTTCAGTCCCTCTGGGACCGGAGCAAGAGCACCAAGGGCCCAGGGCTTCCCTGCATGAATATTGGCCTTGCTGCCTCCAGCACACCTAGACCAGGCAGAGCAAAGATTTCGTAGACTGAAGGGAATTTGAGGCAGTGCAAATCCATCTCCTTTAGACATATCCCTGAATCTGACCACAGTACATGCTGCACACACTTTGGCTGATGATCTCAGAGGATTCAGAAACACAATCAAGGGAGGAATGCTGCTCCAGAACAGAGTCAGTCTGTTAGCCGAGAAGTCAAGTAACCAGCCACACCCAAATGATGCCCAGTATGTGAAGAGTCCAGGTTCTGGGAGAGCCCTGTACCACTGCACAACCTCTGGAGTGCTATTGGTTGTCCTCTAGTGATGCATGAACTCATGTTGTGTGATCAGATTTTCCTACCAGTGAACATTTTGTGCTGGTTGTGGTACACCCCTGTAATTCTAGCGGGAGAGTCACAGGTTCAAAACAAGCCTGAGCTACATGGGAACCTCAAGGCTAGGCTGGGCAGCAGACCCTCAGACTGGGGATGTACCTGGGAATTGTCTCGGGAATGTTCTTGTCCTCTGTCTTTGCTTATCTCTCAGGCTTCTACCTTGTAATGTCACTGTGGGATTGGTGTTGGTTTAGTAAGGATAGCACTTGGGATACAGTGTTTGCTAATGATGGTTTGTCAACTCTCGCTGCATTTAATCTGTATTATGCACATCATTGAAGACAATTAACTGCCATGAAATGCCTGGGGAAGCTCTACAGACCTGTCTTACGGTTTCTGTAACTCTTAAGATGTTTTTCATCCACAAGGCATGTACGCTTGCTAAGTAGGGTGACAGATTTACATGGAAATTTGGGCACATATGAAGGAATGACAAAAAAAAAATCTCAAAGCTCTGAAAATTTTGTTCCACCAAAGAACCTTCTTCATTTCAGAAAGCCACAGATTCGGCATGGAAATTCCAACACTCGCATGCTGAGACAGGAGTACCTTAAGTTCAAATCCAGCCTGGGTGCCTAGCAAGATTCTGTTTCAGAGGGGCAGGGGATGGGGGAGAAGAAACCCCACTACATGGTTATGTAATGCCTAATTGACAGAAGAGATTAGGAAGTATTGGCTTGCTTTAGTCTCCATTTTTTTTATAAACTAGACAGAACAAAAGTAAAATGGCAATCATATAGAGAATGTAGAAGATCTCTCACGCACACAGCTGCTAGAATATGTAGGTGTCAGTATAGCAGGAAAATGATCAGGATTCAAAGCCATCCTAGGTCTGAAAGTCCATGAGAGCCTTGTCTGCAATTAACCACCAAAAATACGGAAGTGGCACTGTGACTTAAGTGGTAGAGAACTTTGTCCTGGCCCTGATTCAAGCCTCAGTACTGGCATGTGCATATGCATATGCACGCACGCACACACACACACACACACACGCACATACACACACAGGTGCATGCATGCACACACATTCTTCTGAATGGGCAAGCTCATTCCACCAGGAGATGGGATGTGAGGATGGAGTTAGCCCTGGGATGGAGGAAAAGAAAGGAGAACACACTTGACGCTGTAAGTTTTACCTGTACAGACCTGCACAGCCTGCATGGCCCCTTAGCACTCTTCTGCCAGCAGGCCACGGGCCCATCAGCTCTGCCCAGAGAACCCAGTGATGCTGACTTGATAACTACCTCTTGGCATCAACCACAGAACCAACACCGCTTGAGATTAGCCAAACCCCTTGCAGGGACATACCTGTGGCTTGCAGTCCACACTCCCTGGAGATTTTCACATTTGGCCAAAAGGCATCTGGCAGCTCTTCTGGTTGCAAACACTCCCCGTGGATTGACTTCAGGTTTTGCTGGCATCTCCGTCTTCAGGCCTTGGAGTCAAAGAAGGCGCCAGGGTGTGGAACCCATTGTGGGTGTGGAGGCCGGTGGAACGAAGCCTCCATCCTACCCCGCAGCGGGTCTGCTGTTGTGCTCTTCCAAAATCTTTTGTGATTACAGGCACACCACGGGATGTTCTAGGTATCATTCCAAAAGAAAAGATGTTTTTTTTTCATTCTTTATATCTTATTTTAGAATATTTAATTAGTTCTGTAGAGAGTAATCTTTTCTCAACTGGTAAGTCTTTCTGCAGAACCATTTCCTTGGTTGTGATTTCTAAAACAATGCACACAAAGAACAGCTACTTACAGTTCGTGCCAACCAGCAAAGCAGAGATTCTGATTGTATTTATTTGATTTTGTAGACCTTTGGGAAGTATTCAAAAGTAGTGCTAATTGCTTTTTGATGATTTCAGCATATGTAAAAATATAGAACTATTTATTATAAATATGATGTTAAAAATTAGAGATATGGAGGGACTGGGAGAGAGTGAAGGAAGGGAAGACACTGTAGGAAAGTTAATGTCCTCATTACCTGACTCATGTAATTGTAATCCCTCTGTACATCAACTTCAAAATAACAATAAACTAAATTTTTAAAAAATAGGAACATCCCTTTCCATTCTCTCCCTGCCCCCCCCACCCAATCCTCACCCCCATCAGAGTTGTAAAGTTCATTTTTCCACATAATGTGATCAGGTGTGAGGAAACACACCTATAATCCCAGCTACTCATCAAGCAGAGATAAGGAGTTGGAGGAAGGTTGGAGGCCAGCCTAAATAAAAGTGAGAGATGAGATGCTGGTTGGGATAAAACAACAACAACATCTAAAAGCAAAAGAACTGGTGGAGTGTGTCAAGTGATAGCATACTTAAGGGAGAGGCCCTGAGTTCAATCCCAGTGTTAAAAAAAACCCAGGGCTGGGAAGGTGGCTCAGTGGTACAGCACTTGCCTTGCATGCCTGAGGCCCTGGGTTCGATTCCTCATCATCACATAAGCAAAAAGAAAAAAAAGCCGGAAGTGGTGCTGTGGCTCAAGTGGTAGAGTGCTAGCCTTGAGCTGAAGAGCTGAGGGACAGTGCCCAGGCCCAGAGTTCAGGCCCCACGACCGGAACCCCCCCCCTAAAACCCCCAAACCAATCAACAACCACATTTATTTTTAAGAGAGAGGAATCTTTCTAGTGTGAGTATCTGGAGAAAGTTGTAGTGATTTCTGGGAGTAGGTTTTCTGAGGGGAGGGGCATTCTTTATTTTTTTATTGTGAAAATACTGTACAGAGGGGTTACAATTACATGGGCAAGATAATGAGTACATTTCTTATCAAGCATTTTAGCCTCCTCTTTTGTTTCCCCTTCCCATCCCTTTCCATTTTCTCCCTGCCCCCCCCACCCAATCCTCACCCCCATCAGAATTGTAAAGTTCATTTTTCCACATAATGTCTTGTACATCTCATTATTGCAATGGGTCCACCTGTATCCCTATTTAAACGATTTGTTTTTTCCCTTCCCTTCCACAAATTATACCAACCTCAAATACAGTGAAAGCAGGGGTTATACTCTGGGGGAGGTACATACAAAGCAACAAAGAAATAATCTTATAAATGTGTTAGAAACAATCACCTGAAAGAAAAAAAAACATTTTAATACATATCTTAGGGTTCATTTCCCTAACATCACCTAATCTGACCTTTTCTACTTGACTCAGACATATACTAGATATTGCAAATAAGGGAAACCATGGGACCTAAGTGTCTTTGGGCCTGGCTTACTTCACTTAATATAATTTTTTCCAAGTCTTTCCATTTCCTAACAAATGGGGCAATGTCATTCTTTCTGATGGAGGCATAAAATTCCATTGTGTATATATACCACATTTTCTTGCTCCATTCATCTACTGAGGGGCATCTGGGTTGGTTCCATATCTTAGCTATGGTAAATAATGCTGCAATAAACATAGTTGTGCTGGTAGCTTTAGTGTGGTCTTGTTTGTGATCATTTGGGTAAATGCCCAAAAGTGGGATTGTTGGGTCATAGGGGAGCTCTCTGTGGAATCTTTTGAGGAAACTCCATACTGCTTTCCAAAGTGGTTGAACAAGTTTACACTCCCACCAACAATGCAGTAAGGTTCCCTTCTGTCCACATCTCCTCCAGCATCTGTTGTTATTAGAGTTCTTGATTCTAGCTATTCTAACTGGGGTGAGGTGGTATCTCAATGTTGTTTTGATTTGCATTTCTTTTATGACTAAGGAGGTTGAGCATTTCTTCATGTGTCTCTTGGCCATCCTTCTTTCCTCTTCAGAGAAGTTTCTGTTTAAGTCTTTATCCCACTTATTTATTGGGCAGTTGTTTCTTTGAAGATTTGTTGTTGGGGATTTAATTTTTTGAGTTCCAGGTATATTTTAGATATGAGACCCTTGTCCATCATATGGCTAGTGAAGATCTTCTCCCTATCTATGGGCTTTCTATTGATCTTGCTAGCTATGTCCTTTGCCATGCAGAAGCTCTGCATTTTCATGCAATCCCATTTGTCCAACCTTTCTTTGGGGAGGGGCATTCTTGAAGGAGGGAAGGAGTGGAGAAAAGAAACCATTTGAACTTCTTTCACTATGTAGAATTCCAGACTGTGAAGAATCTAATGCTGTAAAATGAAAGATCTGACACAATACATTGATGATGTTATCTTTGCTTAGTTCTTATAATCATAACTCCCATAAATGAATGTCAGTAAATAATAAGGAGGCATATCTGCATGCTACACTACTTTGGGCAACAGAGAGCTCACTGTGTGACCTCTTTTTGAACATCTGCCTTCCAGAAAAGGGAACTATTTCTTCTAACAGCTGGGTTTTACATGAGATGTGCAACATGGAAAGCATGCATTCTAACTGAGTCTTCTTTCGTCATTGCACAAACATTTCTCGAGCTCAGGTTCCACACAGGGTGTTCAAAATAGGGGGAAAGCAAAAAGAACGGCTCAGGAGGATGAAGGCTCTGTCTCCCTCATTGCTGGGATTACAGGCATGAGCCACCTCACCCAGTCACTTTTTGGAATTTTTGTAAAGCATTCTTCTTAAAGGAAAAAGGCAGCATGAAGGCCACGCTTAGTTTTTTTGTGTTTTAAGCTCATATAATGTTGCCTGTCTTTCCATCTCAATACATAGAAAAGTCCCTCATCATTTTATAGAGCCACAGAGTATCATATCCTATTGAATTGTGCTCTGTAAGGAACGTCTAAATTGCTTCCATCTTCTGGGTGTGGTGCATTTAGCCGTAATGAATAATTGTGTGTTTCTATCGTTTTTTGTTTCCGTGTATAACTTCCCTGCAGTGGGCTGGATGAGGAGAGCAGTTAACTTAATGTACAAATGTCATGGGGATTCCTGCCAGAGGCTTGCATTTCTTTGGCTTTTTTTTTTTTTTTTGGTCCAGTTGTGGGGCCTGAAATCTGGGCCTGGGCACTGTCCCTCAGCTCTTCAGCTAAAGGCTAGCACTCTACCACTTGAGCCACAGCGCCACTTCCGGCTTTTTTCTTTTTGCTTATGTGGTGCTGAGGAATTGAACCCAGGGCTCAGGCATGCAAGGCAAGCACTCTACCACTGAGCCACCTTTGTTATTAGTCATATCACATGATCCTGTTGCCCTCTTACAGAAGACTGTGCACTGGCCCAGTCTAGATGAGTACTGATTAGAGAGCCTTTGGTCCCAGTGTCACTGAAAAAAATTTGTGCTTAGTTGCTCACTTAATAGTGCTGATCACCAGAAGGAGCATGGGTCAGAGAGATTAGAGTTCTACATAATATTCTGTGGCTGCTACGCTATTTGTTGGATGTGTGGGCCACATTCCCAAAACATTAGGGAGAGTTCCCCCCACCTCCCAAGACATATTTCTGCCACTGCTTTCAAAGTCTGGCTTTTCATCCCCTCCACTCCCCCAACACAGCAACCTCCTCTGGACAGCAGTGTTTTCCACAATTGCATGCCCAAGAGCTCACGTTGAGACTCTGTTATTGATGGATGGAACCAAGAAACTTTAGCACCGAGAAAATGATAGTTCTCTTTTTTGTTGTGTGAAGGAAGAAGTACTGGGTTTTGAACTCAGGGCCTCACACTTGCTAGGTGAGTATGCTACCAATTGAGCCACATCCCCAGTCCTTTTTTGTTTTAGTTATAGTTGTTTTTACCCTCAGCCAGCCTTACTTCAATCCTGAGTAGCTGGGACCACAGGCACACACCACTGCACCTAGCTTCAAATGGGTTCTTACTTTTTGTGGGGCTGATCTCAAAATGTGATCCTCTCAATCTCTGAGTCTTGAGTAGCAGAGATGATCCGCAAGAGCCACTGTTCTTCAAAGACAAAACAAAATGAACAAACATTAGCTTTATGCAAAACTACACCACAATGATTTCATCTTTCCATTTAGGGAAGGAGCTGAGGAAAATGGCAGGTGTCTGTGCTGCTTCAGAGATTTGTGTTTGGGGAATCTTGTGTTATATTTTCTCATATCTCAGCTCAACATTTTCTCCAGGTAACAGCTCCAATCTGAACTTTTCCAGTAATATTTTATATTAGCATTTCTCCCATCTCCAAGTTTTTTCTACATTTTGTCCTCTGTCACCTTAGTGTTCTTTCTTCTCCACTTATTTAGATTTCCATGTCTAGTATTTACCAAGATCAATTTTTTATTCCTTAATGCAGTTTTCTAGTGCACAATTATCTTTGTCTCTTCCCAGCGTGGCTGTCTTTATTAGGTCCATATTCAGAACCAAGTAGTAAATTCTCCTAGGTCATGGCCTATATTTAAAGCTCACATCGTATCACACACAACTAGCAGATACATGTTTGTTAATTGATTCATCAAACATATTACATGTCTACTATGTACCCTGCCATGTGCCAGATACTAGGCTTATAAGACTGAGCATGATACAACCCTTTCCCAGGAGAACATCAGAGTCTAATTTGAGTCTTAAATCTACAGGCAGATAATTGAAATAAGACAAATGTCATATTCTGGGAATAGCTGATTAACTCAGCCAATCACCCATTATTGATTAGCAAACTGCATTCTCTATTTCATCTTTCACAAGTCCCCATGATTTGTAAAACAGATGTAAAGTAGATATCACAAGGCTCTCCTGGTATTTGGGGCTCCTGAGATATCACCGCCCCAGTGCCAGAAAGAACCACTCCTTGCAGTGGCTTCCATCAAGAGGGAAAGAAGCCAAGTTCATAAGAGACTGGAACACTTCAGGAGGAGTTGTCAGAAGTCCAAGAGAAATAAACACAAGACCATATAAGTAGATAACCAAAAAGGTACAGACTAAGCAGGGGGAGACAGAGATGGCTCAGAACACAACAATGGCCTTACAGACACTCCAAAGCAGGGTGGTCCTAGAGGGCTGAGCCCATGGCACTGGGCTAGACTGAGAGTCTTACTGCCAGTGGGTGGAGGGACAATGGGGTGGGGGGGACTAGGTAGAAATTCAAGGTAGAGAAAAAGAAAGTAAATATACACTGTGGTGAGTGTTGAGGGTGTGTTAGGTCTCCAGGACACTCACCAGGCCAATACTCTACCATTTGAGCTGTAAATGCAGCCTTTTTACTTGCTTTTTCTTTTCTTTTCCTTTTTTTTTTCTCTCTGTGTGTATGTGTGCCAGCACTGGGACCTTGATTTCTTGCTTACCTTTTGCTCAAAGCTGGCCCTCTACCATTTGAGCCACACTTCTGCTTCCAGCCTTTTTGTTGGCTAATTGGAGAGAATAGTCTGGTTTTGTTTTTGAGATAGGGTCTTGCTAACTTTGTCCAGGATGACCTCAAAGTGAAGATCATCTTGCACCTACCTGTTGAGTAGCTGGGATTATAGGTGTGCACTACCATACCCAATTTGCATATTGCTTTTGCACCATTATAAAGTTGGAAAGTTGTTCAGTAGAAATATCATAAATTGAGAAGTGTATGTCATGGATAGTTCAGAAACTTGCCCAAATCATGTAGCTATTAAGTGGCCACGTTTGGACCACAGGCCAGCATGCTTTTTTTCTCCAGCATAGCAGGTCCCTGTCCTTTACTTCTAGACTTCCTGTTACTTAATTCCATCTACCCATAGGGCTATAAGAGGTGAATATATGTTTAGCACAAAGCTAGAAGTTGTGAATAATTCTGTCCTTAAAGAACTTATAATCCAGTTGTTGAAACTGGATGAAAAAGTAACAGCACATGGTCCAGAGTCTGCCAGCCTGAGAAAAATAAGGTAATAAATATGTAAATAATTCTGCTTCTTTTTTCTCTCTCTCTTCTCTTCTCTTCTTTTTTCTTTTTATTTTTGGCAGGAGTGGGATTTGAACTTGGTGCCTTGAAATTGGTAGGCATATACTCTACCACTTGAGCCATGCTGGCAGTTATTCATTGCTTTTCATCTAAGATCTCACTTTCTGCCTGGATTGGCCTGGATTACAATCTAATTGACACTTCCTGTGTATCTGGGATTACGTGCATATACCACCACATGCAGATATTTTTTTTATTGATTGAGATGAAGGCTTTCTTTTTTTTATTCTTCATAAAAGATCACATGCAATGTATTAACATTTTGAAGCTTCATTAAGTTCTTAGAATTAGTTATGGTAGTCAAGTCTTATAAAAAGCTTCCCAACATTAAAATTTGCCATCATCATTTCCAGAGACCTGAATGACTTGGTCTTTAAGGCTCATGTCATGGCACTAGTATTGCCAACTTCATCTAAATTTCTGTAGGGGTTTTTGAATTTTTTGCTCAGATGGGCCTTGAATCATGATCCTCCTCATCTCAGTTTCCCGAGTAGCTAGGGTTACAGGAATGAGCCACTGTGATGGGCTAACCTCCTGTCTCTTAAATTTGTTGCTACAAATCCCATTTAGTATAACTTCCGGTGTGGGGAGAGCGGAAGTATTTCTGGACCCAGGAAAGGTAGGAAAGATAGGGTGAAGAAGCAGCTCTTGATCTGTTGCAATAGTGAAATGGTACTAGTTCTTACTCTCCTCGTTCAAATCATGTGGCTTTGTCAGACATGACTTTCAGTTCTCAGATAGATAGCTTTCCCTAGGGGGAAATACACAAGCAAACGGCTTCCAGACTTGTGATTATCTTCCTTAGTTAAGAATGAGGACAGGGTGTGTGTCCAACTTGTATGCTGTAAGGCTTCCATGCAGTTTTGTTGTGGAAGACATGCTGGAGTAGCGACTTTAATTTCCTCTTGATTGTGTGCCTTATAAATAGTCACTGGTTGGATGATTAAATGATTAATGGCTAATGTCTTTCATTTATTTCACAGTAGGAGCAAGTTTGTTTTAACGTCTCCTAATTTCTTAGTTGACTAAACAGCATCTGAACAAGAGCAAATGAAGTGTTTTAAAAGCCGAGTGCCAATGGCTCATGTCTGTAATTCCTAGCTATTGAGTAGGCTGAGATCTGAGGATTGAGGTTCAAATCTAGCTTGGGCAGACAAATATGAGACTCTTATCTCCCATGAACCATCAGAAAGCTAGAAGCTGTAGTTCAAGTGGTGGAGTGCCAGCCTTGAGTGAAAAAAGCTAGGGGACAGTGCTCAAGCTCTTGAGTTTAAACCTAGTATAGATACACACACACACACACACACACACACACACACACACACACACACACACACACACACACACACAATGTTTTAAGAGGAAATAATCATTCAAAGCAACAACCTGCAATTTTTAGTTTTCATTTTTAAATAGTTGTTTTTCTTTTTTTTAGTCCCTTCCTATGGTTTTTTGGTGGTAGTGGCTTTGAATTCAGGGCCTTGTGCTTGCTAGGAAGGTGCTCCATTGCTAAGCCATGTCTCTAGACCTGTTTTGTGCTGGTTATTTTATAGGGCCTCATTTCCTGTTGGGATGAGCACCAAGATCTGCCTATTTCAGTCTTCCTGTCATTGCTGGGATCACAGTCTACAGCTACCTAGGCCTTTAAGATAGAGTATTTGGGGTATTTCTTCCCTGGTTGGCCTGGAACTTTGATCTTCCCAATCTCAGCATGCCATGAAGCTCGGATGACAGACCTGAGGCCCCTATGCTAGTTTTTTTCAGAAGTATTTTTACCTAATTAGTCAGACCATGGATCTAATTTTGTGATCTGGTTTTCTCCTTCACATTATACTAGCAATACCTTCCATCTTTCTTTCTTTCTTTCTTTCTTTCTTTCTTTCTTTCTTTCTTTCTTTCTTTCTTTCTTTCTTTCTTTCTTTCTTTCTTTCTTTCTTTCTTTCTTTCTTTCTTTCTTTCTTTTTCGGTTGTAGGGCCTGAACTCTGGGCCTGGTCACTGTCCCTCAGCTCTTCAGCTCAAGGCTAGCACCCTACCACTTGAGCCACAGCACCACTTCCGGCTTTTTCTGCTTATGTGGTGCTGAGCACCTTTTTCTGCTTATGTGGTACTGAGGAATCGAACCCAGGGCCTCATGCATTCAAGGCAAGCACTCTACCACTGAGCCATTTTCCCAGCCCCACCTTCCATGTTTCTACAGACCTTTCCATTATTATTTAATAGCCACAAAGCATTCCACAGGAAATGCTCTATGACCTGTTTGTCTTTGCCTCATCTTTTAAATGGTCTTGTTACAGACAGAAAATGAGACATTTTTGCCTTTAAAAAAATGAGTTATATAGCCCCAACAATATAACCTGTCCACTGGATAGAGAGATGACTCCCAAACTGTAAAAGGTTGGCCATTAAGGATGGTTGGAAGATAACAGTAGAAGGATGGAGATATAACCAAGTTTATAGACATGACATTAGTTTTCATGCTTACAACCCCCAAATGTGGTGTAACGTCCTTACAATGTCAATTCTGTCCTCTCTCCCCCCTCCCCCCACTTAACACTGGGCCAACCTCCTGAGGACTAGACTACCAATTAGCATCTTTCCATCTTGACCCCTAAGTATCTTTGCAGGTGCAAAGAGGAAGGCCAGAAGTGGGGAGCCAGGCCGGCTCTCCTGCTTCTTCAGGCAATAGGACTTAGGCAATTCTGCAAAGAAGCAAGGGGGACCCGGAGGGAAGGAGAGAAAGAGTCGTGGGCAGAGGGGAGTGCTGGCAGGTGGAAAGGAGGAGAAGGGCCCTGAAACAGGCCACAGCACAGGTGAGAAGCAGGGGAGCGGACCAGAAGAGCATGGACAGTGCTCCTCACCAAGCTTGCAAGGAGGTAGGAGCAGTACTTTGGCTTTGGAGCCTTGGGGACCCAGTTGGGACTGAACACGGGTAGGCGTGGCCGGGGCGGGGGATGGTGATGGCGCGGGGAGGCGGGGCCTGGAGGCGAGGGCTGTGGGAGGCGTGGCCCAGAGGGCAAGGGCGTGGCTGAGAGGGATGGTGGGCGGGGTCAGGCGTGGCCTAGCGGGCAAGGGCGTGGCTGAGAGGAGAGTAGGCGGGGTCAGCCCTGTTTGGGGCGGGGCCTGCCGGGGGGCGGGGGTCCAGATCCCTGTGAGCCCGCAGCGCGTCCCGCCCGGTCCCATCGCTTCCCGCCCGGTCCCAGCGCGTCCCGCCCGGTCCCGTCGCGGTCGCGGTGGTCTGGCCCCACCATGCTCCGGCTCCTGGGACTGTGCTTGGCGCTGCCCCTCTTCGCGGGCTCGCAGGAGGAGGCGCAGAGCTGGGGTGACACTGCGGAGCAGGTAAGTGGTGAGCTGCGGGGACCCAGGGGGGCCGGGGTGCGGCCACCGTCCCCGCACCCCCGGGCGCGGTGGGAGGGGGCATGCCCTGGCTCCGCGTCCTTTCCCACCGGCCCTCTCCCCGGAACGTGTGCACCGCCCGACGGCGGGCTCCCTCTGCCCCTCTCCTTTACCATCCCCGAAGAAGCGTGTCCACCTGCAAACGGGGAGGCCCAGACTCCCACTGGGCGCTCACTGAAGTTAACGAAGCTAAGTGACGCTCAGCCTGCGTCCCTGGCGGTCCCTAGCGTTCCCGAGGGTCCCGGGCGACACGTCGAGGGCTGGCACCCTCAGACCTCCTGCAAGTGACTGTCAGGCTGACGGGGGCCAAACTGTGCGCACGCGCGCGCTGGCCGCCTGAGCAGGTAGACCTCCCCTTCCCTCCTCCTGCTCCTGGTCCTGCAGATCACCGCTGAGAAGACGGGTCTGTCTGGAGATGGGGCTCTGTCGTTAAGAAAGTCTTGATCAGTAGCTTGAAGAGATGGCAGTTATCTCCAGGGATTGTCAGGAGAAATAATAACCCGTGGAGGAAACAAAGTATCCCAACAGGCTTTGTGGTGTAGGGGAAAAGAGCAGACTTAGGGTCCAGAGACAGGTCCTCCCCACCTCCGTTTCCAGCTGTGTCTTTCCTCAAGGAATGCAATTCTGTTTGCGTGTGCTTGTGTTCAGTAAGATAAGCCCGGCACTGGTGGCTCACTCCTGTGATCCCAGCTCATCGGGAGACTGAGACCTGAGGATCAAGGTTCGAAGCCAACCCAGTCCACGAGACTCCCGTCTCCAATTAACCACCAAAAACTTGAAAGTGGAGCTGTGGCTCAAGTAGTAGAGTACAAGCCTTGAACATAGAAGCACAGGCTCTGAGTTGAAGCTCCAGTACTGACACCAAAAACAAAATAAAACCCACAAACAAACAAAAACAACCCCATGATTTAGAGCAGGCACTCAATACATAGATGATTTAGTACCTGATTAGTCTGGTTTGAGTTCTGACCTGTGTCCAGCCCCATAAGTGTGGGTAGATATACTCAGTGACTCACTTTTCTCTTCTAAAAAAAAAAAATGTGAAGAAATAATACAGTTGTGGAGCTTGGATGAGCTAATATTTAGGAAAATGCTTAAAGCAGGCTTGGTTTTTAGTGTCTGAAATTGCTGGCTGGCTTGTAGGGCAGAAATGCTGAGGAGAGGAATTCAGGGTAAAGATCTTGAGACATTTTTAGGGGGTGGAAGGAGGAGAATGCTGGAAGGAATGAAACAAAGAGTCTGTTTATGCACTAGAAGGATTTACTGATGCTCTGATGTCGATCAGTCCAAGGAAAGTTAGCAGTGGCCAAACCTTCCTTCTGGGAGAAATAGGGATTTAACCCATTTTGGTAATTTCATACTGTCTTCAATCTAGGATAATAATATTTGTGTTTTAAAATTACTACATTAGAAAAAAGTCACCTAACGGTATAAAGTTATATGAGAATTTTCAGTTTTTCCTTTTGTATTTGCTCCATTTTTAAAATCTAGTGGGGTTTTTTTTGTGATGCAGGGTTTAAGAGACAGACACAGACCTAGGTGTACCTGTACTGTACATGTCCATAGGTTTGAGCCCCAGAATGGCTAAAAGGAAAACAAAAAAGTTCAAGAGACAGGGTCTAAAACTAGACTTTCTGAGTTAAAATCCCCATCTGTACATGTTGAAATTTAACTGAATCTCTGTCTCTGAATGACAATGACATGAATGATAAGGTTACTTAATTAAAGTATGAAAGAATAAGCATATTTTAATCTGGAGCTGGGCAAGTGGAGATCAGGAAAAGGACAGTTTGAGGCCAGCTCCAAAGCTACTGGTGAGACACCCCCCCCCCCACATCTCAACTAGTAAGTAGTTGGTATGGTGGAGTGCATCTGTCATCCAGCTATGCCAAAAGCATAAACAGCAAAAAAGTGAGCTGGGTGCCAGTGGTTCATGCCTGAAATCACAGCTACTCAGGAGGCTAAGATCTGAGGATCATGGTTCAAAGCCAGTCCTGACATGAAAGTCTGTGAGACTCTTATCTCCTATCAACCACTCAAAAAATGGAAGTAAAGCTGTGGCTCCAAGTGGTAGAGTGCTAGCCTTGAGCAAAAGAACACAGGGACAGCACCCAGGCCTTGAGTTCAAGCCCACAACTGACAAAATAAAGAAAGAACGATCAAGGTGAGGACCAGCCCGGCCAAGTAAGACCCTAGCTCCCAAGTTTCTAGAGCCAGAAGGGCTAGAGGCGTGTCTTCTGTGGTAGAGCATCTTCCTAGCAAGTGAGGAGCTGAGTTCAACCTTCATGAAGTACCACCAAAACCAAAAGCAAAAACAAGAACACAAACAAACAAAACAGAAATGATAAAGACAGTAGAACAAAACCTAGGAATATGTTCTCAAAAAATATGGCCACCAAAATTGTGTAACAGACATATACATTTGATGCAAATTTGAATGTTAATAAGCATGCTCAACTTGAGGGACTATTCTTGTAATTCTGGCTGGTCATTGACCTTTATGTGGAAAAAAACTAATAGCATTGTAAATTGGAGGAGTTCTTTCTTCCGCCCCTTACTGCTTCTGTAAGCTGTACTACGTATAGAAGTGTAACAACAGCAATTCCCAACTTTCTGTGTGCAGAAAAGTCTCTTGGAGAATCCACTACATACCCTCTTTCTGTACTTCCCTCCCACCAGTAGATCTGCTATGTGGAGGAGTGGCAGGTGATTCTAACGCAGGTGGTCCAGGACTATACTTTGAATAACACTACTCTCAAAGGCTCTTTCAGAAAACTAGTATTTTTTTAAAGTCTCTTAGATAAAGGCAGTCTGCTACCTTTTACTGTGTTATGCTTGGTACCTTTCCAATGTATATGGTCTATTTAAATAAGAATAAGGCTGTATTCTCATGATTACAAATATAATTTCAGGAGGCTGGAAAGGTGGCTCAATGGTAGAGTGCTTTCCTTGCAAGCATGAGGCCCTGGGTTCGATTCCTCAGCACCACATAAGCAAAAAGAAAAAAAGCCGCCGGAAGTATCACTGTGGCTCAAGTGGTAGAGCGCTAGCCTTGAGCTGAAGAGCTGAGAGACAGTGCCCAGGCCCAGAGTTCAGGCCCCAGGACCGGACCCGCCCCCCCCCCCAAAAATAAACAATTTCAAATTTATAAAATAATAACGGATACTACCAGTTGAGTGCTCATCAAAATCTCAGAAAGTTTGCTTGACTCCTTAGAAAAAGTAATAATCAATAAACTATAATGATTAAAAGTACCCCAAATGGAGCTTACTCTGTGAGTTTGAATCTGGAATCCATCATTTTCCAGCTGTGCATATTTGGGCAAGCAACTCAGCCTCTCTGGATCTTAATTTTGTTTTCTGTAAGCTTGAGCTTCCAGACAATTCCTCTCTGGGGGTAAGTCTAGGTTTGGGGAGAGAAGTAAAGATCACACAAGTTATCAAGGGCCTTATTTACAAGAAATAATACCAAATGACTACAAAATGAGATGCAAAAGTAGCCATGTATTTAAAATGATAAAACACAGGACTGGGAAGATGGCTCAGTGGTAGAGTGATTACCTTGCATGCATGAGGCCCTGGGTACTATTCCTCAGTACCACTTAAGCAGAAAAACTGGAAGTGGCACTGGGGCTCAAAGGGTAGAGAACTAGCCTTGAGCTGAAAAGCTGAGGGACAGCACCCAGGCATAGAGTTCAGAGCCCACAACCATCAAAAAAAAAAAAAGATAAAACACAACAAATTATATATTTTGTCATCTCATAAACACCACAAGTATTAGTAGTAAGAACCTGTTACAAGTGACAGAGCACCCAACTTTTGTTCTCTTGGTTTCTAAACAACAAGATAATCTGATCTTGTACTTGCCTAACATACACAAGGCTCTGCATTTGATTTCCAGCACAACAAAATAACAATTATAAATTAAATCAAAATCTGCCCCCCCCTTCCTGGCCCCATACCATATGCTGGTTTGGGTGTTTGTGAGGATTCAGTTAATTCAGGCAAGACATTTTATGGTAAGCCCTGGGGAACATTAGCAGTTTGGGGTTTTCATAGAAGGCCTGGTTAAACCTCTTGGTACCACTGCTCTGAGTGAGTGTATCTGCTTTACAAAGGATAAGCAAGAAGGCCACCCAGGGGAAGTGACAGACCCAAACTACTCCATGCCAGTCTGGATCAGAGCCCAGGTATGCTGAATGCCAGAGCCTGCTGCTCCTAATAAACCCTCCAGATAGCAGGCCACGTTTCTATTGATGATTTACTTTCCTTTTACATGTGATTTTAATTTATGGCTCTTGGCTCAGAGAGAGTGTTAAATACATGCTGGTCATAATTCAGACATCTACCATGGTGACACATTTCAAATTCCCTGTCGTTAGACACATTCTGAATGTTTACATTTTTGGGTGAATCCTCCTTACAACCATAGCTTTGCCTTGGAGGATGAAACAAGAGAATCAGGCAATTCTTCTTCATCTTTTATTTTTATTTCCCTTGTAACTCTCTGAAAAGTAAAGCCAGTCAAAAGTTTGCAAGCTGTGGACCTCCCAATAATGAGTCCCTTGTGTGCCTGGCTCTGACTGAGGAGACGGAATTGCAGAAGTGAATGGGGGAAGGATGACATGGTGGGAGAAAGTCCAGATATTTGCTCACGCCCAAACCAGCCACATTGCATTTCTTAGGGGTGGAAAGGAAGGGCGGGGAGTCCTGCGAACTGGGAGAGGAGCTGTGTGTGACTTCATGTTCCTGTTAGCACTTTTCCAAAGTCTTGAATGCTCACATGTAAGGAGCTCTTTCATGCAGTCAATGTGGCAGCAATGTCTCCGCATGCAAGTGACATCAAGATTGATTGAGAAAGATGGGGTCATGTGTGGAGGACCTTTATCCTTCAGTTTCCTTGTTGTGAATGCTGCCTTGCTCCAATGAGAGTTGAAGAGGTATTAGGGATCTTTGAAGCTGAGTGTTTTCTTTTCCTTTTCCTTTCCTTTCCTTTTCTTTTTTTCCCCTCCCTCCCTCCGTTCTTCTTCCTCCTCCTCCTCCTTTTTTCTCCTCCTTGTTGCTTCTTCTTCTCCCTCCTTTCTTCCCTCCCTCCGTCTCTCCCCTTCCTCTCAATTTTAACAGAGCTTTGTATGTGCCATAAAGGAACTCTACTGGTTAGGCCAGGCCCAGCCCTTTATGCAGTGCTCTCTGTTTGAGGTAGACTCTTACTTTTCTGCCTGCCTGGACTGTCCTGGACCACATACTTCCTGTTTACATAGCCTAAAGTAATGGAGATGACAGGTGCATGCCACCATGGTCAGGTTTTTCTGTTCTGATGGGATTTCATGGATTCCCCCACTACCCCCTCACAGGTTACCTCAAGCCTTGATCCACATGATCTTTGCCTTCTGAATAACTAGGATTGTAGGTGTGAGACACTAGTGCTCAGCTAAAGCTGATTGTCTCCTGTATTACACTATGAATTAGAATTATCTTTAATTTTCTTCTTCTAGTTGGGCCTGTAATCCCAGCTACTTAGGAAGTGGGAATAGGAAGCCTGCCAGTTTAAGGCCAGCTGGGACAAAAGTTAGTAAGACTATTTTAGCAAATAACCTGGGATTGTGGTTCAAACTTATTATACCAGTTACTTGGGAGGTGGAGAGAGGAGGATTGAGGTCTGAGGTTGGTTTAGGCAAAGCACAAGATTCTATCTGAAAAACAAGCTGAAAAACCCCCAGCTACCTGTCTAACAAGCTGTTTTTGTGAGCCCATTATGCTCTTGAGTGAAAAGCCCTATTATAGAGGGTTTTATGGTGGAGGTTGGCTAGAACTAGGGTGTAGCTGCTTTTTGGAGTGCTGGGAATTGAACTCAGAGCTCCAAGGTAGCTTAGCTTGCTTTCTCTACCATTTGGGCCACCCTTTCAGCCTGTTTTTTGCTGGTTATTTTGGAGATGGAATCTCACAGACTCTTCTGCTCAGGTAGCTTCTAATCCTTCCAATCTCAGCATCTTCAGTGGCTAGGATTACAGGTGTGAGCTATGAGCGTCCAACAAGCCATCTCTGAAGTCTACAATTTGAGGGCACACATTGATGGGAACTCTAAGGTTACTATTTCCAGGAGTTCTTGCCGTGAAGCTGGAAGTTATTTAATTTCCACCCAGAAATTCTTCCAAGACCATGGAACAATAGTCAAACAAGAGATGGCTCAGGACTGCCTAACTTCAAACAATGACACTGACATCGGTGTCATTTCCACTTCCAGTGCTCACTGGATCCAGGCATCTATCTGTACTGGGAAGTTTGGATTCTGGATCAATGTGGCTTTGAACTTGAACTGAATGCACCCATCTTGATCCCTGGAGATGACAGATAGTCATCTCAAAAATGAAACCTGAACGAGTCTTGTTCTTCTTAAAGCTTGCTTATTTTCTCAGAAAGCCCCTTTGACAAAAGAAGGAAATTTCAAAGAAGGCACTTTAGATCAAGCAGAGGACTTAATCCCCAAGAGGGACTGGGCGTTCCTTTGGATGTTAGTTATTTTAAGTGGTCCCTGGCCTATTCTACCATTTCAGGAATAAAAATGACTGAGAAAAATGTGTAACACTGGCGAATAACTTGCTTTGGACTCTGATTATGGTCTTTCTGATGTCCCTCACCCACCCCATCTCATTCGAGACCTCATAAACCAACATCCTCTTAAGAATTGTTTGGTCAGCATTTGGAGTCAGGATGTAGTTGACTTAAGTCTTCTTGATAGTCTGTTGAACAGGAGGCTGCATAATTGCTTCTAGCTTTACTTTACAATCATATGCACACACATAGTGTGAAAACTGTTTTTGTTATCATTTTAGTTTTAAAATGGAACTATCTTTATTGTTTGCCTCTGTACAGTGATTTGTCAAAAATGGAAGAGAATGGAAGAAATACAGAAAAATGCAAAAAAAAAAACCCAACTTAGCCTTCCAAAAGAATTTTGGTGCATGTGCCACCTATGAGAACATTTATGTTTACCAAAAAATGGCTCATATTAAATGTCATGGTTTGTTGTGTGCATGAATACTTAAAAATGTGTGATGACTGTATCAGTCAGGATAAGGTAGGTTGTACTTGGTAATGAACAACTGCATACTCTTAGTGTCTTAAAAAACAGGCATGTATTCCTTCTTATACAACTTGTCCATCTTGGACTGGTAGTGGAGAGAAAATGCAAGTTGGGGTCACTAGTGAACTTGGGCTTCCCACCCATGTATTGCCATTACTGCATCAGAGGAATTAGGGGAGGTCTGAAGGATCAAATGTCTGTAATTTAACACCTGGCCCAGAAGTGAAAGGTATTATTTATATTCATAATTTGTTGGCTAGAGTCACATGACCCCACCTACCTACAGGTGTTAATAATACTTGATGAACAGTATTAAAGTCTAGTAACATGGGCATTTATTGTTCATAAATATAGATCCACATCATTATTTTCAATAGATGTTTTACAATTAATCATGATATACTTAACCAAACCAATTTCTTAAGAGATTTTAGGCTATTCCCAACTATGAAAGTTACAAAAATATTTCCTGCACATTCATTTTTCCCTTTTATGATACCCTTCCATACATGGAACTACATGCATATAGATGAGAATATAAAATATTACAACCACTTTGGAAAACAGCCTTGGCAGTTTCTTAAAAAGTTAAATTTACTACATGACTTAGAAATTCTACTCTTAGGAAAATAAAAATGTACCTCTAACATAAAGAATTGCCTGAGTGATTATCCAATGTTAATTCATGTTCTGAATGATGCCTAGTAGCCCCTAAGTAGAAATAACCCATATATTCATCAGATGATGAGCAAATAAATAAAATGTATATACATTCCTACAATAGATTATTGAGACATGAAAAGGAATATAGCACTGCTTCTAGCTGTGTATGAACCTTGAAAACATTGAGCTGAGAATGACAAACAGGAAAGACTACATATTGTGTGATTCCATTTTTATGAAAGGATCAGAATGGGAAAACCATTCAAAAGAGATTAATGGTGGCCAAGGGCTGGGAGACCTGGGAGATATAGAGGTAAGGGTTCAAAGGTGGAGGATTAATTTTTAGGATAATAGAAAACAAGCTGTAACTCGTGGTGGTGGTTGCACAACTCTATGAATATACCAAAAAGCATTAACTTGTACACAAAATGAATGCTTTTGTGTGTAACTTATGCCTCCTAAGCTGTTTAAAATATGCATGAAGTCAGGGGGTATTTTCCAAGTTCTGGCTCCTCAGTGTCCAGTTTCCAGAAAGGGAACTTGATTACTTATCACAGGAACCATTTACATTCTTCTTATTCCAACAGATATTTAACATGAGAAATTTGGACTAGTTAACATTCTAAAATCAGAGAGGCTGGTTAATTGTCCCAGTGATTTTCCTCTTTAAAAAAAAATTGAGCTTTGGGCGCCGGTGAATTATGCCTGTAATCCTAGCTACTCAGGAGGCTGAGATCTGAGGATTGCGGTTCAAAGCCAGCCCGGGCAGGAAAGTCCATGAGACTTATCTCCAATAAACCACTAAAAAACCAGAAGTGGCACTGTTGCTCAAGTGGTAGAGCACTCGCCTTGAGCTGAAGAGCTGAGGGACAGCGCCCAGGCCAAGTTCAAGCCCTACAACCGACAAAAAAAAAAAAAAAAAAAAGAGCCATGTGCCAGTGGCTCACACCTGTAATCCTAGCTACCAGGAGGCTGAGATCTGAGGACTGGGGTTCAAAACCAGCCTGGGTAGGAAAGTCCCCGTGAGATTCCAATCTCAAATTAACCACTCAGAACCCAGAAGTGGCACTGTGGCTCAAATGGTAGAGTGCTAGCCTTGAGCAAAAGAGCCCAGGGACAGCGCTCAGGCCTTGGGTTCAAAACCCTGCAACTGACAAAAAAAAAAAAAGAAAAAAAGAAAAAAAAGGAATGACATTGCTACCTTTTCATGTCCCTCCTTGTATATTCAGAGAAAAAGAAAACAAGCAAGCTCAAGGTAAGTTTAGTTTTGCTTTCTGGGTTTCCTGGAGTTTGGAGTTGAACAAGGAGCTCTCCTTCATAAAGCTGAGTAATTTTACTCATTGTCCTGGTCACAATAGGAAGGAGCTTCAACTCAGGTCCAAACTGAATCAAACAATACTTCTCCTAGGCTAGTGATCTCTGTTTGTGTCATTTCCTTTGTACCTGTTACAGGTGTGCAAAGAGTATGACTTCATTAGTTAAGAGGGAAAGAGGGATGGATTCTAATTCTAGCCTGGAAACTAATGTTCAGATAAAACAAAAGCCAACACTACTTTTCAGGATAGATATTCCCTCTGCCAAATTTCATTGGATTTTAATCTCATCATAAAATTCATTTGAAGAACACCTCCACATTATTTTGTTTTGTCTCTTCTTTTGTTTCGTAGATCGGACTCCGGGTCCCCAGGCAGCTCCGACTATTACAAAGGCTGGTATGTATATTCTTGGTATATTTCAGAAGCCAAATCCTTTAGACAGGCTGCTTTTTTTTGGCAGCACTGGGATTGGAACTCAAGACCTTGTGCTTGCTAGGAGTAGCCCTACCACCTGAACTATGCTGTAGCTCTAACTTCTGTTTCTACTTTCTGAACCTGTCTGCTTTGCATATAAGCCCTCCCCCCCACCCTGCATAAATTTATAAAGTTGCCTGTAGAAGAATTTTAGCATGAAGTGGCATAGCTTATTTTCATTTATTTCCTTTCTGTTTTGAAAGAGGCTTGGTATTTTTTTGAGTTCCAAGTATATTTGAGATATGAGACCCTTGTCCGTTGTATGGCTAGTAAAGATCTTCTCCCAATCCGTGGGCTTTCTATTGATCTTGCTAGCTATGTCATTTGCCCTGCAAAAGCTCTGCAACTTTATGCAATCCCATTTGTCCAACCTTTCTTTGATTTGTTGTGTTTCCAGGTCTCTATTCAAAAAAATTCGGCCTGAGCCAAGGAGACCTAGGGTTTCTCCTATTCCATCCTGTAATGTTTTCAGAGTGTCTGCTTTGACTTCAAGGTCTTTGATCCATTTGGAGTTGATTCTGGTGCAGGGTGATATATAAGGATCTAGCTTTAGTTTTCTACATGTAGTTAACCAATTTTGCCAGCACCATTTACTGAAGAGGCTGTCTTTCTTCCATTCTATTGTTTTAGCTCCCTTATCGAAGATTAGATGGCTATAGGTCTGTGGGTTCATTTCTGGGTTTTCAATTCTATTCCATTGGTCCTGAGGTCTGTTCTTATGCCAATACCAAGCTGTTCTGATTACTAAAAAATTATATTAAGTGAAGTAAGCCAGGCCCAAAGAAACATAGGTCCCATGGTTTCCCTTATTTGCAATATCTAGTATATGTATGAGTCAAGCGGAAAAGGTCAGATAATGTGATGTCAGGAAAATGAACCCTTAGATATGTATTTTAATGTTATTTTCTTTCATGCATGTGTTTCTAACGCATTTATAAGATTATCTCTTAGTTGCTTTGTATGTCCCTCCCCCACAGTATAACCCCTGCTTTCACTATATTTGATGTCAGTATAACTTGTGGAGGAGATGGGGAAAAACCAGTTGTTTAAGGATACAGGTGGACCTGTTGCAACAATGAGAAGTACAAGTTGTCATGTCCAAAACGAGCTTTACAACGTCGGTGCGGGGGGGGGGGGGGGAGGAGGGGGAAGGAGAAGGATTGGGATTGGGGGGGAGGGGGGAGGCTGGGAAGGGATGTGAAGGGTAAACAAAGGAGGAGGCTGCAATGCTTGGTAAGAAATGTACGCATTATCCTGCCCATGTAATTGTAACCCCTCTGTACAGTATGTTCACAAATAAAATAAAATTAAATTTAAAAAAAAAAGAAAGAGGCTTGGCTATTTCATTAGGGCTATATGGACAAAACCTGGAGATGATAGAGCCAGGATTGAGTCCCAATAATCTTAGGCTTTTGAGCCCTTCCTCTTGTTTGACAGTACTGAGGACTGAACTCATGGTCTTGCACCACTTGAGCCACACCTCCTGTGCTTTTGCCTTTAGTTTGCTTTCCAGATAGGGTCTCATGCTTTTGATTCAGCCTCCCTCAGACTGAAATCTGTCTTCTCCATTTCCTGAAGAGCTGGGACCATAATCATGGAACACCATAACAAGCTTACTTTTCAGATGGGACCTTGGATTAAGCATGAACTGTGATCCTCCTCCCTCTGCCTCCCTAGGAGCTGGATTATAGGTGTGTGCTGCCATGCTTAGCTCAGGTCCATACTCTTAACTTGGAGCTTCATCAAGATTACTGATTCAAAGTGGATATTCTTTTTTTTTTTTCACTTTGGGGTTGTAAGATTACTTTTGGAATGCTATTACTCCTCTTAGTACTATCCGTGTTAATTCCATTTCTATCAGCAAATGATGAATGTGCCAGCGGTTCTGCCAGCAATCTACAGAACTCCTCTTTGTCATTTTCCAGCCTCTTAGATATAAAGTGACATCGCATTGTTCCTTCAGCTTACACTTCCCCAAAGACATCGAATTGGGACCTTTGAAATTAAATTTGCTGGCTACTAAAAGTGGCTCATCTCTGACATGCCTTGTTCAGGTCTTTTACTCATCAGTGTGTTGAGTGTGTGTTTTTTATCCTACTACTTGTCAGTTATCAGATCTCCTCTGTCTTCTGAACTGGACGATTTCCCCTACAAATGTCTCGTTTGTCTAACTGTTGATAGTGTATTTGTCATGTAAAAGGTTTGCTTTGGTTGATGGGGGTAGCCCAGTGACAGAACCCTTGCCCAGCATGGATGAATGCCTCAGTTCCATCCCCCAAACTGAAAGTTTGTTTATCTTACTGTGCTGGGGATGGAACCCAGGACCTTGCATAAGTTAGGCAAGCACTCTACCACTGAGCTACAGACAAGAGGTCACATAAGATCCTAATTTCCTAAGTAATAAATGCGTTTATCTTTTTAAAAAAAATAGCCTTTGAGTTTTTGTTCTTGTTTACAAAGATTTTCTTGGCCCTCTAACAGTTTAAATCATCACTTATTTTTTGTTTTTTTTTTGTATGTTCTTCCCCCATGGTATAACCCCTGATGTCACTGTATTTGATTCGGGTGCCCTGCATCTTGTATATACATTTTTCTAATTTGGGGAGGGAAAGGGAAATAACAAAATGATGAAATAAGGATATAGGTTGACCCATTGTAACAATGACAAGACACTACGAGGAAAACAAACTTTACATCTTCAGAGTAGAAGGAGAAGTTGGGGAGGTGAGGGAAGGGAGGGTAGGGGAAAAACAAAGGAGGAGGTAACAATGCTCGATAGGAAATGGACTCATTACCTTACTCATGTGACTATAGCTCCTCTGTATAGTATCTTTACAATAAAAACATATATCAAAAAATCATCACTTAGATTTTTTCCTTAGATTTTTCACATCATGCGTATTTTTTAGCATATGTATCATAAATTCAAATGTAAGTTTTAGCCCTGCAACTGGAACCAGAATTATTTTCTCAACAGTGGACCTGGCACCCTGCTTTCTTGCCAGTGTCTTCAAGGATTTCCTATGAGATAAATGCTGAACACCTACAAGAGTGTGGATCTGCTCCCGCTTGCAAATGAGTCTTGGTCCATCCCTCTACATATATCTCCTCACATTCTCCACTTTAAGCCATCTCATACTAGTTTGGGGTTCTCTGAGTTTTTCACCCTTCAGCTCCTGAATAGAACACGGAGACATCAGATGGACCCCCCACCCCCATTGCTGACCCCACAGGGATTTGTTTGAATTAATTAGACAGCCCTTCTACCAAGCTCCCGGTCTCCCTCCTCCCACGCAGATATTGACATTTCTGCAAAGCAGGATGTCTTTGTGTGTGAGTTTCCATGGTGCTTTACAGATGCTGACCTTGTTTCCCTCCAACAGCTCTCTGCTGTCCCTTTTCCTGGGAGCAGGGGCCCTGTCTTGGGGGCTCCTTCAAGAGCAGAGATTCTGTGATTGGTACCCAGAATTTTTTTTTCAGGACAGTCTGACATGAAATGCTTGCTGGGAAGGAAGAAGTTTACCCTTGCAGCTCTTTACAGACAGGAGCCTGGATCACAGGCAGGGTCATTAGGGAAGCACCAGGGTCAGTCAGGAGACAGCAACTAAGCATGGCCAGAGCACTTACAAAGATTCTCTTGTGGGAAAGAGTGGCGTGGGTATGTGCAGCAAATTTAGGATTGGAGAGTGTGAGTCATTTTGGCAGGTTCTGGGCTGGGTGAGGTGTCCCTAGGTGTCTGGCATTCTGCCCTGTGGTGATGAAGGGTAGTAGCAGGGTTGCTTTGCTGTGTGAGAGTTGGACAGAGGAGGTGTTTGCACGCCAGCAAAGCAGCGATCTGCCAGTTGTCTGCTACTTAGAAGTGAGCTTCCCTGGGACAGGTGGTCTCCCCAGGATCATAGCTGCAAATGCCAGTGTACCAACTGCCAAGGGAACTGATGGGATCACTTCCACCACTCTTACCTCACTGAGACCCTCTAAGTGTGCCTCTGTCTCCCCATCCCCAACTCTCACCATCATGGTGTCTCATTTTCAGGAGATGTATAGAAGAGATGTTTTTTATTTTTTAAAAAGATAGTTGCATTTTATTTTCCCTTTTGTGTCTAAATAGACGGAACTGTTGCTGAGCGGACCATAGCACTTCTCATAGGCCATTCTCCTGTCTGAAGAGAGGTGAATTTAATTTCCTCCTCTGGTGAACCCAATATTCAAGGACGAGCCCTGGCTTCTGCTTCATATACTCACATTCCGTGTGCTCCATCAAGGAGCAGTGGCGTGGATCTTTGCTAAGCAGCAAAGATCTTCACATCCAGAGTCACATTCCCCAGCCTTCTCTTCTATAAAGCTAGGGGTAGTAGAGTATGATGGTTTCTAAATTATTTCTTCCATCGGACATTACAGAATGGTTAGACCACAACAAAGCAACCAAAGGCTAATTTTCTAGGAAGAAGCCTTGGGGCAGGGTTACTGGCAACTTCTATCCTCAGTCACTTTTCCAGATGGCAACTGAGGGTGATTTAGGACATCCTCTGGGTGACTTGATCTTCAAACGACACACATGAGTCATGCAAAAACTTTCGGTCCCTCCGGCTGCTAATTAAGACACTCCCTGCCCCAAACTACTTTTCCATCTGTTTTTGCCTTTGTAGGAAAAAAATAATGAAGAGATTTCATTATGTCACAGGAAGGGTTTTATTTGCTTCCCATTTTCCAGTTGACATCTTAAGCAAAATGGTTACTTAAATATAATTATAGAAACCAGGTTGGATTTTTAAGAACTGTGCTGAGAAAAAAAGGCAGCAACTATTTTATTTTCTTCCTTTCATGACA
Source organism: Dipodomys merriami (assembly GCF_024711535.1). NCBI lineage: Eukaryota > Metazoa > Chordata > Mammalia > Rodentia > Heteromyidae > Dipodomys > Dipodomys merriami. Next base: position 443,835 of record NW_027205603.1, on the reverse strand, counting down.
AATTTTCATGAACTTGGCCATTCAAAGTTCTGGGTTTTGTTTATTTTTTTCAATGTCATTTGCTTTATGTTGCTAACTAGCTTGCTTCTTACCCTGTGCCCTCCTTTCTAATTTCACTATTCTATTCACTGTCAATGGCTGTACCATGATCCCTGTCTTGGGTGTTCTTACAACATTTTTTCTATTCTGCATCCACTTAAAAATCTTCCCTTGCTGGTACTGGAGTTGAACTCAGGGCCTCATATTCTTGCTTTCTGCTCAAGGCTGGCATTCTACCACTTGAGTGCTACTTCCAACTTTTTGCTAATTAATTGGAGATAAGAGTTTTGGATTTGTTTGCTTTAGTTGGCTGTGAACCATAATCCTCAGATCTCAGACTCTCCTAGGTTGCTAGGATTATAGGTGTGAACCAACCTTTTCTTATTTTTTTTTTCAATTGTTCGAGATTCAGAAAAGTCAACTGAATTCCAGCAGTGTGTTTTAAGTTGTTTTCTCTGCTGGGAGCGATGGATTAAGGAAACAAGTTCTGGTTGCTGTTCTCTATGTGTTTGTAATAGAGAAAGTACAGAAGTAAAAGACTGGAAGCTGGCACTGTCAAAGCTTTTAGATAATTGATTCTGGTGGATTCTAGGCTCCAAGATCTGTAGCAAAAGGACAAGACTGTGCTGTGGAAGGAATGGCAAGGACTCCTGGGAAAATGGTGTCTAGGCAGAGCAGTAAAACTAAAATAGCTTTATGAAACTCTTTTTGGCTTGTACTTTGGGCTCATAAACCATGCTTCATATTGGTGATGTAGTAGTGTGGAAAACGAGTACAACTATAATCTCAAGGCCTGAAAAGGTATTACAATATGCTTAATATAGTTTGTCAAGTGCCTTCTAATTTTCACATTATAAAGCCGACAAATTTATCTCTTATCTCATAAATAAGAACAAATCAATATTTCAAAAATAGTCCCAGTGTACCATAGGGAGAAAAATTTAATTATAAAAATAATATCGGGCAAGAACTTGCTGCTGAAGGAGCTATTTTAAAAAAATGTTATGCAGTTAGAGCCATAAACTTCTGTTTGTTTAACTGAGATGCGAATTTAATAGGCCCTCAGCCTGCCTACCCTGTGAGTGCTTTACTTTATGTAAAAGAGTGAAGTGATAAGTTGTATAAAATGTCAGAATGTGACAGCAGCATGGCGCAGATTGTTTCATGTCCCATGTTTAATGTTTATATAATGGGTGATAATTGAGCATCACAAGTAACTTTTGAATCAGTAACAAAGACTAAGTTATATTTAGCTTGCTTTTGGAGAGCTATATTTTTTGGTTATCTAACAACTATGAGTGTGCTAGCCTGGGGTAGCTGTGCTGCCTCTGGAATTTTTTTTTTTTTTATGAGAGGCAGAATTGGATCAGGGGCTTCTGACTGCCACCTTGGGTTAAGTCATGTAGTAAATAACTTGGGCCTCTATTGGCAAAGGAATGGGATCTGAGAGTCTCTTTTCTTTTACATTTTGTCTTTATGCTGTAACCTTTTCCATAAAGATTTCAAGGGCATTTTTGATCTCCATCTACAGAAGTCTAGTTCACAAAGCATGAGAAACAAATGCCCATGAATTAGAAATGGCATAGAGTTCTACATAACAAGTGACTTAAGCTCTACTCCTATGCAAACTCAAATGGCTACAGAATCCAGGCAGGTGTTTCCATTTTCTTTGACTGCTTGAAAATTGCCACCAAACTCCAGTGGCTTAGAGCAACAGTGGTTTTATTCTCTGATTGTGCAGGGCAGGATTTGGAGCAGAGCTTGTTTGAGGGAATCTCCTGGTGGACAGGTGTCCACAGAAGCTGCTCAGTGGGGTCCAGTGGGCTCATGGATGATCTGCAGGGGTCAGTACTGCACCGTCCATGTGGGCTTGGCAGGGCCAAGCTACTGTTGACTGTGATGTCTATTATGGCGATGCTGGGGTGGTTTACATCTTCCCTGGTAATTCAGGACTCACATAGGAGCATTCCAAAAAACCTGGACCACTTCTTCTAGTAGCAGAATATCACCTCACGTGTGATGTTTTGGAATATCCTAATGTGATATTATAGAACTTGTGTATCATAAGTGATAGAAACCAATGAGGCCAGATTCAAGGGGGAATGAATTCAACTTTGCCTTCCAATGGGAGGAGGAGCAAATAAGTTATGACTATTATTTTTTAAATGAATTTTTTTCCTTTTAATTTTTTTCATTCTGGTAAAATATATAGCATCACTATGTTAACCCTTTTGAAGAACAGAGCTGACTTTTCACAAAGTACATTTATATCCTTGATCAACTATCATCAACATTCACATCTATAATTCTTTGATCTTGAAACAAGGAAACTCTATACTTAATGTGTAATAAATCTCCATCCCTCCCTTGCTCTTGGACTAATTAGCTACCATGATAGCAGACAGAATAAAATAGTGTTTGTCTTTCTGTGTCTGGCATATTTCACTTAGCATGATACCTTTAAGCTTTATCCAAATTAAAGTTTATGACAGGATTTTCTTTCTTTTTTAAAGGTGAATAGTCTTACATTGTATCATATATCAGATGTGGATTATCCATTAAGCCATTGATTAGTAGACACTAGGGTTGTTTCCACCAAGTGGCTGAATAATGCTGCTCTAAACATGGGGTACAAATGGCCATTTTTAGTCTAGAGGACATAGTGAAAGAAGGCAGAGATAAGAAAAATCCTAGTGAAAATTCAGAGAAGTTAGCTACCCTAAGCTTCTAGAAGACTGTGGTGATTGGTGTAGCCTGGGATGAGCTGGGAGGAGGGGCTACAGGATATGTGGCTGCTATGGAGGAATAGCACCATCTCTGCTGGTAGATAGATGGTGGTACTGTGGGGTATGTAAGCCACATTCCTTTCCAACAGAGATGGGCATTATGGACTTTCATGTAAAACCACCCCATTTTTAAATGCTGTTTTCTAAACTTGAAAAACAATATAAGCCTAGGAGTCAGCTAAGATGTTGATGCGCTCTGCCATTTGACAGCTCTTCCTAAAGCACATTCGTCAGCAATGCTATGTCAATAGCTGATATTGAGGCTGTGCCATGTTTTAATAGATGAGACTAGGGATGGCAAACTATTTCTTAAGGGAACAAGTAGTAAATACTTTAGGCCCAGTAGACCTAATAGTATCTATTAGAGCAATGTAAGTAACTACTGAACTGCTCTGCCATGGTAGCACGCAAGCAGCCATAGAGAGCACCAGTAGTTTTATTTACCATAGCATGGGGACTTCCTGCTAGAGGTGGTCCACTGATTGTCAGTTAACCAGAGAGCAGGAACATCTGATAAGCGTTTCAAGCCATTATGAAAAAGTATAAAGGATGCATGGATGAAGGAGGACCCGTTAATTCAATTGTAATACCCACAAAATAGCTTTACAGTATGTAACTATTTATGAAATAACAAGACAGATAATTTTGTTTAGTGGTGGATTATATTTTTGAAAGATGGTTGCTGGGTGCCAGTGACTTATGCCTATAATCCTAGCTACTTAGGAGGCTGAGATCTGAGGACTGCAGTTTGAAGCCAGCCCAGGAAGGAAAGCTCATGAGATGCTTATTCTCCAATAAACTACCAAAAAAAAAAAAAAAGCTGAAAATGATTCTGTGGCTAAAGTGGTAGAACACTAGCTTTGAGAAAAAGAAGCTCAGGGACAGCACCCACCAGTTCAAGCCCCATGACCAGCACCAAAAGAGAAGGAGGAGGAGGAGGAGGAGGAGGAGGAGGAGGAGGAGGAGGAGGAGGAGGAGGAGGAGGAGGAGGAGGAGGAGGAGGAGAAGGAGGAGGAGGAGGAGGACGAGGACGAGGAGGAGGACGAGGAGGAGGACGAGGAGGAGAAGAAGAAGAAGAAAAGAAGAGGAGGAGGAGGAGGAGGAGGAGGAGGAGGAGGAGGAGGAGGAGGAGGAGGAGGAGGAGGAGGAGGAGGAGAAGAAGAAGAAGAAGAAGAAGAAGAAGAAGAAGAAGAAGAAGAAGAAGAAGAAGAAGAAGAAGAAGAAGAAGAAGAAGAAGAAAAGAAGAGGAGGAGGAGGAGGAGGAGGAGGAAGAGGAGGAGGAGGAGGAGGAGGAGGAGGAGGAAGACCATGCTGTTTAGCTACTTAGGAGGCTGAGATCTGAGGATCACAGCTCAAAGTCAGCCCAGGCAGGAAAGCCCATGACACTCTTATATCCAGTCAACCATCAAAAAGCCAGAATGGGAGCTATGGCTCGAGTGGCAGAGTGTGAGCCCTGAGTGAAAAAGCTAAGGAATAGCACCCACGTCCAGAGTTCAAGCCCCAGGACGAGCACAGACACACACACACAAAACAAAAATCAAAAACAAAACCCTGGTGGTTCTCAAACTTGAGTATGTATCAGACTCACTTAGACTTACTAAAATACAAGTTTCTGATTATGTGGCATTGTGATGGAGTCAATCTCCTTTTTTAACAAATTTCTAATGCTACTGATCTAGGAACCATACTTTGAGAAGCACTATTTTGAAACCAGTCCTCTTTAGTCCATACTTCAGATTCTTTACCTCTCTTAGTCCAAAATCTTTTAGATTTGCTCATTTTAAACTCGATCATTACTTAACTGAACTCTATACATTAACCTCTTGCAACTTCCTAAGAAAGGCACACTCATACCCCTCACATTTTTCCCTCAGTCCTTTCCATCTGGTCTTCAGTTTTCTGGAGTCACTGAGATTGGAATTCTGCCACAAACCATCCCAAGCCATGAATAACCCTGTCACTCTGGCAGGGAGAACTTTCCAGCTTGCTGTTTTGCTTGTGTACTTGACTCTGCTCCGTGCTGTGCATGCTCCCGTGGGCGTTGAGCATGCCCTTGGTGTGCTGTGTGTTTCTATCTGTTTCTCTAACACATCTTTGAAAATGCCTTTTGAACTTTCTGTGTTTGATCTGCCGAGCATTACTTGACTCAATGGTTTTGAGTAATTATTGGTTTAAATAGAATAACTTTATGGGAACCCTTTAGAATCAGTTTTACGATCACATTTTATATCTGGACATTAACAGATCATGATGTGTGCACTTTTAAAATAAGCATAGGACCTGTAATCCTAGGTAATCAGGAGGCTGAGATCTGAGGGATGGAGTTCAATGCCAGACTGGGCAGGAAAGTCCTGAGATTCTTATCTCCAATTAACTACTGGAAGTGATGCCCTGGCTCAAAGTGGTAGTGTTAGCCTTGAGCAAAGGAGCACAGGGACAGCGCCGAGACCCTGAATTCAAGCCCCACGACCAACAAAAATATAAAATAAAATAAAATGAGCATAGGGCTATAAATGAATAGATTAATGATGCAAATGAGGGTGGAGTTGCCAGGTTTTGGCTAATCACCTCTCAGTAAGCCAGTTCCATTCAATGTTCATTGAGACCCTGCTGTGTGCCAAAGATCAGGCTGGAATTTGATTTCACAAAGATGAATGGGGCCTGTCCACAGAGCTTCCAGGTAGCCTCACAAATGTAGACTTTAGGGTAAGATCCATTTCTGTTACTTGCTAACATAAACCAGTATATACCCTCACTGAGCCTGACTTGTGCCATCTATAATATAAGAATGAGGTGTGTATTGTATGTGTATGTTCCAAGACTTGACTGTCTGGTTTTCATCTGCTTGGGCTCCCATAACAGAATACCATAGATTGGGTACCTCATTGTTGTGGAGGTTGGTAAGATCCACTATCAAGGTCTAGCAGTGTTTGGTCATCCTGGTTTGCAATGCCACCTCCTTGCTGTGTAGGAGCATACTCGGTATGTGTATGTGGAGAGACACAGGTGGGAGCTAGATGTCCAGTGTCTTCTCTTCCAAGTCCACGAATCCCATCACAAGATCCCTATCCTCAAGGCCTTCTCTAATTCGAGTTACTCTCAAAGGCAGACCTTAAATAATATCAGCAGTAAGGATTAGGGCTTCAGGGAATGAATTTGGAAGAGAGGCACAATAATCTCACATCGTGAGCTTACTTCATTTCTAGAGTTAGAGCATCAATGTTCATAGTAGCTTTCTTCCTGGATTTCTCCTTCCTTTTTTGGGCTTTGTGCCACCAGATGTAGCACTGTGTAACACTGGAAATAACAGCAAAAAGTTTTACTGAACTCTTTAAAAGAGCACCATTGGCTACTGCCCCTATCAGAGGCTTTATGGGCAAATTTGATTAGCACAGATTTAGGCTATTTTTTTGGGTTGAGGGGGACAGGCAAGTACTAATTCCCCAAATAGTATGAATTCCTTTCCTCCCTTTTGCAATAACATGACTGTAGGCAAGATGCAATGGGCATTGCACGGCCATTCTTCTAGAGGGCACTGAAGTGGATTTGAAAACTTGAGGGTGTCTTGAATATCTTTAGGTGCATTCTGATGTTATGACCCATTCAGAGATCCCACTATGTGCTTTGAAAATTTCAATAATTTCCGAGCTCTTTCAGCCATGTGACTTTCCTGTTAACTTGGAAACTTTTATGGAGTTCTCCCCAAGTCCTTTTGCTTTTTAGTTTGCTTTTTCAGATAGCTTTGTACTACCTTTTCCTAGACTGGCTTTGAACTGCAATCTTCCTATCTCAGCCACTTAAGTAGCTGAGAAAAAAATTGTTTCTATGTCATAACTTGTTTTGTTTTAAACAAAGGAAGGAACTCAAAATGAAGAACAACCAAGAAAGCAGTTTCACCAAAGGCTTGAAGTCCAATTTCCAATATGAAGACAGAACCATACCTACTCCACAAGGCTTGAATCACGCTTTCGTGTTCTCATTCCAACAGAAAACCAAACCTTTGATGACAGAGTTTTCAGTGAAGTCCACCATTATTTCCCGCTATGCCTTTACCACGGTTTCCTGTAGGATGCTGAACAGAGCTTCTGAGGATCAAGATATCGAGTTCCAGATGCAGATTCCAGCAGCAGCATTCATCACCAACTTTACCATGTATGTCACCTTCTGTTCAGAAATGCAGCTTTCTCTGGGGTAGTCAGGGTGGAGCCTGAGCTGCTGTGAAGGCCACGGCCTTTTATTGGGAGAAGTTTCATCCCGTTAAGCAGTACATGCATCAGAAGTTTCCTTCTTTCCTTCTTTCCTTCCTTCCTTCCTTCCTTCATTCCTTCCTTCCTTCCTTCCTTCCTTCCTTCCTTCCACCCTCCCTCCCTTCCCTCCCTTCCTTCTTCCACTCTTCCTCCCTTCCTACCTTCCTTCCTCCCTCCATCCCTCTCTCCTCCTCCTTTCCCTTCCTTCCTCCCTCCTTTATTGCCTCCCTCTCTTCTTCCACTTTCTTCCCTTCTCCCCTCTTTTCCATTCTCTCTTCTTCCTCCTTCCTTTTCTTTCTTTTCATTTCTTTCCTTCCTGATCCACACTGGGCCAAACATTCTTTGAGGCATTGATATAGTTCTATGAAAAAAAGAGAGCATTGCTCCAAAAGATGTCTTCTCCAGGAAGTCCAGGGAAAAGAAGCAGTCAATAAATAACAAAATAATGAATAAGATCATTTTAGATAGTTGTAAATGTTACAGCATGAAGACTAAGAAGGGTTTTTTTTTTTTTTGAGACAGAGTTTTTGCTATGCATCCCAGGCTGGCCTTGAACGCACAATCCTCCTTCCTTAGCCTCCTGAGTGCTGGAATTACATGCATTCACTACCACATCCTGGAAAAGGGACTTCCTTAGGTAGAGAAATCAGAGAGGTAGTTTCAAGTCGGCTGTGACTGAGATGTGATAGAGACAGCATGAAACATTTAATATACAAGATGGAATGTATTTCATTTTTCTGATCCAAAGTTAAAGATATTTAAAACAAAACAGGGTAGTTTCTTGGGTTTAATTTGTGTGTGTGTGTTTATGCTGGTGCTGGGGCATGAACTCAGGGCCTGGGTGGTGTGACGGAGCTGCTTTTTTTTCAAGGTTAGCAGTTTATCACTTGACCCACTGGCTCCACTTCCTGGATTTAATTTTTGCTCTGGTTAAAATTCAGTTGGTAAACCTTCATGGAAGTTTGATCAGGTCTTGAGATTTTTTTCCTGGAGAAACAGAGACACCTTGGATTGGATCTTACCTTTGGACCTGTTGAAAATTGCCCTAGGATGAAATGAATGATTCAGGGCTGGTGCACTAGTTTGGAATGCACTCGATCTGCATATCCAAAAGGCAAACAAAAATATTTTCTAGGGTTGTCATGGTTCTGCTATCCACGATTTAATTTGTCTTGGAACTGCAAGCGTGGTAACACAGCTGTCTCTTGTGATTTAGGATTGTTGGAGACAACGTGTATCAAGGTGAAATTACAGAGAAAGAAAAGAAAAGTAGAGATAGAATAAATGAAAAAAGGAATACCACCACAGACAATAATGAGTAAGTATTGTTTAAATAAGGAATTAAGAAATTCATTTAAATAAATGCCACATTTTGCTTCTTCCCCCTTGTTTTTTTTAGCAAACTAATAAATATGTCTGAGGGGCTGGGGGTTTAGTCCAGCGGAAGGGCGCCTGGCACGCGCAAGGCCCTGGGTTCAGTCCTCAGCCCTGGGGAAAAAATTTTTTAAAAAGTCTGATTTATATCTTAAGGAAGCACTTATAATAAAAAGATTTTACTATACTTGTTCCTCAGCTCTTCCTAGAAATCTCTACTAATATTTCTATTTTTTTAGTTTTCTTGGTAGATACTTCCCTAATGATGATATTGATTTCTCTTGATTTCCTTTTTTAATTAAAAAAAATCTCTTTAGTACATACAAAATAATGGATTTTGCCATGACATTTTCCATGATTTTTCTGTTTCTTAATACAAAGAAGAGAACCTGATGATAATTGTTAGGTTTTTAAAAGAGGTAGCCAAGTAAGAACTGCACCACGCATGTGGTATTCAGGTAAGGGGTAGGTTTATTCAGTAGTCCTGCTGGGACCAGGCAAGGTTGGCACTCCACACGGCTCTGGAAAGAAAAGAGCTGGAAAAGAGAGGAAAGAGAGAGAGGAAAGAGAGAGAAAAGAGCAGAGAGAGCAAGAAAAGAACAGAGAGAGAGAGAGAGAGAGAGAGAGAGAGAGAGAGAGCGTCTGGGCCTGCGCTAGGCCTTATCTAGGGTATGGGCGGAGAAAGGTGTGACCACATCAAATTCAGATGTGACCTCAGCGGATGCAGATGTGACCTCTTCCAGGTGTCCCAGTTGCCTAGGTAATGCAGGTACTGGGTGGAGACTTTGCTGTGAGGAGGGTGGAGTCTGCTCACCATCCAGGAGCCGGACCTTACAATAATCTGTTATGCAAAAAGAGCTATCACAGTGATGACAATACTACTTCCTCTCTCTCTCTCTCTCTCTCTCTCTCTCTCTCTCTCTCTCTCTCTCTCTCTCTCTCTCTCTCTCTCTCTCTCTCACTTTCTTTCTCTCTCTGTTGGCCATGGGGCTTTAACTCTGGGCCTGGGTGCTATCCCGCAGCTCTTCAGCTCAACTCTACCACTTGAGCCACAGCGCCACTTCCAGTTTTCTGGTGGTTAATTGGAGATAAGAGTCTCATAGACTTTCCTGCTTGGACTGGCTTTGAACTGCAATCTGAACCACAATCCTCAGATCTCAGCCTCCTGAGTAGCTAGGATTATAGGTGTGAGCCACTGGCACCCTGCCCTACTTTCTCTTTGATTCTAAGTTTTTGCAGCACTATTAAAGTTGTATCCTATTATACTTCTAAATAAAGTCTGAGACTATGGTTTCCATCTTAAATGGTACTATTGCTTACTTACTCTTTACACTGGCTCTCCTTATTTATTTATGTACCTGTCTTTCTGTAATCATTTACTTTCACATTATCGTATTTATCAACTATTTAAATTCTGGTCTGTCATGACACTTGAACTCTTTATTTTGTCTATACTGAATCTATGCATTGAAAAACCCATATATAGAATTGGCTTTTTAAATGTCCAGTCATCAAGTACTCAAAGACTGAACTTCTCCCAGGGGCAAGTTGAAGGTGAAGGTCTCCATTCCCTTTGCAGAAAAGTGATTTTAGTATTCATATAATAAAGTGGGACCTTGTAAACCCAACCACGTCCATTAATAACTGGACATAACTGGGCACCAAGTACCTGACAACTATAATCTGAGCTACTTAGGGGGCTGACATCTAAGAATCTCAGGTTGAAGCTGAGTTGGCAGACAAATTTCAAGATTTTTATCTCTTAACTAATCTGCAAAAAGTCAGAAGTGGAGGCGTGGCTCAAGTGATAGAGAGCTAGCCATAGTTAAAAAAGCCATGCCTGAGTGTGAGTCCTAAAAAGATAGGCCAGAGGGAAGGACCCAAAATCCAAGCCCTCATACTGGCAAAATGAATAGATGAATGAATGAATGAATGAATGAGTATGGCTTTGAGACAGGTAGCTCTCTACAGTCATGGACAGTGGGAACTTTTGTTGTTGGAAATCCTGTAGTGAGTAGTGAGGATGCAACATCTTATTCTTTCCTTTGCTTGAGTCTTCTCAGTCCAAGCTGATTTTAATGGCTTTACACACAACATACTTCCTTTGCTGTCCAAACACTGCTTCACTGAACTTTTACCTACAGTCCACCCTTCCCCCAATCCTGTAATAACCCCGTGTCTTCCTTTGTTTGGAGAGATGCCTGCAGTGCCTCTGGAATGCCGTCTCCCTGTGTGCAGCAAGTTATTAACGCCTCAATTTCTTGAGCTATAGCCGGGTTCCAACTTGTCTCTATCAGAATTGCTCAGAATCATGCTGCCATTTAGGTTAGTTGGATTCTAACATGTCAGTTCTGGGAGTTTTTAAGTTGCCTCTCTTTTATGACATAGAATTTAGTTCTATCATTATAAACATATAGCAAGCCACATAATTCATTTGAAATGAGGACAAAATGTTTCTGCCAAGAGCGACGTGCATGTCACCCCTGATGCCTGGCCAACAGCAACGGAAAAACTTCTCAGATCAGCAGACATTCTGATTTCAGAGCCATTTATAGTCTATTAAAAGGCAACATCTCTAGATGCATGAAACAGTTACTGTTTTGTGGCTTTGTCACAGAACATTTACCCTCTTTTTGCCTGGGCTAATCTGGACTGTGATCCTCATATTTACATTTCCTGAATAACTGGAATGGCAGATGTACATGACCATACCCATTTATTTTTCTTCCTGCTGAGATGGGGCTTTTGTAAGCTTTACTGTATTACCCATGGTGGTCTTGAACCACAAGGATTCTAATCTCAGCTTTCTTAGTAAGTAGATTACAGACATCATCCATCGTATCTGGCTCAGACAGTCTGCCATGTTGAATCTGAGAACCCTCACTCCAGGGACTCAATGCATTCAGAGTGGTTTGCATCTTTATGAACATTGAAAGTTCTTTATTTCCACCAGATTTTTACCAAGGTACAAGAACCTAATGAATTAGCTCTTCAGGTAAAATGTCAGCTTTATTTGGCCCTCCCAGTAAGGGGGAGGACACAGTTCTCAATTTGACTCCAAGGCTCTATCTCCTAGCAGGTTACCTAGTTAAAACCTCCTTCTGTCACCTAAAGTTTGTCTTCTTCTTCAAGTGCAAGTCTTCACTTCTTCCAAAAGTAATTTTTGCTTTTTTATTTTCTTCCCAAGGGGCTCACCCGTCCCTGCCCACCACTCTCCCTAGATTGCTGTTACAAGCACAGGGTAGGTGTCTTGAGGGGACTGAGGAAACCTGATTTTTTTTCAGCTGAACATTCCCTGTGGCCTCTTTTTTGTCTTCCTGGTAGGGAGAAGGGGACTGACACATTCAGAGCTTCCTTGGTGATTCCTAGCAAGGACAAGGCTGCCTTCTTCCTAAGTTATGAAGAACTCCTGCAGAGACGGCTTGGGAAATATGAACATGTCATCAGTGTGAGACCCCAGCAGCTTGCCGGGAGGCTGACTGTGGACGTGAATATCCTGGAGAGGTCGGGCCTGACATCCTTGGAGGTGCTTCCTCTTCTCAACAGCAGGCAAAAGGGCAGTGGGAAGGGGGAAGGTAAGTACTTTCCCAGATAAATCTGAGGTAACGCCGAGAAATTAGCAAAACACCTTTTGTACAAAATTAAACTTTGTGGAAATTGGAAAAATAGTCACAACACAAAAATTGTGCTTTTTTTTTTTTTTAAAGAACTAGGTCTCTTAGGAGATTAATGCAATGTTTAAGATTCTTGGAATACAAAATCGCACTTTTGGGAACTGATTTGAGATACAACATCTAAAATATTGGCAAAATGACATTTACAGCCCTGTAAATGCTTAATAATTGTTACTGTCATGATAATGACAATGATGATGATTATAACCTTCTATTTATTCTTTTTCTCCACAAATCTCATAAGATTCTAAGTACCATTGATGATGGGTCTGTGTTTTATTAACTTCTGTCTCTGAAGGATTTAACCCAATGCCTGTGTGTGTGTGTGTGTGTGTGTGTGTGTGTGTGTGTGTGTGTGTGTGTGTGTGTGTGTGTGTGTGTGTGTGTGTGTCAGGGGGATGTTCCAATACTGAGGCTTGAACTCAGAGCCCTGAACTCTCATTCAGCTGTCTTGCTCAAGGCTGATGCTCTACCACTTGAGCCACACCTCCACTTCTGTCTTTTTGCTGTCTAATTGGAGATAACAAGAATTTCTTCAATGTGTCTGCTTAGACTGGCTTCAACCCAAGTTCCTCAGATTCCAGCCTCTGGAGTTGCTAGGATTACAGCTGTTACACTGTTGCCCAGCTCCAATACCTCCTTTAAGTAGCACACCACTAACTAAATGGCTTCACAGCAGAGAAGAAAAACAAACACAGAAATAACCAAGAATAATAACCAAGAACCTCTAGTTATAACTTGGGGGAATTTTTCTCTGTGCAACTGCACGGATGAAATTTTCATTAAAGGAGAAGAAGTCTTGAGATGGCAGCGAGGGCAAGAGTCTGTGAAGACACACGAGGTTTGAAAATGTGTCTGAAGGAATTTCAGAGGGCAGTGGTGCGGTGGTACTGAGATGTCCATGCATTGCCTCATTTTCAGGACCACAGTGGCTCTTCAGAATGATGGACGTGTTGTAGGGTGTGTGTGTGTGTGTGTGTGTGTGTGTGTGTGTGTGTGTGTGTGTGTGATGGACGTGTTGTAGGGTGTGTGTGTGTGTGTGTGTTTTGTGTGTTTGGACATGATTAGAATTAGCTGGAAAGTTGGTTACTGTTTACAGTCAGGGCTTGTTAATAGCACAGAGGAATTTTTCCAGACCATTGATCTCTTGGGATCTGTTTAGTTTTAAGAAGGTTGTTTTCCTAGCTCTTTGCCCCAAAGCAGCTGGTTGGCCTCCCAGAGCATGGGGATTTCACAAGCCTTTCCCAGAGTCAGGTGCAAGAGACCATTCTGACCATTCTTCCATTCCAGCTTTACGAGCTCAGTCCTTACATTCTGCAATGTGGCAGCCCTAGCCGGTAAGAGGTACACGGTGCTGTGATTTTGTCTGGACACCATTAAGATCAAATGAGATTTGGGCTTACACCAGAATGCAAGCCATAACTGGAGCATGTGGCCTATGGACAGACAGGCTTTGACAGATGTGGCTATGGTTAAGAAATTAAATGGCTGTGAGTTGTCTGATGGCCCCATTTTTATCTTGAGGGTCAGATAAATTAAGAGCAAGGATTAGTATGTATTAGGTGACAGACTAACCACTTTGAATAGAGTGTTTTCTCTTTCAGTCTTTATAATAACCTTTGCAGATCACATTTTTCAGCCCTCATTTTACTTATGAAAAAGCCAGGTTTAAGCCAGGTTTAAGCTTGTGCCTGTGATCCTAGCTAAAAGCCAGCTGAAATCTGATGTTTACAGTTCAAAGCCAGCCTGAGCAAGAACATCTGCAAGTCTCTTATCTCCATTTAACTACCCAAAAGTAGAACTGTGGCTCAAATGGTACAGCAAAAAAGCTAAGGGAGAGTACCCAGGCTCTGAGTTCAAGTCCTAGTATTGGCAAAAAAACAAACAAGGTTTATAGAGACATCCTGATATGGACAAAGTCTTACCAATAGAAACAGTGTTAGTATAGATCCATCTGACTCCAAATTTCTGCTCTGCACCACTATGCTCTCCTACTTTCTCATTAAATAGATGAGTTAAATATAAAAATAGATGGTTAAATATAAAAATGAAAAGAAAGTTAAAAGCAATATAATCTACCTTTGCCTCAGTTTACTTGTCTGGTAGGTCAAAATGGGACACCACCTATTGAATTGTTCATTAATGGGCTCCTTCCTAATGTTAAAGCTCATTCCATGCGATATAAGTTAGTGGCTAGAGCACTATAATTCTGGATTAATAAAATAGTCAACACATGAACGTGGTTCAGAATCTAAAGGCCTGTCTGTTGGTATACAGCAAAGAAAAAAGACTCTTGTGTTTCCTGTGGCTCCCTGCTGTCTGCTCCTTTACTTTATCTCCCTTAAAGCTGCTGCTCTGTGGGTTCAGTGGAGCAGAGTATATACAGTCAGGTGTCACTTAGCAACCAGGACTCCTCGTGAGATCTGTGACAGTAGGTGATTTCATCATTTTCAAACAGCACAGAGCATCTTTGAGTGGCACAGGTCGACTGGCCTTGATGCATTGAAGAGATATATAAGAAACTGCTGCCCAGGGAAGCAGCTATATTTTATAGAAACCTTTTTCTTTTGTAAGAAGGAAGAACTCACTCTTAAAAAATGACAAAGATACAAGAATCAATGCACAGGCTAGTAACGGTCATTCATTTTCATTATCAAATGTTACAAACTGTACATAATTGTATGGGCTAGACTTTTATGTGACTGGTGACATGGTAGGTATATTTATACCAGCAATGGAGTAAGGAGTTAGGACAGCTAAGCCCATACAAGATGATAGGAATGTTTCAGCTATTAAATCTCTAGTAATCATTGTCATCCATGTGGCCCATCATTGACCAAAATATCATTATGGGATAACTGGCTGTATTTGAAATAAGGCCTTTCCCAGATCACCAATAGGCTGTGTGATTGTTCAGACAGGCCACTGCAGGTAGACCAGCTATTCCTGTGCTCAAGACTGAATATTCCATTCTTTGGGTTTATGATTATTTTTCTCTCATAAGCTTACTTCTGGTCCATGACAACTAGATAATTCTTACTTTTTTTTTGTGCCAGTTTTAGGGCTTGAATTTAGGGCCTGGGCACTGTCCCTGAGTTTCTTTGACTCAAGGCTAGCACTTTACCACTTGAGCCACAGCACCACTTTTGGCCTTTTCTGAGTAGTTTATCAGAGGTAAGAGTCTCCATGCACTTTCCTGCCTAGGCTGGCTTCAAACTGCAATCCTTAGATCTCAGCCTCCTGGGTAACTAGGATTGCAGGCACAAACCCCCAGTCTCCAGCTGATCCCTACTTTTGAAAGTGCAGAAAATTTTTATTTATGGCAAGATCCTTGATGGCAAGTGGTACAACAAAATGAGCTAACGTGAGCAAGAACATAGCCACCCTGTGTCATTCCCCCTTTGGCTTTATATCAGTGACTCTCAAACCTGACTCATGTCCCATAGTAACTTGAGTCATTGAAAGAGAAATCCCGATGGCTGAATCCTGCCCAAGTCAAGTGCATTATAAGTTACTGAAAATAACTACAGTGTAAGAAGCCATCTATATTTTAGTATAGTACCCTTCCATAAAATTTCAATATATATATATATATATTAGTATAGCATCCTCCTATAAATTTACAACTTATATTTTATTTTTTAGCCTTCTGTTAATTTATATGAAAAGTAAAAACTGATGAGTGTTTTAAAAATTTGTAGTTGTTAGTCAAATGAGAAATGAATGCTGAACATTTTTTTGTTCAATTAGGCATTTGTTGAAGTTGATATTTTTATTCAATGTATTATTTGGACTCAAAAACACATTTTAGTTGAGGTTTAATTGACACACCACTAATCTATACCCAATATATCTATATGGGCTTTGAACACTTGTCCTTTTAAAAGCATACTAGCATGTGAACTATCCTTTGGACAGCCCATCAGAACCTAGAGATCTTAATGTGTGAAGACTTTGGCCTTCAGAAGCATCTTTGGAGTTAGACAAGATTGTTCCTGTATTTCATGGGACCCTCAGAATATGTTGACTTTAGATCCTTATTGAAGTGTTTCTTGTTCATCTTTACCTCGACAGGACTTTGCTGTTGGCACAGAATTACTTGCACACCCCATAGATATAACTCTTCTCATGCCCAGCTTTGTGGCTCTTTGCCAGAGGAGCTGGAGTTGGAGAAAGCAAAAGATGGATTTAGGTGGAAATTGATATTTTGATAGCTTGTGTTTTTAATCACACTGCCCTGAGGAAAGCCTTCTGTCATTTAAAAATTATCTTTAAATAATCATACAAAGGGGTTTTGATGCAACATGACCATTTATGTGTACAGTACATCTTGATCAGTGTTACCCCTTCCATCATTTTACCTCAACTCCTATAAAATGTTGACTTTCAAGTAATTCTAAGATGTGAGAAAACTTAATTGGAAAGATGACATGCTCCCAGAATACAACTTCATTCTCCCTGGTGTTCCTCTCTTGTCAAAGAAATGAGTGAGCAGTCATGGACTCTGCAAGATGGAGTCATCATTGGCTTGAGACCAGCTCTGTGTTTCAGTACACGAGGAACTGTATGGCATCTGCTTTAAATTTTTAATTATGTTTTTCTTTGGTGGATTAACCTCCTGACTTTGTCTTTTGCTCTTGGTGCTGTGTTCTTTGGCCCTGGAGCAGTACCTGGCACGCAGCAGATGCTCAATAATTAAGGAATAAATAACAGTTGGCAATCAAAGTGCTGTTAGGTTATCAACACATTCCTGGCTGATCTTGGTAACTTAGGCCAGATTTTGTCTCTATGGCTTACTTTGTTACAAATGGGTTAAGAGAGAATTAATAATTCACCTTTGGTTCTAGAAGACTTCAGTCCCCCAGATCTGGATAAATCATCTGGATAAAATATTGGATTTCCCACTTATCTGAATTTCAGACTTAAAAAAATGTGCCATTCAATAGTTGAGACACACTGATAGGTTATTCGTTATTTTCCTGAAATCCAAATGGAACTGAAGAGCTTCATCCTGAAAGTGTTTGGGCAGCTGTGACAGATGCTTTTGGCAGCCTGCGCCACATCTGTGCACCCACCGCTAGTCCCAGCCACAGCTGTGTGAACAGTGTCAGACACCCAGAGGACAGCCATCTCACACCACGGACCAAGACCATCCCCACTCTCAGTCCTGATGGAATGTTGAAGCCTGATGCACTCTCTTGGGTCTCCTCCACCATCCTGCCCCACCAAGACCCCAATCAAACTACCATCAATTTCAGAACAAATAAGCTCCTGTGGGGTTTCCATCTTGGCATGAAGAAACAAAACAAATCCAACCCAGGGGCCATATGACTCACACCTGAGTCACTTCTGTGCTGAACAATGCTGGAAACCCTCACATAACAACTGGATCGTTTCCTGGCCAATGTTCAGAGATTCCTCAGAGGCCAAACAAGGCCATGTCCTTCCAGCTGCTGAATGAAGACTGGGACTGGGGGAAGAATGTAGATCTGGGGGGCTTTGTAATAAATCATAGTCACAATGCACAACCCTTTGGTAAGGGAGAGATACCAGATTTAGGAAATCGCAGGACAGAATGCTCCATTGTAGACTTTTAGAACCAGAGTCTTCTAGAACCAAAGGATTGAATCTATAATATGCTACCCGGTTTTTCCAAATTAATGATGATTAGGTACTGATCTTCCTCCTGCAAGAGGACAATGTAAAGGAATTTAGCACAAATATCCCGCTCTCCTATTGCTCAGTACTATTACTGCTTCTGGTGGGCTTTCCTGTGGCCCCACATTAAATATTTTTTAAAGACTTTTTTATTGTAAAAATACTGTACAGAGGGGTTACAGTTACATGAGTAAGATAATGAGTACTTTTTTAGCATTGTTGCCTCCTCCTTTGTTTTCCCCCTACCATCCCTTCCTTCCCCACCTCCCCAACTACCATTGCCCCCACCCCTGGGGCCAAAGTTGTAAAGTTCATTTTCAATATAGTGTCTTTATATCTCATTGTTACAATGGGTCAAGCTGTATCCCTGTTTAAGCATTTTGTTTTTTTTTCCCTTCCCCTCCCCAAATTAGAAAAATGTATATATAAGATGCAGGGCACCAGAATCAAATACAGTGAAAACAGGAGCTATACCATGGGGGAGTAACATACAAAAAAAAATCACATAGTACATTATAAATACATTAAAAAACAATAGCAAGAAAGAAAAGAACCATTTGTGTCCCTATCTTGGGGTTCATTTCACTTAACGTCCTCTTATATGGTCATATGTACATAGCTTTTGACCTTTTCTGCTTGTCCTAAACTTATACTAGTTATTGTGAATAATCTTTAGAGCAGCTTGTATCTGGGGTTTTCAGAAGACATAGATGATATCAGCAAAGGGTAACATGCAAGTTTAGGACCTAACTTGTAAGGAAATATGCATGATGCGGAGGTAGCTGCTGCATTTGTGTTCAGGGAAGTTGATCAAATATGGAAAGCTGATACAAGGTAATTTGTTACTTTAGGAAGAAACATCATTGCATGAGTGTTAAGCAAGCAAGTTTGCTAAGAAATCCGGACAAACATCCCTTTAATAAAACTGAATCTGAGCCCCTTCAGCCATACACTTGCATTGTTATCCTATGCCATAGGTTGCTATTTTATCAATAGGATGCTGCTTCCCCCAAGTATTTAAATAACAGACATCAATATAAGTGAGAAAACCCTTTCCCAGAAGAAAATTATGTAATGAAGATTTATAAATATGTCCATACACTTTCTCCTCACTGTCTCAGCTTTAGCAGTTTTTTTCCTTCCAAATTTATGGGTAGTGGCCCAATTACAATATTTTTGTTTTTGTTTTTGGTGGTACTGGGTTTTGAACTCAGGGATTCATGTGTGATAAGCAGAGGTTCTTCCACTGAGCTGCCCTGCTATTTGTTGGCACTGGTTATGTTTGAGCTAGGTTCTTGTTTCCTGGACCATGTTTGGCCTACTTTAGGCTTTCTGTGGTAGCTGGTGTGCCAGATGCCGGCTGCAGCGCTCAGGTTCCTCCATTGAGAATTTTCTGGTTAGGCTCTCCTGGAATTGTGATATTCCTGACCTCAGCTTCCCAATAGCTAGGATTACAAGCATGAGCTACCAGTACCTGGCTCACAGTATTTTTGTCTGCACTAAATTTAAAAAAAACAGCCTTGGATCACAGAAAAACAGGTTATATAAACAGGCAAAGAACATTTATCCCCTTTGCAAGGGGAAATGAGCAAGCAGTGTTTGTTTGGAAACCCTTTTGTAACAGCCCCAAGTATTGGCTGCTTGTAGGTTGACTATAGCCAAACCTAAGGCCCACAGGAAGCAGAGGCCAGGAAATCCCTCTGTCCATGAGGCACAGGGAATAGCTTCCAGCTGATGTCCTTGAACCTAATTCTCTATTCCTAAACCTGCCCACCTTGAAACGTTTTTGCAAAGCAGTTGGCTAGGAGAATGTTTATTTGCGAATAACCTGTGTGCTGTAGCCTGAAACTACAGATATGTTTCTTTTCTCTCACCTTTTCATGATCAGTACATCTATTGCTTTGCCATTTTGAGAAAAGAAACAAAGGAACACTTATGTAATAGCTTTTAGTTCTTAAGTTTCTTTAGACTCCTGGAAAATAGAGAAAAAAGGTGGAGCCTCTCTCTTGAGAAAAAGGTAAATGTATACTTGCATCTGAATGCATGATTCTGCATATTGTTTCGGGAGGCTTTCAGGCAGAAGCTGACTTTGTTATTAAGAGGGTTCTTCATATAAACACTCTTGAATTCCCTATGATGATGTCCATTGTGATATCTGTTCCCTTTTCAAATAATGATTTTATTTCTATCAAACTCTCAGTGATATGTAGAAAACCATGATGACAAATGCAAACTGTGTGTTCTCCAAAAATATCTGTTCCTTAGAGGAGTACAAGAAGCAAGTTCTGAGGGGAAGGAGGGTTGGGGATAAATATAAACTGACTACCTACTATGTGCCAGACACCATGCTCACTAAATCCTGACAGTGTGGTTCCACTAAATACTTACAGTGGTCTGATGATTGTGGCACTATTGTACTGCTGAAATGAACTGAGACTCAGAAAGAAGCCAGTCATTTTAAGTTTGTCAAACTCTAGAACCCTTTCTTTGGTATTGTGTGGCTTCCAAAGGCAACACAGAGTCTCTTCCTTGAAAAGACTGAGCAGTGTAGAATTCAGCTGGTGGCCTGAGAAGTGTGGGGTCCAGGCCTCAATGGGTAGAGAAAGCAGCTAGTAAATGGCCCTAAGTGTGCACTAGAAGCAATTGTGTGAATCTTCTGTAAGTCCAGCAATGCCTCAGTTCAGACAGAAGTCTCAGTCTCCCCCAGCTGGAGCAGCTCCACAGCTCATGCCTTCCCCCTATCCAAGAGGGCAAGAAGGAACGAAAACAGAGAGGAGAAAAAGAGACGTGGGCTCTCATTAGAAAAGTAGGTCAGATGCTTCCTTCCTCTGGTCAGCTCCCAAAGTCTTCATTGTCTTTAGAACACATCACATGACCAAGGGCCTGCTGATACAGCTCAATGGGCTTATGAAATAGTGGATGACCCTCCCAATACAGTCTGAGCCCCAGCTCACAGTAAGGAAAACTAAGAAGCATTATTCTGCTTTGGGATTTTGGTTAGTAGATTTGAAATAGCCCATATTAACCTGACTGGCAGATTTGTTCTTCTCCTCTAATGAAAAGATGATTTTACTCTCTGGAATTGTTCCCCATAGATTTTTTTCTTTTTCTTTTTAATTCATGGGGTTACTATTAACTGTCTGGCACATAGTGGGTAGAAACCAGGACCAGGAACTTGGCTTCCTGATGAGGAACCAAATGGAGAAGGAATTCCCTCTGTGGGCATGTAAAAGAAGTCCATTTAGAAGACTCTCATGAATTTTCATCAAGAACAAATACACACAGGGTCAATAGGAAGCCAAGATAACAATACCCTATCCTTTCTCATGGTCCATATCAAAAAACCTAGTCAAGTAAAGGATACAGATGGAAATTATACTTTTTCACCCCCAGTTCTTTCCTTTGACCATGAATACAGTCACTCACGGCAGCTGTAAAAAAGCATTTTCATAAGAGTTATTTGAAGCAAAACAAAGTAGGTAGATGCTAACAGACTAAAAAGAATCAAATCTAGCTGTCCACCAGTGGCTCACGCCTGTAATCCTAGCTACTCAGGAGGCTGAGATCTGAGGATCACGGTTCAAAGCCAGCCCGGGCAGGAAAGTCTATGAGACTCTGATCTCCAATTAACCACCAGGAAACTGGAAGTGGTGTTGTGGCTCAAGTGGTAGAGTGCTAGCCTTGAGCTGAAGAGCTGAGGGAAAGTGCCCAGGCCCAGAGTTCAAGACCTACCTCCAACAAAACAACAACAATAACAACAACAACAAAGAATCAAATCTGATTATGGGAGTAGCTTAAGAGATAATCTAAGTGCTGCCTAATTATATACAACCAATTTTCTTTACTCTTTCCTAGATGTAAGGCACACACACCACATATGTGGCACATTTTCAGTTTCTGTGGGCAAAAATCAATTTTTAAAGTACATGTTGCTGTGTTGGACCCCAGAGTTTCTGACTTGGGATGTCTGGGGTGGGCCTGAGAATGGGTAAGTCTAGAAAGTTCTCAAGTGATGCTAATGCTGCTAGTACCAAGGCCACACTGTGAGGCTCTTACCCACACTATCCTGCAGGTGACTAATCTGGGGCTTGCTTGAACACTTGTAACAAGAGGACTTGGGAAAAGCTACCAGTACAGCAGAACATCTTTCTTAAAAGTACTTCCCAGTAACTCTATCCTTGGGCTAATTCTGCCTGCTGGAATCATTCTGGATATACTTAAGCCCCATATAAATTCCTACACAAATCCACGTATCCCAAAGGAAAGAAGAGATAGTGGCCAGTTTGGCAAAATATATCACTATGCTTCATGCCAGAGAGTGCCAATCCTGCCTACTCTGTTCTCCAACTCCCAAGTGTGAATTTAAAAAAATTAGTGTATGCGCAGAATAAAGTGTACAAACCTTATGTGTATATCTTGATGAGTATTTACATTTAAATATCCCAACCAACTATCTTCCATATAGAAATAGGACATTTCCTCCACTTTCCTTTGTGTCCTTTCTGTCAGTACCCAGCCACCAAAGGAACCAAATTGCTCTATCTATTTCTCCATGGAAACCTTGTGCTTGATCTTGGAGCAACAGAAAATAAACTAAAGGGAAAAAAAGAAAGAAGAAAGAAAGAACTGCAAAAGGACACTTAAAAAAATCCCTCTCAATTTCATTTCTTGGGAGCTCATTTCGATAACCATTATTTTATATAGCCATATGCACATAGCTATTGAGCTATTGTGATCCTCTGCTAAGAATATCCTAGACACATTCTAGTTATTACAAATGAGGGAAAACATGCAGCCCATGTTTCTTTGGGCCTGGCTTGCTTCATTTAATATAAAATTTCCAAGTCTTTCCATTTCCTTAAGAATGGGGCAATGTCATTCTTTCTGATGGAAGCTTAGAATTCCATTGTGTATCTATACCACATTTTCTTGGTCCATTCATCTATGGAGGGGCATCTGGGTTGGTTCCATATCTTAGCTATGTTGAGTTCTTAAGTGGTTCTAATTCTCAGTGCCAGCAGGAAGCAGGGCATTACCCTTACTTGCATCAGTAAAGGGGTTGAAAAAGTGGAGGTTCTAGATAACAGATATTCAGTATGATTCCATTTCCTCAACAGCCTGTGGGAGAAGGCAGGCAAATGGAGGGGATGGAGAGGGGGGAAGCAAGAAGGCTCAAGGCAGAGGCAGCGGAGTCCGGGGGGTGGGGGCAGCTCAATGATGGAGGAGTTTCCTGTTTTCAATGACCATTCTATTTCCAGCCCTCTTTTTCTTCATCCTGTCTAATGGTTCCAAGATTTCTTCACCCATACTGGTGAACTGGACCATGATAGCCATCAATGCACCATCTTAATTTTCTCAGTTCCTTCATATGAGGCGATCAGGTAGAAGCTGACATTCTGCAGAAATAAAGTTTTCTAGTTTGTAAGTTCATTGATTACTTCCAAAACTCCTGCCCTTTTTT
Source organism: Dipodomys merriami (assembly GCF_024711535.1). Lineage (NCBI taxonomy): Eukaryota > Metazoa > Chordata > Mammalia > Rodentia > Heteromyidae > Dipodomys > Dipodomys merriami. Next base: position 420,596 of record NW_027205603.1, on the reverse strand, counting down.
TATGTGCAAATACTTGAAAAATCCATGTATCCTGTGGTTCCTGTTAAAGGTCACACCTAAATTGTGTTTGGAAATAACTGTTCTGCTGAAGAAAATGTTTAAACCCCCTCTTGCTCTAGTATCTAGAAAACCCTCAGCAGAAAGAAGTTTATTTCTAAATATTGATTACTGTTTTATGTCTCATTTCCTTTTCATTCTTATAATTAGATCTGAGAAATTACTGGCCCTTAATTCATGCTATCAGCTTGGATAGATTCAGATGATCTGTAGCAATTTAAAACCTGACTTTGATTCAATATTTAGATGAAAAGCCTCCATATAAACTTAAAATTAAGAATTCTTATTTTTATTGTCATATTCCCTCTGAAAGCTTGCAGGTCTCAAAATTCTGGTAATCCTGGCTAGAGTTCTGATTTCTTTTCAGAATATTTATTCATTCAGCTATTATGTTAATATCTTATTTTCAGATGATTCTGGGCCTCCTCCTTCTACTGTTATCAACAAAAATGAAACTTTTGCCAACATTGTTTTTAAGCCCAGTGTGGTACAACAAGCCAAGATTGCCCAGAATGGAATTCTAGGAGATTTCATCATCCGGTATGATGTCAAGAGGGAGCAGAGTATTGGAGACATCCAGGTAATGGGTCCTGGCTTGCTGTTTCATATTGGTAGCTTAGTATTTATCAGTGGAGTCAGAACTGTGGGTTACAGTATTTACCTAAGGGTGAAAGATGTTTCTGCTTCTTTGTAAGTTTATTTTAACCCAAAATATGTCATCAAAGGGACCAGTGATGCTCCCTTGCTAGCCAATGAGGGTACCTATTTCCTGCTTCAATAATCTGGACAGCAAATTAAATCCATAATATATTGCCCTGTGGTGTTTTAGATGAGGTTAAAATTTTAGTCTATCTTCAATTTTTAATTAAAAGAGATGGTTCCATAGCCTATTTCCCTTAAGGTTTTATTATTCCAGAGACAAGGTGGGAATAATATATTAATGTACATCTAGAGTGTAGATAATCTTGGTATCTTAACATGGAAGATGCTTGGCAAAAACTAGATAATAAAAGTGGCAGGATTTTTAATTAGCAAGGTCAGAGGGGGATGGGTCATTAAAGTTGAATTTCTTGTCATAAGCAACATATATATGGAAAATATATGTATATTTGTAATATATAGGTATATAACATACATATAAAATGTATACATATGTAAAAATATACATATACAATATATACTTTATATATTTTATATGCTATATATGTATATATATCACATATATAGTATGCATATTCATATGGTACATATATATACACATACGCCATATGTGTGTATATATATATATATATATATACATACACACACACACATACATATATAGTACTGAGATTGACATCAGTATCTCATGCATACCAGGCAAGCACTCTATCACAGAGCTACACCCTCAGCTGATGATCAATATATTTTAATGTTTCTGTCTATAACAGATAATAGAAAGGTGTGGCTTGAGTGAAAAAGTCAAGCAACAATGCCAGACCTCAGAGTTTTAGTCCCAGTACTGGCACACACACACACACACACACACACACACACACACACACACACACACACACACACACACACACACACACACACACACACACACACACACACACACACACACACATCCTCCAAAACCTCTACTTTAGATAAATTAGCAACTAATTCTCTTAGAGGTATCAGGACCATATAGGTCTGTTAAATGTACCAGAAATATACTGTCTCTGAGTTTTAGAAGTTCTATGGGCTGTCCTCTTGAGATCACTTCTCTCCTTTTTCCTTGGTTTTCCCCACTCCAGGTTCTAAATGGTTATTTTGTGCACTACTTTGCTCCTAAAGACCTTCCTCCTTTACCCAAGAATGTGGTCTTTGTGCTAGACATCAGTGCCTCTATGGTGGGAGCCAAACTTCGGCAGGTAAGGGCCAATGCTCATTTCTCCCTCTTGCTTTTGCCTGGGACAATGATCTAGCTTGTGAATAACATTCAATTAATGCCAAATGACAACATATCGCCCAACTCTTCCAATAAAAAGAAAGTATCCCTGATTGATTTGTTTTACTGATCGAAACTATCATTTTAGCTTGGTGAGTTTTGGTTTGGTTTGGCTCAAGGCTCAAGATTAGTGCTCTCCCTTTTGAGTCACAGCTCAATTTCCACCTTTTTGGTGGTTAAGTAGAAAATAAGAATTTCACAGACTTTCCTGCCCGGACTGGGTTCTAACCATAATCCTCAGATCTCAGCCTCCTAAGTAGCTAGGATTACAGGAGTGAGCCATTGGCACTAGGCTTACCTTGGTGGTTTTAAGGGAACAGATAGAATAGAAATGTCCTCACAATGGACACTAGAGTGGATAACGACTAAGACAGATACATACAAACACACAGTGCACTCAGTGGTATTACTTTCAACAACAATTCTGCCCAATGATAATTCCTTTGAGAACTATGGAGGAGGAAGATTGGAATATCCTTAGAACAAAAGTTCAGGTACTAATAATTCAGTCCCGACGTTCTCATAGAATTTACAATGAGCCTTAAAATTCCAAGCTGGAAAGGACATTAGGCTGAAAATATTATATTTGTCAACCTGGACTGACTTTGAACTGTGATCCTCAGATCTCAGCCTCCTGGGGAGCTAGGAAGAGAGGCATGAGTCATCATTATCTGGCTATTGGCCTTTTTTTCTGTTATTATATGTCTGTCTTCATGTAGAAAAACTTGACTATTTGTCCAGTCATTTTCTAAAGTTAGAAGTATCCCAATTTATTTGTGGGGTTGTTACTTACTACAAAAGCATTTCCTGGAAAGTCTGTTTCAATTTTTAACATATAACTGGTTGCTAGAGTAGGTTTTCCAAATAGATTAGTATAATCAGTGAACCATATTCAAAGATATGTAAGAAAATGTAGACACATGCTTAACTAGTTTTGACAGATAACAATCTTTCTAAGTCTAAAAGTAATGGAAATAATTAAAAGGAAAAATTTCAATAAATTTAGATACATAAAAATGTTAATATCTATTGCAAATTTTAAAAAGTTGATAAAAGATTATAACCTCAAGGAAGACAGATCTTGTCCTAAACTATATAGAAGAAGATAACCAATAAAGTAAAACAGGTGCTCCTTAATTTATCATAAGATGATTTGAGTACCTCTTAAAAATAGAGCAGGGAGCATTTTCAACATGCTATTTATTGTCCTAAGGGCACTGCACAAATTATGTAATATTGGGATACTTAGCCTTTTTAACCATCTGGTTGTTGTCCCATTTTAATGATGGCAAAACTAAAGATTTGCAGCATTAGATAACTCAGCAGAGTCAATGGCAGAGCCAGGCTTCAGCTCCAAATCTGAAGCCCCTGCACCAAACCACGATGGTATGACATCTCCAAGTAAGAAGCAGTGTGATAAGTCAGCACTCTTGTATGCAGCTGAGAGAAGGAAAGATGGGAACTCACGCGTTGAGTTGAGAAGGCCTGCAGTGCTGAAGGCTGGGTTTCCTTGCTTTATGCCAGAGCAGTGTAATGACAGATGTGGGGCCGTTTGCTGTTTCCCCTCTTCCTTCATTCCTGGTTATTAAAATCCCATTCTTTGAGAGTCAGTGAGAGTTTGGCATGCATTCTGCTGGCTTCTCAGCTACACTATGGCCTCTTTCCAGGAGAACCACCCTGGACCAGCCAAAGCCATGTTTGAACAATTTCTATAGTCCCTTTCTGTCTTGAGTGGTTTTGAACGCTGTTGCTATTTGAGCAGTTTGCAGCCTCCTGAAAGCCCCAGCACTGGATGAAGAGTGGCTGGCTCTTCACAGACTCGAAGATGATGCTGTGTCAATAAGTGGAGCAGGCAATCACCCCTCAGCACAGGCTTTCACTAGTAACAATAGCTTGTAAATAGGTGACATTTTTCACAGGTCCCTTTGGATCCTGAAAGAGTCATTCTCTGTAGTTCTGAATAGTTTTGGCCTCCCTGGTCTTTGCCAGGCTGAATAGTTCTGTTCTTCTTCTCACAATGTTAGGCATACAGTTGATATTCAATAATTGCATTAATGATGATTTGTAAGGGGATGTAATGATCATTCAACCTTAAAATGCATACTCAGAGTCAGTAATGGTGCTCAGGCCTGTAATTGTAACTACTCAGGAGGGACAGATTAAGAAGTTATGGTACAAGGCCAGCCAGGCCCAAAGTTTGCAAGAACCTCTCTCAATTAAAAAAGCAAAACAAAACTGGATATAGTGGCATTTGCCTCATCTCATTTGATTAGGAACCATAAATAGGAGGACCACGATCCAGCCTTATTTTCAAAATAATAAGAGGAAAAGAAAAGAAAAAAACGGAGTATGGCTAAAGTGGTATAGGCAGCTTTCTTAGAAAGCACTAGCACTTGGCCCTAAGTTCAAACCCAGTGCCACCAGAAAAAAAAAAAAAGAGCATAGTCAATAAAGGCTGCATCAGCATTCAAGAGCCATGAAAGCTGCCTGCATCTGGTATTTTCTGGCTCTTGTCTCAACTGATGGGGCTGAAAATCTGGCAGCCAGGTCTCTCCCAGTCTGGGAGCAGCCACAGGGCCTTCGTTGGCTGCTGGCACCTGGCTGTTTCACTCCCACATACTTCATAGATGAATACATTGAGAGATGGTTCTGATGCTGGCTCAGGAAAGACTTCAGCTTTGCGGTTTGAGCTTGTAGAACTCAGTGAGCATGGGAGCCAAGATGAGGAACAGAAAGGAATGAAGTGGGATCACAATACAGTTGTTTTCTGGTTAGTTCCATGCTTAAGGCATGAGCATTTGCCAATATGCATGTTGTTGTGAACATGAATGATAATACTTGGTCCACTAAATACATTTTTGCTGGATCAAAGCCCGCTTGTTCTTTTCCTTAATCTATATAATTAGATCTACTACTTTCCCTTCTGTGTTAATGTGCTTGGCTTATGGACTTCTTTGACAACAAAAGAGTCATTTCCTGGGTGTGTCTTCATGACTTCTCCAGACTTGGGCCCACACTCATTCTTTGACAATCTTACTACTCTCTGCAAATCCTGTATTTCTGTGTAGCTTGTTCTCCTTTCTCCATTAAATTTGGCCAACAACAGTAAGGGTTAAAAATCAAAGACAGTGTTTATTACCTGTCACTGGGAAATTAACATGAAAGCAAATTGAATGGATAGACTGCAGGACAGTGATCCTCATGCTGCTTTTGCTTTCTTTGTGGGATTATTTTGTGCTTTAGGACATCAGTTTCTTCTTTACTGTTGAAAATTGGATTCCCAGGAGCCATTTCAATATTTTAAATGTAACCTTACAGGTGCATAGATTTGGGGGTGGATAAAGTAGGAATCCTGTATTTGATCATTACGCTATATATCTCCAGATTTCAGCACAATACCTGATGTTTTCAGCAAATAATAATATTTTTGCTGAAAATCCACCAGCACACAAACAAGAATTTACCTTGCATCATTGAAGGTGCAGTAAATACAACTGACTTACTGGTACATTCCATTCCCTCTTTCTTGCCTGCCTGCCTGCCTGCGTTCTTTCTTTCTTTCTTTCTTTCTTTCTTTCTTTCTTTCTTTCTTTCTTTCTTTCTTTCTTTCTTTCTTTCTTTCTTTTCTTTCCTTCCTTCTTTCTTTTTTTGTTATGGGGCCTGAACTCTGGGCCTGGGCACTGTCCCTCAGCTCTTCAGCCCAAGGCTAGCACTCTACCACTTGGGCCACAGCACCACTTACAGCTTTTTCTGCATATGTGGTGCTAAGGAATCGAACCCAGGGCCTCATGCATGCAAGGCAAGTGCTCTACCACTGAGCCACCTTCCTAGCCCCCCACATTCCTGCTTTCATCCATCCAATGAAGCAGATAGATATGGCTATTTGTTTTTCAGAGGTGGGATGTGAAGGGCAGGAAAGTGTTGGAACTGTACTGAAATACACAAAACTGTGCACAGAAACTTAGGATTCAAGTCAAGACTGAAGCTCCTCACTATGCCATTAGTCATGAATGATGATCCAACTTCAAATTATGTCTCAAGCTTTTGAGTCTCTACCCACTCTTGGGGCCAAATCCTGTGCTGTAGGATGCTGGAGTAGCTCAGGTGAGCAAACAGAAGTCACTTGCCCTGAGGCTTCAGCCAGCAGCCAGGTGATGTGAAACATAGATGAGGAGCTTTTCTGCTCTGATCCAGAGGACTAGTGAGTAACTTTTTATTATTTGAACGAGGCCCACCTTGGCATGTATGGGAATGTGGGCTTCTTTCCCTGTCACGATTGGGGTGAGGCAGGTTGAATCCAACAACAGAGGTGAGAGAGAGGAAATGTGGGTGACTGTGAAGTCCAGCGAGGTCCCATAGTGTAGAGCAGTTGTCTTCGTGAACACAAGGACCTGCCATATTTCTAATGGGGGATTCTGCAAGATGCTAGGCTATGGAAAAAGTAGGTGTAAGGCGATAGTAATGGAGGGAGGTAGCGTGGGGTCCCCACCGTTATGAGAAAGAATGCAGAATGTAAAGCATGGGCAGTGAGTCTGGAAGGGCTTCCCACACTTGAGGCCTGGTCAGGAGGATAGAGCTCTCTGAACAAAGGGAGGAGGGATGCAGGCAGACCAAGTGAGAGCAGTTTGAAAGCTGGGGGTGGGGAGGAAGAAGGGGGGATTACAAGAGAAGCACTACAACAAAAAGATAAGCACTATATATGTTAGTCATGCAAAAATAAATTTTTTAAGCTTTGGGGTGCACCTACATTGCCTATGTAAGTCTGGGAAATTGTTGTAACATGGCCCCAGGAAATAACAAACAATTGAAGCCTGTCTCTCTGATTTTTTTTTAAAGTAGGGTTGGCAAATTTTCTGTAAAGAAACAAACACTATTTTCAGGCTAGGGAGTCTCTGTTATAACTACTTCACTCATTTTTATGGGTCACAATGTTAGGTGCTGCTGTGTTCCAATGAAACTTCCTTGGGCCAAGGGTGGCATAGACCTTTAATATCAGCTAGTCAGGAGGTGCGGAGAGGAGAATCATGTGTTGAGGCGAACCCAGGTAAAAGTTAGCAAGACTTTTATCTCCAAAGAATCAAGCTGAGTGTGGTGGTGTGCTCTTGTAGACTGAGCTACTTGGGAGGCACAGGTAGGAGGATCGCCATCCAAACCAGCCCCAATAAAGTTAGCGGAAAACCCTATTTGAAAAACAAACTAAAAGAGGTCTAGGGTCATGGCCCAAGTGGTAGGGTGACTCATGAAGGCAGTGACCAACTGGCATGTGACTAGAGGTCATTTTAGTTGGCAATCTTCTGTCTAATGAGCTCCCTCTATCAAACCATCAGCACTAGTAGACATGTGTTTCAAGAATATATTTCAAAACAAAGATCTAGGACATGGGGTAAGGTACAGGAGACATTAGGGAAAACTGGTCTTTTTTTTAAAATCTCTGACTCACAGTATGATTAACAAATGATGGGCAGAGGGCAGGATGTTTTCCTCTAGGCCATGAGTGAGAACTTGGATTTTAAGAAAAATATGCTCTCTCACAATGACAATCTAGATCATTTTTAAATAAAATGAAAACACTCATTAATTTGTTGTTGAGGCACTTAAGATTACCTATAAAGCTGGGCCCTGGTGGCTCATACCTATGATCCTAGCTACTCCAGAGGCTAAGATCTGAGGATCAGATTGTGGTTCAAACCTAGCCCTGGCAGAAAAGTCCTTGTGACCCTCTTTTCTCCAGTTACCCACTCAAAACCTGGAAGTAGAACTGACTCAAAGTGGTAGAGTACTAGCCTAGATCAAAAGAGCTAAGGAACAGTGCCCAGGCCCTGAATTCAAGCCCCACAACCTACAAAAAAAAAAGATTTATGCATATGAAGTCATTTTAAACCATATGGCTGTCATATAAGGAAATTCTTGACAACGTAGAGCGTTGAACACTCCTGTGTTACCTGCTTAGGTTGCAGGCTGTGGTCAAATCTAGAAGCATGGCATCTTTAAGTAACTGAAAAGCTTGGCTTCTCCCTTTCTGGCTTGTTGATTTTGCTCTCATGTCTCAGATTGGCGAAGTTTTTCTGGAAAAAGCTAGATAGATGCTGGAAGGAAACTTTGCTACGAGTGACCGTGTGATAAACCCTGCAAGTTAGAATGAATTAAATGAGATAACAAATGTGGAAGTGCTTATCAGGATGTTAGAAAGCTTTGTTACTCTGAGAATAGCATTGCCTTGGCCGCCTGACTGGAATTACAACTGGGTAAAATGCTGAAGAGCTGCCAACGCCAGATAGCACAACCACCCCCTTTCTCTTGTTCAGACATCTGACTCTTCCTCATGTTCCCTTCTTGGCATTGACTCTAGACTTCAGAGTCCCCTAGAGTGAAACAAGGATTGAATGCATGTCATGGGAGAAGCGTGTGGCATGGAGAAGAGAATACAAAGATAAATAAGACCTAGCCTTTTCTCTCCAGAAGCTCAGGGAAGACAATGGGAGTCATATAAAAATTGTATGTAAAGTGCTCTATGTGATAGAGATGCATGAAGGGTCATTTGCATGAGGGGGTGGAAGATGAGCAACACACAGGAGGACATAGTTGAGTGAGTCTAGGTGTCTTAGAAATTAGTAGAGTAGATGGAATGAGTGAGAGAAGAGAATCCATGCCAACACAGTGATGGATAGCATGTGCAAAATTAGTGACTTGCCCATCATGGTTTTTAAATGAAAACAAGCATCCTAGGTAAATCACTAATAAAGGATGTTAAGATTTCACTGGGAAAATAAGCACGAGATAATCACAGCTTGTTCAAATCTATCCTGTCATGGAAGTAAGTGGAATTTCCAGGATAAGAAAACGCTGTAGCAACTAAAGGTTAATGATGGAGCTAGAATGGAAAGATCTTGTTCTTGGAGATGAAATATCATTTTTTGGCAGAAAAAGAAGCATAACCACCCCCTTTTGTCTTGCATAGACACCTGATTTTTCCCCTGGGTTCCCTGCTTGGTGAGCAAAGGCAGTCATTATTTCCAATCTATATTAGGCAAAAATTGAACAATATAACTTGAAGGTAGAGATGGGAGGGGAAAATGGGGGAGAACTCTGGAAAGGGTGATATTGATCAAGATGCATTATCCTCATAACCTGAGATAGGGGACTGTAACTTCTTTGTACAACTACTTAATAAACTTTATAAATATTTTTTAATGACTGAATTCTTAGTTGGGGAGAAACCTGAATAAAGGTCCTAAAGAAACATGAATATGTTATAGTCTGAAGGTTATGGATATCTGGATTAGAAGACTTGAAGACTTTCTTGATATGAACATATAGAAAGGCAGGTAAAAAATAAAAATAGTCTCTCAAGTGTATAGCTGAGCTGGTACTCAGGAGAGGAACATCAAGATTGAGGGAGTGAGGCAGGAGAGAGGGTGAAGATGATCCAAGTAAATTAGATGCTTGGATGAAAATATCACAGTGAAACCCTTTTCTGTGAAATTCCTCCATGCATCAAAAATAAGACAAATAAATCAACACATCAATCAATCCATTTAAATGGCAGAAGAAGCAGGAGGTGAAAAGCAAGCACCTGAGTGAGCTGATGACTGCTATGCTTGAGGCTTTAGTGCCCCTGTGAGAAGCACAGATGCCACATGGGGTCCTGCAAGGTGGGAAGTTGAGCTTGAGACTAGCCCAGAGCAGGCTGTTTTGACAGCTCACCTCCTCAGTGAAAGAAGAGCATTATTGTGGGAAGAGAGCATGAAGTTTGTTCATGGTGGGCATCTATGGGCCTGAGCATGGGTGGGGAACACTTTCCTTATCACCATGTGACTCAAATAAAATAGAAGACATTAGGTTGGTGATTGAATTTATACAACTAGGTGATTGAGAAATTTTCTGATAACCTACCCATACCAGAGTTCTGGGCTAGTATTATTCCAGAAGTACTTAGCCAGGAACATGGTTGTAAGTTCAGGCTGTGCATGATGTAGGCTCTTTGAGATGGCATTCACAACCCACAACTCATACAACTAAATGGAAGAGACAGGGAATAAGGCAGCAAGGAGGAAGCCCCCAAGTATACCAGATTCAGGTAGGAGGTACAAGGCGAGATATACATGGGACAATTCTACAAGCAGTGAAGAAAGAGTTCACTGAAAGGATTTAGCACAAGAGTTAAATTCCCTTCTGCCAAGTAAAGCTTCCATGTGATAGTGGTGGTCAGCCTGTGTATGGCCATCCCCAGCACAGGGGGGACCACCCTCCATGTGATCACCTCAGGACCCCTAAAGGCCACCTCTGTACACTGCAGGGAATTTGTGGCACAAGATTTACTGGTATCCAGCACCTGAGTGAGATGGTGTCTGCTGGCTACATACCTAGTGCTAGGGAGAGGGCAAGAGGAGAAAACTTAGCGATCCCTGCTGGGAATCAGGTTCTGAGTTTCTAAGTGGTAGATCACCATCTTCAAGTGAAGAGAGCCAGGTATGGCGAAGTCAGGGTCTCCACCCATTCCTAGAGCAGTCACATTATGAGTTAACAATCATGGAACAATCCTTTTTTTGAGTATGGCTTGGGAAAATCTCCTTCTGTGCAAACAAAGCTGCCAATTCCCTGGACACGTGCTTGGCATTTGGTATTCTTCATTTCCAAGGCCTCCCGCCCCCTATTTAGGCTGGCCCTTTCTCTGAGCTGGGGTAAAGGAGAGGGAGTTTTCATAATGACTGATTTTTGACACTATTTCTTTAATTCTCTAAAATCTTGCTATGGCTTGGGTATGATCATAATGCAACAATTCGGAAAACACGAATATTTAGTGAATTGCATATGCCCAGGCTGTGTTAAATTCTTAAGTAACAAGAAAATGATTTGATGAACTAAATGTTAAGTCAGCTGATTTCCCCATTTCCTTTTCGATTTACCACTAGAACAGAAAGGCTACAAGGCCAAGTAAATAAGATAGACACCCAGGGGAAAGAACCTGGGCTGTATTTGGAGTGCTAAGCGTGTGTTAGGTGGAAGCCAGCGCGAAGGTATAAGGAACAGAGGACTCTGAAATAGTCAGAAGGAGCTTAGGGTGATTTGAGAAAATTGTTAGTTGGGAAGAAAATAGAACTGGGTTTGGCAGGCCGAGTGGGAGAATGGGGTTTCAGAAGTCAGATTAAGTTAAAGATATTAGAACTATTCATCCCTTAGCATCCTGTCCACCAGCTCAGGTTTCTGGGATTTGTAGACTATTCCAGACTTCCGCTGGTGGCTAACTTGAATTACTACTCAGAAATTTGCCTTGATGTTTGTCCCACCTGGGTTCACTGAGCCAGACAACATAGGAAATGATACACAGTTTCACATGGCCCTCCTTCCCTCTATGTCTGAGGAAATCCCTGCCTTCTCTACTCTGGGCCTTCTAGCTATCTGGATTAAATTTCCTAACACAAATAGGGAAGGTGAGAAAAACTAACCCATTCCTCCAAATTAACTTCATCTGGTTTTATAATCCCTTCCCATCTGCAACAAAAAAAATCTCACTATCTAGTCACATGCAACTCTGCCTGATGGAGAAGACTGTTTCTTCTAAATGTTTTGTTTGCAATCTACATTGTTACTAAACTGTTTTTACTTCTTACATGATTGTTCTGTAATTATAGATTTAGCCCGGCTTTTTCACAGCCTCCCTGTATTTCAATGTTTGAGTTCTTGATAACTTGTCATGATGCATCCTGGTGACTTAAAATCAAAGGGTAAGAATAGGCCAGGGAAACAGGAATCATGAGAACTCAGACTGAAGGGAAAGTTGAATGGATTAAAGGCCAGTGGAATGGTGTCAAAGGCAATCAGCGAGTCAGACACCAAAAATCTGTAGAATGGAAAAGGAAAGACTCCAGATTCCAGATGTGCAGTTGGTCAATATAAACTTCAGGATTTGCACCCGACACTGAGGACCAAAAACACCACAATTTTAGCCATGAAGTGTGTCAGAACAATGGGTGAAGGGTATCAGTCATAGGGATACCTGTACACTAAGGAACTTCTCTTGGTCAGTACCCTCTCTTTCCTATTGAAACAAGAAGCCATAACTGGAACCACCTAAACTCCACAAAAGACCTAGTCTGTATTCTTGGTACGGCAACTGAGGTCATATGGTAAAGTTGTAATCGTGGATAGAATGAGAAAGATGAGATCAGCAAAGGTTCTAATCCTCCACATGAAAAGAAGTGAAAAAAAAAGAAGAAAGCTGTTTTCAGCTTCAGTTGTTTGCACATTAAGTATGATGAATGGATGCACCCATTATATTGTGAAGAATCAAAGAACTATTGGCAAAGATGGTTAGAGAAAAATGTGCCATGACATTATTATTAGGTGTATGTTTGATACATTTGTCAAAACAAAATCAAAACAGTTGGTACTAATAATCTTAACATGAGCCAGAAGGTGAAGATGAGACACAGTTTGCTTCTCAAAATGGAATAATAGCAGACAAGCAATCATACTAATGAGATTTACTTATGTTTACTTTTCATAAAAAACAATCTGAGGGGCTGGGAAGGTGGCTCAGTGGTAGAGGGCTTGCCTTGCATGCCTGAGGCCCTGGGTTCGATTCTTCAGCACCACATAAGCAAAAAGAAAAAAAGCCAGAAGTGGCCCTGTGGCTCAGGTGGTAGAGCGCTAGCCTTGAACTGAAGAGCTGAGGGACAGCGCCTAGACCCAGAGTTCAGACCCCAAAAAAACAATCTGATATCTAAATCTATTCATCCCTAAGATCTTTATTCAAAAAAGGATTAAGGCTGAATTTAGTCCCAATTTAATATGTTTACCAATTATTCCAATTTAGGCCATGTATGTTTATGTTGATATTCCAAATCAATTACCTAACACAGCACTGAGGCAACGTGTGTGGTAGCTTGGCAGGAAGGCTGACAGAACACAGAGGGCATTTCCATTCTCCTCACTGAAGCCTTGGATACACCTTAAGATTGCAGTCCAAAAATTTGCAAACTCTCCTGGAATCACAGGCTATTTTTCAGGTTTGTGTACCCTTCAATTCCATGACAGTTCTCCACTGAAAGGTCAGGATGTCCTGAGCCCTAAGAACTTCCTTTCTGCCTGGAAGACAGAGAAGGACTAACAGGCTAAGGGGAAATAAGTCTTATAGACATGGTTTCCTCTCTCCATTCTGGAGGTGATCATCCCTGGCGCCCTCTGAAAGGCTGAAGGCTTACCCACAGCCACAGTCTGTCTTGGGCATATTCTATTTTCCAAAGTTACTTCTTAGAAACACAGGAATGTTTTCATAGTATCTGTCCTCTTCCATGACTCTAATTAGACTTTCAGAAAGTCTTTGATTTCTTTGTTGGGTTATTTTTTTTTCCCCTCAGGAGATCTTCATTCAAAAGGATTGTGTGGAACTAGAAAGAAAATGTCAACTTCTTGGTAAACATTTTAGAATGGGGAGAGTGATGGGACCAGGGGGAAGAATAGCACGGCCATTGTGCTGAAAACATGGGATGGCTAGTAACTAATTCCCTTGAACTTGGATGCATCGGTGATGTCATGGGATCCCCTCATCTCATGCCCAATGCTAGGGTTTGGAGGACAAAGCCTTCTGTGTCATAGTTAGTTCCTGTTGGGTGTAGTTTGATAGACACAGATTTTTTTGAGCAAAGCTGTGTCAACAGCTCTTCTGATAGAAGCAGTGGGGAGGAATGAGCAATGGCTAGAATTTTCTTGAGCTCTGCTGACTCCTCTTGCTGAGTATCTCACTAGACAACTCTTTCCTAGTTGGAAAACACTGACTTATTATTCATGACATGGTAATTAGTACAGTGGAATGCTCGTACGTTTCTTTGAGGGCTGTGCCAAGAGCCTACAGCTGCAGTGTTTTAGGGGACATGAAGAAGAGAGGAGAGGTTGCATCCTTTGTCCCTAGTGTAGCTTAATTCAGGACCCAAAGTACACAGGGAAGAGCTATCCCCTGGACATGTCCTTTCCCAGGAGTGAAAAATGAACAAGGACCATACATGGAGGGGTCTGGGGCTGCAGAGCCATCATTGGAAGGTGTTGAAAATTTTCTTTCTAAAGATAACTGGAACAAGGAGGATTGTTGCTAGTCATATTGAATGCCTGGGGGAATGCGAAGCAGAGATTTTCATTTATCTATGTCCTACCTTGTGCCTGGGGGAATTTCAGTGGGTGAGATTAAACTTAAGGCAGAACTGGAATAGACTTCTAAAATTGTGTTTGTTTGTTTTTTTAAGTAAATAATTCTTTCTTCTTTTAATCCAAGAAAAGTCCACAAAAGATGAGGAATCCATCACCATAAAATAGTCTTAAGTAGAGAATGATCCCTATCCTTTGTGATTCTAACTAGCTAGGATTAGAAGCGATCTTGTGTAATGCCTGCATCCAGGCCAAGCAACGTCTGCACTACCCAAAGAAATAACATTCCTTTATACTCACATTTACTGATTATAGTCCTTGTAGACCTTTCTATCTCCCTTTTGTCCAAACGCAATTTGGAATTTTCAAGATCTCTTCTTTATGGATAACACTACGTATGGATTAGAATGCATGCATGATCATTCCGGCATGCATTTTTCATTCACATGAATGGGTGTTCTTGGGAAATCCCAGTGAACCTCTTGCACGTCGATCTTTTGAAGAATGCTCATTGCTCTTCAGCAGGCCTATAGTATACTCCTCGTTGTTTATCTAAGCACAGGGTTTGATTTTCTCCCACTCCCCTGGGGCTTTCCTGGGCCCCTCCTACCTGCTCACAGCCTTGTCGTTGCTAGGCTTGACTGAGCCTCACTCCGCTCTGCTGTTACTCCAAATAAGACCTTGTCCTGTCCAGGAACATAACGATGAATGAGGCCAATGACTTGTTGACAACTAGTTTTATATCCCCCAAATCCAGATATTCTCTATTGCTGATGTTGGAGTTTTAGCACCCATCACTAATCAGACAACTGACACCACCAATATTATTCACCGTGAAAATTCTATGGAATACATAGAACTATTGATTTATAATCTCTACTGTCCCTTGTGGTCACCTGTTAATAAACTAATTTGGGGCAACTAGCATGTTTCAGGGTTCCTTAGCCTTTCTCCAATGTGTATAGAAAGAGAGCGAGTTTTAAGGATAGAGAGAGCAGTCCAAGGTACATGGCTCCCAAAGGTCTCCCCTACTTTTATTCAGGCCACCTCAGCTGGAAGGGAATTGGGGGGTGGGCGTTAACTCACCTTGCCCATCCTCCTGTACTAGAAGAGTCTAAACTCGTCTTATTTGAGAGGGGCCCTGGTATTGTTACCTGGGCCAGCCCCCTTTGCCTTCAGGCAGTGTAGGCCTGGAGACAAGCTTGGATTACACATTCTCTGCCTTTCTGGGTCTTCTCTCATCTTCCTGGAATGTACCACTCTGGCTTCTGGACTATACTCTTGGACAGAGCCTGATTAGGTCTCTTTTAATCTTTAGTATATAAACACTCTGTTCAGAAAAATCTGTGTAAGCCCACTTGTATTAACTCTGCTCTAAGCCACTCACCTTCTGCTCCCTCTCCAGCCTTGTATGGAGGGCAGAACTCTGAAGATGACCAGCCCCAAAAAGGGTAGGGGAGGAGACAGTCGGGATTGATGGAGGGTGGGGAGTGCCTGCAGGAAGGGTGAGAATGGAAGAGTCTTCAGGCAGCACTAATGCAACTGGGAATGGAGTAACTGGGAGCTGCTGGCAGGCTTCCCCTCAGTGCGCTCAAGGATAAATCTCAGCTGAGGCCTTACAAGGTCATAAGGAATCTGTTGTCCCTGGGCTGAGGAGAAGAGGGCGGAGGGAGAAATTATTCCTACAACACAATTATCTATCACAGTGGGAAACCTACCAGCCAAGGAAGCAGGCCTATCCCTCTGAAGGTCTATAGCAAACTACTTAAGGGGCCCTGGGAATGCCAGCAATTAAATAAGCAGCCATCTCAGACAAGGGTTCCACCCTACTACATTGGGCTCTGGGCCCAGCCAAGCCCTAGAGCTGGGATCAGCTCCTCAGAAGCCATCGCTTGCTGTTGTCCTCAGCTGAGGGTCTGTAGACAGACCTTCTGGATGCTTTGACACCCAGAATGAGCATAAGCCTGTCTGATGCACACAGGGGATGTGCTCTCTCCTTGGGGATGGAAGGGTAATAAACGCAATGTTTCAGGCCACTAGCTCAGGCCACTGTATGGGTCCTAGAGTTCCTCACTGACATCTGATGAGCACAGGATCTTAACTACAGATTCCTACAGCAGCCATGAGCTTCCTGAACCTAGTCTGTCTCAGAGTCATTTGTCCTTGGGAACCAAAAATATTCCTACATCTTCATATAACAGAATCATACCTCCTTCTCTCTTTCTCTGAGCCTCCTCTCCCTCCTCTCTTTTCTCTCAGTCATCTACCTCTGTCTCTGTTTTTCTCTGTCTCTCTGTATGTTATTTTCCAAAATAAAAGACACTGTACTATAACTAACAATATACTAATACAACAGATATACAATACACATAAAATCCACAAAATATTCTGTTGGTGGGTAAGGTCAAGCCAGAAGGCAACAGTCTTGAAGTGCTCCCAATCTAACGGGACAGGCAGACAATTTGTCCACCACCGTTTATAGAAAACATTTATTAGGTATCGTTTACACATATAAAACTAGGCGCTATTGAATTAAAGATAGAATGAAAAGATATATGCAAAGTTCCTGCGATCAAAAGTGCAGACTTGAGGCAGATGGAGAAGGGAACTGAATTCTCTTTGGTGTGGAGAGCACAGAGGCCATGATTTAGAGTGCACTGGAGTGGGGTGGAGGGACAAGGAGGACTGTCTAAGGAGAAAATACGAATTTTCAGCACTAAAGGAAGGGGGTACTAGTGGCTATGTAGACTGAGTGTGCTGTGGATCTAAGGTTGGAGAAGAAATCCTGTTTAAAGGACACAAAAAGCTGTGAATGTGGGTATCAAGTGGTAGACCAGCTGATGGAGCCATTACTGTCTTCATGGTGAAGATTGAAATGGTTTTACCAAGAAGTGACATGTCAAGTGGGTCCAGAAGGAGAATCTGTTGAGAGAGAGGGCAGAGGAGGGAAGACAAGGGAAGATGAGGGAAGAGAAGGGAAGATTTTGTGCACATGGGAACTTATGAAAAGCAGAGATGTTCAGAAAAGCTGGGTGTAAGGGAAAATTAGTCCTTGGTGCTTATGGTGGAGATGGGAATAGAAGAAAATAAATTTATGAAAGGTAAATTAGAGCCATTTATTTTTATGGAGAATCTTGTTTAAAAAGAGAGAGAGAAAAGAGTTTGAACTTTATGCCAACAGCAGTAAAGAGCCAGAAAAGGTTAATTGAGGAAGGTTAAAAAAAAATCTAACCTTGGCAGCAAGATGAAGACAAACTAAGACCTTCCAGAAATGCAAGCTCTGTCTGTGTTACTTTCATTCCATTTATGGAAATTTATCTTAAGGAAAAAGTCATGGGCACAAAAGATGTGTGACTAATGGGCTTCATAAATATAACACCATGGCTTAAATACTCATAAATATTAAAATGTGCCATAACATACAGAAGACTATTGTGCCACTGTCAAAATGATGTGGCATCTGTTCATCTGTTGCCAAGATTTGTATGATATATTAAATAAAAATTCTACAGCATACTATACATATGAACTGAATTCATTTACTTTAAAATCACACACATACACAATTTCTGAAGGTGTAAGAGTTACACTAGCATTTAATATTGGTTGTCTCTCATAAAATGTACCTATGTGAGCATTATGTTTTTCTTATGATCTTTTTACAATTAAGAACAAGAGTAAAAGAAAAAAAACTTGAATTACAATCTCTGGATGGATGAGACACATACAGAGAGTTTAAAATCTAGTAAGGGGAAGTGACATGCGCCATCATCATCCCTCTGATGTGAACTTCAGGGGAAGAAAGGGTCAGCTTCATGGAGGGAATTCTCTGTTCTCTCTGGAGAAGGGGGAGAAAGTTTCACAGAGCATTTGGCCTATGCCTTTGGATTGGGGTCAGAGGAAAATGAGGTAATGAACAAGGGAAACATTTCACAAGAGAATGGCAGTTCTGAAGATACAGGGGCCTGCTATGCCATAGCCAGTAGCACCATGTGGCCTATGACGCATGAAAGTATTTATTCGTGTCTTCGTGCAATCATAACCTATTTATGCCATTCTACCAGCTAGGTGACAATTTCCTGGGCATTGTGCTAAGTGCCCTTTACATAGCAGCAACTGGATCTGATCTTGGTAAGCAGAATCTGAGTTAGGGAATGAGTGGACAATGTCCTTGGATGTGACTAGTCTTGGTTTTATCTTTGCCTAGACCAGAGAAGCCCTGGTCACAATTCTCCATGACCTCCGACCCCAGGACCGTTTTAATATCATTGGGTTTTCCAATCGGATTAAAGTGTGGAAGGACAGATTGATACCAGTTACTCCTGAGAATGTCAGGGACGGCAAGCTCTACATTTTTCATCTGTCACCCACAGGAGGTAAGAATGGGTCCTTCCTTTTACAACATCTCAGAAAAGCTCATCTTCTGCCATGAAGTGAGCATGTGAACACTGAAGGTGCCAGAAGCAAGTGAAGGAAAGGAATTATGGGAAGGGAGAGATTCCTCTTCTGTGTAGCCCCTAATCCTTAGCATGGTGCCTGATGTAACTCATACCAATGAATATTTGTTAAACGAAGTTTATGCTCGATAGTATTGCTTAGAATCAGAAAGATGTGCGTTTGTGTGTTAGAGGATGTGATAAACGGCTTTAGAAAACAGGTGCGAATCCAGGCATGGGAGCTCATGTATATACCTCCAGCTGTTTGGGAGGATTCAGGTCCAAGATGGGCTTATGAAAAGTCAGCATGAGATCTGCTGTAAATAAAAAGAAAATAAATAAATAGGGATACAGGTGGACCCATTGCAACAATGAGATGTACAAGTCGTTATGTTGAAAAACAAACTTTACAACTTTGGCCGGGGGGGGGGGGGGGAGGGAGGGGAGGGAAGAGGAGGGGAGAAGGGGAGGTAGAGGGGGTGGAGATGAGAAGGGATGGGAAGGAAAGAAGGAGGCAACAATGCTTGATAAGAAATGTACTCACTATCTTGCCCATGTAATTGTAACCCCTCTGTACAGCATTTTCACAATAAATAAATAAATAAATAAATAAATAAATAAATAAATAAATAAATAAATAAATAAAAAAGGTCCATGGGCATGGCTCAAAAGCAAGATACTGAGTTTCATCTCCAGTATTGAAAAAAGAAAAAGAGCTAAAGGAGAAAGTGGAAGAGGAGGATGAAGTAGGTGGCTGTTCATTTGGAATTTAAATCTCAGGTGTTCTATTGGTTTTATTTTACTTTTTTTCTCAACACTTCAAGACTCCAACCTCTACCAGTAAACAGCAGATTAATCTGCTCCTTTATAAGAAATGTAACTGGGTTTGACATCATCGTTTCTAAAGCCGGACTGTCTGGTTTGAAGCTAGCTTTGCTTTCTATTAGCCACTTAATGTCTCTATGTCTCAATGTCCTCTCTGTAAAATGGCAGTGATAGAGTAGAATTGTTATTGGACTGAAATAAGTTAAAATACTACAGGTGAGGACTGTGGTCCTGAAATAAGTTAAAATACTACAGGTGAGGACTGTGGTCCTGACATCTAGGAAAGCTTCCTTAAGCATCAGATCTGGCCTTTATTTTTGCTTTATTGGAACTATGGACCTTGAGGGTAAGGGTGGGAGGAGGAATAACAGGAGAGAACACTGGAAGGGATGATCCTGATCAAGATACATTGTACTCATGACCTGACAGGGAATTGTAGCCTCTCTGTACAAGTACTTAATAATAAAAATTTTAGAAACATTCTGGATCACATAAAGCAATGGGAGAAATATTCTGGGTGTCTCAAACATAGTACATTTTACAAGTAGCTAAAAATTCCTCTAGGCAGGAGTCTGGAAGGTAGGTTACCAAACTCTCATCTACTAAAAATAATGAATTGGATGCTTAGAATGGGAAATGTTTTGTATATGTAAAATTTATCTCAAACCATTAGGAAAAAAATAGCTAAATGAAATATAAGTTAAGCTATATTAAGAACTCTGACCATTTTTTAGGCCAGGGATGGTGACTTAGGCCTATATATTTGAGAAGCCTGGATTTGGAGGATCTCAACTGGAGGTCAATCTGGACAAATTATTTGTGGACACTCATCTCAACCAATAAAAAAAAACTGGACATGGTGGCAAGCCATTGTGATCCCAGTTGCACAGGAAATATAAATAGGAGGACCATAGTCCAGGTTGGCCTGGTCATAACTATGAGACCCTATTCAAAAGCTAATGAAAGTGAAAAGACCTAGGAACAGGGAACAAGTGCCTGCCACAAGCACCGTCGCCCCACTTAATCACAACTGATGATGACAAGTGCTACTCTGAGGAGAAATGGCAGGCTGGGCCAGAAGATGCACATTGTAACAACTTCTCTCTTTGTGAGCTCTGACCAGTAGTGATAACCCTGAAGAGATAGCAGGCAAGCAAAGTAGAGATAGTGAAGCTAACTAACTAGTTCTCTGAACAGCATTATTCAACCTAGGCAACATGGGGCTCCATGGCGCCTTTTGCCCTTCATCTCCTCATTCTGTGTGCCTTTCTTACCACAGTCCCTCTCTCCTTTCAGATTCCTGTATTCCATTCCTTTCTGTGTGATTCAAAGCTATTTTCAGGGTATAGAGGTGAGCAAGGCTAAAGCAGGGTGGAATCCTAGCTTAGATATCACTTAGATACCTTCAGAAGAAGGGTTCTGTAGTGGGATCATTCTGTGTCACTTATATTCATCTAGCCAACACCTGTCAGGGCTCCAGACAGGCCATGTGACATGTGCAAGTGACTGCTCCCACACATTCATTCCTATCAATGCCTGCACATTTGAAGGGTATTGAAGCTGGGATGTGCATTCTGGGTTGGAAGGTTGGCACAAATGCTAATGAGCTTTCATATGTGATTCCCACAGGCACAGACATCAATGGGGCTCTTCAGACGGCCATCAGGCTGCTCAATGACTATGTGACCCACAACGACATTGAAGACAGGAGCGTGTCCCTCGTCGTCTTTCTCACAGATGGGAAGCCCACCTTTGGGGAGACCAGCACCCCAAAGATTCTCAGCAACACCAAGGAGGCCACCCAAGGTCAGATCTGCATCTTCACAGTTGGCATTGGCAACGATGTGGACTACAAACTACTGGAGAAACTCTCACTGGAGAATTGTGGCCTCACCCGGCGGGTCCGCGAGGAGGAGAATGCAGGCGCACAGCTCATTGGGTTTGTTGTTTGCTCAGCAGAGGCTAAGCACAGGGGGGCTGAGGGCTGGATTTGGTGAGAAGCCAAGAGCTGAGGCTGTCTTACCCTCAGATTTGCTGGCAATGATGCTAACTCATTACACAGGCAGATGTTATGATGTGTTTTGCAACCCGGCATTTGAGGGTTCAAATTCTAGTCTTGCTTTGTGACTCTGAGTGAGATTTTAAGGCTGCCTAGTTTCCTGATCTTTAAAATGAGAATTGTGTTTGGTCAACAGACTAACGCGAAAACCTATGTGAACTAGTGGCACAATGGCTATAGATACACAGTGAGCTCTTATAACTGACTTCTTGGTATGTGGAGTACCAGATAAATGACAATGTTGTGATTGTGAAGCAAAATGCCCACTATAAGGGGAAAGACTCAGATGATTAGTTTGAGGTAGAGAAGAAACTACAACTTAGGTCTTCTACAACAGGTATAGTTTCCTTCAAGGAAAGTATAATCATGTATAGTCAATGTATAGTCAATGGTCGACTTCACCAAAGGCTTCTAAGAAGACAGGTGGTATGGTACCCATGAAATTCCCACCATTGCTCTCCCAGGACTTTTATGAAAGATTTAAGTGAAAACACACTTGAGATACAATAAGAGCTTTACAAGAAAAAGCAATTAACTTCCATGGAAATAAATCAACTCTACTGTAATTTTATCAAAAATATTATCAATATCTGACATTACTGAGAATTGTGAATATGCCAGACCATTTCTACCATTGCTTTATTTGAACTTCATAAATGTTCTAAGAGAAGAGCTGGAGGTGTGGCTCAAGTGGTAGAGGTCCAGCCTAACAGGCCCAAGGCTTGAAATTCAAGCCCCACTACACCAAAAAAGAAAACAAAGCTGGGCGCCAGTGGCTCATGCCTGTAATCATAGCTACTCAGGAGGCTGAGAGCTGAGGATCACGGTTCAAAGCCAGCCCAGGCAGGAAAGTCCATGAGACTCTTATCTCCAATAAACCATTAGAAAGCCAAAGTGATAGAGTGCTAGCCTTGAGCTGAAGAGCGCAGGTACAGTGCCCAGGCCCAGAGTTCAAGCCCCAAGACCAACAACAACAACAACAAAATTCTGGGATACAGGTGTGTTCAGATAGAAGCTAAGTGGCATACTGTGAGATTTCTGAGTGCAAGGACTGCACTAAGGTAACTGCTTATTTCTCCTTCCTGTACTAGTTAGGTTTCAGCTCCATGAAGTCATTCAGGGGTCCACATTACGTTATTTTATTGCCTTGTGGGAAAGCGAGGGTCTCTCCCCAAAGGGATTCCAGTTGCTCTGACCTCACATCCAAGTATTCTTCTAAGTGTAGTGTTGGACTTGATCACTTCTACAGACAGAGCCACCCCTGTGAGAATAAGATCCCTTGAGGACTTCCCCACTCCCAGCCTGGCCAGGACCTCATTCTCTCTTTCTCCTTCTACTTCAGGTTCTATGATGAGATCAGGACGCCCCTGCTTTCCGACATCCACATTGACTATCCCCCTGCCTTAGTAGAGCATGCTACCAAAACCCTGTTCCCCAACTACTTCAATGGCTCTGAGATTGTCATTGCTGGGAAGCTGGTGGACAGGAAGTTGGATCAGTTGCATGTGGAAGTCACTGCCAGCAACAGTAAGAAATTCCTCATCCTGAAGACAGACGTGCCTGTGGAGCCTCAGAAGGTAGGGAATGACATCACAGGAAGCCCTAGGCCCAAGGGTGACGGTGAAGAGGACTCCAACCACATCGAGCGTCTCTGGAGCTACCTCACTGTGAAGGAGCTGCTGAGCTCCTGGTTGCAGAGCAATAACAGGCAGGAGAAGGAACAACTAAGGCAGAAGGCCCAGGCTCTGGCCATGAGCTACCGCTTCCTCACCCCCTTCACCTCCATGAGGCTGAGGAAGCCAGACCTTCACACAGACACACTGGATGACCCCCGAGGCATGTCTGCAGCGACAGGGCCTGAAACGGTGGTGCAGAGCCTGCAGGGAACGGGCATGCAGCCAGGTAATGCGGACCTGATGCCAGTGAGCCTTGCTGTCGGGTTTAATGCCTTCTAAGGCCATGGTAGCAGGAAGATGTATTACTACTACTACTACTACTACTATTATATCATCATCATCATCATCATCATTATTATTATTATGTGTTAATACTAGGGCTTGTATTAAGGGCCTGGGCACTGTCCCATAAGTTTTTCACTCAAGGCTGGTGCTCTACCACTTGAACCACAACTTCCCTTCCGGCTTTTTGGTGGTTAATTAGAGACTTATGGACATTCCTATGTGGGCTGGCTTTGAATCATGATACTCAGATCTCAGCTTCTTATATTATTATTTTTAAGTGTATACTTCTTTATTTAGAGAAATAGGGTTTTAAAACAATCATATTTAAAAGAAATCCACATTTTCACATTCACTGTCAGTGAGTCCCTGACAGGCAAGGACTATTATTTTTTATAAACAGGAACCCTAGAGGCAGTGCATAGCCTTCTGGAACTCTCTTAGATTATTACACTTGTTATAAACTAGCTCTCAAGAACAATGACAAAAATGGAAGCTGGCTGAGAAATGTTGCCCAGTGAAGTAGGCACATCCAATCAACTTCAGCCACAATAGAGGATGCAGAGATGAATAAACACACATGTTCGCTTTTCAGTTTCTTATATTTTAACTTTTTCAGAATTGCATTGCTGTGCGTGCATGCTAGAGGAAGGGTGTGAGGAGCAGATTCTGGATTTATGGAGCCTTGAGAAGCAGTCCCAGTCTCAGTGACACCTGACAGGAGAACCATCTGGGAAAGGGACAGGAGAATGGCAGCTGTGACAAAGCAGAGTCTTTGGTTCTCAGTATGCATGTGTGGATAGTAGCAAGGGTTTGTGTGTAGCACTGCTAGGGGGTTCTGTGAAGTGTCCATTTCCTAGAGCAGGGGACTGGAGCAGCCGGGTCTTCTAGGCCAACTTCACACAAATGCTGTGTGGGTCGTTCCTACCCTGCCTGCGCACCTCTCTCCTCCAGTCAAATATGCAGTCTTAGGCAATACCAAGAATCCTACAATTATCAGATGTCCTCTCTGACCTATGAGAGGTTAGACCTGGAAATGCATCGACAAGTTCAGACCCTAATGTAGAGGGGGCACACAATCCCTTGGTGTTTTTAAAGAGAGTAGAGCTTGACTTGGCAAAGCCAGGGGGCTTTCATTCTGGTTAAAATCAAGCTGCAGGAGGCTGTTCCTTCCCGTCTCAAATCCACGCAACATCCAGGAATAAGTGACTTTTTGAGAAATGTCTTGATTATATGTCCACAATTCAACTCTAATGCTAGGACAGATCCAACACAAATGATATAAGACCCAAAGACAAGTAAATAACTCATTGATTGCTCAAATGAGCTTTTTGGTTTGGGTTTTGTGTTTTCATGTTTTGTTTTGAGACAGAGAGCCTCACTGTAAAGCTCAGGCTAGCCTCAAACTTTTGCTTCAGCTGGAATTACAAGTGTGTCCCACACATGAAAGGAGTTTTCTGAAATAAGATTTTCCTGAAGCATCAGTGATCACACAAGATAATTCTTGGCTTTCTTTAAGCTCTGATGATGTTTTAATCGTCCTTTGAAATTGTTGAAGGTTTTTTGATTCTTCAAGTTAGTACAATATTTCTAAAAGCATCTATAACCCACTCATGTCAACTTGATCCTCCTCTTCAATAACAACAGTGTCCTCTTCCTTCTCCTTTTTAGAACCTTCACTCAAGAAGCCACATGACCCAAGAATTAAAATCTCTAAAACCTCAGGTAATTAGAGGCATATGGCTGTAAGAATGGGAAGAAAGGGGTATTGGGGGAGGAAATGATCAAGACTTAGCTGAAACCAGTTCAAATATATCTCTCAGAAAAAAAAAAGTGTCACATTCCTGGCATATATATTCCTGTGCTAGGAAGATCATCGCTAAGCTAGTGCATCTACACTGTGGAGACAACACCCCCAAGCAGCCTGGAAAGAACCTGGGACAAGAAGAGATAGGGTGCAAGCATACTTGGAACAGTATTGAGCTTAAAAAAGATGTTATAGGATCCCAGTATCTGGTGTCACATTTTCTTAAGTGGTGTTAGGAAACACAAGTATCTGGAGTGACAGGCTGGATTTTTCATTTTGGTTGTTTTTGAGTTCTTGACTTGAAGAAGGAAAAATCAGGTTAAAAATCCTCCTGGGATTATCGTTAAAATCTGGCTGGAAAAGCAACGTACAGGGGCTGGGTTTTATTCTTCCAGTATCTGCATCTTCCCTTCTAAGTGTTTAGTGTTGCCTGTCTCTTGATGTACTGTACAGTAAGTTCATAAAGGGAATGTTCTTGGGATGAGCCATGGTGGGGAGGCGGGGACTCAGTCTCCATGGTCAGAATGTGATTTCTTTCTCCACATGTGCTTTGTGGAATGCAAGCCAACCTTCCTTTTGGATACTTCCCGCAGTAATGACTTTTGGACTGTACTTCACAGTTCTGGAAAAAGCAACATTTTCCCTTGTAAAATATGTGGATGATTTGAGCAGAAGTGGTGTGGTTAGTAATTCTCGGAGAACTGTCAGATAAATTATTCAGAGAGCCAAAACTATAGATGAGAACTTTGTCTCCCCTGGGTGTTATCTTTCCCCCTATCACCAAAAGACAGATTGTATTATATTTCTTCATTCACAGGGAACTTGTGGAGCTAAGGTGTTCTTCCAAGAGACTCCAGGAGTAATCAGTGGTTTCAGCAATTACAAGACATGAATTAGCTTGAGCAAACTGAGCAAATGGAGTTTCTCCTGACCCAACGCTCCCCACCCCACACTTCTGCACAGACATATTTATACATTAGAGGCATTCTGGAACTTGTTCTGTTTGGCATGTAAACCTCCCATCTAATAACAAAATGGAAGTGAAATATTGGGAAATATCTGGTGTATGTAGAAAGAGGTGAAGCTGTCCTTCTTTATCAGAGAAGAGACAGAATCAGGGCCAGATGAATTTCATGGTCTCATCTGTGTTGGAAAATGGAAACCAATAGTTGGTATGACACAAAGGGCCCATGTCATCATTGATTGTGCTACATGATTTTCTAGTAATTTTTATGTCCTGCTTGTTGCTGCCTTGAAATAGGAATGATCATTAGTGGCTGAATGAGGACTGCATATGGCTGCTGCTATGAATGTTTGTGAGACTGTCTATGGTTTCCTGGGAACAAAGTAGGAATCCTCATTCTCTATTTTTCAGTAGTACTGGGAATTAGACTCAGGGTCTCATGCTTGATAAGCAAGTGCTCTACCACCCAGGTCATGTCCCAGCACTTTTGCTTTAAGTTATTTTTCAGATAGGGTCTCAGACTATGATCTACCTATCTCAGTCTCCTGAGTAGCTTGAGATTACAGTCATGAACCATATATCTAGCTTGTTTTTGGAGATTGTGGAGGGATTCTCATTCCCTTTTACTTTTCTGCAGGTCAGCTTTGACCCATAGTCCTCCTATCTCTTTCCAAGTATCTGGAATTACAGGCATATTCCTGGCTTGTCCTCTAGTTAAAAGACAGAGTCAATGACATGGAGAAACCACGTAGAAAATAGAAAATTGTGGACTCAGTGGTAGTTGAGAGCATTTGGTGGTATTTCTCTTCCCTTTTTATATACCTCTTGCCTCTCAAAGCTTAGGTGTCAAATGTTTAATTTTGTTTTGATGAAAAGACCATTGTCCTTGAATTTAGAAGACCTGAAGTCAACATTTACTTTACCATGTAACTTCCACACATCTTCTGCATTTAAAAATCAGGGATACAATTCCTATGGGATTGTGGTTAGAATTCAATAAATAATCCATGTGAAAATAGAAATCAGTACTTACACTTAGAAGGCAGCCAATCAATACGTGTCTTTTTCTCTCCTTTCCTTTCCCTTCCCATCAGTGGATGGAGATCCTCATTTTGTTGTGGACTTCCCCTCGAACAAACTCACTGTCTGCTTTAACATTGATGGAGAGCCCGGGGACATCCTACAGCTAGTCTCTGATCATATGGACTCTGGTAAGTTCTGAATGAGGACCCGGGAGGAGTTATGCCATCCTCTGCCCTGCAAATGAATGGTCAGTTCATTAGAGATGTGTCCTAGATGCTCAGAGAAGATTCTAAGTAATGACTGAGAGGACACCAAATGGTTCCTGGACCTGGGGTCAGACAGACACATTCAGACCCATGCCTTATAATTTGTGTGGCTTGGGCACATACCTTAGGAACTATAGTGCTCTCGTGAGAAACAGAGGTAGTAATGAGGATGATTCTGTTGGTCTCATAGGGCTATATCCATTAAAATAAGGAATGAACATGGAAAAGTTTCATAAGCACCCAGTGCTATAGATATTCATGACATATTGTCACTGTCCTTCCATCCAGTAGAGAGCCAGAATCCTAAGTTTGGGATCTCAGTTACTTTGTGACTCAGATGAAAAGCTCAGATGTTAACCATACAGCTCTACATGCCATGAATATGTACAAAAGGAGCTTGGTCCTGTGGGTCTGTATGGGGGGAGAAGAGGAGGAAAAGATTGAAGACAGAAAATGCTCTTGAAGTCCAATGCAGGTATCACTGATGGGGGACCATGTATGGACAAACACACAGCACAGCTGTGAGGATAGCTTTGGAGGAGACCTTCTGGTATGTCTCCGTGCTAAGAGGGTCAGGTTGCAGAGACTGACTCAGTGGGTGACATGTATGGATGGATGATGTTATTATATGAGGTTTGATCCTAGGATCTCCAGAATCAACCATATTGTTCTCTTGCAAATGTTTCTAATTTCCAAGGGTATAGAAAAGACTAGAGACTTAACTGTGGCCCTCCCTGGTTCTAACCATGACAGAAACCTTTAGCCAGAAAGTGCCGTTTTAATAACTACTGTTTTTTTCCCTTTTGCCCTCTGAGGAGTGACAGTCAATGGAGAGTTGATTGGGGCCCCGGCTCCTCCAAATGGTCACAAGAAACAACGGACTTACTTCCGTACCATCACCATTCTCATCAACAAGCCACAGAGGTCTTACCTGGAGATCACACCAAACAGGGTCATTTTGGATGGTGGAGACAGGCTGGTCCTCCCCTGTAACCAGAGTGTGGTGGTGGGGAGCCGGGGGCTGGAGGTGTCTGTGTCTGCCAATGCCAACATCACCATCACGATCCAGAGCACCATTGCCTTTGTCATCCTTATTCACCTCTACAAAAAGCCAGCACCCTTCCAGCGAAACCACCTGGGCTTCTACATCTCCAACAGTAAAGGCCTTTCCAGAAACTGCCATGGACTGCTGGGTAGGCAGCTCTCACCCTCACCTTGAATTTAGATGACAAGATGAGATTTTCCAACATGAAACCCCGCACTGCCATTGTTATTTGCTTGACTGAAAAACTCAGCAGGAATGTGGTCCTTACATGTACAATCATCCCTCAGTATCTGCTGGAGCTGTGGTCCCAGGATCCCTGAAAAATACCAAAATCTAAGGATACTTATGACTAAGACAAAATGATGTAGCTTTTGGGAAAAAATGCTACATACATCCTTTGGGGGTACTTTCATACCTGGTACCATGTCAATACTCTGCAAATTACTCTTATACTGTTACTGTTTAGGGAATAATGTCAAGGAAACAATTCTGTATATAATCAGTAGAGGTAAATTTTCCCCCAAGTATTTTCAATCTGCAATTTCCTGACCCCACAGATACAGAATCTGTGGCTATTAAAGGCTGATGTCTGAAGCCTAGCACCCAAACAAGTGGATACCTTTCCTACAAGACATCTGCATTGCTGTGACCAGCAGGCAGGCCACGCTGGCTGACTTTTTTTAACATGCAATTTCATGTGGGCGCCTCGCCCAGAAGTAGCCAGCAAGTCATTGCCAGGGCTCTATTTAGAAGGCAGGATTTCCTGGCACTTGACCTAGGTACATCTTGTCTGCCTGACTGCCAAGCACGAGCTCCATTTTATAGCTGTACATCTGTGCTCCTTTGACCTGAGCAATGTCCTCACTTAGCCTGGAGAAATCTGGGGCTGAGCATTAGGAATGAAGGGAAACAACTGCTTTCCATACCCCACCCTGGTAGACACATCACCTAGATTGTGTGAAGAGTACCCATAACCAGGGAGGAGAGGGGAAACACCTGACCCTAAGCTCTAGTCATCTGTGCCCTGTTGTCCTGGGTCAGTAGAAGACTGCAGTGGTTTCCATTTGTTGATTAGGGGAATGCCCTGTATTAGCAATGAGGAAGAAGTGGTTTCCAGAAGTGCTGCACCATTGTGAGAAGCTCAGCTCTCTCCTCTTGCCATGCCCAGGGTCCATCACTGGGCTGAAAGATGTATGAATGCCTCTGTGCCTCCAGAAAGAATCCCAGCCAGACTGTATTAGTGCAAAGCCTTCACAGCATCGATACCATTGACGCTAGATTGCAATCATCTGTCTTTAACACCAATGTCTTTTTTGATCCTGCCAGGTCAATTCCTGAACCAGGAGGCCAAACTCACAGAGGAATCTACAGCATACAGCAGAAATCATACCGTCAATCCTCTCCACCCTCAGGCAGGAGGAGGAACATCCGAAACTGTTCTAAAGGTGAAAGGGCACCATGTCCCAGTAGTCTGGAAACAAAGGAAGATTTACAATGGGGAAGAGCAGATAGACTGCTGGTTTGCCAAGAACAATGCAGCCAAGCTGATCGATGGGGACTATAAAGACTACTTGGCAGCTCATCCATTTGACACAGAAACGACATTGGGGATGTCCAGGAGATCTGAAACTGGCAGCCATAAGGATGGGAGTCCATGAAAGGGAGGTGACTTTGGGGACACTGCAGTGCATACAGCTCTTCTTGTTGCTTGGGTATGCCTCAGCTCTGCATTAAGAGGCACTGCATAGCCTTCCCGTGGTGGAGAGGAGATCTAATGTCTGCTTGAGCATGGAGTAGGAGCAGAAAGTTTGAGTGAATCTATTTCCTTCTCTTTCTTCTTCCTCTTCCTCTCTTCCCTCAGTTCCCCATTTATGGTAGAGAAAAATGATAATGCCAAGGAAAGAAAGCTCATAGTTAAAAGCAAGAGAATTTATATCTTCAAACATCTGGCTTGCCCATCTCATAGCTGATTAGAATTCTTCCTGGTGAATCAAGCTTGCTGCGAAATTTGCTCTGTAGAAATGGCCAAGTTTGGATGTTCTGTTTTGTGCCTTATGCCCACACATAGCAATCTCTCTTTCTAGTACTGTTTCATTTTCCAGATGTGTGGCCAACCTCTTCCTTCAAGGACCCTTCCCTGGAGTCCAGGCCACTGGTCATGCAAACAGCATATAAATTGGGTCATTGCAAATGATTGGCTCTTTTCTTAGAAGAGGATTTTTTTTTCTGCTGTGGAATCATGTCCTTAAAAATTATTTTTTCCTGGCCTGGGAAGGTGGCTCAGTGGTAGAGTGCTTGCCTTGCATGCCTGAGACCCTGGGTTCGATTCCTCAGCACCACATAAGCAAAAAAAAAAAGCTGGAAATGGCACTGTGGCTCAAATGGTAGAGCACTAGCCTTGAGTTGAAGAGCTGAGGGACAGCACCCAAGCCCAGAGTTCAGGCCCCACAAACAGACCCCCAAAACTTATTTTTTCCTTTAGAAATATTGGTTAAAAATAGAAAACTACATCCTAGATACCAATGTCTTTTCTAAGAGGCTTTGTAGAACACTTGACTTTGCTGGTAATTGTTCTCCAATTGATTTCAATAAGCTAAGTGTTTGTTTTTTGTTTTATTTTTGTCGGTTGTAGGGCCTGAACTCTGGGCCTGGGCACTGTCCCCCATTTCTTCAGCTCAAGGCTAGCACCCTACCATTGAACCACAGTGCCACTTCCGGCCTTTTTTTTTTATTTATGTGGTGCTAAGGAATCAAACCCAGGGGCTCATGCATGCAAAGCAAGCACTCTACCACTGAGCCAATTTCTCAGCCCAAGCTAAGTGTTTTTAATGAAAGTCACCCCATGTGGATGGCCATACTGCCTGGTCTTGGTGCTTGAGAGCAAGCCAAACTGAATGACAAATCTTAAGCAAGATGTTCTAAAGCCTTTCCCATAACTTTCTCCAGGAAATGGCTGACCACAGTGTTGATATGGGAGGTAGGGTGCACAAGTGAGCCCATCAACCTACCTATAGGAATTTTGAACCCACTTGTTTATTTTCAGCAAGGAGACTGCTTATGCATAGAAAATCTAAAAAGAGGGCTAGGAAGGTGGCTCAGTGGTAGAGCGCTTGCCTTGCATGCCTGAGGCCCTGGGTTCGATTCCTTAGCACCACATAAGCAAAAAGAAAAAAGCCGAAAGTGGCACTGTGGCTCAAATGGTAGAGCGCTAGCCTTGAGCTGAAGAGCTGAGGGACAGCGCCCAGGCCCAGAGTTCAGGCTCCACGACCGGACCCAAAAATAAATAAATAAATGAAAATCTAAAAAGACTTCCCACATCTCAGATGCCCAAAAGCCAGGAAATCAGAGTGAGCAAAGGGCTTTGGTTCTGGAACTTGCACAAATCTGATCTGTTAGGAAAAGATGAAAATAAAGGGGAGGGAGAGGGCTTCAAAAAGTCAATGAATGATGACTTTATTTTTTAAAATGAGGCTGCTGATGGTCCCTCGGCCTCCATTCTCGCCCTCTTTCCTGGTCACTGCTTTGCTGTGTCTTCTCAAAGCCATGTGTGAGGTGCCTGGTAGGAAGCAGATGGACCCCGGGTTTGGTGGGGCCAAGCAGCAGGAAAAGCAAGAGTGTGGTCAGCGGAAGAGTATTCTGATGTGGGCCAGAGAGGAAGGCTTTCGAGCTGTCCTCACTTGTAGCTTTTACCCTTGCAAAATGCCAGGCAGCTTCTCCATGGAATGAGAAGGCATGCTTAGCACTTGGAGAGAGATCGGCACTGAGAGAATTGTTTATCATGCTTACCTTCCCGTGGGAAGCATGGGAGCAGTGAATGACCTCCACATGTTCTTGCTGGACCCAGCAGCTTGGGAAGCCAGTTAGGGCTGGATGTCTGTGGAATCTTTCTGAGTCTCCATCTCTGTTTACTGGGTGAAGCCACCAGGACATGGCCCATCAGCCCATCCTGTCCTCCCAATCTCAGTTGTCTGTTTTCATGCCAAAAGTTCGAAGATGACCATCCCATACTGCTGACAGATGTTCCATATTTTAGGGCTCAGAGAAAGGAGGAAATGGATCCAGAGATAGCCAGTTCTGGGCCTGGTCTGGCTCCCTGGGTCATTCCTATTATATAAATCTCAGCTGGGCAGATAGGCAGCCCTGCAGCTGAGAGGCCAGTCCTCTAAGGCACACTTGAAGCAAGGATATGTTGTTCCAGGTGTTGGCCTTGCTCTGTGGGAGAAGGATATTATTAGTCAAAATTAGTTACTATGATTCCACTTCTACTTCAATAGGGTATCCATTAATAGCTCTTAAATTCAGAAAAAAAGTGAACCAAAAAAGTATCAAAGACGATGTTTTATTTTAATAAGTTCTGTGTTTACTTAAGGCATAGACTACTTTTCTTTTACCTGTCCTGTGGTTGTAAATCTCCTCTCCAACCCTTTGCTCTCTCACTTTTCAAAAAAATTGTTAAATTTTCTGTTTTAGTTGTAAACATATCTGTGAATACTGAGTCCCATTCCAATGTTATACTAGAGACATTTTCATTGACTGAAAAATGGAGTGGTGTTTTTTTTTAATCAGTCCTGTGTGTTCTGGCTAGTAAGCTGTCTAAAGCAAATGCACAAGAAAGAATTCTCAGTGGGGAAAGTGAGGCACAGGGCAATTGAGTGATGTCCCTAAATTTCATAAAAGGATTAGAGCAGAGCTAAGATAAATCAGTAGGATTCATCATGTAGCTTTGACATTTTACCATCTGGTTAATCATTTATTTTCCTTAAGCATATATACCACACACACACACACACACACACACACACACACACACACACACACACACACACACACACACATTTAGTGTATATACACTAAATGAGTAATTGAAAGGAATTAAGAAAACAATTTGAAATTAGAGTCACTAAATCTCATTGGTATCATCATAGCTAATGCTAATGTGTCATAAGGGACTAACTGGGATCTTGAGCTAGCCATTTCTCTGGCTTCCAAACACCTCCCTGTCCGATGAAGAAAAGCCTTTGAGTAGGTCACCTTTAAATGTCTACTCATTACAAGCTTCATGTTTCCACAAATAATATAAACAGTCCCCACACACCCCTGTAAGGTGCTTTGTCTCCCACCATCTGACTCTTTGATAATTTACCATTCAAGCCACAGAGAGGGGGGCAATTGGGAGAATTAATCATTCCAGTTCTCTGTCAGAGCCAGGCAGCCATCCTGAGGATGAAGGGAACCAGGAATTGGACAAGAGTGCCTTTTTCTTTCCCATCAGGATTAATAGTCAATATGTACTTGAATGGGTATTTTAGAAGTGGGCTAGGAACAGAACTGTTCCTAATTCGTATCCTCCCAAAATTCACATTAAAGCCTAAATTCCCAATGGGAGAGTGGGACCTTTTGGTCCTGAGGACAGAGTTTACTTAAATGGATTAGAACCCTTAGAGCAGAATCAGGGCAATGATAAACTAAACTCTCTTCTCTCTGCTGTGTAAGCACAGGAGATAGCCATGTGTGAACCAGGAACTGGTAACAGACACCAAATCTGTTCTCATCTTGATCCTGACCTTCCCAACCTCCAGACCTGTGAGAAATAAATGTTTGTTGTTTATGTCCCTAGTTTATGATAGTCTAACTATATCAGGCTGATTAAGACACAAAATCATTCCAACTATGAACTCTTCTTCCTTTCTTTCATTTTCCCAGAATATATACAGGCAATGTTGTTATTCAAATTTCAAGGACTCTTGGAACCCTAAGAAACACAATCCAGCTAAGATAAACAACAAAATAAAGAAACAACACAGCTAACCAAATACTGAGACATGTAACTTCAAATATTTGTTTTAAATAGTAAGTAGAGTGCAAGAGAGTTCATGTTTCAAGAGACATCTTTCTTAAACAAAAGTTTGTAAGAAAATGCTGTCTAAAAACAAACAATGTGGTATGTTTATTTCTTGAGAGAAAATGGAATCGGGGCTACTGAGAATAAAACTTGATGATTCGAATGGCATTGCTTGTTTGTAGGAATTTATGAGTTTCAGTCTTGAACTGCATAACTACATTCTTTCACAATGGACCAGATATATGTGGTCCCATAAAATTATAATGGAGCTGAAATTTTTCTGCTGCCTAGTATTTTTGGCTGTATTTCTAAAAATGTTTAGATAGGTCTACAGACAACAAACAGCATGTTACAATGGTACAAGGTTGTATTCTAGACATAACAGGATATTCTATGTAGCACCATGTATAATAATAAACAGTACTGGCTAGGTTTGCCTATGTATCTCTATTATGTTCACACAATGACAAACCCACCTTATAGCTAGTTTCTCCGGTGCATGCCATGGTTAATAAACACAGGATGGACGTAAGATGATTTGTAAGCAGCATACTTGGAGACCAGTATTAAAGGAAGAAAATATGGCAGAAAACAGCAGATTTTCAGCACCCATTGTCTGTGCCCTTATAGATATATATGTAATATATGGAAAAGTCCTGAGCCCTGATGCATTAGTATGTAGGGACTCTGGAAGCCAAACTTCTATCACTTTCTTACTGGATCACTCGTTTGCACACATTGCCTGTCGTCTTGCTTGGTGAGTTTTTCAGTGTGAAAGTTTTTCTCAGGCATATATTCTGACCCTTCCTTTGTTGCCACTTTAGACTAGTCCACTGCTGGAGTCAGACTCAGCTTGTCTTTACCACGTGCATGGAACCATATTTTAGACAATGCCTTACATCCCCATGTTCAATTCTGGCTGCCTGTTTACAGCCTCTACTGTAGACTCTGGTGGCCTCTTCCTTTTTCTATTTTTTTTAAAATAAAATGTTATATTAGCTTGGGGCTGGTGGCTTAGGTCTGTAATCCTAGCTACTCAGGAGGCTGACATCTGAGGCTCATAATTCAAAGACAGCCCAGGCAGGAAAGTCTGTGAGGCTCTTATCTACCATTAACCACCAGGAAAACAGAAGTGGAGCTGTGGTTCAAAGTGGTACAATGCTAGCCTTGAGCAAAAAAGCTCAAGGACAGTGCCCAGTTCCTGGGTTCAAGTCCCATGACTGACAAAATAACAATAATAATAATAATAATAATAATAATAATAATAATAATAATGGGTCCTTTTACTTCCTTTTGATGATTCTTATTTATTCTCCTTTGATGAGTTTCTTCTCACTAACTCCTGGATTGAAGCTCTTCTCTTCTATCATCCCTTCCTTAGTAACCTTGCTCACTTCATGGTTTCCAGGAGGACCTCTGCATACAAAGGTGGCTCCTATGTGTGGACATGTCTTTCTGGCCTTATACTTGGGAATTGAGCAAACTTCCTATCATTAAAGTATCTACACAGATATGGGTATTTGAGACTGGAGATCTGGGAGGAAAGGAAGGAGAAATTCCAATCCTATCCTTTGTTCTTTGCTAGGGTTTGAAATTGAAACCCAGTGTCTCAAGCTGGCTAGCCAAGAACTGTACCACTTGAACTATACCACCCAGAATTTTGGTTTTGAAGTACAGTCTCAGGCAGGCCTCAAACTCTTGATTCTTCTGCTACTTCATAGCTGGGATCACAGGCCTACACCACCAAGCCTAGCTTATTTTTGATGTTACAAGTAAAGTTGAAAGTATGTGTGTGGGGGGAGGGGGAATCTATTTCACAGAAAGCCAACTTCCAATTAATTTTTATTGATTCAATGTTGTTCTTGAAAAGTCTTAATTAATTGCATTATTTTTTTTCAAAACAACAGCTGTGTTTGTGCAAAAGAAGACCCAATGTGCTCACTTTATTGGTATGCTCATTAAATAATATGATTGAGCTGTTGGCATATGTCTATAATCCTAGCTACTCAGGAGGCTGAGATCTGAGGATTGCAGTTCCAAGCCAGCTGGGGCAAAAAAGTCCATAGATTCTTATCTCCAAAAAACTACCCCCCAAAAGCCAAGCAGCACTATGGCTCAAGTAGAATGCTAGCTTTGAGTAAAAGAAGCTAACAGGGACCAGCCCTGAGTTCAAGCCCAGAACTAGTACACACACACACACACACACACACACACACACACACACACACACACACACACACACACACACACACACACACACACACAAATTATCTTGAACTCTGAGTGTGAATTTTATTGTAAGTTATAATTTAGTGTGCTTTTCTTTTTTTTTCTTACTGTCGGTATTGGGCTTGAACTCAGGGTCTGGGCTATGTTTCTAAGCTTTGCAGTTCAAGGTTAGCACTCTACTACTTTGAGCCACAGTTCCCATTCCAGTTTTCTGGTGGTTAATTGGAGATAAGAGTCTCATGGACTTTCCTGCCCAGGCTGACTTTGAACTGTGATCCTCAGATCTCAGCCTCCTGAGATCTGAGATGTGAGCTACCAGCACCTGGCTTTTTAGTGTGCTTTTGAAATAAAATTTATAGGAAATGTATACAAGCAAGGTAAAAAATACAACACTTCAGATTCTTGAGCATCAGTGAAGCCTTGAATGGGTAACCACATACCCATGTATTTTGTTAATGGAGCTCTGTTTTACAGTCTCTGATCTTTTGGGCACAGAGTTAACAAGATTCTATAAATGTTAAAAAGTAAGCAAAAGTAAACAGAAGATCACCAATGCTGAAGTCCAGCTTCAATTCTGAAGGTCCATATGGAAAGTTACAGAAGAAACAAACTTTTCCACTGAAAGGCAAAAATAATTTAAGACAGTGTAGGCTACAGCCTAGGAAAAATCTAAAAACTAAAAGTCCTAGAACTTTTAGGCACTTACTTACCCTTTCATTTTTTTTCATCCACCTATCTGAAAAATCAAGGTAGAATATTTTTAGAACTTATAAAGAAATCATAAAATAAAACTTTATTCATTATTGAAGGACAAGAGCATCTGTCATTCACACAGTTTTCATGATAGAGGAAGTATAACAAAACAGACACATTAACTTATTCTTCAAGAGTAATTATTTAGGGCTGGGAATGATGACACACATCTAAAATACTAGCTGCTTGGGAGACAGAGGTAGCAAGATCATAGTTCCTGACTGGCCAGGGCTGAAACATGCAAGACCTTATCTGAAAACAACTAAGATTAATAAAGGATGAAGGTGTGTCTCAAGTGGAGGAGAGTGATTGGCTAGCTGGCTAGCAAGTGTAAAGATCCTGAGTTTAACATCCCAGGACCATCCCCTGAAGAGTAATATTTAATGAGCATTAAGTATGTGAAGATGATAAGATGTCCTTTCTTTTTTTATTGTGAAAATACCATACAGAGGGGTTACAATTACATGGGCAAGATAGTGAGTACATTTCTTATCAAGCGTTGTTGCCTCTTCCTTTGTTTCCCCTTCCCATCCCTTCCCATCTCCCCCACCCCTCCCGCCACACCTCCCCCCTCCCACCAAAGTTGTAAAGTTCGTTTTTCCACATAACGATTTGTACATCTCATTGTTGCAATGGGTCCACCTGTATCCCTATTTAAACAATTTGTTTTTTCCCTTCCCCTCCACAAATTATACCAACATCAAATACAGTGAAAGCAGGGGTATACCTTGGTGGAGGGACATAAAAAGCAACAAAGAAATCATCTTATAAATATCTTAGAATATCATCTATAAATCATCTTAGAAACAATTGCATCTCACAGGAGGCCTGGAGACCACGGGCCTACTCCAAGTTTTCTTTCTGTTTGTTTTTTCCTTAGGAATAACATCCTAAATCCAGGAACCAGCAGCTCACACCTATAATCATAGCTACTCAAGAGGATGAAATCTGAGGGTTGAAATTCAAAGCCAGCCTGGGCAAATAAATCTGAAAGATTTTTATCTCAAATTAAAAATTGGAACTGGAAGCATAGCTTAAATGGTAGAATGCCAGCAATGATCAAAAGAACCAAGGGAGAGCGCAAAGCCCTGAGTTCATGCTCCAGTACCAGTACAAAAAGAGAGAGGGATGGAGGGAAGGAGAGAAGGCAGGAGAGAAGGAGAGAAGGAAGGAAGGAAGGAAGGAAGGAAGGAAGGAAGGAAGGAAGGAAGGAAGGAAGAAAGGAAGGAAGGGAAGGAGGGAGGGAGGGAGGGAGGGAGGGAGGAAGGAAGGAAGGAAGGAAGGGAGGGAGGAAGGAAGGAGAGAGGGAGTGGGAAAGAAGGAAGGAAGATGGGAGGGAGGACATCTTAGGAAACATCTTGAACTCAGTAGCTTCCTGAAACCGATCTCTTTAAGAAGGAGGTACAACTGAGCGCCTGTGGTTCATGCCTATAATCCTAGCTACTCAGGAGGCTGAGATTTGAGGATCATGGTTCAAAGCCAACTTGGGCAGGAAGGTCTGTGAGACTCTTATCTCTAATTAACCACCAGAAAACCAGAAGTGGCACTGTGGCTCCAGTGGTAGAACACTTACCTTGAGCTGAAGAGCTTAGGGACAGCGCCCAGGCCCAGAGTTCTAGCCCCATGATCACCACCACCACCACCACCACCAACAACAACAACAATAGCAAAAAAGGATGTGGAAACACTTAACAGAGCTGGGATGCAGGTTATAAAGTCAACTGGAGGTTAAACATAGAAACAGAGACAAAACTCATATGTGTAATGAGTGAATTTTAAATGTCACTTTTCTTCTTGGGAGAGGCCTAGACAATGCAGCTAGTAGGGCTGGGAAGGTGGCTCAGTGCTAGAGTGCTTGCCTTGCATGCATGAGGCCCTGGGTTCGATTCCTCAGCACCACATAAGCAAAAAGCAAAAAAAACAAAACAAAACAAAAGACAATGCAGCTAGTGACAAGATTAATGAGCCAGCTGGAAAGCCTCAGAGCACCTGATGGAGACAGAATCAGGTTCAGGAGGTGAAGGCAGGCAGAACTTCCTTTTTCCCTGTCACAGACTGGCTGCTGAGCCAGGGAACATGTCCTCCTTTGGACAAGTCTTAGGAGTTTTTGCTGAAACACCATCTCCTTACCTTTTCAGGCTGTGTCCTGAAACTCCTTCTGCCTTCACCTCTGCAGTGTTGGGAATATATGTGTGTACTACCACATCTGGCTAGTCTGTAGAAGTGTTGAAGGGAGTAGGAAAAGTAGGAGGTGAATATAGACTTGAGATGGAGCCACAGGTAATGAGAGTGAGTGCCAATGGCTGCAGAGAAGATGAAAACTCAAAGGAAAATAGTTGAAGAAATAAGTTCCTAAATGTCAATCTCCCTGGCATGGGCTCGATCACCAGAGCTCACTCAGATGAGTGGTACAAAATCAGATTGGGAATCCCCAGATTTAGGAAAGGTAACCCATTTCTGAGGATCTGCTGAAGGTCCCTGATTATGATTTCCCAGGGAAAGTAGGTGGATTCTAGTCCCTTGCTCCATATCTCTTTCCTGGGAGAGGGCAGGTTCAATTGCTCTGTTGGTTTGCTCATTCGAGTCCAGTAATTCTGGCTGCTTCCACTCCTGGTGATTTGGTTCAGGAGTTTGCCGTGGAAGGGGAAGTTAATGAAAGAAGCAAGTAGACAGCTAGGCATGGTAGCTCATGTCTATAGTCCTATCTACTTGGGAGGCAGAGATCAGGAGGATCATAGCTCAGAAACCATTCGCAAAACCCAAGGTCAGCTATGCCTGAGAGCATATGCCTGTCATACCCTCTCCCCCCCCACCTGCTACTCGAGAATCATAAATAAGTGGATCATGGTCCAGGCTAGATGGACCGTAAGTGTAAGACCATATTTGAAAATTAATGAAAGCAAAATTGGTGGGCAGTTTTGGTTCAAGAGACAGAATACCCGCTTAGCAAGTACAAGATGCTGAGTTCAAAGAACTCCAGCATCACAACAACTAAGGTCACTAATCAGCTGTTGTTCAAAGTGGCAGAAAAGAACGTTGACACCGGATGCTTCAAATCTCATATACCCTAAACATCTCAAACCAAATCTAGAGATTTTCTCCTTCCAAAGTACAAGCTAACCTCCAGGTGAAGGACTTTCACCATGCCATCTTTTTACCAAAACTACCCACAGCACATTCCAGAAGCAGCCGAACTCAGAGGGCGGCTTCATAGCCCTGCGTCAAGATGTAACCCTAATTCATACAGCAGAGCCCTTGAATAACCCTCGCCAACCATGGTGCCCCCACATACCAGTCCCTTTTAGCAAGCAGAGCCTCATTCTAGGCACAATACCTAGGATTGTTTCTGGGTTTGTCTCCTTTTTTTCCCCTACAATTCTTCAATTACTTCCCTCCCCAACACTTTAGCATTTAAGCCGCCACCATTCTCAAGACCTCCCTGTGAGGTCAGGGGAGGTGAGCCTCTTCTTTCTCATTTATAGGGTCACAGTGGGAGCTCCCCTTCCCCCCCTCCCCCGCAGTGACCCCCACTTGGCCACACAACCAGTTCCCAGCTCCATTTGGATGGTTTCTCCTAGAAGTAAACACCTTGGCGCCCCTCTTTAGTCTGGATGACTAGAATTACAGCTCGGTGCCCTGGGTAAGAAAGGGAGAGCAAACCCCAGCAGGTTAAGTAAGAAACCCATTCCTGTCCCCACACGGTAGGCCCCAGGTGGCTGTCGCTGGTCTGCTTGCTGAGAAAGAATGGAGCTTATTATGTAGAGGGTAGAGAGGGGGGCCGAGAGGTGTTAAGCAGAGAAAACGGGTTGAAATTCAAGTCGAGGCGATGCTGGCAGCCCGGCGCCTGCTGTTAGACAGTCCAGATGAGCTCTGATAAAGCTGGGGGAGGTGGGGGGCACTTTGCAACACCCCTCATGCAGGCCGGAAACTTTAGCACCCCGGGGACTGGGGAGGGCACAGGAGGAGCTGTGTGAGAAGATAGCGTTGGCAAGGGGGAGAGAGAGAGAGAGAGAGAGAGAGAGAGAGAGAGAGAGAGAGAGAGAGAGAGAGAGAGAGAGAGAGAGAGAGAGAGAGAGAGAGAGAGAGGCCAGCCTGCTAGTGCAGGGCCCCGCGGGGGGTCTGACCTAACAGGGGTCCTGTCCTGTAGGGCTCAGGAAGGGCCCACAGGGAAGGGGCTGTGGATTGACCACCATCCTGGGACACTTGGCTGCCAAGATCAGCTAGAGAGAGCCCTCGCTTGGGCTAGCCTAGTCAGCAGCCTTACAAATACTCTTTTGAGTTTTCCCTGTGCAATTTCGGGTGTTTGAGAGCGCACCCTTCGTGGTATTCAGATTTCTGGGGTAAGTCTCCATCGCTGTCTAGGAGCAAGGTTGTAACTATGCTTAATGTAACTGAACTGCACACTGAAGGGTAGTTGAGGCGGCTTGTTAGAGAAATGTCTGTATGTCATATATATTGATAACAAGAGTATTGCAAAAACCTGGAGGTAGAAACAACCCAAAGTCAATCCATGGGTAAATGGATAAACCAGATGTGTTGCATACATAGAAGCAGAGGACACCATGACAACACACTACAACATTTGACAAATCTTGAGGTGAGAAGGCTAAGTAGAATCAGCCAGTTGCACAAAGACAATCACTGAATGACTGACTTCCCATCTATCCCCAAGCGGTAAGACAGACAAGGAAATAGAGTGGTGGTTTGCCAGGAATTATGGGAAGGGAAAGGGGAGTTGTTTAGTGGGTACAGAGCTTTTGCCTTGCAAGATGAGCAAATTCTAGAGATCTATGGTTTGATCCTGTTACTTTGCTTACTTACCTTCAAATGAGAATATGTGCCAAGTTTAAGCCCCAGTACCAGCACACATGCACATGCACACGCGCGCACACACACACACACACACACACACACACACACACACACACACACATACACACAGAAAGTGGTTTATTTTTACATTATACTTCTGGCTTTTTGATGATTAATTGGAAATAAGAGTCTCAAGGACTTTCCTGCCTCCACTAGCTTCAAACCTCAATCCTCAGATCTTAGCTTCCTCAGTAGGCAGGATTGCAGGAGTGAGCCACTAGTGCACAGCTCACGACCAACCAAAAAAAAAAAAGTGAGGGAATTGAGAGTAACAGCAAAAATCAAGCCTCATAAATTACCCAACGATAAAATGATAGATTAAACTTATTTATGAGCATGGATGCAAATTTTTAAATTAAATATTACTTAACATACTCTACCAACGTTCAAAATAATACATAAAATGACTAAAGTCCATTAATGTTGTGCAGATTTTACCACGATTTTTTTTGTTTTGGATTTGTTTATATCCTCTGAGTTCTTTACTCAGAGGAAATCCCCAGAGCTGAGCAGTATGGAGAGTAAAGAGGGGAGGGCTGGGTATGGAGGGCAGGACCATGACCTGGGCTGTATTTCCAGGACCACCCAGCCTCTCCAGCAGTGAGTGGGCAGGGAGAGTCCCAGGGACTCTCAGGCCATTGAGGTTGAGGCTCAGGGTTTAGCTTGGCCCAGAAGCAGGGACCATTTGTCCAGACTGTGTGTGAATGAAGGAGGACCCCACTTCCTCAGCTTGGGGCCTTGAGCTTTAAATAGAGGTAATGTTGAACACTTCCTTGAAAGGTAGGGGTGAAATGAAAACATACAAATGCATTACAGAGCTGAAACTCCTCTTCAGATCATAGAAGGAAGCACCTAGCTTCTCTGTGGGATGAGGTGGATGTCTCTCCTCT
The DNA here is from genome assembly GCF_024711535.1 of Dipodomys merriami. Lineage (NCBI taxonomy): Eukaryota > Metazoa > Chordata > Mammalia > Rodentia > Heteromyidae > Dipodomys > Dipodomys merriami. The sequence continues at coordinate 377,454 of NW_027205603.1, read as the reverse complement.
CCTTCTCCTCTAATCATTACTCCATGTCACATTGTCACTATCCTTTTAGATAAGTCACTTGAATGCTGGCACATATGCCATGGAGGATCCTGTTTTAGATTCCCACTTTTCTGATCATGTCTAAAGAGCACCTGCACCAACATGTTTAAGTGAAGCAAAAGTTCCAATGGGTCTTTGTTGATGGGTTCCTGGGACTTTCTTTCACTGTCTGCAAACACATGGCAAAATCTAAACCTGGAGGAAAAAGCTTTCCAGTGGCTGGTCTTTGTCATCATTCAATATAGTCAAAACAAACCATTCATTGTTCAAATCAGTGTCTCTCCCATTTTATATCTTTGGGTTCTTTCCTTTCTTTCTCTTACCCCTTCTATTTATGATTTTCTCTTTTTTATTTTCCCTAAATAGCTATAAAATTCAACTTGTCAGGTTTTGAGAATAATGTATTTTCCATCACCATTCTCCCTCCTATCCTTCCTTATTTCCTTCCTTCCTTTCTTTTCCTTCCTTTCTTCTTCTGTTCTTTCCTTCCTTCTTTTCATTTATTTCTTATTTTCTTAATCAAGACAATATTCTCTCAGTTTCTGGGGCTGGAATTCTAAGACTAATGTACTGGAAGGTTTAATCCTCCTCTCCCTCTCCCTCTACCTCTCCTTTCCCCTTTTCTTTTCCTCCTTTTTTTTTTTTGGTGTCAGTTCTGAGGCTTGAACTCATGGCCTGGGCACTGTCCCTAGGCTTTTTCTTAAGGCTAGTGCTTTACCACCTGAGCCACAGTCTCACTTCCAGCTGTTGAGTGGTTAATTGGAGATAAAGGTATCAAGGATTTTCCTGCATGGAATTGCTTCAAACCATGATCTTCAAATCTCAACATCTTGAATAGCTAGGATTATAGGTGTGAACCACTAGCACCCATTAGTGGTTGAGGCCAGGTTTACATGATTACAGGTGGTCTCCTTTTCAACATGTGACCACATGGCTGTCCCTCAATCTATGTTGGTTGTGTCCTAATATCTTATTATTAAGGACACTGGTCACATATAGCCTACCTATATAATCTCTGAAGGCCCTTTTTCCAAATACAGTCACATTCTAAGGTACTAGGACTTAGGACTTTTAATACATTAATTTAGGGGACATGATATAACCTAGTACAGGCATATAGGGAATTATAACATTTCTCTCTATATACATATATATGCATACATATGTGTGTATTGTACAAAGATGTTTCTTTGTGATCTTTCCATATGTGCATATAAACTCACACTCTCTTTTACTCATTCTTATCCTATGCCTTTAAAAAACAATTTAAATAGGTTTCATTATTCTATTTTCACACATGCATGTGAATTACTTTGATCTCACTTGCTCCCCCCTCATCATCCTTAACATTCATCTTCCATTCTCCTAATGTTTTCACATACACCCCAAATAGTCCCCCTGTCTTTATTTTTCATTTTAATAAGATAACTGAGATGATCCTGGGTCCAAGTAAGTCTATGAGATGAGATTCAAAAGTTTCTTCTAAAATTATAGATGTGTTCAGATTCCTATTTGTGTATTTCAACAACTAACTGCTGGAAAGGAATTTGCTCTCTTTCATTTGAAGCTGGGCTGATAGCCTTCCATTTTTCACTACACACACAAAGCACAGTTTGTTTCCAACAGCAAAAATACATATTCTTTGTTTAAAAAATGAAAATCTTGGAAAAGATAAAGAAGACAGCGGGAATAGATTTCTTTTTTATTTTTCACTTGATTCAAAAGAATATTTTAGGTGCTTTACAAGGAAAACTTGTTTTCAATAGAGATCCATTTCCAAGGGATTATCTACAAGAAATAGAACACCTCATCTGACAGTTTGAGTAATCCAAGCCAGTAAATGGCAAAGAAAAGTCTTCTCAGAAGTGAGATTCAGGGTGGGGGTGGAGCTCAGTGGCTTTCCTAGCTTGAGTGATCTCCTGGGTTCACTCCTCAGTACTGCAGGAAAAAAGTGAGATTTAGCCAACATTGAGAAAGAGATTGAAATCCCAGTAGTCCAATATGATTGGATTGTCTCCTTATTACAGAAATCTGGGTCCAGGACCTCACTACTGAATGTCTAGCCCTCAAACTAGACAATGTGGCATCATATTGATAAGAGCACTCACTGAGCAATGGCAGACAGCTTCGTGGTCCTATCTGAACAATATCTGACTACTTGGCCTGGGAAAGTCATGAAACACCTTGAAAGCAGTACTCCTCATCTGTAAAATGCAGATGCCACTGGCTGTTCCCTGCTTGTACAGAAAAATCAGTGAATTAATGTAAGGAGGGAGCCTGATTTACCATATACTAAGTGTTCAAAAAAAGATGGCTCTCTAGCCAACACATGTTCAATGAGCTGGATTTCTGTCCAAAGCAAATGTGTGGAAGGTATTGAGTCATGACCAAAGCCTCTGGATAATGAGGCTTTCCTTTCCTGAAAGTATATAATAACAAGGGGTGATACGTTCTTTCCTGAGTAGCCATTTGTTTTGTTTTGATTTGGCATCTGATGCCATGAGCCTGCCTATCCCAGGCTATCAGCCTCTTAGGAAATGGGGGGCTGTGCAAATTGTGGGTGCATGGAGTAAGACTCATCCTATATACCTATCTTTCTGCTCTGCTGAGTGGGAAGGGTGAGACTCCCAGGTCCCTATGCCAGAAAGAGTTGGAATGTGCCTCTCGAGAGAATGGAAACACATATCTTCCTGCTATACCGAGAGCCGTGGAAGATACTCTATCCCCACATATTGTTCCAGATGATATTGTTGTTGACAGCAGGAGAAACTGAGATCCAGTGATAGGACTGAGTAAGCCTTTTGCCTGCCAATCAGCAGAGGTTAAAAAAATCTATCTAGCTCTGAAAAGAGTGGCTAAGAAGGCAAAGCTTGAGTGGGGAAATGTACCCCATCCCCTATGTCTACCTTGGGGTGCGCATACCTCAACCCTCTCTTTTGCATAAATGAAGACACTGAACTTTTACCTTAGTGTTGATCTAACAGCTGAAGCTTCAATAAAACCCCACTGAAAGACGTGGTACCTTCCAATCAGTAAGACTAACCTGTTTACTATAGTGATTTAAATGTGAAAAACAAAGTCACAAAGTTAAACAAGTCAGCTTTGAGGAAAATATTGAGCACATCATTGTCAAGGTTTTATGAGATTATTGCCAAAACAAACAGACAAGGAAGCACTAACGATCTAACCATGACTTAAGTTTAGGACACATTTAACTATCACACATCATTGTGTTCCTTGTGCATCCAAGTACTCCCACCTGGCTCTTCATGGGCTGTTTCACTGTTTCAGAAAGGACAAGCCAGTGGTGGGCACTGCTGAAACAGATGCTTCTCCCATCAACCTAGAGTTTCCGCACTGACAAGGCCAGCCTAGGGGGCCTTGGAGGAAAAAATTCAACCCCTCCTTAGCTGTCCCTGGGGCTCTCTCATTGTGCAATGAAACCTCTAAGCCCCCGCTCGGCTCTAAGGAATCTCATTCATCAGAAATCACTTTAAGGCTAGGCAGGCCTCTGCCTGGGCCACATGTGGGCAGATCAGATATCCGATGGCTGCTGAGGCGGTGAGCATACGCACAGAGACACATGTGGTGACTAGAGATTTCAGGAAAGAACCAGAGCTTTCCATTATCCTTGGGTTCCTGGGTAATGTAATCTGAAAATCAATTTTCATTAAACACAAGTGATACTAACACCTCTGACAGGTGGCATCTTAAGTGATAATTAAAAGCACATTTCCTGACGCTTAGCTACTATGAAATGCATCCCTATTTACACTCCAGAGTGAGGCCTCATGCTAAGCCCATGGGACCACCATCACCTCCCCTAGGAAGCTTCCTGGCTTCTGGATTGTCATTCACTATTTTAGCCTTGTTTGATTTACTCAAGTGAAATAGAACATGGCACGGGCACTTTCCCTTTCCAACTCCACCCACCGTCCTTCAAGGCCCCTCCACACATTGCCACAAGTCAATGAATGAAGGCTATCTTTTACCCTAATGTGGCCCACGACTCTAACCATGATGGAGTTTATTTATCCCCAATTATATCCCACTAAGTTTCACAAGCCCCCATCAATTAGGGAGAGACGTGGCTGCTGGGATGCAAAACCTTTCGTGCATATGCCACAGAGGGCAGAATCTCAGTGCTAGGAATCGGGAAGTGATAGGTGGAAACAGCGTCCTAGGAAAGTCTCAGAATTCTCACAATACATAACAGTTTTTAATTTTTCACTTTCAGTACTAAGATTCCCAATGTTATTTCAAAAACTTCCCATTTGGAACAATGTTAATGTTTAATATCTCCTTCTAGACAGGACTTACTCATCATTAAATCATTACTAATCATCAGAACAAACACTATGTCTCAATAATAAGCAATAGACCCAAAGAATAAAAATGTCTTATATGTGTGTATACATATGTTTGAATATATTTGTATATGTTTGTATATCTATGTATATAGTTATGACACATTATGTATATTTAGATATGCTTACATTATTACTAAGTACAAAAAAAAGTGTGGGCTTAAGATAACAGAGATTTATTGTCTTACTTAGACAACAATCTCTAGTGGCCCAAGTTTGAAATCAAGGAGGCCATGCTCCTTCTGAAATTTAAAGCCACTTTCTAAAATCTAGAACCACGCAAGTTAGCTCTTGCCAGTCCACTCTCCATGAGTGTAGTGCTTCCTCTCTTCCTTTCCACTCCCTGTATCTACTTAGATCCCACAGACACAGGAATCTGCAGCCCAAGCAACAGAACACCCAGCAAACTCACAAAAGCCCAATAGAATAGAGTAGAAAGGAGTTAGAGCGTGGGCAGTACTTCCCTCCTTAGATCTTGGGTCTGTGCTTGTGCTCATGCTTGATTTTAGCCAGGGCTAAACTTTCACACACACCCAACTCAGCATATCAGTCCCAAAGGGCCTTGATCACTTTCCAGCTTGACTAGCATCGTGCAGGGTAAACCATCCAAGCGGGTTGCAAACATGTGGGAAGACTGTGTTATGTAAACACAGCTCAGTGCCATAGCAACACATGGACAGCACCCTCCCCCCTGCAGCTGTGTGTGCACAGGACGTGACTGCAAAGGGCCAGGCACACGCATGGAGTGGCCCTCTGTGTCCTTTGTTTTCTGCAGATGCCAAGGGCTGTATCCATAGACACAGCCATAGGAAATAAAAAAGAGTGAGAGCCATAGCTTCATCCAGTTCTGTCTGACTGAACTAAATATATAGATTTGTCTTTTAGATAAGGAAAAGAATCTATGTCAAACTGTCTTCTTGTTCCTTGCATGTGACATTATCGAGTCACTGCCACTCACGGACTTGCTAAGTAAGTGTGACATTGTATGACATGCCATGGAGCTTTCTAATCAGACATCACCATCTCTGACTTCAATGAGTTTGTCTGTAGAGGTATAAAATATCACCCAGAATGGTGGCATATGCCTATAATCCCAACTACTAGGGAGGTAGGGGTAAAAAGAGGATAATTTGGTACCAGGCTGGGCAAGTTGTTGTTAGACTATAAAAAGGAACAAAATGCAACAAGAACTGGAGACATGGTCAAGTGGTAGAGTACATGTCTAGCAAGTGTTAGGCTGAGTTCAAATCCCCAATACCAAATGCCAAAAAAAAAAAAAAATTGAGTAGAGTACATGTCTAGCAAGTACGAGGCTGAGTTCAAATCCCCAATACAAAATGCAAAAAAAAAAATTGAAAAATATCCAATGGAGCTTCTCCTTGAACCATAATCTTACCTTTAAAAATATGGAGCATGGGAAGTGGCGCTGTGGTTCAAGCGGTAGAGCGCTCGCCTTGAGCTGAAGAGCTAAGAACAGCGCCCAGGCCCAGAGTTCAAGCCCCACAACCGACAAATAAATAAATAAATAAACAAAAATTAAAAAATTAAAATATGGAGCATGGACACTGGGGGCTAATGCCTATAATCCTAGCTACTCAGGAAGCTGAGATCTGAAGATCGTCGGTTGAAACCAGCCCAGGCAGAAAATCTTTTTAAAATTTTTATCTCCATTTAATCAGTAAAGTACCAGAAGTGGAGTGTGGCTCCAGTGGTAGAGAGTCAACCTTGAATAGAAGAAGCCAAGTGAGGGCACAGGGCCCCGAGTTCAATCCCTCATACTGACACACCAAAAAAAAAAAATGTGGAGGGAATGAAAGAGTGTTCATCTCATGCAAGAATAAAAAAATTCTCATCTTCACATAAATAATATAATTGTTATTTACCAATTACAGATATAAAAACACATACTGTGTATGGATAGGTAGGTACATGATGGCCAGTTGCTGAAGGTAAAATCTTGTATCTCTCCCTCACACACTTACTGGCAAAAAAATTAGTGTAAGCTTTAGACAATGCACAGACATTGTAATTCCAAATAAAACATAATCTGAACAAGAAATCAACACATCACATTTTAAACCAAAAGGAAGTACATGCTGGATCGTCAACTCTTTTGGATAAATGATCTTGCGGTTCCATTCCTCTATGACTCAAGAGTAGCAACAACCACTCAGGTGTTCAGTCCTTTCCCTGTTTGTCTACAAAGGCCCCTGGCTGCCAAACACCAGGTTCTGGTTCCTATGCACATCTGATCAGGGCCTATTCTTTAAACACTGTAGTAGTAGGGTAGTAATGGGGCGTTATTGAAGCCAGCTGGAGAACAGGGTTCTACAACAAAGAAATGGGAGAACAAACACATTCTCTCCACAATAGACTATCCTGAGTTAGAAAGATATAACCTTCAATCCACAGAGAAAATGGAGCTTCAGTAAGTTAACGGAAATTGTCTGTGACAAATCATAAGCATTGAATTAGAGGGAGCTGGAGTGCTTTGTTGGGAGGATTTTTAAACTCCATCCAAAGAACTAAATGCCAAGGTTCACCCTCATTTGCTTGGCTAACTCTGAGCAGCATTTACTTGACCGGATGGTGACTTTATTCCCACCCACTCCCAGTTTTTAGAGCAACTTGAAATAGTCATTTCATCTACCCTTCCACCATCTGTGCTCTCCCACACAGGGAGCAAATAACTAGCATCCAACCAGATTCCATTCATCCTCTCCCTCCCCAATTCTTTCCCTTTTTAAAAACCCTCCACAGAGTTACATGCCACAGTGTTGTATGTCTACCTCTAAGCAATTATGAAACAATCCAATTCTTCGAATCCCCAGAGGTACAATGCTACAACTGCATGAAGATCAAAACACCAAGACAAATCTGACATTTATTGTCTGGTTTTGAAGGGCAACAGATCACTTAAGTGAGCTGTGACATTCTTATAATAAATCATAGGGCTGCAGGTTCCTTCCGTATTGGTATGTAACCCAGGAAGACTAATTGTATGGTGATGTCATGAATGTATAATCTAATCAAGAGCCATGTAGTGAATGCCACTCTGTGGAAGGCACTGGGAAAAATACCTAGGGCTTATTAACCAGTTGAGAGGCAAACATACACAAAAGAAAACAACTTGTAATAGGTGAAAGTGTCTACGTAGGGCTCCATCAGTAAATAAATAAAAGTACATAAAAGTTCAGAGAAGGTTGGGGCTGGGAAGGTGGCTCAGTGGTACAGCACTTGCCTTCCATGCCTGAGGCCCTGGGTTCAATTCCCCAGCACCACATAAGCAAAAAGAAAAAAGCCGGAAGTGGCGCTATGGCTCAAGTGGTAGAGTGTTAGCCTTGAGCTGAAGAGCTGAGGGACAGCGCCCAGGCCCAGAGTTCAGGTCCCATGACCAGACCTCCCCCCCAATAAAAAAAAAGTTCAGAGAAGGAAAAGAATATTGTGAACTAATGCAGCCAGTGAAAGTCTAAGAATGATGGGGCTGAACCTTGAAAGATAGAAAAGCAGAAGCTAAAATGTAAGAAACAGGAATGCTCAACACCTAAGGTAAGAAGACAACTCCTATGCAGACAGGTATTTAGTGCCTACCTGAAACTAATGAGAATTCCTGCATACTATCTACTGCAGGATGCAGTGAATCTACAGGCACTCTCTAGAGCACTCTGTTATCTTTTTGTTTTTCATAATAACATAAAGGGCCACAAACTCAAAAGGAGCTTGAACTAATAGTTTTCAAGTAAAAGTCTAAATTGGAAACAATGGCACAGTGGTTAGAATTAGGGCCATGAAGTCTGGACCCCTTGTGTTGTAACTCTGGCCATATGTCTAAGTCTGGAAGAGCCTGTCTTTCTTCATCTTCAAGATGGAAATAAGGGACTTGAGGTTCAGGGACCCTTCTGTAAGGAGAGTCACATTTTCACTTTCAATAAATTTGCTGGTTTACTGTTACATATTATAATTATATACAATTATAAATTTATATATTACAAACTATTATATATTATAATTATATACTATGTAATTATATATAATTAAGTAATTATAATTATATATATTTCTATTATATTATGTATTTTATATCATATAACATACAATTATAACTTATTATGTATTTATATTACATAGAAATATATTATAGTACATATAGTATAGTATATAATATATATAACTGAAGTGTTGTGAAACTCAAAAGAAAATGCCACCTGATAGGCCCAGAACCTGTTCTACACTAAAAACTCATCATTAGTGAAGGTTGCTTTGGATTGGAAAAGAACCATTGAAACTTCCATAGGACTTTTATAACTTTTCAGAAGTTCACTTTAAAACCCTTTGAAGCCAGAAGGACAAAGAGTACATGGGTACCCATGGATGTCAGAAAGTCAATCACAACTTCAGCCAAGCCTCAATCAAATGAGATAATTGGGTACAGGCTCTACAGCTTCTCATAGGGTCAACATGATAGACACACTCCTTTGGTAGAGACTAGAATAAAAATTAAAATTAAAAAACAAACAGACTTCATGCAAAGTTTACCCCAAGGAAGACCAATGGAATGCTTTTTCAAGCCCTTGAGAATTCCAGTAGTGTAGACATCCTATCCTTGGAGTTTAGGATAGTGGCTTTCACGGTTTGGTATGTTTGAGATATGTCACGAAGCATAGGGACACCTTGCTCTGTTGTTGATTTGCTGAAACCAGACACAAAGCTCAGACACTGAGATTTCCTACAGTCTCAGAAGAGACTTGCATTGTGAGGTGGAAACACTGCTCCAGGATCCCTAAGAAATCTGATAGCAACATGAAGGGAGAAAAACAGAATTGAGAAAAAGCTTTGAGAGAGGACATTGCTTTCTAGAGTGTTAAATCATTTAGCAGAAATAAATGCTGGGCTAAGAAGTCACATCTGCCTTTCCCATCTTGCCTGGGAGCCATTGTTCACTGAATCACGTATCCATTGATTCAGTCTTCTACATTGCAAAGGTGCTTGAGTGAATACTACGTTTTGAGGAGAACTTCTCTTTCACCAAGGCACAAAGATGAGCCCATTTTACAGTGATCATATGAATACAAAAATGGCTTGGGCCACCTCGAATGGCTTCCAACACTGAGTTAACATTATTATGACCTTAGCTGTTAGGGTCACTTTACCCAAGACACCACAAGGCCTTAGGTGTGGGCTGTGGGAAGAGGAGAAGAGGTTCTGAACATTAGGAAATACACAAGATACCAGAAAAAAAATGAATCAGGGAAGAGAGCAGGCTAAGGAGGTATGGAATAAACGTTAACATTCAACATGATTCTAATAAGAAAACAGTTTCAAGTACTGACTTAACAGTAGAATTTGTATCAATTGTTATTGGTTAGAGTTAACTAGTTTATTTGAATTTTTATTATAAAACCATTAAAAAAAAATTAACGAGGTAGGCTAGAAAGACTTAGACTTTTCCGCCCTTCTGAGAATTCTTGCTGCCCCCTTGTGGGACTCCTGCAGGAATGTGAAGGCAGAAGCAGACTGTCCCAGGAGCATACACTTAAAATATATTTCAATGAGGGTGAAGTGAAAATGAACTTTTGTCAAATTTCACACATTGTCTGTGTCACTTCAAAGGAAATCCCACCCACCAAGGCTGAGGATTACCTATCAGATTGTGTCTTAGCAGTCCCACCACTAGAGTCATGCAATGTATGGAACAAAGTTTAACAAGTGTGAGCTACAGAAGGAAGGCAAGCAAGATGAAGTTCAAGGAGACAAAAGGACTCACAGACTCCTGCACTGATGACTGGATTACTTAGAGGGAGTCACTATGGTATCTGAACCCCATTGTCATCAACTGAAGATGGGGGAGATCACCTCAAAGAGCTTCATGAAGAACAAAAACAATAGATATGAAAACATTGCCAAATACTGAGCACCAAGCAAATGTGAGTGGTTAACACTCTCTATACTTTTGCTGGTGCTATTTTTAGTGGTTAAAATAGAAGCTTGGAGAGCTGGGTATGATAGCACATACCTGTAATCTCAGCATTCGGGAGGCTGAGGCAGGAGGATTATAAATTCAAGGCCAGGTGGGACTATATAGTGAAACTTTGTCTCAAAAATAATAGAAACAAACGGGAAAGGAAATGTATAGAGAGCAATATAGAAGCATTGAGACCTGGTCTGACCAATTCTAGCTGGGAGGAGACCAGGTCCTCACTCCAAGAAAAGACATTCGCTGAAATTTTGAAAAACAAAAGAAAGACTTAGCTGGGTTCCAGTGACTCACACCTCTAATCCTAGAGGCTGAGATCTGAGGATCCACATTCCAAGACAGCCCAGGCGGAAAAGTCCATAAGACTTTAAAGTGTTTTAGTTATGTGTTTCTAACACATTTATAAGATTATTTCTTTGTTGCTTTGTATGTCCCTCCCCCACAGTGTAACCCCCGCTTTCACTATATTTGATGTCAGTATAACATGTGGAGGAGATGGGGACAAACAAGTCGTTTAAGGATTCAGGTGGACCTGTTGCAAATGTCATGTCAAAACCAGCTTTACAATGTCGGTGTGGGGGGGGAGGGGGGTATGATTGGGTGGGGGGGAGGGGGGAGGCCGGGAAGGGAGGTGAAGGGTAAACAAAGGAGGAGGCTGCAATGCTTGGTAAGAAATGTATGCATTATCCTGCCCATGTAATTGTAACCCCTCTGTACAGTATGTTCTCAAATAAAATAAAATAAAATAAAATAAAATAGTTATGTGACCTCAGTCATATAACTATGTGGTGTATTTCTCTATGTCATACATCTGCAAATGTGCTCTATTATATGCCGTTCACAAGGATAATCATTAAAAAGTAAAGGAGAAGAGATGGATGTTAGTGATTCCTGCCTGTAATCCGATTCAGGAGGCAGCGATCTGGAGGACTGAAGTTCAACATCAGCCTACGCAGGAAAGTCCAAGAGCCTACATCTCAAAATTAACCAATACAATTCTGAATTGATGGCAGAGCCTGCATGGTAGAATGTCAGCTTTGAGGAAGAAGGTTGAATAAGAGCATGAGGCTCTGAGTTCAAACCCTAGCACAATACCAAAAATAAAAAAGTAAATATAGAAAGGGGAAAAATGAAAGCCGGGCGCCGGTGGCTCACGCCTGTAATCCTAGCTACTCAGGAGGCTGAGATCTGAGGATCGCGGTTCAAAGCCAGTCTGGGCAGGAACATCTGTGAGACTCTTATCTCCAGTAAACCACTAGGAACCCAGAAGTGGCGCTGTGCTCAAGCGTTAGAGCCCTCGCCTTGAGCTGAAGAGCACAGGGACAGTGCCCAGGTCCAGAGTTCAAGCCCCACGACCAACAAAAAAAAAAAAAAAAGAAAAAGAAAGAAAGAAAGAAAGAAAGAAAGAAAGAAAGAAAGAAAGAAAGAAAGAAAGGGGAAAAATGAATGAAAGGGCATATATATATATATATATATGTCACACATACATATATAACAGTTCTGTTATAATTTTTTTCTTCTATCCCAACTTCTTCACTGAGGAAATTAAATTATAGTATTTGTATTTATTTTCATAATAAAGTTGGTCTTAAGTAATAGTACTATTTTATTTTCATGAAAGGATGAAACAGGTAGAGAAGGTTAAGACACATCCTCACCCTAACAGCAGAACAGTGGGTAAAGCACAAACCAGGGTAACAGCCATCTACATAGGCCAGTGGCATTTTGTAAATAAGCAGAAGTTAATCGTTTCCTATATTTTTTGTGTCATTGACTTTCCTATGTGGTATGTATCAGAAATCTGAACAATCCATTTTGTGTTAAAAGCTATTTAACAATCTAAGAATATCAATATCCACCACCACACTTGGGAGTAAACAAGTTATTGATGGCAAAAAAATTCTGGAAACTACTAAGTTCCTCGTCTGGAAAGTTTTTGAAATCTTACTATATTCTCCATAACCATCTTTTTTCCTTTAATTCTTAATGCATTTTTTTTCTAGAGGAGAAGGACAAAAGAACAATCTGAATTCTGCAATTCTGCAAAACCCAGATCTGTACCTACACTGTATAGTAGAGAGCCTTTTTTCTTCTTCCTCCACTTCCTCTTCCTCCATCATAAGACCAAATCTTTGAAGGGATCTCTCTTTCCTCCCCAGGGATGTCTTTAGACCCTCGCTTGTTAGTGATCACTTTCAGTAAAAATATTTGAAGCATGTGGCATTGTAATTAAGTGAGCCCATTGTATCTAAACCAATCCATAAAACAACAAGTCTGTTGTTTGGGGGATCCTTCACTGAAAAGCAGAAAGGCGAGGTAGACCTCATCTCAGCTAATCATAATTACTTCAAAGAGGCTTGTTTGGGGATAAGTAAAGAGATGCTAGGGCTATGTAAATCACAGAAGGAGTTAAATTTCTAGGAAAATTTCTGGACAAAATGTCCTCAAACCCTCTCAGTTATGTCCTGCCCCATCAAAGCACCCTGTCTTCCTCAGCAACCTAGAAGAGCACTCATGCCAACAGTGCCCACAGAAGGCTTTCAAGTCACCAGGACACTAGCCTTGCTCCCCGGCCCTCCACTCCCACCAATCCCTTGAAAGGAAGATACAGCGGCCTATAGAAGTTTCCTAGGACAGACTCTACTATACAAAAGCAGAATAGATGCTTCATTTATTGTTCTGTCTCTAAATTCTTCCTCTGGACGGTACAGTGGTTGGGAGAGGAAGACCCAGCTGCTCCTGCACCACTCTCACTTTCCACACAGTGCAGCCGTCCAGAAACAGTCACGTGATGCAGCATCTGGCTCACATGCCCAGCTGCAGGGATGGGGCCTACATTTCACCCAAAGATAGGTGAATAGCTTGCCTTTATGCTTGCCTTTCTTTGGATTGCATTTATGACTACAAAAATAAACTGGGGTGTAACCTCTAGCCATCTATTTTCATCTATCTATCTATCTATCTATCTATCTATCTATCTATCTATCTATCTATCTATCTATCTATCTATTATCATGTATCTATCAACCTTTCATTGGCTTATTATGTATCATCATCTATCATGCATCTATCATCTTTTATTTATCTATCCATGTTTATGTATTACCCATCTATTAATCCATCTATATCTACCTATCTGACTATATCCTTTTTCTTGTCTGTCCTGGTGACTGTATTTGTACAAGGAAACTGCCTGTATTGCAGAAGCTGCACATATTCCTTGCTACTTCCCATTATCCTTTCTTCTTATACAATAAAACCCTTTGTGAAATGCAACCTAAACAATCTTAGAGAACTTGGGCCAAGTCTGCTTAGTGAATGTAGCACATATCATAAAGGCCCCCAGACCAAATGGAAATCAGGAAAGCAGAGGAGAGAGCTTGGAACACAGGACAAATGTCCCCTGTGTAGCTCACACAAGAGTGCCGTGGGTGGTATGTGTGTTTGGATTCCTCTTCTAACATGTCCAGTCCTTCCCTGGGGACCTAAGAGGTGTCACCATCAAAACATTGACATTAATTAAAGTGGAAATAAACTCTGGTGGTCTAGGAGAGCTGTCACCTGCATCTCATCAGCCTGGTGGTGGACCACAGGGTGGAGGGGCTCCCCTTCTGTGACTTCAGTGGCCTCTTTTCACCCCTGCTTTCAGGTTAAAGTTGGTCATGGGCATTAGAGGCCTTAGTCAATTCTAGGCTAGCAGAAACTTGTGACTCCCAGTCAGGTTATATGAAGTAATCATTCTAGGCACATCCATATGCACATCACACACACACAATTTGTTTAAATCTCAGGAAAAAATTTGGAAGGTACAAAATAATGAAAATAGTGACACAGTATTCTGGTCAGAGATCATAAATAGGAAAAAGCAGGAGCTTTTTTGGTGTGGGGGGAGGGGAAAAAGGCAGAGTGGGTGGACAGCATGGAAGGTCAGTGGTCAGGGGTTGAGTCGGAGGTCAAACTGAAGGTCCAAGGCTTCCCTTGGTGGCCAAAGCTGCCATAACACCAATCTATGAAATGCATGACTCATTGTGACAGCTCCAGCCCTGGGAGTTCAGACCCAGGGACAGACCTTGAAACACGACCACTGGTCACAAAGAGGTGCCATTCAGTATTTCAGAGAACGGCTTTTATGACTTCCAGATGATGGATGGAGCCTTTCCCAGACAGAGCAGCAGTGGCTTTTTTCCACTCTCACCCATGATGGGAGTAGAGGAGATGTCCAGGCTTGACCCCAGTTCTCAGTTCAGGGAAGGTGCTAGATAAACATGAAAGCAGACAGAACTAAGTCGTGCCTTCCAAGGAACAGCCAAACAATGAATATTACGGAGGGCATCGTAGGGGAACTCGTCTTCTTCCCCTGGTGAGTTCTTTCATGATTCATAGACTCACTGCCTGTAGTGTGGTTACCATATCCCTCTACAAACATTGGGTCCTTGCTACAAACTGTTGCTTTCAACTTGAAGTCTGGGATCTTCATAAACATTTTCCTCCAAAGGAATTTTTTTAAGTTAAAAAAAAGTTCTTGCCCATTTCATTAAAAAAAAAAATTTTTTTTAAACCAAAAGTTGTTATTTGTAAGGAAACCTTGCCCTCTAGCTTTCAAGTCTCAAAATTGACTTTAACAGCAGGAGAGCTGTGGAGTGGTAGATAAGTGGATGAATAGCGCCATCTAGGGGATTACCATCATAGGGCACCCTAAGTTAAAATCTAAGCACTAATGAGTCTCTTCAGTGTCATAATACTAATGGATTCATGTTTTCACTATCTACAGATATTCCATTTCATTCGTGTGCAGTGTAATCTATTTTATGCGACATTACCTACATTTCCAACCTTTCTCCATACAAGAAGGCTCAGAGTGAAGCCTTTGAGACTCACTTAAATGACATATCTGTAACTGATAGTTCTAAATGAACGAACTTGCGATAAATTTACAAGAAAATACATTATCATATTCCCAGTGATTTCCACTTTGAATCCAGGATACACCTCTGATAGGGGTCAATATACGCCTATTTTATAATCAGCTGTGACAGCAGGGACATGGACCATTACAACCAGTGATTGTCAAGCTGTGGCACATGGGTGCAAACATTAGCAGCTTTGCCTCTGAAGACATTGCTCTGTCCACTGTTGGTCTGTCACCTTTCAGTCACTGACTAAATGCTCTGAGTTACGTAATCCTCTGAGGAAAGTACCAGATGTAGTTTACTCTCCACTATGAAAATGGATTGTTGGGCTGGGAAGTTGGCTCAGTGGTAGAGCGCTTGCCTTGCATGCCTGAGGCCCTGGGTTCAATTCCTCAGCACCACACAAGCAAAAAGAAAAAACCCGGAAGTGGCGCTGTGACTCAAATGGTAGAGCACTAGCCTTGAGCTGAGGGACAGTGCCCAGGCCCAGAGTTCAGGCCCCACGACCCGACCCAAAAAAAAAAATAAAAAAAAATAAAAAAGGATTGTTGAAGTTGGAAAAGTGCAAGACTTCTATAACCTAGATGAAAAGTTATATTTGTTCTCTTGGCAAGTCATGTTGAAATGTAATTGCTGTTGTAACAGTATGAAGAGGTGAAGTTGTTAGGAGTTTGGTGTGGTAACATCATTGGAGTGCACTTAGCCAAAATGTGCAAGGCCCTAGGTTTGATCCTTAGCACTGTTAAAAAAAAAAGTAATTAGGTCATGGAGGTCAACTCTTATGAATTTGTCAATGCTGTTATTTCAAAAGCAAGTTGATATAAAGCGAGTCAGGCCCTTTGTGCTTTATTTATCTGCATGTGCATGCCCCTCCACCCATCTAGTTTTGGGATGACACAGTCCATAGGGTCTCACCAGGTTAGCCCCCTCAGTCTTGGATTTCTAAGCCCCCAGAAACTATGAGCTAATAAAGTTCTGCTCATTAAAAATGAGCTGGTCAAGTGCAGGAAATGCAAACAAGAGGGATTTTTTTCTTTGTTGCTGTTTTTTTCCTTCTTGTTTGTTTATCTGTCTTTGGGAGGATAAAGGGGCACAGAAATGGAGAGACAAAAGGTGAATAAATGTCGCAGTGGTACTCACTAGACACTGTGTTGAAAATGAACCATACAATTTGTGGGTGGGGACTGGAGGGGAAAACTGGGGGGAAAGGAGCGACATTGTCCAAAAAGAAATGTACTCATTATCTGACTTGTATAACTAACTGTAACATCTCTGTACATCATCTTTATAATAACAATAAAAAACTTGTTTAAAGCTAAAAAAAAAAAACAAAGGGACCTAGTCTGTGATGTTGTTCTAGCGAGAGAAAGCGGACTAAGCCAGGGATGGGCAGTGGGGATGGGCTGGATCTGTTACCTTACTCACAATCTAGCAATGATGACTGCTGGGTGGGGGGCTCACTTCTCAGTTTATATCTACTTACATGACTTTGAAAGCTGAGACATGTAAATGTCAGGTTCTTAAAATGAAAATAGTGCTAGCTCATGGCAGGTTGGCAGATACTCAGTGAAAGAATGGATTCATAAATGTAGGTAGGAATTTGGTAAGGATAACCAAATACTGGATGTGTTGAGGTCATTGTGCATACGTTCAAATAACTAAAGCCCCCACCAGTGGAGAGGATACGGGTCGCTTGTTATTTAACATTCTGCAGTCTCCTGAATGGAAGACTCTTTGGGTATAGAAGCCCAGGTCCTTAGCTCTGGCTAAGATAGTACTCAGATAGGGACTACTAGCACCCATTAATCCACTCCTGAGACACCTGCTGGTGTTACCTTGTAGGGAGTGATGCCGAAAGTTGTTATAGATTATATAGAGTACAGGAGAAAGAGGAGACATAAACTGATATTTTTCTTAGTATCTTGACCCTATATTTATTATATCCTAACTCATCTCCAAATTAGACTCCCAGGAATTGCCTTAGATTTTTCTTCCAGACTAAATATAACACAAATAACAATCCCCCCTTTTAACACTCAGAAATATATTGTTATTGTTGCTGGGCATTGGATACAGAAAGAAGTTTAGAAACGTTATAGTTTTGCCCCAAAGTCAGCTGGGTGAAGAACTTGCTAGCTTTTCACCTTTTGACTAAACTCAGCGCTAATGATATTTCTTCTCAAACAGAGATTTTTTGAGACAAAACATTATAGCCTGTTAATAATCAGACCTCTGGTGGAGGATGAGGAAGCAGAGGTCACTAACTACAGATCTTATTAACAGCAGGTGGAAAACAGCAATCCCGGAGGTCCTCCGGTATCTGGGCTGTGTGCAGGCTGAACACAGGGCTCTTAGTGGCCTCTGGAAGTGTATTAAGTGGCGCTGCTGACTGACCTAACAGCAGGTCACCGCACATTCTTCTGCTTGTGGCAAGTGACAGGCTGGTATCTAGCTGGTGATACAGTAATTGAGTGTGATAAGATGACAAATAAAGGGGCCAGAAATTAATGATGTGTTGCCTTGTTAAGCAGAGTTTACCACGCCTCATTAGACTTAAAAGAGTTATCGGAGACAGGGTAATTATCAGAGACAGTAAAACTGTTGTATTAAAAGATTTTTTTAAAAAAGGGCATTATCAAAGAGAAATAATTAACTGCCTAATTGGGCATCCACTGACTGAGCTTCGAGGTATAGTGCTGGACTCTAAATAGGCGGGGTGGGAGAGCTCGTGGCTTCCGGCTGGGCCGTGTTTCAGGCAACCTTAGTTATTGTGGACCACGCCCTTTTAAATGAACTACTGTGTACACCCAGCTCAAAGTTAAGGGATCCCCATGGGGGGGGGGAGGAATTAAGTTCTTGTGTGTGCTTCTTAGGCCTCTTGCTCACTGGGCTTTGCATGCCTTTGTTTGGAAGTAAACTGCCTCAGCACCTTTGAAATCTCAGTTCCTACACACACAAAAAACTCACCAGCCGAACTGGGGCACCTGAAGCCACGCCCATCAGGGTGTGTCTGCGCATGCTTAGACTTAGCCCCGCCTCCTGAGAAAGAGCGAGAGCACGCGAGAGCGAGCGAGCGAGCATGCGCACGAGAGCGAGGGCGAGGCCAGCGAGAGAGCGCGTGCCCAAGCATGCGAGAGCCCCGGAAGCGGAAGTCCAAGAGTCTAATTCATGACTTCCTTCTGTCACAACAGTTCAAGAGATTTCAGCGGAGGAGGTGACGAGTGAGTAGGAGCAGGGGACTGGTGAAGACAGGGATGGGACAGGGGATGGGGACAGGGGTGTGGTGGCACCGCCACGGCAGTGGGGGGGGGGGCGGGAAGGAAGGGAGGGCCTCAGACCGGAAGCCAGGCCTCCTCCCGCCTCCCCCAGCCGCTATCTAATTCCAGAAACAGGCAGACCTCACTCCGGTAGCCAGACCTCTCTTCGGAGCTTCTCCTGTCGGTTCCACGGCGGGCACAATCCCGAGGAGCCTCATGCGAAAAGAAAAGCAAAGCCTCTCGGGGCCCGCCGCGGTGAGCTTCGCCTCCATGAGGAGGGGGGGCACTTCCGGTCACGTGTGGATATCCGGCCTTGCGCAGGCGGCCTACGCGCTCTGTGGGCAGACAGCGCCTCCTGGTGGCCCTTCCCCCGAGCGTCCCTCGTGTTCAGAGCCGCGTGCCGCCTTCCGGTGTCTTAATGGCGGGCCGGCCGGAAGGTGAAACGCTGTATGGTGGACTTTGGCACGGGTAGCGGAACACTCACGAGCGACGATCGATTTGTATGAGTCTCAAGAGTCTGTAACTTGTACTTCTCTATGCTTTTCTGATTCGAGACATCGTTTGGAGGGGTGGCGCTTACCTTCCAAGGTGAGAAAGCATGAAAAAGTCCCAGTTTCCTCGTTTCTCCACTTGGTTTTACCATGATAAGTGTTTTGTGGTCTGAGTGCCATATCCCGTGATAGGCAAAGGCCTGTCTGTATCTGAAGAGCAGGTTTTCGTTTATATGTATATTTGTGATTAAAAAGTTTGTAAATGTAAAAAAGAAAAAGAATTGAAATTCTTGTCTAAGTTAAAATAGCTATTGTTTCACCCATGAAATACTTCGTATGTGTATGTCTGTGGTTCTGTTCAAGCTTGAGCTCAGGATCTCTTGCTCTTGCTTGGCTTTTACACTCAGGGCTGGTGCTCTTCTACTTGAAGTACACCTCCACTTCTCTTTTTGTACTGGTTGATTGGATGTTAAGAGTCTCTTGTACTTATCTGCATGGCCTGACTTTGAACAGCTATTCTCAGATCTTAGCTTTCTGAGTAGCTGCAACTACAGATGTGAGCTACCAGTGCCATCACCTGGAATCTTTTTTAACTCGAGAATTCAAAAAAAAAAAAAATTCCATTCTGTAAGTGAAGTTCGTAAACCTTGGGTTATAAAAACGTTAATCTAGAAATAAATGTGTCCAAAGAAAGTAGCAGAGGAGTGTATATTTTATTCTGCTTAAAACTCTTTAGTGTAAATATGGAGAGGTAAAATTTTATTTGAAGCAGTTTTTTAAAATCCTAGATCCTCCATGCTAAGTTTTCATCATAGGGTGGATAAAATAATTTTTATTTTTCGAGGCAGAACAAATGAGTCGAATGTGTATGTCATAAACAGAAAAAGAAAGCTGCTCCAAATTCAACACTTTACATTTAGTGTTTTGGAAATAACAGCTTGAAAAACTGGAAGCACTTAGGCTAAAAATGGACTATGCACAAACAATCCTCTTCCTCCTTCCTTTCATGGGCAATGAAACAAGCAAGAAAGGGTGGTATTTCCCAAGAGGGACTGCCATGAAGCCTGCTGAGCTCATGTGTAAAGTTCCCATGAGCTGCCTCTTATTGGTAACTTGTACAGTTTACCTTATAAGTCTACTCTGCCCACAATTTTTTGTCCTATTGGCAATTACAACATTTTGTAAGAAAAACATTTATTTCACTACACACACTGCAAATTATACATGGATTTCAGTTGATGTTGGGGTTTTTTAATGCCCTGTAGGGAAACAAACCAGATAAAAGAAAACGTTGACACCCCAAGCCCTACACATTGATTCAGTCTCTTCTTAAGAATGAAGTATAATGACGTGTTCAGGGTTATATAGCTAATTAATATGCACTAAATTCAAGATGAGTCTGCTTTCGATAATGTTTTCATAGACACACCCATCGTAAGAGCAGTGGTGAGCAGCAGTGAATTTCACATTGTTTTTTCAAACATTTCTTAATACCTCCATCTCCTTATTAGCAAAACAATAACTCAGACAATGACCATGGTCCTAGTATGGAAGTTAATTCATGCAGAAATGCTTCTGATGCCCACTGAAGAACAATTCCATTTGTAATTCTTGATGAGACATCACTTGGTGACATCTTTCTTTGGTACCATTGTCGTGCTGAAAGTGTATATGCAACATGGAGGAAGAAGCATCCACAATACCAGCTTTCTAAGACTGTTCATAAGCCTAGAAGCCCAAGGAAACAGGATGTGAAGGTAATTATTCCATGTGGAATCTCATTTTCCCCTACCTGCCAGGCACCTCCAATTGTCTCTTCTTCAATCCTTTGAAATAAGCATTTGTAGAAATCAGGCAGGAGGAAAAGAAGGAAGTATAAATTTTTGGAAATGACAAGGTACGTGTGTGACATCGCCCCCCCCCAACAATGAACTTGTCATGGCCTAAGAAAACCGGGTGCCAGCAGAATTTCTTTTCTTCCCTCCTGTTTTGATAATGCAGCAGACCTCTTTTATGCGGGAGCCTTCAAATCCAATTCTGAGCTGTCAGCTAGGAGCTGCAAGGCAGCAGAGCAATGTGGCCACGTTGCCCTCTTAGGAAACAGACCCTGCTCCCTCATCCAAAAACCTGTGTCCTGATCATTCAACACAGCAGCACAACACACCAGAAGAGTAAAGGATGTCATTATGATAGAAGTTAGGCTGAGCTATCATTCATTCAAGGACTGCTTTAAAAATCCCAAGCACAGCGATGTTCTTTGTCTTGGCTGGCTTTTTATTTAGGATTGTGGAGAAAAGGGTTTAGGGAAGAGTCATCCGCCCCCACCTCCCTGGAGACAGCAATATTGACCAAGACTAAAAAAAGCAAACAGTATCAGATAACCTACTAAAATAAAGCAGGGAAAGCCATTATGCGTTGACTCTATTGATCCAGTTCCTGTCTACATGAAATAAAAAGAAAACACAACTTACATTGTTGAAGCTGGAAATCTCTTAAGGCTAACTACAACATGTTGTTAAAAAGCAGTGCATTTATCTGCACATAGGAAACAAGACATTACACTGAGCTCAGGCCTCTGCTGAATAGTCAAGGGATCTGCTTAATACCCCACAAACAATGTCAGGCTACATAGGAAGGGGAAAAGGGAATGCAGCATAGTAAGTGTGTATTAAAAAAAAATCATTGCACAGGTTTCTGAATAGACAAAATGCCCTTAAACACTTTGTTCTGATCTTGTATTCATTGTTGCAGTACATTTTTTGTTACAATCCCTTAAAGAGATCTTGAGACTAGAGTATACTCTAGTCTTGTTCACAGTCCTGTTGCAAGCTCATTAAGTATTTATGAGTGAGTAGCATCCATTAAAATAATATTTTCTGTAATACGTTTAATTTTGATCATTGTGTTCCTTTATAAACCATTACCGTATAAAAGGAAAACATCAAAAGATGTAAGAATGTTTTCCTGGTGTCTACACATATACACATATGTATATATACACGAATAGTCACACACACATATTAGCAGAAGCACTTTTATTTGACAGCCTGTTATTTGCACTGTTGACATTTACAAAGTAATACATTTGCTAGTTAAAATAAAAAAACTTGAGTTTGATTGTTTGATAAAATCCTAATTTATGGTATTTAAGATCACGTGCATATATATTTTTTCCAGCTGCTACTTGCTCATCCTTTTTCACAAGAGCTTTTCTAATCAGTCAGCTAACAAGTACCTATTAAACTATGTGTCCAGCTGTGTTCTTAAGAGTCACGTGTGATACATACAAATGGTGGCATCTTGGTCCTAATACCAACGAACGTATTTGGGCAGGGAGGATATTTGTTGTTTCAGAAGTTTGTGCTTTAGTATCATTGCAGCCAAGGTGTAGGTGGCTCATATCTTGAAATCTCAGTAACCCTTGGACTTATGGAGAAGGGTTGACATACAGAAGTAGGGCCTTGAGGTATGTGCCAAATGTATTGAGTCTGTAAGTTCTGAGAAACTACTGCTCTAGTTTTATCCCAGGACAGACCTAGAGTATTGCATATGATTAGATCACGCAGTTAAGCCACACCTGTGAAAAACAGCCTCACCTATGGAATTGTGCCTTTGTGTTATTTGAAAAAAGTTACTTTAAAAGACCCATATACTTTATTAGTGTTTTCAACAAATGGTGCTGGAACAACCAGACACTGGATATTCACATCCAAATTTATATAATAAGGAATAGAATTTAAGCACATCACAAACCTTAACATGGATTACAGACATAAACATAAAAAAAATGGGAGAAAATCTAGATGAATTTGGGTTTGGTGATGACATACAGATACAACAAAATACTTTTTTCATAACTGGTAAGCTAGACCTCATTAAAATGAACAATACTGTCTTAAGAGATAGTGTCAGGAGAATGAGAAAACATGTGAGAGACTCAGAAAAACTTTTGAAAAGACATATCAGATAACTCCAGTGCAAAATATATAAATAATTCTTACAACTCAACATTAACAAAACCAAGAATCCAAACTAAAAATTGGCCAGAGTCTTAACAGACACCCTACCCAAGAGGATACAAACAGACGCCAAAGAAAAACATGAAAATGTATTCAGCAGCATGTGCAATCAGGGAAATTCAAATTTCAATAAGATACCAATACACATCTACTAGAGAGGCCAACATACAGAACATTTGACATCAATTGCTTTCAAGGATGTGGAGCAACTGGAACTCAAGCTCATCACTGATGGGCACAGACAGCTTGTAAGACATTGTGACAATTTCACAGAAAGCTAAATATGTATTTACTATACAATCCCACAACCATACTACTTTGTATTTAGCAAATGAGTTGAAAACATATGCACACAAAAACCCACATATGGATGTTTATAGCAGTTGTATATATAACTGCCCTGGAAGCAGCCAACATGTCCTTCAACAAGAGAGTGGATAAACAAGCTGTGGTATCTCCAGACATTGGGAATATTTATTCAGTGTTACAAAGGAATGAACTCTCAAGCCATGAAAAGCCATGAAAGAGATATAAATGCATATTACTAAGTGAAAAAAGAGCATATGATTCCACCTATCTGACATTTCGGAAAAAACAAAACTACAGAGTAAAAACACCAGTGATGATGGGACCAAGAGAGAAGAATAGAGTATAAGTGATTTTTCTTATAAGAATATAAGATATATATATAAGAGATATACATACATACATATATATATTTATACACACATATATACATGTATATGTATGTATATATATATATATATATATATATATATCGTTATATATTTGTCCAAACTTATGGAAAGAGAGCACCCAGTAGAGAACCCTAAGATGAATTACCTACTTGAGTGATCAGTGGTTCGTCAATGTAGTTCATTGACTAAGTGAATGTACTGCTCTGGTGTGTATAATGTTGCAGGGAGAGACTCGTGTACAGGGAAGAGGAATGGGGTTTATGTGATTTCCCTGTACTTTCCACACAGTTGTGCTGTGAACTCGAAACTTCTCCAAAAATAAAGTCTTATTTTAAAGGTAATATAATTATATCAGCTGAAGTGGTAATTGACTTAAATTGATGGCAGCTACCGTGGATTGACCTGTGAATTGTGGTCTGCATTTGAGTTCTCAAGCTATTATTTAGCAGATTCCTAAATTTTCAAGTTCTCTGAGCCTGTCAAAGGAATTGCTTCTCTGTGGATTAAACTACATAAAATAACCTTAATTTAAAAATACATTTTAAAGAATTCATACCTCCTCACTGTGATAGAGTCATTGATGAAGACATTGTCCTTTGCACGGCTTGGAATCTTACAGTGGGAATTTTTGAATTGCAGTAGCAGAAAATATGTTTGCTCTTTTGGAGCAATTTCAGCATCCTGTCTTATGATTAGCTACACATAAGCTACTTGATCACTAGGAAGCATAAACCAAATGAATGGCCAAGAACTTATTATGACATTTTAGTATGTATCTCCAGGGAGTAATTTTTTTCTCCACTTCATCTTACCCTCCAGCTCTTGTCTCCTTCTCCCTGATTTATCTCTTTGCTTGGGCATCCTTGTACAAATCCTCATGAGCCTCTCCAATCAGTTAGTTTGGCCTCATCAGAATCTTCCATCTATTGAGATTTTTAAAAACTTTTTTCTTATTTCAGAGCTCTTTCTTCTATTTCCTTTGTCTGTTACTGAGGCAGGAGCTTGGTATGCTGTCCAGAATCTCTTCAACTCTTGTATTCCATGAATCCAGAGTAGCTGGGATTATAAATATGCATCTCTGCCCTGTCTTCATTTGCTTTGATTTCTAGTGTAGATTCCATTCTCTACAACCTCAACTACTCCCTTGCCCCTCCTGTAACTCTCTTCTTCATTCTCATATCACCACCCACAAAGATTTGCTTTGTCTGCACTTTCTGCTGCTGAGGGACTGCAGGTCACAGAAGCAACTGTTGAGTACTTCCAGTTGGCATCTCTCTGCTTGCCTGACTCTTCATCTGCTCACAGTCTCTTGTGTCCATGCTCAGTTCTCTTTTTCATTCTCCTCAGAAACAGCCATTCCCCTGGCCCTTGCTGGCTCTCTTGATCTCTATTATATGAAGAAATAAAACCACAAAACATCACCAACTTCTTGCCTTGAACTTATCACATTTACAGCTGTCTCTTTCCCAAGTCTGCTTCTTTTCTGTTGCAGTGGACTACGTATCTCTTCTTCTTCAAATGAATCCTTCTACCTGTATCCTGGCTCTCCTGCCAGGAATCTATTATGTATCAAATCTATTATGTATCTATTATGTTATCTTCCCCACTACTAGTATCTTTACATTACCTTTTAAATGCTTAAATCCTTCCTATTAAAAAATCTTCCTCAATGGTACTTCATCTTTTATATGAATGGCCAGGCTATGTGTGCTGACTTGACCACTTCCTCCTTAATCCAGTATGGTCCAGCTGCCTAGTCAACACTAGACCTTCATCTGTACTTTATGGAATATTCCCTTGCCCAAGTCATAAATGAGCACCTTATTGTTTTCCTCGTTGTCCTTGGTATTCTACAAGCATCCATTATATGCCAAGACTTCCCATCACTAATGAGTTACACATAAATCTTATTTGTCAAAAGAGAAGAACATTACTGAAAAAAAGACATCTTCTTCCAGGATACACTTCAGGAAACAGAGTGCTGGGTTCAGAGGGAAAGTCTGGTGATAAGTGTGCTCAGAGAGTATGTGCCTCATCCATCACATTGAAAAAAAAAGGATAAAACTTCTAACAGCTTGTCTCTCTGAGGATTTCAATAGATCTTCATTGTTTGAGGACAATTTTAGGCATCCATGAGCCTATTTTGGATAGACAGAAGAGAGATGTCTGTTCACACAAATGAATTCAGCCTTGTGCTTATTTGACATGTACATCAGATGAGAAAGAGGAAAAAATGAAGGTAGGGAAGTCAGAGAGAAGATGAGGAAGGCAGAGAAGAATGTAATTGACAAGCAAAGATTATAGCCAATGCTTTTCCATGTGGGGATAATGAACAACTTTCTAAGGGCTCTGTCTATCCTAATGAGGTCAAGGAATATGTCAAGGTTGACATATTCCCAAGGCTAATAATATAGAATAAGGAGAGGTAGAAAGGGAAGAAAGAGGTGAAGGGGAGTGGGGAGAAGGAAGAAAAGGGAAAGGAAATCATCCTGGATTGCTAACTTCCTAGACATTTTTACTTATTAATCCCATTCTCCCAATGGTACTCAGGTACTTGGATTTACCTTAAGTAGGGACCGGAGGGAGGGGAAGAGAAACAAAATTTGGCACAAACCTAGGCTGAGGGGCCATGTGATTTGAGAACAAGCCTCTGACCACCATATACAATAGAGTGGAGAGGCCTGCTATGCTCTTTGATTTGTGCTTATCACTGCAGGAGACCAGAGAACTGAACAGCTCAGCTAGACACAGTATCAGGGTTCTCAGTTAGAGAAACATGTTTGTCTGCTGTGAGCCTTGTGACTCACTCTCAGAGCCCGAGTCTTTCTGGATCCTTGTTTAGATTTTGTGAGAGGCCTCAGAGCATTTTCTGAAGGGAAGTCTCTTCATATTTCTTCCTCTTCCCTTCCAACCCTCTGCCCCTCTTGCTCTCCTCAGCCAATCTCTCTTGGCTATTTTCAAGATAACAATAATAACAATAAGTTACCTTAAAAATCAGTGTGCCAACAAGAAATCCTAAAACTTGTGTGAAATTGGTGTCACTAGCACTCAAATGTGTCATCCCTATATTTAGGGAAATTTAGCAAACTGTTCAAAATGTGTTATTCTGCACCCAGTTTATTATCTCAGAGGCTGGTGTGCAAAATAATCTTTATATGCTAACGAAATCTTGGCAAGAAACGTAAGTGTGCTGAGATATGAGAAAAGACACATTAGGAAAAAAATCACTTTCGTTCTGAATTAATCAGGCATAGCTATCTCGAAGTTACAAAATGTGTAAATGATTGAAATCACATTGGATGAGTTAAATAGACTCTTTAGTGGTGTAATGAAAAGACATGGGCCATTAGCTTTAAGCTTAAATCTTAACACCTCCTTGTCTGAATCAATTAGAGCAATAATAGCTTCGCCCTGTGACAATGTAATAAGTACAATAATCCTCCATACAAGGGGAAATGTGGAGACCAAACAACTCTGATATAAATGCATCATTGTTGTTGTTTGTAGGAAAAGAGAAAACTTTTGATGCTCTTAGAATGCACAAGTGATCAGAATTAGCAAATGTGGGACAGACATTCAATTCTATTTTACTGAGATGGGATTTTGGATAGTCTGAATGGGGAGGCTATTGTGTTAGCAAAAGTCACTTGGCTAAAGGAGTGAGCTTGGAAGATAGCTCAGTACAGTTCAGCTTTGATTTCACCCATGCATTTGTCCACAGGTATTTACCCAAGTATTTTCTGTAGCTCAGGCACCATTTACCCAAGTATTTTCTGTAGCTCAGGCACCATTCTAGGTTCAAGGACATCATGTAAAAATGCAAAAGGAACAAGAATAGCTCTTTCAATTAAGTTTGTCTAATGTGGTGGGAAACACTGCTTCTCAACAAAATCCCATCTTATCTTTATTCATAACAGTGAGATGGCTGTCCATCTCGTGACTTGGCCTCCATTCTATAGCAAAGCCTGTGTATGTGACTAGTTCTTATTAATAAACCATGAGCAGAAGTGACCAGCTGTCATGAGCCAAGGGCTTCCTACATTAGCTGTTTCTTTGCTGGTGAGTGAGATGATGAAAGCAAGTCATAGGTCCATTTGAGCAGTGGGAGTTGGTAAATTGTAGCTTATGGGCCACTAATGGTTTTTATGTTTTTTGCTTTTTTTTTTCAAACTGGCTGTTTTGGGCCTAGAACAAAGTTGAATGACTGTTACAGGAGAGATTATCTGGCCTGTAAAGCTAGAAATGATTAACTCTATGACTCCTTAGCACAAATGTTCCCTAAAGTCTGTTTTAGAGTATTATACAGCAATGAAAAGGATGGACCGATATCCCCAAATGACTACTGTGAGAAGAGTCTTCCTAAAAATTGGAACCTACCACATTGGAGTGATCATAGGAGAGGGAAATCAACTGCTCTGTCTCTCAAGTCAATGTTTTTGGGGTTTCCTTGGTACTCCAAAAAAAGAGTCAGTTGCTCATTCTTTTACAGGTTGGTAAGGATCTCAGGAAACAAAGTTGAATTCATTTGATTCGGGTTCATTTCAGATGAGGAATATTTTGTGGGTGAAACCATTCAAAATAAGTATTTAGATAAGATTATAACAAAAAATTAGATGGATCTGATAAGATTGGAAAAAAAACCTAAAAATTAAAATATCCATTTACCTATACTAGAGGATTAGAAAATGACAAGATTTCCCCCTTTTTATTTAATATCCTATGACCTGATTCATAAGACAAAAATGATAAAAGGAAAATATTAATTTTAGTCTACCCTCATTATTAATGATCCATTTTTGACAGTCTTGGGGCTTAAACTCAGTGCCTTGTACTTGCTAAGTGAACACTTTAACATTTGACTCATAACATATTGTCTCCTTTTGCTTTTAGTTTATTTCACAGATGTGGCCTTGTACGTTTTGTCTGAGTTGGCATCAGACCATGATCCTCTTTTCACCTATTCCTCCCTCCTGAGCCTCTGAAATTATAGCCAGGAATTCTGGACATATCTGGTGCAACACAGTTACTCTTTAATTTTGTAAATTTTTTGATGGCAACAATCTAACATTGGCCTCATACTAAGCTTTAGTAGAACAACAGCAAACCCCTCCCCTCCCAACTTCTCTTTTCTCATTCTAAAAACCCTCTCGGATAGATTTAAATTCATGGATGTGGAGAACAATCTACATTACACCATTGGTCTCCAGTCCTATTTTTTAAATGCTAGATTTTACTCACAAGTTGGGAAATAACATTATTGACCTAGAAAAATCACAGGACTGAGAACAAAAAGAATATGAATGTTCTCAACCACAAATGCAATCAGATCTATTCACAGTGGTCTAACTGGAAAGCTTGAATATTTAGGAAGAAATCATTTTCCCTCAATTTAGGACTGACCCTAGAACCACCATCCTGTAGCCCTCTGCAGAAAGACTCCCTGGCAAAACCAGCTTCTTCATTCACACTGCAAACCAGTCTGGGGATTCAAGATCCCTAATGAGCCAGAAGTGCACTTGCATATGCTGCAGTCCTAGGGCCAAGTTCCAGCCCATTCTCCAGGGGAAACTTTCCAGGTAGCACCCCTCATCCCCCACATAATGCTTATACCCCAAAATCTTAATTCAAACTGGAACTGGAAATCTCCCGAAGCAGTAAAGGATGCATTCCAAAATAGGCCATGTCCTAGCTAAATTTATAGTAGCCTTTCTGACCACATTTTTTAGTGTTGGGGTTTACAGTGACATGATTCCCCACAAGGTCCAGCAAGGCAGATGCACACCATGATTCTCCAGTGACCACTCACCAAGAGGTCTTGCAAAATGGTCGCAGAATGGCCCAATAGTGTGCACTGTTCTCAGACTGGGATTGGGGATGTAAGCATTGGGGTCCACCTCCATGGAGGCTTTGAAATCTGGCTTCAGTTCTGGGGACAGTGATAGGCAGACACAGAGTAGTTAAAGAGTTCTTTCCATAACAATGCTGAAGATATTAAAAGCACAGCCCTTGTTGGGACAAGTGAATAACAGAATATCAAGGTTAATGGAGAGGAGGCATTTGGGACCAAGGGACCGATGGGAACCAGGGACAGAGAAGCAGCCAGGCTCAAGAACAGCAGCTTCAAAGAGCTGGAGGGCAAGAGAGGCCAAGTGACATTAGACAGGAGGAAGGTGTAAGAACACCTATCACCTGGGACTCTGAGAGATAGTGGGGCAGGAAACAGATCCTAAGTGACTTAGCCAGTGAGTTAGAGGTGACAGATTTCTGTGCATAGAAACCAGCTGACCATTGCCTTTTCTTGGAAATCAGGATGGCAAAACCACTAGGAGCATGAGTCAGAACACACGAGTGTTTCCATCAACTGAATCCTGTGACAAAGTGCTACTTGCTTGGTTTGTGATATAAAAGTGGTCACCATTCTGCACACTGGTAAGTCACTGGTGTTCACTTAGCAACATCTGGAGGACAAAAGAGTGGGTTTCTTGCCGGGCGCTGGTGGCTCATGCCTGTAATCCTAGCTACTCTGGAGGCTGAGATCTGAGGATCGCGGTTCAAAGCCAGCCCGGGCAGGAAAGACTGTGAGACTCCTATCTCCAATAAACCACCAGAAAACCGGAAGTGGCGCTATAGCTCAAGTGGTAGAGCACTCGCCTTGAGCTGAAGAGCTGAGGGACAGCGCCCAGGCCGAGTTCAAGCCCCACGGCCGACAAAAAAAAAAAAAGAGTGGGTTTCTTGGTTAGCTAAAATTAGGTTTGGTCATACACAACAAAGAATGACCAGATAACAATTGATGAAGCCAAGGTCAACATTTGCTTCTCTGCCATGTATCTTTGCAGATGGACAATACTGGGTAATAAGGTCATTCTTATAGTCATATAGGATATGTCCATGCTGTCATTTTCAATGCATGGGTTTTGTTCATTGTCAAAGTCCAAAATAGCTGCTGAGGCACCAACTATCACATTCTTAAGAAGGAAAGAGAAATATGAGGGGTGCAAAAGGACTCCTCCTGGTCGTCTGTGCTTTCTCAAGAAAATGTCCTGGAAGTCCTATTCAACACATTTTTTTTTTAATCTTACTGACCACAGTCAATGACCATGTAAATTGAGTGCCCACATGGATACGGAAGGTTAGTAGAGAGGAATGGATGGATATGAATAACTGGAAGTTTTCTTTTCTCCCTAGTCCTGTAATGGAGGACTCCTACAATCTGTGTCTATAACATACTCAGAAAACTTGGTGGCACAGCTCCGTCCAAGGCTGAAGACCTGCAGTCATAGTATTATTTAACTCATATCCTTCAAATGGAGGGGGGGATCTGAGTGTGGAAGAGTGGGAAAGAATGATGAAGGAGTCGACATCCATCAAGATGAATTGTATTCATAAAGTGGCTTGTTGAATGGTAACTCCTTTGTACAGCTAGCTAAAGAGAATATAAATAAGATAATTAAACAATGCCTGTGACAAGTCCTAGTCCATAGGTGGCAGCAGATGAGACACCCCAGTTCAAACAGTGAAATAGGAAAAATCAGGGTGGGAAAATCAATCCTCTATTAGCTGATATGTAACACAGGCATCAGGCAGGGTAGGGAGGACTCCTATATTAATATGCATTCAAGTGTTTTTTTCTTTGGTTTCTTTTGTTGTTGTTCTTTCCTTTTGGGAAATACTGAGCATGCCCAGAGGCATTCCTGCCCATCTCTTTCACCTCTTGACCTTGTGTTCCTGAATTTAGCTAAGTATGCCCCAAAATGTGTCCATCATCTTTCCTTTCAGAACCAGGATCCTCTAAAAATTTATTATAAAGATGATGTACAGAGGGGTTACAATTCCATTATTCAGTGTCACCCCTTCCTTCATTCTCTCTCAGTTTTTCCCTCCTATCCTCACCCACAAGTTGCATGGTTCATTTTCAACACAGTGTCTAGTGAGTACCATTGCTATATTTTGAACCATGATCTTAAGCGGAGCATGCTCAGAATTGTGCCTGCCCCTGGGGTACTTTCCTATATGAATCTGTGGAGAGTATACGTGGAGGGAATTGCTTTAAAAGTAATTCCCATGTTCTCCTTACTTGCTGCTGGCATCAGATGTCTCTCTTACTTTTATTTCCTGGCCATGGCTGCTTTAACTATGCCCTCACCATGACATGAATCCATTGATTTCCATTATACTCCCTCCTATTTGCTCCACCATTCCATTCTAGTTACTTCTTTTGTGGACTGGATGAAGCTTACCAACATGGGTGACAGGGCCACTTTCTAAAGCAAATGCTAGATTCAAAATCTAATCTCCTTTTTAACCATTCTCACAGGCATAACTGGAAACAATGTTTCAGCTGGGCATCCCATGGCCCAGGCACCTTTACAACAGAATTAATCATCCGCCCACCCTCCCAGGAAAGCCACAGTACCTTAGCAGAGTATAACAGGGCTGGGCACTCAGGTATGGGTGGAGATTTAATAAACTTTTAGAGCATGCACAATATTTGTCATCATTATTGGAGACAGAGTCTTGCTGTGTAACCCAGGCTAGCCTCGAACCTCAGGATACTCCTGCCTTAGGCACCCAAGTGCTGCAATTATCATGCTTGGCTATGGGGGGCACTTCTCAGGGATACAGCTGATTGGAGTCCAGCCACCAAAGTTGATATATTCTTCTGGACAGATTGTCTTCTCCATCTTTTTTTTTCTTGGTGCATAGTGACCACTCAAGCAGGAGGACAGAAATGTTTGTACATACTCTCTCTCTTGTTTTCTCCCTCTTCCCTCCTCTTTGTTCACCTTCTAAGCAGAGGAGAAAACCGAAATTGGAGTTGTCTAAACATTTCAAATTTTCCATCTGACCTTAATACTTTAATGAAGCATTGGTACCTGACTGCCACCGGAACTCAAAGAAAAATTGTAAATAGACAAAGGTAATCTTTATTTCAGGGGTTTCTCTCTGCTTCCTTGTCTTTGCTGATTCAGTGCAGTGTGTATTCACTCTAAAGGCTCTCGTCCTTTTGGCTTTCATTATTTCTCGAATAGGATCTAGCGTTTTGATCAGGCCAGCCTGGACTGTTATCCCCCTATTTATGTTCCGTACAGAGCTGAGATGGGAAGTGGGCTCCCCCATTGCATTCAGTTTTTTATTCCTTGAGATGGAAATCGCACTAACTTTTGTGCCAAGGCTAGTGTTGAATAGTGATCCTCCCAATCTTTGCCCCTGAGTAGATCAACAGGTGTGACCTACCATATCTGGCTTGTGCCTGATCTGTGATAACAAGCTCAGAGGAGAGACTAAGAAAGCCACTTTAGCGTAAAGCATAGGTGCAAAGACCTGTTTCATGTGATGGATTCCCACATCTCCCCTGGGATCCAGTGTGGCTGGTGGAAATTGAAATCCAGTCTACTTGGATGACTCATGCATTTCTCTTCTTTCAGGTAAAGCAGGGATGCTTTCATTTCCCATCAATTCCCCAAAATTACATCTTTCTGCAAAGGAATAAGTGATTTGGGAACCTTTTAGGAAAATTTGAATCCTCTGCAAGAATAATTAGAATTGATTATTTGATAGGTCCTTGTTATTCTGGGCAATAACAGTTCATGACTAACTATTTTTTTAAAACAAGAATATAAAAGAAAAAGAGAAGAGGGAAGAAGAATAGATAATTATGCATTTCAATGAGTTCATTCAGCTTAGAGATTTTAAGAGGTCTGTGTGTCAAACTGAGATCTTTTCCCAAAAGAAAACACAAAATATTTCAAAGCTTATATTGTAGGGAGTATGCACTGCAGACATGGGTCACACTTCAGATGACTCAAGTTCTGGAATGTTCATGTTATTTTCTGTTTATTTATTCATGGCCCTATCAGGTCACTAAGAAAGAAGAAAAGATTTTTTATGCCCACAGGCAACAGTCTTCATGGGCAAAATTCGACGCCAAAATGGTCTTTTCTATTTGTGGAAGACTGAGTAGAGGACCACAGTCTTCAAAACCTTCTGTGTGAGATTTCTTTCTGAAGGTTGTCACACCACCTACTCCCTCCTCTGCCCTGGTGATTTTAGGCTTTACTATGAAGCTGGTGAGGAGCCATTTGTCTTGCTCTGTGATGTCATCAATCCCTCTACCACAAAATAAATCCTCCCCTCCCCAATGTGAGTAGGCCATACAGATCCAAAACAGAGTAGAGTATCTGAATTCCACCACCAGCAACTGCTTTAGCTTTTCTGTCTTGGATATTTGTAAACAAGGAGCCTACAGCAGATGATTCAACTCCATGGTGTCTGATTTGTTTTCCAGTCTGAAGTTCTGCAGTGAGACTATGTCTTTGCTCTAAGAGTTCTTACCTTTATTTCTGGTTTGTTTTGTTTTTAATTGTGAAAATACATTATAGAGGGGTTACAATTACATGGGCAAGATCATGAGTACATTTCTTATCAAGCATTGTTGCCTCCTCCTTTGTTTCCCCTTCCCACCCCTTCCCATCTCCCCCTATTTCCCCCCCCCAAATTGTAAAGTTTGTTTTTTGACATAACAATTTGTACATCTCATTGTTGCAATGGGTCCACCTGTATCCCTATTTAAACGATTTGTT
Source organism: Dipodomys merriami (assembly GCF_024711535.1). Taxonomy (NCBI): domain Eukaryota; kingdom Metazoa; phylum Chordata; class Mammalia; order Rodentia; family Heteromyidae; genus Dipodomys; species Dipodomys merriami. Next base: position 343,119 of record NW_027205603.1, on the reverse strand, counting down.
TTTTTCCCCTTCCCCTCCACAAATTATACCAACATCAAATACAGTGAAAGCAGGGGTTATACCATAGGGGAGGGACATACAAAGCAACAAAGAAATCATCTTATAAATATGTTAGAAACAATTGCATGAAAGCAAAAACATTTGAATACTTATCTTGGGGTTCATTTCACCTAACATCAACTTATCTGACCTTCTGTTTTGAACAGATAACCTATTAAAATGTTTGTAGTCACTTATATTTTCATGTGAATTATTCTTAGGCTTGTAGTGCTATTCTATTTATTATTCTATTTTTCCTCATTTTCTACTCTGTTCTATTTTTTTTTTTTTGTGGGCTGGAGATTGAATTTAGGGTCAAAGCTGTCCTGTTAAACTTTCATTTCAGATTTATTGTTGATGATATTGATTTTTTTTAAAAAAAGAATGTCCATTTGCTGGGAATGTTTTCCATCTTTCACAAGCTATGGCTTGGATGGTCTGCAATGTAGTCAGCAATGTCAGAAATGGTGGAATCCTACTAACTCTCCAATATCTTCTCTGATTTCCATCTTGGTTCTTGTACATAGATTTCAAGGTAAACCTTTGAAGGTTTATTTCTTCCACTGAGCCAGTTAGAAAACAAGAGTATGGCAGTGGCAGCCATAGGAACATTTTACTTGTATAGTGTCACAAGTTGCTATCCATTGCATTTGTTCAATGAAAAATCACCACATCAGTATCTTGTTCTATTTTCTTTGGTGTCTTGAAAGTTCTTTTGGGAAGGAGGGATCCGGAATTTCCCATTCCTCTCCAGTTTTCAAATACTGAAATTCAGGAGGCCTGTGGTAGTGTCTCATCAGTCAAGGACATGCAGTTCTGATAGTGTCCTTCTGTTAGGTTGGAGAGACTACGCAATGTCCCATGGTGTCACTCACTCTAGCTCTAAGTAGTGTATTTCAAATACTTAGCTTTGGCCCATGAGCAGTAGGATTTCTTGCTTCCCAGGATAATAATAGTGAAGTCATATCTGTTGAAAGTGAATCAAGTCAACATACAAAACACAGAGAACTCCTGGCAGAGAATGTCTGAGACAGATGCCTGGCCTCCCTTGCTGCCTGATTCAGGATAACAATCCATGCTATTCGGAGCAAATTGATCAGATACATGAGCAACCCCAAAAGAAAAGTGCAGAACTTGTTAATCTAGGGAAAGCAACAGTTGTGCAGGACAGAACATATAATCAAAAATTTCTACTTATTTTGAATGACACTGTATTGTGCCAAATCTAACAGTTAATTTAACTACACTGGGAAGATGGGGCAGGGGCAGAAAATTGAGGGCGGGGGGGGGGGGAGGGAGAGCATTATATTTCCAGACTAGGAAATGAATGAAGTAAAATCTGAAAAATCAAGAAGCAGCAGAATAAACATTTTTACTAAAAATGTGAAAGCACTTGTAAAAGAAATCACTGAACATACTTATGGCTAAGGAGTAGGATATTATTTAAATTATTTGCAGGTTTAGTAAAAATGAAAATGCAACAAGAAAAAGCAGCCAACTGAGAAATATTAATTACAGTACTCCTCAAGTGAACATCCTTTTAAAAATAAGTAAAACTCTCTTTAAAAATTAAGTTACTTTTGACATATGTGACATGAATTTCCTTCCCCTATAAAAAAAATAAATCATTCTCAATAGAGAAAGATATTCCTAGTCCTAAATAACATGACTAAGTCAAAAGTTAATAAATCATGAGGCACACTCATGCCTGGATTTCTCTGTTGAGAAGTAATTTGCATGTAATGTATACATGACATGACATTTTGATTTACATCTGGGCATCCTCTACACACTCCAGGTATAGATTGCAGGATTTTCTATCATCCCCTAAATTTCTCTTCCTTCACCAAGTCGGGGGGATCCCCCTCCCTCCACCCCAGGCAACCTCACCCTACTCTCCATTGCTTCAGGTTAAAATTTTTTTTTCTAGAGTTTCTTAAGAAGTAAAACGCAACCCACAGCCTGTGCTCTTTTGTGTCTGGTATCTCCCTAATGCATTTGAGTTTGGTCTTTCCTTGTTGTCTATTCTTTTTGTACTGAGTAGTATTCCACTGTACAAATATACCTTGAATTGTTTTTAGGAGATAAAAAAAAGTTTTTTGACAACTCTTGAGACAGATTATTAATATTATTATTGTTATTATTATTTTTATTATTCAAGTCTCCTCATTATGTGCTCTTTCTTCCTACCAGGCAGACCTTTCTCCTTGGTCAATTATCAAAAAGGGAACAAGGAGCTGGCTGCTTCTGGGTAACCCAGCTCAGTTGCTTAGCAACAAACTGTATTAGTTTAGTGGATTCGGAACAAAAAGGTAATCATCTTTTATCTCCAGATAGATAGGAGATGGTGTTATTCCAAGTGAAGTGGGAGGAAAAGAAAGACCACAGAAATGGAAAGGAGACACATGCAGAAAATAAAGACACCACCCTACCTCAGGACTCACATTTCAGAGTTCTCAGCAAGTGCCTCTCAAGATGAAGAATGCTTGTTTACATAAAATAGTGTACTGTTAGGAAGTGGTGTGCAAAATCTTTTAAGAGGCACAATTAAGTGTTGTCAGAAATAATTAACAATCCATGACTGAAATAAAGAAAAGCATGACAACCTTTGTTAGTGTTACGACTGAAAGAATCAACAGGAAGTGAAAAACAAAAACAAACACTGTACCATTTGTGTGCACCTCTATATAAAAGCCAAGCCTTGTAGGTGCTAGTCTTCTATTTTCAGTTATTGAGGAAGCACTTCTCCCCAACCCCCAGTGATGGTGAATGACTAATATTTGTTCCCAGAATCCTTAAATCTGATGGAGAAAAAAATGAAAACAAAGAATTGTAGGCAATATTGCTGACAGAAGTTTTCTGGGTACTATTTTGAACTTCTCAGGACTTTTACCACATGGCTTCTCTTATTCCTTCCTTCTTATTATCAGCTCCGTCTCCCAGCATCCAACAATATAATCTGGCAGAAATAGCTTGGCTGAGAATTGGGGATTTAATGAGCAGGATATCCCCCAGCCATTTAATACCAAGAGTTTAATAATCAACCAGAGATCACTTTCACTTAGTTCTACAGGATTGAAAGGAAGACAAAAACCCTTCTCCCTGGCTCTTCGGCTATTTGCCCTGCCTGTTATCTGTGTCTCTCCTGACAACTGGTTTAAATCATGCCCCAAGGGACTGCGGACAAAGTGGTGGCCGTGCATTTTTTTCCGTCAGTGTGGGGGCATCTGGTAAAAGACAGCTTTGCAGTTTCATCTATTTGCAGGGCAAAGATGATGGCCAAATAATTGGGTTTATATTCCCCATTTTCTGGGATTACAAGGATCACTTCTTCTCTAGCCCTGCTTAATTGCAGTCTGACAGAGAGAGAGAGAGAGAGAGAGAGAGAGAGAGAGAGAGAGAGAGAGAGAGAGAGAGAGAGAGAGAGAGAGAGAGAGAGAGAGAGAGCACAACACATCTTCCTGAGATGCATTAATTTTTTTTCAGTGTAATTTAATATGTTCTGGTCTTTTCTAGTTCTGAATTGTAAAAAGGTATCCACTTGGGGTCTGAATGTCCTTTGCTATGTTAGAATACTACCATATAAACAGGAAAGCAAATACATTCTGGAGTCCCCCTCCGCCCCCTTGCCAACAATGAAGGACAGTGTGATTGCTCCCCTGAGCTGGCAAAACATAGCTGCCACTGCAGGGCAGGGGTGTGACACTTCTGATGAGTAAGTACCCATGGTGTTTTGCTCACAGCAGGGGACTTTCTGTGGCCATGGCTTCTGTGCCAGGGAGATTTGTCAGTTGATAGAATAGATCTGATTGGAAAGTGTGGTCTCACACATGAGCAGACTGTGGCCCTCATGGCCCCCATTCACCACACAGATCCATTCATTCAGTCTCAGGACTCCCAAAGAATGTGGCCATGTGTGTATATTGAAATCCTACATACACAAAAGGGAAAACAAATCTCAGTTAATTTTTAATTAGGTGTTCCTGAGGAATAGCTAAGGACTAAATGAAAAATAAGGAGTTGGCAAGTACTGATGACTCACGCCTGTAATCCTAGCTACTCAGGAGGCTAAGTTCTGAGGAAGTTAGAAGCCAGCCCAGGCAGGAAAATCCATAAGATTCTTATCTCCAATTAACCAACAAAAAGCCAGAAGTGGAGTTGTGGCTCAAGTGGTATAGTGCCCATCTTGAGTAAAATAGCTAAGAGACAGCATCCAGCCCCTGAATTCAAGCCCCAGGATCAGCACCAAAAACTAAAAACTAAAACTAAAATAAGGACTTTGTATCAGAGAAACATTGTGTAAAATTACAATTTGGAATCAGTAGCAGCAGGAAGTTCTCTCTGTGTCTCTCTTTCGCTGTCTCTCTTATTTCTCACTGCTTTGGCTATTTTTACATTTTTGCACAATCCTCTTTCTCATACTTCCTGAATAGCCAAACCATTGCCATAAGCCATCAAGCTCATCTTTTAAAAAAAATTTGAAGTGGGGGTCTCACTAACCTTTTGTTCAGGCTGGCCTCAGACTTTGATCCTCTCCATCTGCGCCTCCGGAGAAGCTAGGATTGCAGGTGTGCACCAGTGTGCCCAACCTTCATCCTTTTTTAAAAAAAATATTTCTCAGTTTTGTTTCCTTTCTTCCTCTCTCTTGTGAGTTTCCAGTGAGAGGGTGAGAAACTAATGTCATAGGAAAAACTAAGAAGTAGCTCTGAGCAACAGTAATGAAATGGAAACTAAAAGTTGCCATGTGATTGAGACTTAAGACAATTAGAACGTAGAGCACTGCTATGCCCTGACATGAGCTGTTAACTATCTCCAATGCACAGGATACCACATAAGCCCATTTGTGGGCCTTGAGAAACTTCTGATAGGGAAAACTCATTTTGAACCTCCCAATGCATCCAAGAAGAGTTGTTTTCATGCAGGGGCGTACCTAGGAAAACAGGGGGCATGGAATATATGAGCAGTGGCATGAACAATCTGTCCAGAACCAGGGATAAGCTGAGACAGGGCAGTCACTGTGCAGAAAGGCTGCATAGCTGTTCTGAGATGTGTGAGAAGGACAAGAGGAGACAGACCAGATGGGCTGTGGACAGCTCTCATCGAATGCATGGTTGAGTGAATTCCAATAGGTGATTAGATGGAGGGGTTGAGAGAAGGGCATGGGAGGTTCAAAATAAGTAGTATTGGGAAGCCATGGACAGGATACAGGGGGTTACAGGTAGGGAAAATGTCCTCACCCATCAGGGAGCTAGCGCAGGAGCTGATGGAGCCACATCTCAGTGACCTCATCCACAGAGTCTGTGCCCAGTCTGGCTACCAAATAATCACATAGCACACATGGAGTTTCACCCTTGGCCCAGCCCAGCCAAGGGGTTTCGAAGCTTCCAGACCATTCCTTCAGACCACACTCAAGTGACTTCAGATCTCTGCTGTGTGGACAGCGGCATCCGTGAACTGAGACAGACCATGGCTTCCTCAGTGGGCTCATCGGTTGAAATCAGAGCCAAGACTCCAGCCAGATCTTTCCACACACCCTGCTCTGAGTCCTGAGAGATCGGGATGGTGACACTGCTCTCCTAACCTATGTGCTGGGTGTCACCAAAGCCAGGGCCATGCCGCAGAGGCAGAGGCTCCGTGGTGCCCGAGTTGGGCAGGATGGTGTTGGACAGAGAACACCAGGCCAAGTCCAGCGTCTAGCCGTCTCACTCCAGCCCTGAGATTTGTGAGCTGTGCTTAGCCATAAAGGGAAAAGTCACCCATTTTGCCTTTTCCCGTGTTCCTGTATCTAATCAACTGAGATCACATGGAGCGCTCACAGCCTGTTACTGAGGTTAGCTGTGCCCTAAGGCACCTGAAGGGAGAAAGAGCAATGGATTTCTTGGATGCTCGTTGCCAGCCATCCAATATATCTAAAGTTTAAAGATGGTTTGATGGGGACATGGTGGTGCGTGCCTGCCATCCTAGAACTTGAGAAGCTAAGGCAGGAGGACCATGAATGTGAAGCTAGTCTTAGCTACATAGGAGACCTTGTCTTACACAAAACCATATCTAACGAACTTAATTAATTAATTAATAAACAATAAGGCTTGGCGAGGAACTTTGTTTTCATCTTAATATATGTGATTTTTATAACTCCATTTTATGTCACTTAAATATTTGATTTCTTTTCTTTTCTTTTCTTTTTTTTTTTTTTTTGGTCAGTACCAGGGTTTGAACTCAGGGGTTCACACTTGCTAGGTTGGTATTCTACCTCTCAAGCCACATGTTCAGACCTGTTTCTCACTGATTATTTTTGAGATGGGATCTCTATTCAAATTATCCAAGTGATCAGTAATTCACCTACCTTATTCTTTGCATTCCCAATAGGATCCCAGGCACGCAGCCACCATGGCCAGCTTCCCTCCTGGAAATGGAGTCCCACAGACTTTTCTGCCTGGCTGACCTGCGATCCTTCCAATTTCAGCCTTCATGTAGACTGAGATGACAGCCTCACCTTACGGTGCCCAGCTAGGGGCTGAAATGGGGTCTCAACAAACTTGGCCCATGATCTTCTCAATCTTAGTCGAGTAACTAGAAATATAGGTGTGAGTGTGAGTCAGGTGCACCTGGCTATTTGATTTCTGAGTGTACAATGTTTCTTTCTTTCTTTATTTTTTGTCAGTCATAGGGCCTGAATTCTGACCTGGGCACTGTCCCTCAGCTCTTCAGCTCAAGGCTAGCACTCTACCACTTGAGCCACAGCGCCACTTCCAGCTTATTCTGCTTATGTGCTACTAAGGAATCAAAGCCAGGGCTTCATGCATGCAAGGCAAGCATTCTACCACTGAGCCACCTTCCCAGCCCCCATTATTTTTTAAATGTGGCAATTTAGAATTACAGAATTGCATATAATCTTAGTTTGATAAATATAACGTGATCCTGAATTCTTCCAGTAAATATCTCTGGGGGTAAACATGGGTTTAAAAAAAAACAAAAACAAAAACACTTTTTCCCCCCTGGTAATAAAATGATAGAGGAATTTTATTTTCTTTTTCAGTCTCTGTTTTCTGAATTTTCTATAATAAACGAACATATAAATAATATGTGAAAATATACATTTAACAACAAAAAACTAAATATAATAAGGGCACATAGATTTTAAAATAAAAAATAAATGGAGCTAAGATCCTACAATAATGTTTATCAAAAACAGTTATCAATATTGATGGGAGACTATTTTAACTAAGCAGATAGCAAAATCATGGCAAGTGATAACAGAAATAGCCTACATCAAGAAGGCTGTATAATCTCAAATTTATTATATTGTCATATGTGGACAAGCATAGTAAGAACTGAAAACCTATTAATAGGAGAATTGTTGGCACTGGTAAGAGTTTTTTAAGCCCTTATGTGTCTATTAAAGTTAATAATCTGCAAGGCTGGGAAAATGTGCTCCAGTGGTTGAGATAAGACTGTTTAAGGAACTATCTCTGTGGCTTAAAGAAGAAAAGAAAAAACTTAGGGCCTGCTCAGCTTCCTCACTTCTGTCTGCTACTGAGCCTATGATTCTCCATTCTGCTCCTGAACAACCTTCTCTGAAAGTGATCCCCCTATTTCTCCCAACACAGTGTAGTGGACCAGCAAGAATGACCTTCCTTGCAGAAAAGTTTTCCTTAGAATAAAATTCAAGAGGTTCCAGAAGTTCCTGGTTTGGCTCTGTCCATTCTACACAATAAATATCCATGAGTGACTCATGTCTGCAAATGAAGACAGTGTCCAGAAGCCAGTGTATAAAATGAGACATTCCTGTTTGGAAATCCATTTCCCCATCAACACTCTGGTCTGAGTACTTGTGTCAGGATATGGTTTCCAGTCCCCTTACCTGAGGGACAAAGGGGGACCTGGTGGCTTTGAAAAGAAAGGGATTTGAGAGTTGAAAGGTTGCCCAACAGCCTCTAGAAAACTCAGCTGTGACCAGCAGGAAGTACCAGATGTTTGGAAGGAAAGGACACTGGGCAGGAGATGGGGAGCGGAAGTTTCCGGGCAAACTATGGGAAGTGTTGGTGGTTTAGCTCAGAGTTGTTCCCAATTGGCCCCAGAGGTGATCCTTATCTGTACATTAACCCCCTGGAATTCCTGACCATCTCTCATAAATCCAAAGCTGTTGAGGGATCTGGAGCTCTGTCCCTGTAGTGAGATGAGTTGACTAAGTGTCATTGGAGACCATCAGTGGGCTCTTTGGCTGTTGCTGTGGTATCTCTTGGCACCAGGCCACCTGCTCCTGCCAAGAGTCATAAATCAGAAGTTTTAATGCATTACTGGGAAGACAGACTGCACAGTTATTTCTCTTGCATGCCTTTAGCTCCCAGCTGAGCTCTTGGCTAATTAGAGTCAGAAGAGACAGGCTTGGCCTTATAAATGATTGTGTTTACCGAAACACATCTCTAGAACACACCACAATGACATGGCTGCAACCAAGATTTTAGGTTTTCTTATTTATTGCCCAGTGTAAATGTAAAGTATTTAAAATATAGTTCTCTTCTAAGTCTACATATTAATACATTGAAACCTATTATGGGGTAATGTCTATACCAAGAAGAACAAACTTTCTGTTGTATTCAAGAACTTGATATCCAGCTAGGTTTATGAAGCTCAGAACACCAGGAGAAGGAGGAGAGAGAGGAGAAGAAGTAATGGAGGAGGAGGAGGAGGAGGAGGCACAGAAAGAGAAGGAGGAGGAAGAAAAGAAGAGGAGGAGGAAGAGGAGGAGGAAAAAAAAGAAGAGGAAGAAGAGGAGGAAGAGAAGGAGGAGGAAGATTTTGTTACAGCAGTAATAATACAGGAAAGCTATATGCTCAGGAATAAGTCATTTTGTTTTGCAGTGTGCTTTGTTGTGGTTGTTGGGTAAAAGGCAGTTAGGACCAAACACCTGGAGTCTGGTCAAATGACTTGGTCGATTCAAATGACTTGAATCTAAATTTGATTGAGTGGTTCTGTGAACTGGGCAATCACTTCATTTTTTTGAAACTTGGGTCACATTGGTAAATGGACCCATATTTAAAAAGATCATCATGAGAATCAAATGAGTTAGTAAGGGAACCATGTTAGAACAGCCTCCAGAACATAAGTGATGAACAAATCTGAGCTCATTCATAGATGTGGTTGTGTATTTGTCCAAATACTAATGCCAGGAAGTCAGGTTGGGTGGGGAATATTATACTGTAGTGATGTGGGTGTTGCTACCGCTCCCCCCCCCCCAAACCCACCAATTACATTAGTTGCTTCAAGCTGGAGATTTTTTTCTTTTTCCACACTTACATTCCAGCTCATGCTTAAGGGCTGGAAAATGTTCTCAGCGCAACCACAGCTGTACACTCACTCTCAAGGACTTCCTCTTTCACCTCTCTTTCGGTTCTGGAACCATCAGAACATTTGTGACATCTGGTTTTAGTGATTCTTTCAACCCTCTTCTCTTTCTGTCAAGAAATCCTCCAGGTTATATTTAGAACAGCTTCAAGACCAGCATGAATATGGTTAGTAGCTTACTCAGGGAAATCTCTTGCTTTCTATCCCCCGTGAGCAACTCCTTCTCTTGCCTAAGCTGAGTATACATAAGAATGTTTTATCCAGGTTCCCAGACTTTGATGAGTCCAAGGCAAGCTTTGTGTGTTGCTGTGACCAAGTTTGGTTTTTTTTTTTTTTTTGAGTGAGTGTATCCTTTAAGCAGTTGTACACACATTAACAATATCTAACAAATGGCTTTGGAATGTTACCTATCAAGTAATCTTTGGGCTATATAACCCATCGTCAAAACTATGTAAAACAGGCTCTGCTAGAAAAGTTCCCATATTGCTTCTTGCCTAACCTCAAGTCATAGATTTACATGTGTGTTTCTCTGTAAGAATTTTATAGTTCTAGATCTTACATCTTTGATCCCTTTTAAGTTAAACTTTATTTCTGGTGGGAAATAATAGGTTCAGACTTTGTTACTTTATTTGCATCTGGCTATCTAGTTGTTCTGGTTTGGATAAACGGTAATCCTCCTCCTTCTACTTGTACTTACTGAATAGCTGGTATTACAAGAGTGCCCTGCATTGCCTGGGTAGCTGTTAATTCTTATTAATCTCAGTGATTTAGGGTTTTCTACTGAACCAGCCTCACACTCTGATCAGTGAACTCTGCACAGAGACGATGTTTCCTTCTCTTTCACTGGGAGAAACAGGGTTGGCATGGTTGCCAGCACCTAATAGATGCTAAATGTACATTGTGGAAGGATTGCGCTCAGGTGCCTTACTTTCCCAGAACTGGGCTCTTCCTCTTTTGCCAGGATCCTGTAAAACTTCAGAGTGCAATTTTAAGAGAGAGTTTTCTTTCTACTGGGTAATTTGTAAGCAGAGCGATCAATGGTCTCCTTCAGAGTTCTAGCCTTGCCTTGGCAGAGGTAAAATGCCTCTGTGTGTCTGGGATTGCTGGAGCCACTTAAGAGAACTAGCTAAGGCATCAGGCTGTCAATCGAGGGTTGACACCAACACTTATTTCCCCAGTATTTTCCTGCTGAAATATTCACAGAGAATTTCTTTCCATTTGTGCATGGAAAAACAGATCATAAATCATTGAAAACTTTTTTTCCAGGATGTATTATTATTGGAATCATTTATTAGTCTCTGGATTCATCTATGCCAGCCATTTGCCCTAAACTGTGATTAAAAATGGAAGGAGAATTTTGATAACATGTATTTACTCTTAAAGGTTGATTTATCCTTCCTAGAGAATTTCTATGTTTACTCAAAAACATTTTCAGAGATTGGCAATTCTTCTGCCATTATCTTATGTTACTGCAGGAGTGAACTCTGCTCAGTGGATGGCTGACACCATCTCAGCTAGCTATACCACTAGCCATGTGGTCTTTTGTGATCACTGAAACAGAGTTCTAATGATCACAAATTAGTAATCATACATGGTAAGATCCCTGACTACACGGAGTAACTTCCTATATGATTATTAAGAGCATCTCATTTTAGAAGGGTGAGCCATTACTATTCCACTTTGTTTTGGGGGGTTATAGGGTCTGGTTTTATGATTGTTGTTTGCTGGTCCATTGTATATCCCAGATTTTGCCTGAAACTTCTGATTCTGCCTTCTGAATGCTGGGATTTCAGGCATATACCATCATGCCTGGTCTTATAGTAATGATTTCTTCATTGTAGGCTATACTCATCAATGGCTGATTCTCTGTCCTCTGCATCCAAGATCCTGTATCAGCAATGCGCAGCTTAAAAAATGGATGTTCTGAGAATTACATTGTTCTCTTGGCAGTTGATATACTTTCCTTCTCTATAAGCTTTCTCTACCTTTCCCTATCAAGTGTCACTACAAAGATTATTCCATGCGGTCACATTTTCCCAGGAGGAAATGGCAGATACCACCTGAAAATGTAATGGCATATTGCAATCCAGGGACTAGACTGATACTTGGTCTACCCATCATCTACACCCACAACAGCCAAGATGTGAGGGGAAAGCTTGAAACTCACTCCAGCTGTTCTAGCCAGCCAGATTACCACATACTTGTTTTCCCATTGGTCCTTCAGTTAAAATGTCACTCACTGGCTTTGTGGGTTTTGTGACAGTAGTAGATTGAACTCAGGGCCTTGCCCTTGCAAGGTAGACAGTCTTATCTCTTGAGCCACTCCCCTATCCTAAAATATAACTTGCAGCGTTTCACAGAGAAGCCAGCACTACCTGGTGACATCTGAAGGCACCAGATGGGTACAATCGCACCTGAGTATCTGTGATTCTGCATGTCTCAGCACCTCTCAAAGTTCTCTGAAGGCTCTCAAGAGTTTGGGTTCCTAGTGAAATAAATCATGAGGGTCTTATCTGGTTCATGGGAGGGAACAAAAAGCCTGCTGAAGGTCCTGTGCTCAGGGTCTCTAATTATTTTGAAGTGTCAAAGGTCAATGACCTTTTGGCAATCATCCACGGGCCTGTTGATCAGCAGCATGTGGCTGCCTAATTGAAGAGTCAAATCGGTAACAGAGCAAGTCTCCATGATAAAACCTGTCTTAGAGCATCCTAAAGTGCGCCTAGCTAAATTGACATACATGACTTGATGTGAATGACTTATGAGAAGTAATGGAGAAAAGGAGCGTTCTAGAACTGGGGAAGAAAACTCACCATTCTGGGGCAAAGGGTTGCTATGGATTAGCAGGGTTCGATTGTTCTGTGTATAAAAAAAAAAGGCCGAGAGATGAATAAAAGAGCAAAGTGCACAAAATTCAACAGGCAATTGTCCCAGAAATCCAGTGTTCACCAGAGCACTGGTATTCCCACACACATTAGATAAGCAAGACAACTCCAATTTACTGGTTCATGTGCTAGAACTGGAGACCAAATTAGAACTTACAGTGCTAAAAATGGGAAGCTGCATGCTTTATTCATTCAGCTTGATACTTGGCACTGATTTTTACTTCATACTGACTACCCAGTGTATCTAATCTAGTCAGTAAGTCCCTGTCAGAAGCTTTGTTTATTCTTGTATCTAATAAATATTTATGAAAGGCTTATTGTACCAAGTATTGTCCCAAACTCTGAATATAGTAGAAAAGTAGAAAAAAAGAAAGTCTGTTCTCATGCAATTTGCTAAGGATATATGAATCCTTTCTGACCTTTGAATATTTTTATTTTAGTATATCAAATGTCCTAGGATACAGAAATAAACCGACATAGCTACAGCCACCTGATTCTCAACAAAGGTGCCAAAAACATATATGTTAGAGAAAAGGCAGCCTCTTCAACAAATGGTGCTGGCAACAGGATTTTCACACGCAGCAGACTGAAATTAGATCCTCCTCTCTTATCCCATAGGAAAATCAATTCAAAATGGATCAAAAACCTTAATGCTAGACCTAAAACTAGGGAGCCTCTACAGAAAAAAAAAATAGAGAAAACACTTGAAGACATACACCTAAGAAACGACTTTCTGAGTAGCTTAGGAAGTAATAGCAAGAACTGACTAATAAGATGGCATCAAATTACAAAGCTTCTGCATAGCAAAAGAAAGCATTGGGAAAGTGAAGACAGTCTACAAAATGGGAGAGAATCTCTGCCAGCTATTCAGTCAACAACATTAACATCTAGAACATTAAAAAAAATAACTGAAGGAATTAAACACCAGAAAAACAAACAATTCAATAAACAAATGTCCACATACATTGGATACACAATTAAATAACCAATAAATTCATGAAAAAAGTTCAGTATTCTTAGCCATAAGATAAATGCAAATCAGAACTACATTGAGATTCTACCTCATTCCATTCAGAATGTCTATCATCAATAAAACCATGTTAGCAAGGATGCAAAGGAAAAGGAACCCTTATATGCTATTGTAGGAATGCCGATTGTGCAGCCTCTATGGAAGTAACTATGGAGATTACACAAAACACTGAAAATAGAACTACCATGTGATCTTGCCATACCATTCTTGGCTATATATCCAAAGAAATGCAGTTCTGTATACAGCAGAAGCACCTGAACAACACACTTAAAACAGCACTAGTCACAAGAGTCAAGTTATAGACACCATCCACAAATCAATTAATAAAGTAAGTGTGTTATGTACACACTGGAATATTATTCAGTTATTGAAAGAATGAAATTTTGTCATTTGCTCAAAAATGAGTCACTCTGGAGATCTCCATGATAAACAAAATAAGCCAGACTCAGATAAATACCATGTGTTTTCTCCATGTGCAAAAGAGAGATAAAAATAGTAGGAGGAGATGATAGGGGGATGAATATGACTGATCAAAATACATCGTACATGTGCATGAAAATAATGTAACAAGACCCTTTATTTTGTATCATTTTAAAGTGTCCTGAGGTGTGGTGGTGGCTCAGGAAACAGGCAGGAGTACTATGAGATCAAGCTTATCCCAAGCAAAGGTAGGAGACCCTCTCTCACAAACAAAATAAAAATGAAAGTGGCTGGAGGCATAGTTCAGCAATAAAGCACCTGTCTAGCATGTGCAAACCTCTGAGTTCATCACTAGGACCACTAGGAAAACTTTTGTGACTTAAAAAAAAACATATGCACACATTTATTTTTTAAAGAGAGAGAAGAAAATAATATTGTTTTTTCAATGCTATGGCTTCAACTCAGGGGTTCACACTCCTGTTAGGAGCTTTACCCCTGAGCCATGCCTTCAGCTAATGCCTGCTAATATATTTGTTTTTGTACTACATCCTAATGGAGTTCACATACTTCACAAACTACATCTGTAGTTCTAGCAGAACTAATAAATGAGAAATCAGGGTTCAAAAGTGTTTTTTATCATTTGATTTGTTTTTGTCACATGCATGCCAAAACACAAAAAGAATGTCAAATAAACTTTGAAGGCAACCATGGGAGCTGGGCACCAGTGGCTCACCCCTATAATCCTAGCTACTCAGAAAGCTGAGATCCAGAGTATTCAAGTTCAAAGCCAGTCCAGGCAGAAAAGTCCTCAAACCTCTATTTCCAATTAACCAGCATAAAGCTGAATTGGAGGCATAGCTCAAGTTGTAAGGTTCTAGCCAAGTAAGCAAAACAAAAATGAAAAGCAAATGAAAACTCTAGTATTGTTTAAAGAAGGAAGTTCATTTCTTTCTTTCAATTGTTCTGCGATTTACATGTTTTATTCTTTAATCAAAAAAAAACCCACTCTTATAAAACTATCCATTTTTGCTTCTTACTTAAAAAGTACATCATAGAACGCATGCTACTACTTTCAGGATTATTCATTATTTTTTCAAGTTTGGGGTAATTAGAACTAGAACTATGGGCTGATATTAGAGCTGATACGTTATTCACTTAGCCATATTTTTTCCTATATGAGGGAATTAATGCTGGCTTCCCTCATTTGGCTTCATCCAAAAATAGAGCTCTGAAGCAAAGGCTTGTGAGTTAAGTAGTTTATCCAAAGCATGATCCAATAAAGTGGGGAAAGAGATTAGGGAGATAGGTAGTAGGGAGGCAAGCATGAAGACTGCACTAATGAGGAAGTTGCTTCTGGGGCCTAGTCCTGTTCGACACCAGAAGAAGAAGCTGAGTATCCCAGGTACTTTCTCAGGAGGCAAGAAAACAAGGATTTATCCAACAGGTTCCTTCCCTTGTTTGTTAGGAGATATTGTAAAAGACATCAGTTCTCTGGCACTTTCGCTAGTAGTTGCAAGTGCAGGTAAAGCAATCTACTACAGCTAGAGCAAGATCCAAGGTAGAGAGAAACTCTGCACTTGGGTAACGATCCTACATACTGAAACCACAGGCAACCTCTAAGGCTGGAGGGATGTAGGTAGGGAAGCCACAACAAACAGCTCTAACATCCCCGCAGCTTCGTACAATTAATGTTTTTGACTCTTTTTCCTCAAACAAACTCCTTTGCAAGGTCATGCAACCTTACCAAGCCGCTCTTCTCAAATCCTGTTTATATCACTATACACCTTTCCGATGCATTGTCCCCTGCTTCCAGCCACATAGACACAGTTATGGTTTGAATAAGTAATAACCCCTGCAGGCTTGTGTTGAATGCCTGCTCTCTAGCTGGTGGCACTGCTTTGGGAGGTTCTGGAAACTTGAGGATGTGAGGCTTAGCTGGAGAAAGTGGCTCACTGGGGACATGCCTTTAAGGCTATGCCTGGTCCCTGTTCCTTTCCTGCCCTCTGCTTCCTGTTCTTCATGAGGTGACCAGGTCCCCACTCCACACATCCCCATTGCCCTGATGTTCCACCTTGCCTCAGCTAAGTTAATGGCTTAAACCTCAGAAAACATGAGCCAGCATAAATCTTTCCTCCCTTGTTTTGTCAGGTTAGTGGGCCTCAGAGATGATAAAATTGACTAATACTAATACTAATGAGGTTACGAAGATTGATAGAACATGGTTTGTGGTTTGTCCAGTCCAGTCTCATTCATGGATTCTCAAGTATCTGCACAGGACATTTGGAATTTCAGTCTCCCTGTGTATCCAAGGAAAGAATGAGGAAGTTGAGAACCTCTAGAAATACTCTGATGAATTTCTCAGGATACACAGACATTTTTCTAAACAGCTAGGCTTTATATATTTAGAAAATGAGCCTGGAGTTCTTCACCTAGCCTACTCAGATGCAGTTGATTCAATGTAATTGTTAATATTTAAGAAACACGGAGGAAGAATTATTTATCTACTATTCATGGTACAGAGTGGCAAGTACTTGAGATGGAGCTAGAATTGCCAGTGGTTAATTCTGGACCAGCTTTGAACCAAGTATGTGATTTTTAGACATCTTAATCTCTTGGTCTGAGATTCCCAATTTGTTGTATGACTCTATGGTTTTTCCCCTTCATTCCTGGGGTTTGAACTCTGGGCCTGAGCTGTACCTGGGTTTCTTTTGTGCAAGGCTAGAGCCACAGTGCCACTTCTGGCTTTTTAAGAATACGTTATAAGAGATAAGAGTCTCATGGACTTTCCTGCCCGGGGCTGGCTTCAAACCACAATCCTCAGATGTGAGCCTCCTAAAAAGCTAGGATCCACCAGAATCCAGCTTATTCTAGGACTTTTTAAACTTAGTGACTTTCTATATCTGAAAACAAAATGGCAATCTCTTGGTACCCATGTGGCTTTGTTCTAGGACACTCCCTGCCCCAAAACCCACAGGTGCTCAAATACCCCCCATACACACACACACACACACACACACACACACACACATGCACATGTATACATAATGTATATGTCTGTAATCTGCCCATCCTAACACATCCTCATATACACTTTAAATCATTTCCAGATGTTTTCAAATACCTAATAGAGGGCCTGCCTATAAGTCACTTTATCCAAGTGAATTCAGTGTAATATCCCACATGTGGCAAATTCAGGTTTTACCTTTTGGACCTTTCTAGAAATTTTTTCTCCAACGTTTTGTTTTCAGGTTGATTGAATCCATGATAAAAACCCTCAGATGCAGGGGCTGGGAAGGTGGCTCAGTGGTAGAGCGCTTGCCTTGGATGCCTGAGGCCCTGGGTTCGATTCTTCTGCATGACATAAGCAAAAAGAAAAAAGCTGGAAGTGGCGCTGTGGCTCAAGTGGGAGTACTAGCCTTGAACCAACGAGCTGAGGGACAGTGCCCGGACCCAGAGTTCAGGCCCCACGACCGGACCCCCAAAAAAAACAAAAAACAAAGAACCCTCAGATGCAGAGGGATATCTACACTTCTACATAGATGGTTCCATATATATAGTAAATACTACAGGCCAGGTACAGTTAGAACTGGGAACATAATTTCCAATACCGATTGCTCTGTAGCTCTGTACTAGATAAACCATCCTTTGTGTCCTTCAATCATCTTTTCTTGGGTCCTCTCAAAGAAGGAATGCATTAACACCATGGCTCCCTGACCAGCCAGGCTGTGTATGTGGTCAGAGTTGAGCAGATGCTGGGCAACAGCAGTGGGTTAAATCTTCATTCTAGGTAGACAGTGGGAGAAGAAACAACACAGGTCTTGTTGCAAAACCCCAAAAGAAAGCACAGACCTGTACTCACTGTGATCTCACCCGCAGGGCCACAAGCATTTCTCAGTTCTAATATTTCCAGGGTGAGAGAGGCCTTGACTATTTATTATACACCAGAGACCAGTAAAGCATGTACCAATTAAAAGGCTAGGTTTTCTAGCTGACAAAACAGTTCATGGTGCCAGAGCACAGGGACGTCATTTATAGCGGTTTACACAGTCAAAGAAATGTGGTGCAGGACCATGACTTCAGAAGGCTCAGCCCAAAGAAATAGACATTATAATAGATATAGCTGTGCATCTAGGGCCCAGTTTACTTCTGAAGAAAAAAAAAACATTACGGATGGGTAGTGATTTCCTATCAGGCATATAAACAAACAACTGCACTAATTGGTGGCTCCTTCATTCTCATGCATTTGTTTATTTATTCATTCTTCAGAGATTTGCCAAGTGCTTGTTACAGAACAGAATCTGTGCTCAGTTCTGGGTCACATTTTTGTTGTATGGTTCTGTCTGGCTGGAAGAACTTATCAACAGCTTCCAGCCACTCACTACTCTGCAGTGGCTTGTAGCTAATACTTTTTTACAATAAGAGTCCCTAGTCATAGCTACACTGGAATTTGTTAGAAGAAGCTGAAGATAAGATACTGCTAAATGATACCTGCCAGGCAAGAGTTTATTATAGTTAGTCACTCAGAAAGATTCCTACGAAGTTATCCTGACTCACAATGCACCAACTGTTGGAAGTGTTCTTTACTGTCCTCTTCTTCTTCTTCTTCTTCTTCTTCTTTTTTAATATGGAACGCTTCACGAATTTGCGTGTCATCCTTGCGCAGGGGCCATGCTAATCTTCTCTGTATTGTTCCAATTTTAGTATATGTGCTGCCGAAGCGAGCACTACTGTCCTCTTCTTGATAGTTGTGTGCCCAGCTTTTCCTACAGGATACCTTGTCTACATGCTACATTAAGATTTTGGATGTTCTCATCAAAGCCAACAGTCTGTTCTCTTTGATTTTTAGAAATCAGAGTGTAGTACTTCATCCTCTCTTTGCATGCTCTCTGAAGAGAGTTCTTGCTCATTTACATAATTTTAATTGAAAGATTGCTCATCTTCTCATGTGATGAGCAATATTTGCCTAGAGGCCCACGACCAAGGGAAGAACTCTAGTATTCTTTCCCTCTGCTGTACCGACTTTGTTACCGGGCTTTAATGTTAAACATTTGTGAACATTTACTTAAATGTTTGAAGTAAAAATTAGCCTTCACTAAGTGCTTGTGAACACTTAATATTCACAAATATTGAATGTGTCAGAATTTTAAATGAGAAGCCTTCTCTGTCATGGTAGAATCTATTAATTCCATGCATTCTAATTGCAAAGCATGAAGATGTTCCCTGATTTCAGATGATAATCTGTCATTGTAAAGGGGGAAAAACCCATAAAAGAGAAGAATCAAGAAAATATATCAGCAAGTACACAGCCACTACACAAGAGGAAAAAAACAACAATGGCCTTTTTTATCAGTCAGGGCAAGCATCAGCATTAATGACCCAGCAGAAACTCTAGGGACCAGATATCTTTTAGGGCCCTCAGAATTGGACGTCTGCCATTTTTCACTTATAATTGTCACATTTGTGACTGTTTCTTTTCTATCTGCTTTGCTCATCTCTGCCTCTAAAGGATGATTTCACTATATTAAAATTCTGAGTTGATAGTGGTTTTATGGCCAAAAACTTTAAAGGGATCATTTCATTGTCTTCCGGCTTACATCATTTCAGATGGAAGTCAGTCATAATTCTTGTAGTTGACACTATTGCTCCTTTGATTTTTTTTAAGTCTTAAAACAAAAGTCTAAGATCTGAGGATCAATGTTTGAAGCCAGCCTGGCAGGAAAGTCCTTAATACACTTATCTGCAATTAACCACTCTCTCCACGCCCAACCCTTATCTCTCAAAAAGGCCAGAAATGAAGCCAGGTGCCAGTGGCTCATGCCTGTAATCCTAGCTACTCAGGAGGCTGAGATCTGAAGATCACAGTTCAAAGCCAGCCCAGGCAGAAAAGTCCATGAGACTCTTATCTCCAGAAAACCACCAGAAAACCAGAAATGGTGCTCACTGTGGCTCAGTGGTAGAGTGAAAACCTTGAGTTGAAGAGCTGAGGGACAACGCCCAGGCCCATAGTTAAAGCCCCACACCAGAAAAAAAAAAGCCAGAAATGGAGCTATAGCATAAGTGGTAGAATGCTAGCTTTGAGCATGAATAGTTTCTATCAACCTGTATTCAAGTTTGCTAATGTTTTCTTTTGAAAATCAAAATGACTACTGGTATCCTCTAGTGAATTATTTTTAAATTTCAGGTATTTCAGTTTGTAGTTATATAGTTTCCATTTTGTCCTCTTTCAGTTTCTTTTTTCTCTCCTGAAATACTTCTGTCTTTGATTATTATACCTATATATACCTTGTTCTGTAAATTCTTTGTTGTTGTTGTTGTCTGTTGGTAATAGGACTTGAGCACTGTCCCTGGACTTTTCTGTTCAAGGTTAGCGCTCTACCACATTTAGCCACAGTGCTATTTCCAGTTTTCTGGTTAAGTGGAGATAATGAGTCTTATGGAGTTTCCTCCCCAGACTGGCTTTGAACCACAATCCTCAGATCTCAGCTTCCTGAGTAGCTAAGATTATAGGCATGAGCCACCAGCACCCAGCAACAAATTATTTAAAATGGCGTTTTGTTTTAAAAATTATTTTCATTAGTTAGTATATTTTAATTACACAAAGTGACACTTTCCATTGTGATTTTCCATACAAGAATGCAAAGTACTTGGAGCACACTCACCCTTTTATTTTTTTCTTATCAATAATTGTTTAACACTTCTTACTGTTGATTCCAATAACTGTGTTTAACTGTGGGTCTAGTTCCATTGACTATGTTTTGTTTTGAAACCTCTGACATTGTTCTTATCTATCCTCTGACAAAGTATGTTGCTAGCAAGATGATGAAAACAGCATTCACATACATTGTAGATGACAGTATAACTTAGCATTGAGTACTTCATTTGTGTTGGATTACCTTAAGAATGTTAGTATTATTTCTAACTTAGAAAGTTAGAAAATTAATATACCCTTAGACTTGGAAATTCGAAGTCTATGAATTTATGATACAAATATGTTGAAATGCACATGAAGATGTGTATAAAAACAAACAATATTTGTCAGACAGAGAAAAACTGAAGATGATTTTAATATCTGCAGTGGAAATTCATTAAACATTTATAGTGTATCACTTCAATGGAATACTCTGTAGAAGGAAATAAAGAGAGCCATTATATTGATACAGAAAGATTCCCAAGGTATATTTCCAGTTGTAACAACCAAGATATAGAATAATATAATTTGTATGTCCCTGTTTGTCTAAAAAAATAAAATCAGATGTGTGTCTGTAAAGTTAGTATCTGAAGAAGAATAAAATATTGCTAAGGTAGAACTAGGAGTCTGGTGTAGGAGGGGTATTTGCTTTTCCTTTTAAACTGTATTTAAAGCCCGTGTCATTTTCCTAAATAAAGGAAGTAAGTCATTGCTGTACTGTGGAAGAGAGCATCAAGTGACATTTGATTACTAAAGTATACTGGTATTGTATCCAGCGTGTCATATTCCCTTTGGAATATCCTTCTTGAGTTTGCTACCAGGCTTTCCACATAGGAAAAACAATTTGCAGACTAGTCGGCAAATGGAACAATGAACTTATTGACCAAATTGTAATATATGCAAGTCAGCAGAATCTTGTGATAACCTCAAAATAGGAATACATTTAGCACGCTTCATTTTTAACACCTTCCTCCCCCCTCCCCCCCCCCACCCAGTGCTAAGAGATTGACCCCAGGCTCTTAGCACATGCTAGACAAAAGCTCTACCATTAAACTACAATCCTAGTCTTTGATTTTTGAAGATAAGGGTCTCACTATGTAGTTTAGCCTCTGCCTCCTGAGTGAATAAACACACCTAGCTGGCAAACCTTGTTTTTCACCAGTGAGGTTTAACTTCTTTTGCCACTTCTTTGCTAGCTTGAGAAGGAAAGAAAAAGTAAATGAACCTTACTAGCTCACACAAGCTATTGAAAAAGTTTCAGTGGAGTTTTGCGTTTGGGTGGGGCTGAGCAGTAATTCCAGAATCAAAAGCCTGTCTTTTCCTCTATGACCCATAGCAGCATTGGGCATCAAGGAACTCTGCAGCGGAACCAGAAGTGGCTTGTCTGTCACACTTGATGTCACCACCGATTAGCTCAGTGTACCTATAACAAAGTGACTTTTCTGGGTCTCCTGTATAACACATTGGCTGATGGCTCAGGTTGGCTATGTTGCTAAAAGGCCCGAATGCCAAGAGTAAAGAGGAAACTGTGAAACAAAGCAAAACAGAAGAGGCAGCACATTCCACTTTTCCTATGTACTAAGATACCTATCTTTTGAATAACAGTCTTAATGTTAACTTGTCTAGAGAGGCCTTAGCCCCTTGGCAACCCAGGCTACTGTTCGTCGGGGCCCAGAGCAATTCTTAGCTCTTTAAGCTTGGATATCCTTGGTTAGTCGCAGTAGCTAAGCTCAGAGGCATGCACTAAGTACAGGTTTTGGGTGTGGATTTTACCTAGTGGGAGATGGATGGTGTACTTACTTGGTGCCTAATGTTATTCTTGGGTAGAGAGTTATCTACCCGGATCGCCTGAGCCCTTATTGAAACTCTTCAATTTCAGCCAAAAAAAAAAAAGGACAAGGATCTGTTGTTTTTCTTAAGGTTTCAAACAAGATTTCCTGGGGAGTCTGGGGAAGTCATGGTATCTTCAGAAAAGCCTTTCCATACGGCACCAGCGCGGATCAATGACCTGCTGCAAGGCGCTCTGCACTGGGGACACAAGAAGAGGAACCGCGGCTCGTCCCGGGGTTCATTTAGCTCTAAAAGTGGACAGTGAAAGACCATTTATCAGTACGCGAAACACAACCGCGCTGGCCCAGAATCAAGGGGAGGTCAATTAGGCAGAGACAAATGGAGGAAGAGGAAGGGCCGGTGCCCTGCATTAGGCGCAAACATCATCTCCTTAGAAACGGGGCAGCCAAAGCAATCACAGTTCATGCTCCGCTGATCTGTCCCCAGCCGGGTCCTGCAGACACACCACAGACAACACCAAGAAATAAAGGCAGTTCTCTCTGCCACAGAAAATGAACTTGTAGCAAGATGGCAAGTCTCAATGGATTTTAGGAGAGAAAGGTTGAGGCTGGTTCCCTGGAGATTCTCTTTGCTCCATTTGCTTGTTTCCTTTTGTTTTGTTTTGTTTTTTGCTTGTTTGTATCACAACAAATACATTGACAACAGATGCATTACTTTCGAAACACCAGAAGTCATCTTTGAAGTCATCTTTCTTTTCCACTGGATCAATGTTTTCTAGCACTCTTTGTTTTATTTTGTTCTATTTGGTGCTGGTACTGGGGTTTGAACTCATGGGCTGGATACTGTCCCTTGGCTTTTTTGTTCAAGGCTTGAGCTCTACTATTTGAGCCACAGCTCTATTTCCAGCTGTTTTGCTGGTTAATTGGAGACACAGGTCTCATAGATTTTCCTGTCTGAGCTAGTTTCAAATCAAATACTTTTCAATAATGGAATTTTTGATTACATTAAATGGTGAGTTAAGAGTTGGGAACTTCTAAGTTGATTTTTCTCCCTTTTACAAGGCTGTTTTTCAATGTACTAGTTCATTAGTACAATGGTGCATGTAATCTATAATGAAATTATGCATTGAGTAGGAAGCTTTGGTTCATTTATTTTTTTTAATTTACTTTGTACAGGTGGCAGTATGGTACAGAGAGAGAGAGAGAGAAAGAGAGAGAGAGAGAGAGAGAAAGAAAAGAGAGAGAGAGAAAGAGAGAGAAAGAAGACATCCTGGAAGGTATTTTGCAAGTGAGTCCTTCCAACTTAAAAAGCAGATCCCCTCCTCCATAACCCAGCGGAATATTATGAAATGTTTCTACTGTAAAATATAATGAGTGAGCCCAAGAAAATACTTCAAGGGGAAGAACAAGGTTCAATGTCGTTTCTGAGTATAATCATTTAAAGGAGATACAAGAATTTAAATGTGTGTGTGTGTGTGTGTGTGTGTGTGTGTGTGTGTGTGTGTGTGTGTGTGTGTGTGTGTGTGCAGGCCCCAGGGCTTGAACTCAGGGCCTAGGTGTGGTCCTTGAGCTTTATGCTCAAGGCTAGCACTCTGCCAGTTGAGCCCCCATTCTGGCTTTTTTGGTGGTTATTTGGAGATAAGAGTCTCATGGACTTTTCTTCCCCAGACTGGCTTTGCATGGTGATGCTTAGATCTCAGCCTCTTGAGCAGCTAAGATTACAGGTATGAGCAACTGGTGCCTGGCTAAAATAATTAACTTTATGTTCCAGATTCGGTATCCCTTTAATTGCTTAAAAAATATTGTTTTAGAATAATGGCTCATCTTCCAGGAGTGGGAAGGTCCTCCTATCAAGGACTCTGATTTCAGTCTCTTGTTTTTTTTCTACTTGGACAGAACTCTCAGAGGGTTGAGCCCACGGGAAAAATGTTCAGCTTGCAGATGGCTCACGCAACTCATCAGATGCATTCAGTCTCTCTTAGGAATCCTTTGACTTGTTTGCTGAATGGGGCATTTTTATTCTACCTTCTCCCTTGGGCTATGGAGAGAAATAAATAATAGATTATGAAGCTCAGTACATTCCTAGTATTTGGATGAAGTGTTGCCAACCTAATCAACAGCAGGAGGTCAACTCTGTTGAATGAGCATAAGTGGAACCCCAGCCCTTCCTCCTTTGTGTGTTGTGCTGCACCCCACCTCTCCAGAAGAACTCTCAACCATGCTGACTTGTTAACCTGACTATCAGGCTGGCTCCCTGTCCATAGGCATCCCACTTCCTCCACTTCCCCACTTCCTCCCACCCCTTCTCTGTGAACTCCCTCCCATGGCTGTGTGCAGCCCAGACTGCCAACTGACAAACCACTTCAAGGAAAAGTTAATTGTGAGGATATTTGAAAGGAGATGACACAGGCCTGCTTGCAAACTGAAGGTTAAGATTCCTTCAGAGAATCTGTATAAATGGAGCCCAAGGAGTTGCTCGGGCCTGGGGCCTGGGCAGCAGAATTGAATACAACATGTAAGGAACAATAACAAAATTAAATCCTTTTTTTTTTTTTGAGGCAAAGTGATACTCATCCAGCTGGAATACTGAGGGTAACACCTGCCTCATGAAGAGGTACATGAGATGCTTCTAGAATCATTTGAGCCAAAGTCAGGGGGTGGGGGTGAGGGACACATCAGCTCTTCAGGCTTGTGGCTTGTGTGTCTGGTTCTTAGATTTCAACTCTAATCCTTTTCCATAAATCTCCTTGCAAGCTTACTGTTTGGCTAGAGTAGACTGATTGATTATCCCCACTTGGGGTTATATTTCATTTCCAGTTTATAACATATTAGTATTTTACACGTTATGGGGATTTCTGGAATGAGGGTCATTTTTAGATGTAGGCAAGCTTCAGTCAATCTAAGGGCCTGTTGTTGTGGGTTTAGGAGTTTTGACTTTTGAACATGTCAAAGTGTACAGTGGAGATACCTGAGAAAGTGAGGATTTTTGTTTTGCTTTGCATTTTTTTCTGTGAAGTGGGAATCCATTTTTTTAAACTCTGGGTGGAACTACCATCTGGCTCTTCAATTCCCTAAAGGAGGCAAGCCTTGAGTACATAGCCGCCACCAATCCTGTCTTTCTCCTAATGCTGGAAACCCCAGAAGTTAGCCATGAATATCATGTCTGTGATTTCAGAGGGAGCCAAACAGGAACATCAAGAGAACCATTTTTCTTCCCTGCCATCCTCTCCATTTTCTCAGGATGCTTTTAAGTGAGCATAAATTACACTGGCCAGCAGCTAATGATTGCTTTGCACACCACCAGGAGGGAACGGAGAGGAGAGGTAGACCTTCCAGCCTCCTTTTCCCCAGTAACTCTTCTCATTTCATCTTTGTCCCCTTCTACAAATTCCTCCCCTGCTTCCTAATCACAGAATTGGAGAGAGAGCTTTTGCATTGCAAAATATGCTTAGAAGATAGAACAAGGGTCAGAGAGGTGAGTGGGAGAGGGATCCAGGGTTGGGTGTAGGGTAAGCAGTCATGTCAGTCCTCAGCAGAGCACTACACAAGTCATGCCTACAAATGCCTGATTTTTAGCTTCAGTATTAGTATTACTGTCATCGTTTACAGTAGGTGATGGCCAAGCATCACAACACTAGGAAGAGCAATGCTGAGCTGTGAAAAGAATATGAGCCCCTAAAACTTAGCAAATACAGCTTTGAATTCCACTCTCTGTTACTTATTAATGGATGAATTATTAGTTTTCTTTGAGCTTTCCTTTCCTTTCCTTTCATCTTTCCTTCCATCCATCCTTCCTTCCCCCCTCCTCCCCCCCTTCCTACCTTTGTTCCTTCCTTCCTTCTGTATTGGGCAATAGATTCGGGGCCTTGCATTTGCCAGGCAGGGTCTCTAGCACTTGAGCCACATGTCCAATCCTTTTAGTTTGTTTTTCAGATAGGATCCTGTGCTTTACTCTGAATTCAATCTTTTACCTCTGCCTCTCACGTAGCTGGGGTGACAGGTATATGCCACCATGCCGTGTTTAAGCCTTTTTGCCTAGGTTGGTCTTGGACCATGATCCTCTATCTCCACTTCACAAGAAACTGAGATTACAGGCATGTACATATGTGAACCTTAGCTTTCTGATCTGTAAAACAAGAATTAGAGGTAAATCTACCTTGTGAGGTTGCTCTATGGATTGCTAAGAGCACTAGGGAGATATTAGGTTCCCAAAAAATTAATTACTTCAGGGTAGCTAATTAAATGGGGAAGAAAAGGACAAATCGGATACTTTTTTCTTTCACAGAGGAGCTGATACATTTTAGGATGAATGACTTCAGTTTTCAATTTGAACATGTTTTATAAGAACACATTTGCAGAAATCTTGGTCTCTAAAAAACACCACATATTTTTATGAACATCATTCTTCTCAATGCTTCTATGTTTGCTCAGTGAAGAGATCATACACTAAAAATTAACAAATAAAACCTGATGTTCCTCAACCACTATATCCCTTGCTCAAATTTCAAGCTAATATCCCAAGAAAAAATAAACCTGCACACACTTTACCAAGGCTTATAAAAAAAAACTGTACAGTAAGCGGCAGAAAGTTTCCAAGCAAGAAATTTCCCCATAACCCAAATTATTTGTGAGGCCTTTTTCTTCTTAAAGCAGAAAATATGTTCCTTTCTTGAACCAATTTCCATGTTAAACGTCTGCCTTCATCACTCATTTTTATTAGCAGTCTAAACACAGCCTGTTTCAATGGAGGCCATTTATAGCAGACAATAAAACGGATTCATTACTCATTTTCCTCTTATTATCTTTCAATTGCTGGAGCTCTCAATGCTGCTTAAAGTGGACATTAGGCCCCAGTAGCCCGGACATTATAGGATGCAATTGATGATAATACTTAACACCCTCAAACACACGGACAAGGAACCACTCTTCCCCTGATCCTTGAGTGTGTGCTGCTTCTCATTGCATTGATTCAATTTTCATCTTATTATGCTCTCATTTTTCATAGGAAGTTCCCCCTTTCCTGTTCTTGCAGTGTCTCCCTCTTAGTTTGCAATTGTTACAGGCCCTATTCAATCAACCTAAACAATTATCTCACACATATACACATGCAGGTATGCGCGCACATGTGCGCATGTGTGCATGCACACACACACACACACACACACACACACACACACACACACACACAGTACTCATGTAATTAAGTGCAATTTCTGTAGCAATAAATAAGCTGACAACCACCACTAATAAAACCCAAACCATTAGGAGATTGAGTTCCAGTGTTGTATTCTAGTGATACTGTTTTGGGCTGACCATGAATGGTTCTCTCAGAATCCACAGAGAAATCACAGTTCCAACTATGTGCTGACATTTGTTACTTGAATTATTATTGACTCTTGTACTTCTGTAAGTACGTTTCTGGGTGTATTCATCACCCTCATCATGATGTTGTTTTAATCCTTTGATATAACTTGCTGAAGTTGGAATTGGTGGGTATCAGAAAAGTAGTCTCAGGTGAACAAAGCCACACTGGCTTTGGTAATTCAAGAAATTCCTTTATTGACAAAAGTTTACATTTTTTATTTATAATAAACTTTCAGTTACCTCCTCTCTGCAATGTCCAGCCATTTATAAATTTCATGTTTCCTACAGGTTGATCATGGTCCTGGGTTTCAAATTCTGCATCTATCATCAGCACCTAAGACCTTCAGTGAGTCAGGCTTTCTACTTGTATTTTCTTGTGGCCAAATGAGTATACTAATACATAGATTTCCAAATTGCTGTGAGATACCAGAAAGAATGCTTGTAAAATACTTCATCTAGTATATTAGGTGTTGCATAAAGATCAGTCCCTGGCTATACCCACTGTCTACCTGGGGGACTCTACATAGCTGGGATTGAACCTAGGGACTGATAGCAAGCTATGCTTACAATCTACCACTGAGCTACATCTCTGGCCCCATGATGGGCAATTCCATGTGCTGTCTTCAACATCGCCAACACATTCGCTATGGTCAGTGTTGTTGCAGATGTGAAAATCATGAAAAGAAGTCACTAATGTATTTCAGAAGTGGGTTGGAACCTATGTGTGCCTGTCTTCAATGCCTTGGGTCTTTCCAGTATACCATGGTATACTGACTGGAGAGGAGAGTGTCTTGAGTTTGGTAGGCCTTGGAACCTATGCCATATATATCAACTCATATCCCAATGGCTGCGTCTGGTGTGCCACCAACAGGTATTCCTGAACCCTGTCCTCATCACTGGGGGACAAAGCCACACCACCCATGGAGTCTTACTTCAGTTGGGGCTAGGGAAGAAGCTTATCCAAGTGGGAGCTGTTCATTAGTAATTAACTAATAAGAACCATGGTTCTCATTTCTAGGAGAAATACATTCTCATCTTGGACAATGACAATTAATACTAAATATAGGCAAGGGCGGGGCTGACAGCAGAAGTGTGTGCTGTGACATTGATGGAAATGATTCCACAGAAGTGAAAACGGAGGCAGGGCATCCTGTTATATCAATGTCAGCTAAGAAAACTCATGCTTCTCTTTCACAGGAGCTTTAGAAAATATGAAGGTTTAAAATTATGTTTTTTTCACATCCATTCCCTTAAAAGGTTAGTTTCCTGAATCCAAAAACTAACCTAGCTTTAATTTCTAGCCTTGAATTAGTAATTATGGACAAAACCACTTAGAAAAATGCAAAATGCGCACTTATAATCATCAGGTCACTTTGAATAGAAGGGACATCTGGCAGCATTCCTCTAGAAATACCACTGTCTTAATGACTCATCACTGGAAAGCAATGAAATTAGGTCAAATGGGTTTTTAGCAGCTTCATGAGCAGCCCTTCTTCTCTGTTGACTGAGAAACAGGGAAGGGGAATGGAAGGAAGAATTAGGAAAGTCTAGCATAAGCTCCCAAAGAGATTCTTTGACACAATTACCTTTCATTCTTCCAACTGCCTAACTCACTGACATCCTTTTAAGCCACTGCATTGGTTCAAGTAACATCATATCTCTCTCTTGCCTTGTTTATCTGCTTGGACTCATCTTTTAGACATGTCTGACACATGGACGTGACATATGTTTTCCAGCTATATTACGGCTCTTTTTCAGATTGGTCAACCCACCCTTGTTCAAATTCCATTCTTGATTCTATCTGCTTCACTTGCCTTTCTGTCCCTCCTATTTAGTCAGATATGGCTGCTATTTCTCAATCTTGCACACAAGCCATTTGGCAACACTGCAGCTTAGCAAAGAAGAGTTGTGAAGTGAAGCCCAGAAGAGTTAAGAAAGGATTGCTGAAGATCTTATGGCTAGTTTTGGAACCAAAATTTGAATTTTAAATGTATATGTTTTGCTAGTAAGCTACCTAATATATAAATACAAACCATTCTTATCCAGAATTCATGCTTTTAAATGTAGACCCTACAAAACATGTACTAATTGAATCCCAGCTGGTAATTCTGGCTCAATGTGTTCACCTCTGATTCCCTGCAGGCTTTGGGGCCATGAGGAGTTCTAGAAAAGTAGCTCCTGTAATATAGCTATGGTGCACTTCTGACCAATGTATAATAAAACCCAAATATGTCAACAATAAAGAATATGGAACCAGCTGGCACCCATGGCTCACACCTGTAATTCTAGCTACTCAGGGGGCCAAGATCTGAGGGTCACCATTCAAAGCTAGCCCAGGGCAGATAAACCCATGAGACTCTTAACTTCAATTCATCAGCAAAAAGCTGGAGCAAACAGTGGAGGTGTGGCCCAAGTGGTAGAGAGGCTGACTTGAATGAGAAAGGTTAAGGGATAGTGCCTAGATCCTGAGTGCAAGTCACAGTACTGGCACACGCACACACACGCATGCACACGAAACGGAAGTATGAATTTCAATTATCCTTAAACGTAAAATCTGTCCAGTGCACTAATCTGAAGAGAAAAAGTGTCATGTGTCACTCCTTGTACCTAGTGCTTACATTTTGACTTCCAAGTTAGTAAATGCTAGCCTTTCAATGAGACAATGCTCATGATGATTTTCTTCAGCCAGCTATTCCCCCTGAAAATAGAAGGAACCTGGATGATCTTAGCGACAGGATAGTCTGAGCAGAGTTGGGAACGTGGCACGATGGAGGCTGATGGGGAAGGAGGGGACTGCTTAACAGATTCGCTCCTGCCACTGTGGTGTGTGCTGTCATTTACCCCTCCCTCTCACCCACGCTCCAGTGCCAGTCTTCCCACCTGGGTTCCCCAGATGGGGGAATAGATGGGTGGCAGGATTCCAGTCCTCAGCTATAGCTGGTGCCTTCGGGGCCTAGCCATTTCCTGGGCTTTGCTATCAACCAGCAAACGCTTTCACTTTTTTCACTAGTTGTGTGGCCGCACGTGAATTACTGAACCTTACTCAGTTGCTTCTTCAACTGTAAAAATGTAGATAATAACTACTGCTTATTCTTTGGAGGGAAGAACTCAATAAAAACATACCACTTGCCGGGCGCTGGTGGCTCACGCCTGTAATCCTAGCTACTCAGGAGGCTGAGATCTGAGGATCGCGGTTCAAAGCCAGCCCGGACAGGAGAGACCGTGAGAATCCTATCTCCAATAAACCACCAGAAAACCGGAAGCGGCGCTGTAGCTCAAGTGGTAGAGCGCTCGCCTTGAGCTGAAGAGCTGAGGGACAGCGCCCAGGCCCAGAGTTCAAGCCCCACGACCGACAAAAAAAAAAAAAAAAAAAAAAAAAAAACCACTTATAAAACCTCCATGCTTTGGCAAACTAGACAGGAGGGACATAGTAAATTTTTTTTAATACATTGGCTTCCTTCTTTCAGAATTTAAGACAAATGTTTTCTTATGCCCAAATAAATACAAATGCTCAGGTTAAAAAAAAAAAGTAAAACAACAGCAACAACAAAATTCCAGCACCATCCCATAGCATTGTGCAGTAGAAGCATAATACTATATTGTGGCCAGCCCCTGTCTTTCAAATACTGTATTTTATGCCTAACTCCACAGGGGGATGCTGGAAATGGATCAATTTTCCTTCATGACATTCTTATCAAAGGAACCCAGGGAAAGCGAGTTAATAAATTTTCCCAAGTGTCTACAGAACAGGAGAACAAAAAGTAGACTGTTACGAAGTACAATAAAGATGCAAAGCAGCTTGATTTCTACCTGTTAGATGGAGGATTTTAAATTTTAGTCACTGAAATATTTTCCTAATCCCATGCCTCGTTTGAGAGCTATGAGCATTATTTCTAAAACACGTAGGTCTTTTTTAAAAACAGCTGGGATAAGCTTGTCATACTGCATTTGGGAGATGTATTTTGATGGGATATTTCATGGTTACTTCAACAAGGAAAACATTTGTTTTCTCCTTTTTCAAACACAACTCTCTCTCCTTCCTCTCTTCCTCTGTGAGCTTTTTTCCTGGAGTAATGCTATTCTGTCTATGTTTATGCTAATGTAATAAACTGTCCCTAGGGAGTTCTGGCTAAACATAATATTAAATAGTCAACAACATAATCAATTATTTTGCCAGCAGGAATAGCTTGCTTGCTTAATCTCTCTGTTCTTTAAATAATAATAACCAGTCATTTCTAGAAAGGCATTTAATATCAGACTTATTTTGACAGCATCAGGAAACTCCATTGTTAATCAGAATCATGTTAAATCAAATAGACATATATAAAGGCCACGGCCAAGATTTGCCAGCTGGATTGACTTTTACAGCTTAAAGCTGTAAAAACATTTTATAGGAGGGGAAACCCATAGAGTTGTCATCCTGGAAACTCAGTGTGACAAAGCTGAGCCCAGATGAGTCCAAAGACAGAATTCTGCATTAAATACCCAATTTCATTTTAGCACGTTATTTTTATTGGACAGGAGTCCTTGGAAATTTACCAATTATGATGGGGAAAGGATGAAGAATTAATGAATCTAGGGAGAAGATGAAAAAGTCGGGGGTTGAAAATCACTAAATGTATTAGCTGATTTATTTTGACAGGTTCAATTTAATTTTAATGATTTTAAGTACCACTTCAGACTAAGGTGGTACAAGTCCTTGCTACATGTGGTTATGTGTATGGTAATGAAATCTCTTCAAAATGAATTTTACTGTGTTTTTTAGTGGTTACATCTTCATTAAGAACAAGTCATTCTTCTGGTTTGTCTGTCAGGGAAGTGGAATTACACAGGTGGAATTACACTTGATGGCTGATAATTTTTAATCATTATGGATGTCAAGTGAAACATAACAAATCTTTTTGGAAGAGAATGGGCAATTGTGTGTGTGTGTGCAAGTGTATGTGTGTGTGCACACGTGTGTATGTGCCTGAACGTGTGCACGCACATTGGGTAATAATTGAAGCTTTGGTGCCAGTCTTTAAGGAGACTTAGCTATGTCCCATGGATTTTTTGCCTCGGTTTCCCAAAGATGTAACACAGATAGAGGCATTTCCTCGTGAGAGAATTATTTTATTTCTGTAAGGATATTTAACATCTCTTTATGAAAGAACTCTTCCTGGGAGAATGTGATAGACTAGTGAGAGAAACAAGCAATGGCTAGAGATTTCAAACATTATGGAAGTTATTGAAGAATATTAAAAATTCAAAAGGAATATAATTATTTATATTGTAAATATAATGTCTGTCACCAAGAGCTATTAGGAAGTTGGATAAACCTTGAGCGATTGAGGTCTCCATGTTACCAGCAAGAGAACTGAGACTCATCTTGTAAAAACTAAATCAAATAATGATCCTGAAGACTAAATGAAATAAGGCTGCGCAAAAGGACACTTAAAAGGTAATTTCTCCCACACGATTTCAGGACCCATGTTATCAAGACTCATGTTATCTTCCTGCCTCGAGTGCCTCTCCCACCTGCCATACTGATGCTCAATTATTGATTCACACAGCCTTCCCTGAGAGATTTCAATAGCTGGATAATTGAAGGATGTCTGTTGAATTCCCTCTCCATTTCTCCCTCCCCCTCAACCTCCTTGGTATTTTGAGAACATTCCACATGTGTTGGCCTAGGGAAGAACTTGGGTTTAGATGGATCCATTTCCTCTGTGCTTGACAACTCTTGTTCACAAAATGCCTTGGCATTTTTATGATACACTATCCATTTGGATGGAACGCATCAAACTTTTAGGAGGTCTTGGACAGTCTCTCATCATACTGTCAAAATACCTAAACCAAAGCAAAAGAGACCTTGCCAAAGGGATCTGATGCTGGCAGATAGTTCTAGCTCTGAAGTCAGTTTTCTACATGTGTGGCATTTTCATTGAGCTCCTCATATAAACTTGCACAGTGACTTTCCAGGGAGACTTAAGCACAAGTGGGTGCTGGGAAGGCCTCAGATTTTGCATTTTTCCACAGTAAAGCTGATCACAGTTTAACAGTTTCACTGTGATGTTTTCATTCATGTGCATGATACACATATGTATTTGATCATACTATTTTCAATCTAGCTCTAAATGCTAATTGATCATTTGTTCCTCACCAGAATTTTGAACTGACATAATGAAATGAGCTGTACATTTTTTTGATCTCCTCTGTGGAGGGAATTATAAATGCTTTTTTTTCCAAAAAGAAAAAAAATTCTAATAAATACCTAACTGATTTGAAACTGTTTGCAAAATCAATTGAGAAATTGAAATGATAGATAATCATAGTGTACAGCTGGGATGTTGCATTTAACATTTATATTTTTAGAAGAGGATTACATTTTAAATATGGCAATAATTATCATATCATGAAGACAGCCTAAAAAAAATTTCTTTTGCAGTTGCACCTGAGGACTAGGGGTGGAAAACTGATGTTAGGAAAATGACTTTTCCTAAGGGTGTATATATTTTATCCAAGAAATAGGATTTGTAGGGCTCAGGGTGGGTAGGATTATATTCATTACAAGTTCAATTGGTTACCTAAAACTGAAGTTGAACCCCATTTCAACATCACTTATAGTTTCCACTTACAGTCACAAGATTAATACTCTGGGCTATGATTGTACAGCTTAATATGTATGATTGTACAGCCTAATATGTAACACAATATTGTATCAGTCCATTTATAATCTTACATTTCGATTTTAGTTTTATCAGTCTCAAGTATGAACTATAATGTTTGACTCTTTTATAGTACGCAAAGTTTTTTTTTTCCACCTGCAAAATAGAGGATTAAACTAGATTATTTATTTATTTATTTATTTATTTATTTATAGGTCAGTCATGGAGCTTGAACTCTGGACCTAGGCACTGTCCCTCAGCTCTTCAGCAGAAGGCTAGCACTCTACCACTTGAGCCATAGCGCCACTTCCAGTTTTCTGGTGGTTAATTGGAGATAAGAGTCTCACAGACTCCTGCATTGGCTGGCTTTGAACCACGATCCTCAGATCTCAGCCTCCTGAGTAACTAGGATTACAGGCATGAGTCACCAGCACCCAGCTTATTTGTGAACTGTAACTTGCCTTTGAATCATTGGAGGAGCTTATTAAAAATTAGTGTTGCTGGGGCTGGGAAGTGGCTCAGCCGTAGAGTGCTTGCCTTGCATTCATGAGGCCTTAAGTTTGATTCCTCAGCACCACATAAGCAAAACGAAAAAAGCCGGAAGTGGCGCTGTGGCTCAAGTGGTAGAGCACTAGCCTTGAGCTGAAGAGCTGAGGGACAGCACTCAGGCTCAGAGTTCAGGCCCCACAACTGGACCCCAAAAAAGAAAATTAGTGTTGCATTTAGGAGATGTGGGGCCTGCTGTGGGGCCTGAAAACATTTCTCCGCATGGGTGGTGGTTGAGAATCACATTTCTGGGTGATGGTGATTTGCACATTCTTTGCCTCTGTAAAGTATTTCTTCAGAGGAGCCAAAGATGCCTATTTTCATCAAATATCGCTTTAACTGTTCTAGTCTCACCTTTTCTTGTCATTTTGAAAAAGGCCCAGTTTAAGTATGACTTTCACCCATTTATAGTAAGGTCTCTTCGATACTGGGTACAGTCACATTTTAATAACAAGCCACAAGTTGTTGAAAACCACAGGGATCTCACTCTTCATTCACAGTTTCTGTGCAACCTTTTAGTGGTTCTTGAGTATTCAATGAACATCTCACTAAATGGCAAATGTCTACTATATGTCCTTTCAGCTTCTTGGATTATACTTTGTCATTTACAGATAAATGAGACAACTCCCTTAGTGTTCAGGTGAGGAGATGTGTTTAGATGGCTGGAGCAAAAGGTGAGATTTAGAGTATGGAGGTCTGCTCGTGTGGTTAAGACAATAACCACAGATGTAAGTACAGTAACAGTATGATAGGCCTTCCTGAAGGTGTTTACATATCTATTATACAATACTTAAGATGCTCAGTGGAAATTTCTAGCTTACTAACATACAAAGGCCAGTTCTGGAGCTAGCTGCCAAGTCTGTAAACTGGCTCAGGCCTATATCTTATGTAATCACCTTGGGTAAATTACTTGTTCTATTCTGGACTTCAGTTTCTTTCTGTATTTGTAAAACCGGAAATTCTTTCCCCATAAGACAGTTTAAGAGGCTTAAGTGGGATCATTTCTGTCAATTACCAGGAAATATAATTGGGGCTTGGTGGCTCACACTTGTAATCCCAGTTACTCAGGAGATAGAGGGAGAAGGTTGGAAGACCAAAGTTGGCTGGGGCAAACAAAACGAAACTAAACCAATCCATCTTTCAACTCTATCTGACAAATAATGTAAAGCCATAGGGGCTGAAGGCATGACTCAAGTGGTAGAATGCCTGCCTAAGAAATACTAGGCCCTGAGTTCAAACTCCAGTATTGCAAAAGAAAGGGGATGAAGCCGGGCGCTGGTGGCTCACGCCTGTAATCCTAGCTACTCAGGAGGCTGAGCTCTGAGGATCACGGTTCAAAGCCAGCCCGGGCAGGAAAGACTGTGAGACTCCTACCTCCAATAAATCACCAGAAAACCGGAAGTGGCGCTGTAGCTCAAGTGGTAGAGCCCTCGCCTTGAGCTGAAGAGCTGAGGGACAGCGCTCAGGCCCAGAGTTCAAGCCCCATGACCAACAAAAAAAAAAGGGGGGGGAATGAAAAAAAATGGTTGAAACTTGAGTTGTTCTTTGTAGCTAACAAAGGGCTGCTATGGAGCTGGGTGAATAAAAGCTCTAGACTTTTCTTCCTATAGTAAAGTTCTCTGCCTTGAGAGAGTCACACCATAGCTGCATTAACAAAAGCATTTGATATAAGTAGCTTTCCATGCAGTCCATGTCAGGGCTTTTTCCCTACAGAATGCTGCTGCATTGCTCCCCCAATTCCAGAATGATGCAACACAAAGTAAATAAACTCCAGATTGCAAATAAAGGATTCAAGGAGCCCAGATTCCAGGGGTCACTGGGAAAGTATGTAAATAACCACTGCTTAAAAAAAAACCACCCCCCCCAAAACAAGACAAAAACTCAAAACCAAATCTTACCTTGTCACTTTTCTTCTCAGTAGCCAAAGAAGGTCCAGAATGCCTTTCATGAAGTCTTTCTACATGTGTGCCTGCACTGATATCACACTTTAACAGAAGGCCAAGAGGAGACAGCCACAGAGACCAGATCCAGGTCAAGGTCAAAGCCCAGGCCTCATTCTTCATTCTTTCTTGAATCTCTCAGTGAACAGATTAGTGTTGTATCAAACTTATGTTCTGATTTTTTAGGTATGTATATTTTCACTATTAAGAATTGGCTATTTTCTCCCAGTTGAGAAGGGGAAGGCAGAAAAAAAATATGCATGTGGTAATTTTTCTTTTAAACTGGAAAATATTTTGTTCAACATGATTTCCATTATGGTAAGAAGCCAGAGTTTTATTGTTTGTTTTGAGATGAAGATATAGCTCCTTCAAAGAATTTGCTACTTTTGCAAGGGTTTCTTTTCTTCTTTTAGTAGTTAAGGGCAAGGCTACAAAAGACTAACAAGAAATGTCAGCTGTGCTGATTTTTTTTTCTTTGCCAGTCCTAGGGCTTGAACTCCGGGCCTGGGCACTGTCCCTGAGCCTCTTTGTGCTCAAGGCTAGTGCTCTCCCACTTGAGCCACAGCTTCACTTCCAGTAGTTTATTGGAGATAAGAGTCTCACTGCCTTTTCTGTCCAGGCTGACTTCAAACTGAGAGCCTCAGATCTCAGCCTCTTGAGCAGCTAGGATTACAGTCGTGTGCCACTGGCAGCTGGCCTATGCTGAAGTTTTTATGTAACTGTCTTCTAAGCTCAAGGTAGCTGGGAAAGAAGTATAGCTATGAAACTTAATGGCACACAGCATCATAATTGGAATACAGCAGACAGTATCTTAGTGACACAAGTGGTAGAAAACCTGCCTAGCACATCCAAGGCCTTGGGCTCAAGCCCCAGCAACACACACACACACACACACACACACACACACACACACACACACACACACACACACACACACACACACACACACACACACACACACGTCAAAATAAGCACAAATAAGCCAAGTACCAGTGGCTCACACCTGTAATCCTAACTACTCAGGAGGCTGAGATCTAGGATTGAGGTACAGAACCAGCCTGGCAAAGTCAAAGTTCAGAATAATAAGACACCAAGAAGCTGGTACTGGAAAGGAGTGGGATGGGGTCCATGGGGATAGAGGTAGACAAAGAGAAGGGGAAGAATGCATTCAGAAATCTAAGTTACATGGAGGCTGGGAAGGTGGCTCAGTGGTAGAGCGCTTGCCTTGCATGCCTGAGGCCCTGGGTTCGATTCCTCAGCACCACATAAGCAAAAAGAAAAAAGCCGGAAGTGGTGCTGTGGCTCAAATGGTAGAGCGCTAGCCTTGAGCTGAAGAGCTGAGGGACAGCACCCAGGCCCAGAGTTCAGGCCCCACGGACCCCCCCCCCAAAAAAAGAAATCTAAGTTACATCCTCAAAATTAAGAAGAGTGAGGGAAGGGGTGGATAGGGGAGAGGGGGATGAGAATGTTGAAAGGAGTGACATTCGTCAGATATATTGAATTCATAAACTGGTTTGTTAAATTGTAACTTTTTTAGGGGGGGATCCGGTTGTGGGGCCTGAACTCTGGGCCTGGGCGCTGTCCCTCAGCTCTTCAGCTCATGGCTAGCGCTCTACCGCTTGAGCCACAGCACCACTTCTGGCTTTTTTCTTTTTGCTTATGTGGTGCTGAGGAATCGAACCCAGGGCCTCATGCATGGAAGGCAAGCACTCTACCTCTGAGCCACCATCCCAGCCCCAAATTGTAACTCTTTTGTACAACTACTTAAAGATAACAATGAGATAATAATAATAATAGTAATGATAATAGTAATCATCATAATAATAAAAAGCCTAGGCAAATCTGTGAATTATCTTTCATTAACCAGCAAAAGCCCAGAAGTAGAGCATGATACATTACAAAAAGCATTTACCTTGGATCTTTCCTTAAAGTTACACTAGTGGCTTGGAGCAGTGTTTTGTCTGCCTTGTTCACAGTGTTTTAGATTCTAGAATGGAGTCCAGTGCATAATTGGTTCACAATAAGTACTTGAATGAGTAAACACAGGTGTTTATTGTTTTTTTTTTTTTTTTTTTTTCTGGCGCTGACATCCAAACTAGCGCCTCTCTAGCATGCTAGGCAAGTGCTTTATCACTGAGCCACAATCGGAGCTGTTGTTTTTTTCTTCCTTTAGTTAATTTTCTGCTCTAATTTCTTAAAAACATTTATTTCTTGAAAGAATCGGCTTGGGATTGAAAAATGTCTGAGTTCCTCTCTTCCAAGTATGAAACCCTTGGGGGTTCATCAACAATATCCATTTCAGCTGGGCTAAGAAATCTTCAAAAGGTCAATCTTTCAAGGGATAAGCCAAAAAAATCATGGTATGCTTTTAAAAAAAACTAGTTAAATGGTTTATTAAAAATGGAAGCAATTTTACTTTTCCAAGAAACATGGAAGTGTTTTATGTATCTACATGCAAAAGATGAACGATTTGATAGGAGTATGTCTATTGGTTTATTAACTAAACAAAAGCACCAAGTCACTAATTTTAGTTATATATAGCAAGAACCTAGTCCTTCCATGAGCATGGACACCTGCATCCTCAATGTTCTTTCATTAAAAACCAACAAGAACAAGGCTATCTTTAAAAAAACAAACCTGAAAGCAAGTCAATATTTGATTCCAGTAGATGGCACTACAAAGCAAGTCTTTATAGATCTAATAACACTCCTTAGATTGTGATAATTATTTATTCTGTAGTCAGATCGTTCAAATGACTTACACAGTCAAAACAAATGGCTCTGAGACTTTTGAAGCTGAAAAGCTTTAAAGCTGGAATATTGTAAAGCTCAAATTATACCATGACCCACATTGATATCTGATCTATACACCACAGTTGAACAGATATAGGTAGAGAGTACACATAATTGTTACCTACTGTGCTTGTCTGTGAAACCACTTTGCGACATGGGATCATATGGGATGTTAGTTTTAATCTGCTCAATTTTTTTGTTTGTTCTTAGTTCGATGGGACTCTATAGCTTTGCACTGTGCCAAATTTGATCGTATTTAATTAACTCACTTCATATGCATACAAGACACACTGCTTTAGCATCACAATATCCCTGACCACCACTGGTGTGTGTGTGTGTGTGTGTGTGTGTGTGTGTGTGTGTGTGTGTGTTTGTGTGTGTGAATACTCTTGATTATAAGGGAGTTGGATTTGGAAGTAGCACTGTGGTTCAAGTGGTAGAGCTCTTGCCTTGAGCTGAAGAACTCAGGGACAGTGCACAGGCCCAGAGTTCAAGCTCCAAAACCGAGGAAAAAAGAACAAATGAATGAAAGAAAGAATGAAAAAAAGAAAGAAAGAAGGAAGGAAGGAAAGCAAGCAAGCAGAAAAAAAAGAAAGAAAAGAAAAAGGAGTTGGATTAGAGCATACAGATGACCCCAGACAAAGCCAGCTGCCTCCTCCAAAAGTAGAAGACGATGAAAGTATATAAGAATTCAGACTTATGTGCCAAGGAATATATGTTTAAAATACCTTAAACAATTTCAAAAGAATAGTATACATAATAGCAATTAGAAGTTATAAAATAATCTCAAATATATATTCCTAGAATAGTGTCTGGTACAAACTATATATTAAATAAATCCCCTCCTCTTCTTTCTTCTATCTTTGATAGAGT
Source organism: Dipodomys merriami (assembly GCF_024711535.1). Classification (NCBI taxonomy): domain Eukaryota; kingdom Metazoa; phylum Chordata; class Mammalia; order Rodentia; family Heteromyidae; genus Dipodomys; species Dipodomys merriami. Next base: position 302,763 of record NW_027205603.1, on the reverse strand, counting down.
AGAGGAATAAAAGGTCAAAACCCAAGATCCAGCCTCTACATTGAAACAATATTTGTGTAATGACCTCTGTTATTCAGCCTCCCTAGACTCCAGTTCTCAAAATAGCTGGACAAGAGGCTGCACAGCAAATTGGTGCCTTGAGGAAGCGGCTTGGAGTGGTAGAGCACCAGCTTTGAGTTACAAAAGCTCTGGGACAGCGTTCAGGCCCTGGATTCAAACTGAATGACCAAAAAAAAATAAGTGTGCCTTGAATAAAATAAGTGTCCAAAGTGAAGAATATATTACTGTACATCTAGAAGCCCAAGACAGTAGCTGCAGAAGTTGGGAGTGATATGTTTGGATGTTCTTCCTTAGTGGAGAAGGAAGACATCAGTCAGAACTGGCACATATACAAACAAACCACTGCAGCTCTTTCCATAAATGTCTTAGTTCAGCCATGAAACATTTTAAAATATACTGTCCATGCTTTTATTTTTCCAGTTCTTTCCAAGGAAGCAATAATGAGTTTCAGAATTTTCTAGAAGTACGTGAGAAGGCGCTCTATAAGGTGATTGTGTTTTACCACATATTCCTATTGTGCATTCATGAAGAACTCTCTAATCACACCAAAAAGCCATCTTTGCCCAGGATTTTATTGTAAGGCTGTTCATAGGTAGTCTTGCCTGAACTCTGGCTACAGTTATGGACAATCCCAAATGCCATACCATATATACAAAACTGCAGTTTTCCCTAAGGACAATATCTTTACTTTCAGACAATAGAGGAAGAAAACCCTAGACTCTTCACTGTAGATGAGCTGACTTGATTTTCCTTTCCCCTTTGTGACCCCACAGTTTAAGTTTTTATTATAACAAATGGGCAGAGAAAATAATAAGAATATTGTAGCAAGCAATTTGGGGCTTTGGAGCGGGAAAGATCGCTAGACCCTCTTTTGAGTCTTAAAAGGCTTTATAGAATATCGAGCCCAATCTCCTCATTTTCCCCATGGGTGAGGGAAAATGGGTCAGAGAAGCCACTGAACTTCCAGTGGCCACACAGATAATTAATGAAGAAGTAGGGGCAGAGGTCATTTGAGTCCTGATACATGGGCCAAATGCTTTAATTGGGAATGGAGGGTGAGGAAAAGGGGTGGGAAAAAGTGAGAGGAAATTGTGTTTAGATCTACTCTTAGTGACCTTAGGAGGTTGATGGAAAAATACTATCTTATGTGGACTAAGAGAAAACAAGTTTTGGGTTAAAGCTTCCAGGAAAAAGACGATTGCACAAATTCTTCAAATATTTGGTTTGTGACCTCCCGTTCATTCTCCTGCTTTTGTGTGAAGTTGCTATGTCTAAGGCCTCAATAGATTGTTTTCATGTTATAAAGTTTCCACCAGGGTAACTCATCTTTAAGACAATTCCTTTTCTCAATGGAAAGTGATATTGTAAATGTGTGTGAACAAATCGGATGTATTCTTAATATGAAGATAATGCACCGAGAGTTAAGTAATCGTATGCCTTTTTAATATCATTAGAGCAAATAACACCTATATAACCTTTCAGTCTCCTCAAAATTTCAAGAGGTAATACTGAGGAAGACATAGGTAAGAGTCAGGAACTTTTCAACTATTAAATTCCTAATTTATGCCTATGAATGGAATAGCTTCTAGATGTTTTGAAGTTCACAAACCAACCTTCATATTTTGTATAATTTAGTCTCATTTATACAAAAGAACTCTAAAGAGCTTTTGTAGGCATATCTTAGATTCGTAAAGCTGATGAAATCCGTGGCTTATGTGGAGTTTTAGTAATACAGTAGCATCTATAGCTAGGGTGATCAAAGGTCTTACTGGGGGTGGAGCTTTTCGTAAGTGTTAGCACTGGAGAGAGAACTCGCGTTCATTATGAGATTTCCATTTCTGTCTTGGAGTTTGCATACAGTTTGGCTTCAGGCTGGTTCGGTGCTCTATTCTTGGCCCACTTTGTTTCCTCATCTTTCATTGCTTTAGGGTGGCTCCCACATCTGGATACCTAGGTCCCTAAAGCTGTCTGGTTCTGCTATAAAAATGGAAGCCGGAAGGTATTGGAGTGGGAAGACGGGGCCTTTAATTGCCTCAGGAAATCTAACCAATTTTCATTCCCCTCCCTCGGTGTCCTTGCAAGAAGGGGAATAGTGGGAGGTGGCAGCCAGGAAGCTAAGAACCATCCACAGTCACATGCAGAAAGCAACTCCAAAGTAGAAGGGAATTGAGGTTTGGGACATTTCCCCAGTCGAGCAGTTCAACCAGGTGTGCTGTATGTAGCTTTAGCTCTAACTCACTCAGGGCGCGGGGTGCTGTCCCTTCACATTCTCTGCTCAAGGCTGGCATTCCACCACTTGAGCAACAGCTCCACTTCCGGCGTTGTTTTGCTGGTTAAGAGATAAAAGAGTCTCATTGATTTTTTTCTGCCTGGGCTGGGACTTCAGGAAAGAGCCATCGCTGCCTGGCTTCTTTGGTTTTATTTCTTCATCACTACAGGTAGCTGCGTTCTAGACCCGTGGGCGGGCGTTTGGGGAGCGGGGACCCTGGGGTCCGTCTGGTGGGGAGATTGTTCGCGGCCGGGGAGCAGTCGGGCCACGCAGTGAACCCCCAGGCCTCAGGTGGGGGGTCAGAGTGTTCTCGGGGACTTGTTTTTATTTGGACGCAACAACAGTTCAGTGCATAACAATGACTTCAAACGCGTCCACCGGGCCAAGGGTGGCTGAAACTTCACCACGGAGGGGAAAGCTAAGCCTTCTTTCCAACGGGGTCCTGGGGAGGAGAGGAGAAGGGAGGGGAGGGAGGTGCGGGGCTCCGAGGAGCGGGTGTGAGCTGGGGGACCACGCCGGGGCCGCGCCACGCTCTGCAGTCAGCATCCCCGTCGGAGACCCCAGTGCCTGGGGACCTGGGGTGCCCTGAAGCGCTAAAAGGATGGGGGGTCCCCTGCTCTCCCTTCCCTGCGGGCTCCACTGGATGTGGAAGTTAGCAGCGGTGGAGGTGACCTGGGGAGGTGGGGGGTATGGGATAAAGCTCAGATCTGTGGTTTGGGGGGTTCCCAAGACTTGTCCACCGCAGAGCTGCGGGGAGGCAGAGGAAACCTCGCCGCGCTGCGAGCGAGCGAGCGGCCGGGGCGGCTCGGGTCGGCGGTGCGGCGTCTCGGCGACTTCCCGGAGTGCCAAACCCGGGAAGGCGCCGCGGACTTCGGACGTCCCCCGAGTGGGCAGCTCCGGGAGGGTCCCGACGGTCAGCGCCCGCCTGCAGTCTAGGATCTCACAGGCGATCCTTTGGGTGGTGAGGCTGGATGGGAGGATCAGGCGTGGCCACAGTCATTTCTGGGCCCGCGGCTTTCAAGAATCTTCTAGATGAGCCTGGGCCGCGCCATCGTGGGGGGGGGGGAAGGGGGAAGAGGACTCACGGTGGATGGGAGGCACCTGTCCCACGGATGCTCAAACCCCGATCGATCGTCCACTGGCCGTCCCCAGCCCTTCGGGGTGAGCCTCCCCCGTCTCTCGGGGGGACCCAGGCGCAGGGTGAGGCGGGTGAGTGGTAGTGGGCCGGCGGTGGACACAGAATTGGGGCCGTGTGTGTGGCGGGGGGGGGGTAATTGCACTTCCCGTTGCCGAGAACGGATGCGTGGGCCGTCGAGGCCCCAGCGCCCCACCGTGTCTCCGCGGCTCCCCCGTCAGACCGTGGGCGTCGCCAGCTTTTCCGCACCCGGGACCTTCCGCTGCCCGAGCCCCAGCTCGGGGGGGGGGGCCCTGCTCGGGGTACGCGGACCCCGACCCCTCCGACGTCCGGCCCCGCGCGAGCCGCCCAGCGCCACCTTTTTGTCTTTTTCCCCTCGGAGGTGACAGCCAGCCGGGTGCTCGGCCCGCCCGCCGGTGAGAGCCAGTGCTGGCCTGGATTAGCTCGGTGAGCCGGGGCCCCCGCGTCCCGCCAGGTCACCCCAACTTCATCTCCCACTCCCTGGGGCCCTATTTCCCAAGGCGAAGGAAGGAGGGGGACATTACCTCCCGGACCACACCCCACCCCTTCCCCCAGGGGGTCTGGACTTCGCGATCTTTCCAGCGGGAGGGGAGCAACGGGGTGGAACTGCTCCCGGGCGTTCTCTGGCGCGAGTTCGCGCACACGGTCAGCCCCGGGGACCGACCGCAAAGCGCCGAGGAGGAGGAGGAGGGCGCGGGGTGGGTGTGCGCGCAGGCGGGCGCGGTGAACTTTCTGCCCATCCCGGGCGGGGATGTGTGTGTGGGGTTTGGGGTGTGAGCTAAGGGGGAAGCAGGGAGGGAAGGGGGGCGAGCTGGGCCGGAGGAGGTGGGGGGTCGCGAGGCGTGGACCGTGCACGGGTGGAGAACCCGTCTTTGTGCCCAGACGCCTGGGTGGGGAAATGCACCCGAGGTGGCGGGGGGGCGAGGAGAAGGAGTGGACGGTGGACTGCGGGCTAATTGGCTGAAGACATTTTGCCAGCGCTGGAAAAGGTCGTTGAAGGAGTTCGCTGCACAGTACAAAAAAGAGAGGGAGGGGGAAGAGAGAGCGAGCGAGCGAGAGCCGGGCATGCGCACAGCGAGGATGCCATATTGGAATGAGGCTGTAGTGGGAGCTGGAGGAGCCGGGCGGGCGCGCGAGGGAGGCGGCGGCGGCGGCGGGTCGGGCGCGAGCGAGCGGGCGAGGGCGAGCGAGCGGGAGAGCGAGCGAGCGAGGCCCCGCGTCCTCTCGCACCGCACCCGAGGCCGGGGGGAGGGGGAAGCCGAAGGCCGGACAAACTTCCCCAGGTAAGAAGGACGGACCGGGCGGGCCGGCCGCGCTCCCTCCGGCCCCGCAGGTTGAGTGCGCCGGGTCCGCGGCTTTTTCTTTTCTTTTTCCAGCTTAGCGGGGGAGGGGGGGTAAATAAATAAAAGGGGAATCCTGAAGTAGCTGTGGGGGGGTGGGGGTGGAACTGGGGTGAGGGAGCTCGGGGACGGACGGAAGAGAAGGGCCGGAGCGGAGGGCTGGCGAAGGAAGCCCCGCACTTGCAGGCAGCCCCAAACTCCTCTCTGCGCTCGGGGTTGTCAGGCTCGCCCCCCCCCGCCCCCCGCTTTTGCATTTCCCGGGTCCCCTCCCCTCCCCCCTCCCCCGGAGTCTTCCTGCCGCTGCCCCGCCCGGCCCGGGTCGCCCGTCGGTCCGGGAGTTGCCAAGTGCCCTCCCTCCCCCGCGTGTCCGCGGCTTTTCCTCCCGCCGCCCACCGCCCTCTTGTTTATTACTATTTTTGATGATGATGATGATTTTTTAATGCACGCGTCGTCGTAGAGACGCGGCCGCCCGGGCTACCTGACTCCGCGCTCCCGCGGCTGTCTCCAGCGCTGGGGCGCGGGGTGTGTGTGGGGTGTTTCCTTCCCGGGTGTGGAGGTTTGGGGTGCAGAAGGTGGAGGCGAGGGGGGGCGATGATCGCAGACAAGTTGGAAGGGTGTGTGTGTGTGTGTTGTGTGTGTGAGAAATCGCTCGGTCGTCGGGGGGTCTCTCTCCCCTTGGAAACCTTTGCCCGGGCGGCCGACCCGGCGCGGTCAGGAGTAGTTTGGGCGCGTGCAAGAAGCATCTTTGCTTTTCCGTCTCCGTCGTTGTTTCTTTTTCTCCTGTCTCCCTTCCAGCCTCAAAGTAGCACCCCGTCGCCGCCGGCCCCTCGCCCCGGAGCTCCTTTCGGAATCCCGAACCGGATGGAGCCCCGGAGTTGGTTTTTTATTTTCTTCCCCCCAGTGTGGGGCGTGTGTCTCGCGGAAGCCCTCCGGAGAAGCCGCGGTGGCCACTGCCGGCTGTTATTTGGGGATCCTACCCCGCCCCGGGGGGCGTCCCGAGGCCGGGGTGGGGTGGGTGGCTCGCCGCACTAGGGGAGGCCGGGGGGGGGGGGGGAAGGCGGTCCCAGCGGGGCGGCCGGACCCCGAGCCCAGAGCCCGGTCCGCGCACTCGCGCCGCCTCGGATGCGCAACTGCAGCGGAGGCGGCGGCTCCAGACCCCGCGCCGCTTCCAACATGGCGGGCTGAGGTGGCTTTGAAAAAACTGCCAATCGAGGTTTCTGAGGTGGGAAAAAACCCCGGCGAGGGGGCCACGCCTCACCTTCCACTCCCTCTGGTGACTGCGGGCGCCGATGTAGCGAATTAAGTGGGGGAAAAACAAAAGAGAGAGACGGCGCGACCTGTCCTAGTTTTTTTTCCCCTTTCTTTTCCTTTTCATTTCTTTCCCAAGATCAGTGTGTGTGTGTGTGTGTGTGTGTGTGTGTGTGTGTGTGTGTGTGTGTGTGTGTGTGTGTGTGTATGTGTGTGTGTGTGTGTGTGTGTGTGTGAAGTCCATTGCTGGAGAAGGTTCGAGGTGCAACGTAGGTGCTTCCGGCCCCGGACTAGGGCAGCCAAGCAAAACTGCCCGCCATGCCTGTGATCGGTGTGCACGCCCGTGTGTGCAGTTGTGTGTGTGTGTGGGGGGGTGTTGAGCGATCCCCTCCCGTGTGTGTGTGTGTGTGTGTGCGCGCGCGCGCGCGTCTCGAGGCCAGACCCGGCCACGACGTGACGTGACACGTGGTGCAGCACACACGAGGGCCCAGGGAACGATTTATTTCGGTTTTCTAGAAGAGCCTGTTTTCTCTCTCTTACGTGGTGGCCCGAGGTGGATGGAGCGCGGAAGAGGTTTATTTAAAAAAAAAAAAAGAGTTAAAACTGTCCAGGGTCCCGGGTGCCCGCCGCCGCCAGTCGTCCGTGCGATTTGGGGTGTGGGAGGAGATTTGGGGTGAGTTGGGCTTCTGCTTCTCTTCGTCCCCCACTGTGGTAGGAGGTCGAGAGGGGGGAATCTGGTGCAAGGTCAAAGGCACGGGTTGGTTACTTTGGGGCTTCGCGCTGTAGGACGGTGGGGGATGGGGTCCGCATGGGGTGTGTGTGCGGACGTCCAGGGTGGGTCAGGTCGGGTACCCCGAGGGCGTGGGCGGGGCTGTACGCGGGAGTAAAGTGGCTGGCGAAGGACCCCGCAGACCAAATTCGGAGCCAGTTATGGGGAACCTTCGCGAAAGATGCAACCCGAGCTCGAAGTCCCCCCAGAATGCTGGGACACAGCGCGGCTCGGAACGGGTCCCCGACAGGGGTCGCCCGTGTCCAGAACGCAGCAGCCTCGCGGGAAAGACCCCGGGAGGGGGGAGGGTCCCCGCTGAGGGCACGTTCTTGGGGAGTAGGGGGGAGCTTCCCAAGACAGCGGATTTCGGGGCGCAGCAATCAAGTGCCGGGGTGCATTTTGAAAACACCGGCCTGGAGAGATCGCGTTGGCCAGGTCTGGAGTGACCGCGGCCACGGGGCCTCTGGGCCCGAGGGGGGCTCGACGGCGGTCGCTCGAGACGGGAGCCGTGCCATCGGAGGGTCGGATCCCCTGGCCGGGTCCCGTGATGGGGGCCAGGGGGCGTGGAGATGGGAGGCCCCGCCGCAGTGCCGAGAGCTGGGGACACCCGGACCCCTCCGCGATCGGCGCCCCCTCCCACCCCGCCCGGGGCGGAGCGCGCGGCCCGGCCGGGGCCTGGCGGCCCGCGTGTCCGAGCGTCCTCGGGGACGGGCGCCCTGCGGGACCCCCGAGCCCCTCCCATCGCCCTTCTGACGTCGCCACGACCAGGGCACGATTCACCCTGACGTCTAGAAAACGCACGATTTTTCTTTTTCCTCGCCTCGGGTTGTTCCTGGGAAGAGCAGCGAGCTAGCGCCCTGTCACTTACAAAGAACATTCCACAGGGTTCTCAAGGGGCTCAAGTTTGCCTTGCGGGCCGCGGGCAGGGGACGCGGAGGCCGTGGGGAGTCTGGCGGACCACCGCCCCAGCCCCTGCACCAGCAGAACTTAGGGTGCATTTGTAATTGGGGGGGACTAAGCATCTCCACGCGTAAAAAATGAAATCGGGGCGCGGAGGGTGGCCGTGCCGGGCGGTGGCTCCTGCCCAGGGTTTAGGGGTGCTTCTTCTTGATGGCCGTTCGCGTCGGGCCGGAGTAGTCCCGAGGTGACTCCTGGAAGCCCGGAGCATTGTCCCCAAACTTCTGGCTATCCCGTAGTTTCGCTTTCGGAATTTTCGGGGTCTTTGGGATTGTAGAGGAGTTGGATGGGATCCCAGGAAGGGACAAGGAACGTTTTTATTCCTTTGTGCGCTGGGGTGACTTTCTCGTCCCCCAACCCGGACATCTCAGCGTTGCCTTCCTCCTCTTCGTTGCCCCGGGCCGGAATTTGGGGTCCGAGTCCCCGCGCGCCGTCCCCCGAACCCACATTTGGGATGTTTGGGCTTCGCGCTCAGCCCACTGGCGCGAAACGGACCTTTCACCAGGGTCCACCCGGCTTAGATCCGCTGACCCCCCTCCGCCCCCAACCCTTCACCCCCACACCTACTGAGGAACCAACTGGCCTGTCAGCACCTGAGCAAAATGGACCCAGGTTCTAAGGGCAGAGAAAAAGCTACAAGTTAAAGCGTAAAAGCGGCCTCCTTTCCTAGGGAGGCAAGTTGTAGGTAGGCCAGGGAAAGAGATTGAGCAGGCAGTAGGAGAGAGAAGAGTAGGGAAAGAGAGAGGGGAGGCCTTGGTGCTCAGTAGGAACTGTTCTTTGAGGTTGGAGATCTGCTGCTTTTCCCCTAGTAAGCATTAAACTTGCACACACTACTTCCTCTGGGCTATAAATAAATACCATCTCAGATCTTTATCTTAGCTGATTGCTATGATCTGCGGGGGGTGGGGGGAAGAAATATATGCATTTCCCAAAGCCTCTAGGCCACCACCGAAGTTTTCACTGCCAATAGACTCTGTGCAGGGGCAAGGGTCTGGAAGTCCTTGATCCCAAGGAAAAGAGGCAGCCGCCTGGTGTAGGTGTATACGTGTGGGCTGCTTAGTGATGGCTAACCTTGTTCTGCCCTGGAGACCTATTTCCCATGGCCAGTTAGGGTACTAGTGCCTAGTATGTCAAACAGGCAATCTGCCTGGATATGACTTTTCACTTAAGGTGGAGTAATTGCTCAGAGAGATGTTTTCCTCTTCTAGTGTTCTTGCAGAAATTAAGGGTCATTAAAAAAGCAACAACAACTCTTTCTAGGTGGAAATGACTAGCTCTATGTTCTTGACATTAGCAAAAAGGGAGAGTGGGGACCTGACTCACTCCTTCCTTCCTTCCTTCCTTGCCTGCCTGCCTCCTTCCTTCCTTCCTTCCTTCCCTGCTTGCTTCCTTCCTTCCTTCCTTCCTTCCTTCCTTCCTTCCTCCCTCCCTCCCTCCCTCCCTCCCTCCCTCCCTTCTTTCTTTCTTTCTTTCTTTCTTTCTTTCTTTCTTTCTTTCTTTCTTTCTTTCTTTCTTTCTTTCTTTCTCTTTCTTTTTCTCTTCTCTTTTTTCCCTTCTCTCCTCTCTTTTCTCCTTTCTTCACTCTTCTTCCCTTCTCTCCCCTCCTTTTTTTTTCTTAATCATAAGAGTCTTCCCTCCCCTTCTTTTTCCCTCCCTTCCTCCTTCTTTCCCTCCCTCCCTTCCCTTCTTTTAAATGATGAGGCTCTTCTGGAAATTTGGACGCAAATAGAATCACTTTTTGGCTGTTCTAGCTGAGGTGGTATTTTTCACTTCCTCCACCAGCCAATGAACCAAAGGACCTGAGAGCAAGTACTGTGACTGGACCACAGGAGTGTAGCTTTGAGCATCAGCACTCAAGATTCCCTTTAGTGGATACTGGGTGTTTTGGTGAGTTTAAGAAGTCTAGACAAGGCAAATTCATAGCTGCCAGGGCCTACACTTTTAAATCTAGAATTTTTTTGTGAGGATATCAGAGTTGAAGAACTCTCTTCCTCCAGCCCCCTCCCCCTCAAATTGCACAAAAATGATACACTGTGGAATTCAGGTGCTCTCCAAGTCTGGTATGATAAGTTGGGACAATATTTCTCTTTTTATATTTGACCTTTTTGAAATTTTGAGAGTTCATCAACTAGTACAGAGGTTCTAAGAAATTTTTTAAAGGAACTCAGAAGTTTTTGTGCCAAAATAATACTGAGATTTGTAGTTCAAGATAATTTTGTTTTAGAATCGTATCTTTAAGTAGTTATACTAAGGAGTTGCCCTCTCACAAAGCAGTTTATGAATACAATGTATCTTGATCAGTGTTACCCCTTTCAAAGGTCTCACCTGCCCCTCCCCCAGCCCTTCCCTCAGTCTTCCTAATTTTGTAGGATACATACACACTGAATTCTTGACTGCATTGTAATTTCCCCTCCCCCCATTTCTCTTCATCTACCACTTTCCTTTAACCCCACCTCACTTCTGGTGTTTATGGCTTCCTGGTGTTTACTTTGTTGAACTTTGATTTCGCTGTTCTGAGGAATGACACTATTTGAGATCTTCCTTGAATCTACCAAATTTCAGATAATATATTTGTATATACTTGAATCCCACCCAATGTATTTACTTATAAATTCATAAGTTAAATCTAGCTTTGGTAATGTAAGAGAAAACATGCATCTTTTGTCTTCCTGGTTCTGACTTACAGAACATTTTTTCCAGGTCTTTCCATTTCTTTACAAATGGTACAATATCATTCCTCCTAATGGATGAGTAAAATTCCATTTTGTATATATATATATATATATACCACATTTTCTTGAGTCATTTGTCCATTGAGGGGCATCTGGGCTGATTTCATGCTTTAGTTATGGGCTGGTATTGGGGCTTGAACTCACCCTTGTGCTTTTGCTCACAGCTGGCACTCTGTTCCTTGAACCATGCTTCCAGTTTCTGGCTTTTTGTTGGTTAATTGGGTATAAGAGTCTCTTGGATTTTCTGCCTAGATTGACTTTGAATCTGAAAAAAAAGTCTCCAGAAAAATAATTTTGTGACTGAAATAAATGTTGACCGTGTTTAAAGTAGTGTAAACAAGATACTTAAAAGCACTCTGGTGTAAATAAAAAAAATGATACTCTGATTAGGCGTTATGTATAACAAAGAACAATGTTTGACAGAAGTTTATCAAATAAAATTCTCAGGGACTAGTGTTCCCAAAGATGCCACAAACATGGCAGCAGGTTAGCACTGCCCTTTTGATTGGCCTGTGGAGAGTTGTAACAATTTACAGTATTTTACCACACACTGGCTATCAAAATCCCTCCTAGTGTCCTTGAGAAGAGCCTTTCCTTCACATGATAAGACTGATGTTTTCAACACTGGCTAAAGAATCTATTGTGCTTTTCTGTTTTTTTCTTCCCCCTGAGTTCCTGAAAAATTTAAACAGAAATGACACATTTTAGTAGACACTGGGCAACTTGTTAAAGCATCTGCTGACTTCTGCCATGTGGGCAGTCATGTCAGCCATTGTGATTGGAGGAGAGAGGTGTGGAGCACGTGGGAGTTTTTAATCCAGGGGAATTTTCCCTTGCAGTTTTATTGGCTGGGATAGTAAAGGGTACTACTTTCTCTGCTTCCTGTTCAATTTAGCAGGATTTTTATTTTTTCATATCAATCAAGAAGCAAACTGTTTACAAGAGTCTGAAATGCCAAGTGCAAGTTTGAAACAAGGGCTCCCTTTAAGTATAATTTAAATGAGTGCTCAGGGCGTGTGTGTGTGTGTGTGTGTGTGTGTGTGTGTGTGTGTGTGTGTGTCTGTCTGTCTGTCTGTCTGTCTGTCTGTGTCTGTGTCTGTGTCTGTGTCTGTCTGTGTCTGTATGCATATGCATATGCATGTATGCATGCATGCTGGGGCTTTAACTCAGGGCCTGAGTGCTGTCCCTGAGCTTTATTGCTCAAGACTAGTGCTCTACCACTTGAGACACAGTTCAGGTGTTTAACTAGAGATAAGAATCACACTGATTTTTTCCTGCTCAGGCTGACTTCTAACTGCAGTCCTCAGATCTCAGCTTCCTGAGTAGCTAGGATTACAGGTGTGAGCCATTGGTGCTCATTTTAACATAACATATTTGGATTGGTGGCTCTGGAGATGAACAAGAATGGATTGTGGATTAATCTGATTGGAAATGATTTGTTTACTTAAACTACCTTAACAAATAAAAAATGACAGATTTGTTTGAGCTCTAGCCTTTCCTCAAAGCCCAGGTTAGACCCACCTCCTGTGAAACTTTGTGATCCAGGCTAGACCATTGCTGAACGTCCCCGTCTCTGAATCTTTCTTGTGTTCTATACTGAGTGCTGCCTTCCTCCTTTACCATATACACTGTACTTTACCATATGCACAGCAAACCTTTTTTATTCAAGGCTGGCACTCTACCACTTGCATACCTCAAATTCCAGCCTTTTGCTGGTAATTGGAGATTAAGAGTCTCATGGACTTTTCTGCTTGGTCTGGCTGTGGAACATAATCCTCAGATCTCAGTCTCCTGACTAGCTTGGATTACAGGGATGAACCACCAGCACCAGGATACACCAAGTTTTAACCAGGAGCGACAGTGAGATAGAGGTTTCCAACACACTTCCTCTGTTTTTCAGTGAGAACCATGCAGGCCAGGACTCCTGCTGATGAGTCCTGAGTGGTGTCCTGTAAGCTCAGATCTTCTGCTGTCTCTTGCAAAGGCATGAACATTTTTCAAGTTCTTCCCTAAGTAAAATAAATTAATGTCTTTATTTCCTTTGCACAACTTTCAGTTTACTCTAAGTGAATGTCTGTTCTCATACATTTAAGAAATGTAATTTATAAAATTTGAGGTATATTTACTTTTACGGCTGAAAAACAGCTGGGCATGGTAGTGTGGCTTATAATACCAACTACTTGGTTGTCAGAGATTTTAAGGATCCCACTGGGCTACTTTTCTAAGCCCTGTGACTCAGTCCGGTGTGATGCTTCTTCAGCTAAGCAGAGTGGCCTTGGGAAGACGCTCTAGTGCTGAGGTTTGGATGTACTTGGTAAAGACTTTGTCACCAGCCTGTGGCTCTAATTGGGAGGTGGTGGGAGCTCTAAGAAGCAGGGCCTAGAGGAAGAATGTTACATGAGGGGTAGGAGAGTAGGGGGAAGGATAGATATTGGGACTCTGGTCCCTTTCTGATGTGCGTGCCCTTGACTTCCTGGGTGCTATGAAGTAAGATTGTCTTTGTCTCTGCCTCTCACTCCCTCCCAAGGTACTCTGCCTCACCCCAGGCCCAGAGCAACCCAGGGAGCTGCTGAAAGAACTCTGACACAATGAGCCACCATAAACCTCTCCTCCTTTTCAATTGAGTGTCTCAGGTGTCTTGTGACATTAATGAAAGGTGACTGACAAAATCTAGCCAAGCTTGATTTTGTGAAACCATTGAATCGTGTTTATTGGCATTTTGGTAAGAAATCCTCTTTGCAAAACAAAACAAAAAACAAAACCTAAATCCTAACTCTAGAGAAACCAGCCTTCCTTTTTCTGTATTTAAATTACTTTGTGGAAACATTTATGTGTTCTAGTACACCCCAGATAGATATCCTTGGTCTGAAGAGTTCCTTTTATCTTTTTAACAACCTGCACAAAACCTCCTTTTCAGGAAGCAGTGGTTTTCAACGTGTAGAACCTGGACTGGCAGCATCAGCCTTGCCAGTGCATGTGTAAAAATGCAGACAGCCAGATACCCAGCCAGATTTAGGGATTCAGAAACTTTGGGAGGGGAGAGATTCCCAGCAGTCTTTGCTTCTAGAAGCCCTCCAGGAGAACCTCAGTGAGATTACAGCTGGCTCTCCCCCTCTCTTTAGGGGTTAGGCTCATGCTGTGAGCCCCCTGGAGATGAGATGGTTTACAAGGCACTCCCTAGCTTGGGCACCAGTGCCTCACGCCTATAATCCTAGTTACTCAGCAGGCCCAGATCTGAGGATCATGGTTCAAAGCCAGCAGGGGCAGAAAGGTCCATGAGACTCTTATCTTCAATAAACTACTCAGAAAAAGCTGGAAGTGGTGCTGTGGCTCAAGTGGTAGAGCGCAAAGAGGCTTCAGGAAAGGCCCAGGCCCTGAGTTCAAGCCCCACAACCTACTAAAACAAGAGAAAGATAGAAAAAAAAGTGCTCGGAATTTGTAGCACATATTTGCTAGGATGTAGGATTGGCTTGGAATCAGCTACCCAGGATTGGAGTGGTATCAACCAAGGGAGAGATGCTTGGTTAACATTACTCTTAGCTCTGTAGTGATGTGGACAGAACTTGAAGTCTCAGAACCAGGTTTCCTTCATCTTTTGCTTCACCAATTCATGGTGGCTCCTGGGGGTGAATGGCAAAGGTGTGCCGCCCCCCCCCCCCCCACCACTGCATGAGTCCTGAAAGCCCTGTGCTGGCTAGAGCTTAGGGATTCCATCACATCTGATGGCCGGTGAGTCTGGAAAATGTCTCTTTCAGTTAGCTGGTGATTCCTTATGATCACATAGGAGAAAATGGGCCTGGGGGTACAATTAACAGTCTCTAACCTTGTCTGTTTGTTTATGCTATTATTGGGGCCTGAACTCAGAGTCTTGTAGTCTTTGTTTTTTGTTTTTTTTTTAATTTTTGCTTCATTGCTTGTACTCTACCACTTGAGCTACACCTCCACCTCCACTTTGGGCTTTTTGTTGCTTCATGGGAGATTAGAGTTACACAGGTTTGTCTGCTTGGGCTGACTTTGATCTAGGATCTGCAGACCTCAGCCTGCTGAGATAGCTAGGATTACAGGCAGGAGCCACCAGTGCTCAGCATTTAACCATCCATAGCAATTTCTATAGTTTCTGGGTATTTTCAGAGATATTTTGCTCCTTAAAATGTGATGTTAAATTGGTTAGAGAATGGGGTTCCAAGACTTGGAGAAGTCATTCCTCTAGAAGCTTAAATGACCCTCATGTTCGATGATTGCTTAACTAAGGGATATCTGAACAGTAGGTATAGCTCGTGTTTTATGACTCTTCTTGTAACTAAATGAAAGTTTGGTGCACTGAAGTATAGTGTAGAGTAGAATGTGGTATCTGGTAAAGACAGGCAGTGAGGTAGGAGTGGCTGTTAACTGGGATGGGGAAAAGAGGCTGATAAGCTCTGAGGAGCAATTCACAATATAAGCACCAGTCCCTCCTGTGTTAGAAAAGTTAAACATGAAATTCGAAATCCTAAAAACTGGCAACTCAGAGCCTGGGAGAATGTTTTATGAATATTAGTTTTAGAAGAAAGGTAGCAAATGGATAGATTTAACTACGTTGAAAGAAAAGCTTTAAAACAAAACACCAACATTCTTTATGTCAGGAGCAACCACTCAGGGGGCAGTCAGGAAAACCAGTTTTGTGAGATCAAATATCACACTCTTAAACGTCCATCAAACTTACCAATAGAGTTAAGTACAGAAGGGATCCCAAAGAGGCACCGGAGGACAGTTACATATTGTAGAGGCTCTTTTGAGTATCAAATTGAAAAGATCCTGTAGACATAAGTCATGTAATGTGTACATTTCTTTTTGGACAATGTCACTCCGCCCCTCACTCTCTCCCAGTTTTTACCCTTCCATCTCCACCCACATGTTGCATACATATACATATATATGTAATATTTTTCTTAATTGGGGAAAGTGATGTGTTTCTTGCTGACACGTTCATACTTGCATACTATGTGCTTCAATCCCAATTGTCTCCATCACCCTCTCTTGTCCTCATTCTTCCTTCTGGTGGTTAGTAGTCCTTCAGTAGTCCTCTTAGTTTTATCTCTTTAAAGAAAAATTCTAGATTATGAGTAGGAAAGAAAAGAGTGATATTTGTCTTTCTGAGTCTGGCTTAATTCTGCTTAATATGAGACTCTCCAGTTCTACCCATTTTCCTGCTGATGATGTATTTTGTTCTTTATGGCTGATCAGTACTTCAGTTTGTACATAAATGCCATATTTTCTTTATCTGCTCATTTGCTGATGGACACCTGGGCTGATTCCATTATTTTTTAGCTGTATAGTTTTGGTCCTATAATTTAACTTCTCGGATTCCACGTGAAAGAAACAGCAGAAATACAGGATTTATGTCTGGGAATGATGACCACAGCACTGTTTATAATGGTGGGAAAAATAAACCCTAACAGCTGAATGATTAGAAATTACGCATAAAAAGTATGTAACTATTTCAAGTAATGTTCTCAAAGAATTTTAATGACGAAAGGAAATTTTTTTAATGTAATGTTGGATGAACAATGGATTAGAGTTCTTAATTCTCCATGAACTTAAGAAAAAAAAAGCACAAAGAAGGCATCAGAAGACATTATACCTATGGAAGTGGTTTTCTGTAGGTATTAAGGTTACAAGTTATTTTAAATTTATTGTATAATTGATTCCCCTGGATTTCTGTCAGGATTGGTATCTTGTATAAGAAAGAAAAAAGTAAACATTGTTGAAAAAGTATGACACATCATTTGCCAAAAATAAGTAAATTTTTCCAAGCACCTGGGTAGTTTCTGTTTGGAATACCTTTTTTCCTTACAAGAAAGATAGGGAATTTGACTCTGTCAATGAGTCAGTTGTTTTTCTGTTTCTCTTGTGACCCTTGAGTTCCATTTAAAATGGTTGATTCAGTGCATTTAAATCAATGCTCATGTCTCCAGTCCGATATTACCTTTCTGTAGTGTGTGGTTTGGCACCAGGGATTAAGACTTAAACCACTGAAGAGCCATAGCAACTTTTCTATCCTTATGAGCAGAAGTTATTAGCTGTTTTTAGTTCCCATGACTCTCTGCTGTTCACATATTTGTTGTTGTGAATCTCTCAGGGGAGAAGTGCATGTTAGGACCCCAAATCTGTGTCTTGTTAGAGAGAGCTGCAGTGGTTCCCTGTTGATTGCCTTCCATCTTCCTTCCTTCTCCTAGCCAACTTCTTTACCCGTTGGATAATTGCCATAGAAACTACTGGTACTTGATGGCAGATGTATTAATAGTTACATTCCTGGGCTTTTATTTTTTCTTCATTGTGCTTGAATCCACTTTTCAGGTGACATCCCACTTTGTTCAATGTATAAATGAATAAGACACAGAAGTAATCTTAGTAGGACACATATAACTTAGTTTCTGAGATGACTTCCCCTAGGAAATTGTATTGATATAAGAAAAATTGCAGCACATTGAATAAAAACCTCGTACATTAGGAAGTTTGCCATGAATCATATGTGGAATATTAGAGGGAAACTCAATCTCCTTTTGAAGTTTGTTAGGTCTTAAAATTCCTGTGTTCTCTTTTAACTAGCTTGGCATTATTAAATTAAAAGTTTGGAGAGAGCCAAAGACGGGTGGTTATTTAGGACATGTTCCAAGTTCTCCAGTATGGCCTACCAATGCAGGGGTCCGCCTGGCCTGCCCAGTGCGGCAGCCGCTAGCCATGTATAGCCATTTAAGTTTAAAGTAACAAAAACTAAAATTCAAGTCCTTAATTGAATTCACTCACTATATCTCATGTACCCAGTATTCACATGGGTCTAGTCGTTACCATTCTGTGCCAGGTCCAACTACAGAAGATTCCAGTGGCCACTGCTGGACTAGGGCTTTTCAGAATAGCCAATGGGACCCTGATGGTTTCTGATTGGTTTTTGAATCCTATCCAATGAACTTTCTTACCTAGTCACTTCCTCCCTAACAAAGATTAGCTTAGTCTGTGCTAAAATTAGTTATATTCTGCAAATACATGCCAGATGAAGGAAGGAAACAGGGTCGAGTCAGGAGTAGAAAATGCTTACTAGATGAAATTTGATTCGGAGAAATGGTTACACCTCAATGGAGGAAATATATAATTGAAATGGAAAGTATATAGTAGCTTGAGAGCATTTTAGCATTGAAAAGGACATTTGACTGTGTCATAATCAAGCCTTATTTAATGCATGAAAAAATGTGAGGAACAGAGGTTGAGTCATTTGTTTACGTCACAGAGCTAGATGGGGTCTGCTTACTCCAAGTTACAGCCCAAAACTGCTGACTAGGTTCAGCACTGTTCTCTGGCTTACCAGTTGTAGAGAGGAGAAGAGCTTATTGTTGTACAGTGTACTTGAGACACAAATAACATTATTTGTTGCACAAACCAGGAAGTTACCATGCCCAGGTTATGTGTCCTTGTGAAAAAAAGATCTTGCTTACATTAACCGACACTTTTACTTACTCAGAAATATACTTCCTTTAAAAAAATAGCTATCTGGGGGTTAGGATATTCTTGTTAGGTAAAAGTGTTTAATTTTTAAAATACCCTGGATAGTTGTGTGTGTGTGTGTGTGTGTGTGTGTGTGTGTGTGTGTGTGTGTGTGAGAGAGAGAGAGAGAGAGAGAGAGAGAGAGAGAGAGAAAGCAAATAGGATTTCTGTGAAATGATATGTCCTTCCCATATTTAATGTGTTTTCCCTCAGAACTGTCTATTTTGATAGGCTCCATTAGGTGCTGAAACCTAGCTGTGGAAAGCCTAGTAAATTATCCTGGCATTTGTGACCACATGCTGGGAAAAGATGGCATTTTGGTAGAATTATTTCCTCTGTGTTCTGTTGATTATACCTTTAAGTACCTCTTGAGCTCATTTCCTCGGTTCCTTCTTTACTTAGTACCGGCCCTCCCCTTTACTCAGCTTCCATCCAGTCTTGCTCTCTTCCTTCCATTCTACACTCTGCTACAGGATGTCTGCCTGCATCTTAAAGCATGGCACTTACCTTTCCCTTGTGTGATCTGTGTGTGTGTGCCAACCCTAGGGCTTAAACTCAGTGCCTGGATGCTGCCCCTGAGCTTTTTCTGTTCTCTCAAGGCTGGTGCTCTACCACTTGAGCCACAGCTCCACTTCCAGCTTTTTGATGGTTAATTGGAGCCCAAACTGGCTTTGAACACCATGGTCCTCAGATTTTAGCCTCCTGAGTAGCCACCAGTGTCTGGCCCTTGTATGATTTTAAGCAATCTGAAGGATCCATTTTCAACCTCAGACCCCGCCCTTTTGCTCATGGATCTCTGGTTTTCTGGGACAGCCTCAATTTAATTTTTTTTGCATCATTGATGCTGACTTGTGCCATTCAGACCATATGCTCTCATTTTTGCTGTAGTAAATACTGTCATCTGTGCTCAGAGTGTGTTGGGTGAATGAGAGAGAGTCTATTTTTTCAGGTTTATGTCTTTGAATGTCATCCTATTTGGTTATTCCCAGTGGCAAGATGCTTAGATTTGTGGTTAATGAACCAGTCAAGGTGTTTTTATAAAAATATATATATAATTTCTTTTCTTATTTTGTATCTGGATCGAGAAATGGCTTTGTACCTCCACACTGTGTCTGGCATAATACTTTACATGCAACAGGTAGGTAGTCAAATTAGTGCTGAGCCACCTTCCTGTGCTGGGTACCTGATCCATTTCTACTTTTCCTTGGTTGCTTTTTTTTTTGACTTTTTCTTTTTTTATTGTGAAAATACTGTACAGAGGGGTTACAATTACATGGGCAAGATAATGAGTACTTTTTTTTTATTTTGGTTTGTTTTTTTTTGCCGGTCATGGGGCCTGAACTCTGGGTCTGGGCGCTGTCCCTCAGCTGTTCAGCTCAAGGCTAGTGCTCTACCACTGGAGCCACAGCGCCACTTCTGGCTTTTTCTGTTTATGTGGTGCTGAGGAATCGAACCCAGGGCCTCATACTTGCAAGGCATGCACTCTACCGCTGAGCTACCTTCCCAGCCCCTAATGAGTACATTTCTTATCAAGCATTGTAGCCTCCTCCTTTGTTTCCCCTTCCCATCCCTTCCCATCCTCCCCCCCCCTCCTCCCCCCCCCCAACCAAAGTTGTAAAGTTCATTTTTGACATCACGGCTTGTACATCTCATTGTTGTAGTGTGTCCACTGTATCCCTATTTAACGATTTGTTCCCCCCCCCACAAATTATACCGGCATCAAATACAGTGCAAGCAGGGGTTATACTGTGGGGGAGGGACATACAAAGCAACAAAGAAATAATCTTATAAATGTGTTAGAAACAATCGCATGAAAGAAAAAAAATTTGAATATATATCTTAGGGTTCATTTCCCTAACATCAACTTATCTGACCTTTTCTGCTTGACTCAGACATATACTAGATATTGCAAATAAGGGAAACCATGGGACCTATGTTTCTTTGGGCCTGGCTTACTTCACTTAATATAATTTTTTTCCACACCTTTCCATTTCCTAACAAATGGGGCAATGTCATTCTTTCTGATGGAGGCATAGAATTCCATTGGGTATATTCCTTGTTGGCTTTTGGCAACCCTTTTCAACCCTTACTGTGGCACAGCACAAATGACTAACAATCTTTTATGAACCTTCAATTTGGACAAATTTCCCAGTGTTTGCTATGAAGGGCAATTAAATGTCACCAAAGAGGTAGAGGTCTGCATGTGTGTGTGTATTTTAAGATAATTTACCACTATGTGAGCCACACAATATTCAGTTGATAAGTTGATATATATATATATATATATATGCTTGTCATATTATATATATTATATATATTATATATATATTATATATATATATATATATATATATATATATATATACCATATTATTTCTTCTCTTCATCTGTCCTTGCTATTTATTTATTTTTTATTTTTTGGACTGATAGTAGGGCTTGAACCCAGGACCTGGGTACTGTCTCCTAGCTTTTTTTTTTTGTTCAAGGTTGGCATTCTACCACTTGAACTATTTCTCCACTTCTGGCTGTGTGTGTGTGTGTGTGTGTGTGTGTGTGTGTGTGTGTGTGTGTGTGTGTGTGTGTGTGTGTGTGTGTGTGTGTGTGTGTGTGTGTGTGTGTGTGTAGTTAATTAGAGATAAAAGTCTTACAGGCTTTTTTGCCCGGCTTGAACCATGATCCTTAGATATCAGCCTCCTGAGTAGCTTAAAGGAATGAGCCACTCACACTCAGTTCTGTGCTTGCTCTTTGTGAACTTAAACTTTTTCAAGCTTGTAAAATGAAAGAGACAATGAAATAAGTGGAAGACTTCACACCACCACAGGGACAGGGAGTGGCTGATGGTTGGCAGTGATTGCTCTTGGTATCTCATGGGTTCCCACATAAGCCTCCTGGGAGAACCACCAGGAATTTTCAACTCTTCTCCCAGTCATATGAGAAAGTAAGTGGAGAAGGACAGTATGTTGTGGGAGAAGTCTTCTAATTCATAAAGCACACAAGTGCAGAGACTGTCACTGGTTTGGGTACTAGTTCACCCATGATGCATAAGGGCTTCTTCCGTGATCAAGATACCAAGTATTGGTATCTGTGCGGGAGGGGTGCTGAGGTTGAGGGGGGCTTGCTCCTTCTCAGCATGGAGAGAGAGACAGAGGGGCTTTGTCCCATGTAACCATGGTGACTGAGATGTAAGTTCTACTTATCCTGGAAAATCATGTCCATATCGGTGGCATTGTCGACTTTGAGAAAGTTTCTGCTTTTGCTATGCAATGACCTTGGTTGTTGACCTTGCATAGAAATGCACTTGTCTTTATTCCTGGTATTTTCTATCGCCAACATTACCTTTCGTTTAATGCTATACTGAATTGATAGCAACTCTTTGAGAGCATACTGTTACTACGGGAGAGCCTAGAAATGAGTGTACATGGTTTAATATTATTCAAGTGCTCTCATGTTTACTCTTGGCTGCAGGATGAATTAAGGGAAGAAGATAGTCACTTCTCAGACATGGAGAGCAGTCGGTCCATTTTCAACATGCAAGATTCTTCATCTTCATCTTTGGAAAAGCATGTCAGCTCAGCCAATGGAAATGGAGATCTTGATTCAGGTATGACTTTGCTTGCTTAGTTCTTCTGGACATAGAAATGTTCAGGAAACAGTGGAGTGTTTTTTACTCGACCTCACATACTGCCTGTCCCTGGGATTTGCTGTTTTGTCTAAGCAATGTGTGTGCCTGTACCGTGGTACAGGCTGGTGTTCTATCAGGCTTGGCTGGTGTTCTATCACTTGGGCAATGCCTCCAGAACTGCTTTTTTTTTACTTATTATTTTGATGACAGTGTTCCAGGGATTTTTTTTTTTTTTTTTTTATGTACACACTGGCTTTAACCTCCATCCTCTGGATCTCGCCTACGGAGTAGCTTGGATTACAGATGTGAACCACTGGCCTGTATTTCTGAACTATGCCATGCACATAGTCCATGACTATATCATTTTCAATGATGTGTTTTCAGAATGGTCTAAAAGCCAGCTATGTCTTATTATTAGCCTTCCATTTTTATGCAGCTGCAATATATCTCTGTAGCTTAAGTTGATTGTGAAATTCGTTGATGATAATCTGCTGTCAGGAAATTGTTTGTCCTGATGTTTCCTTGAGAACGGGTTCATAGATGGAAAGTTTGAGACGGAGAATATTATCCCCTGGGGGATTTTACGCCACAGCCCATCAGGTTCTCACCTGGAGACTTGTTCTGTGCTTTTGTACGGTAGATGGTCCACTCTTTCTAAATAAGTCTAAATTATCCTTATGACCCAGGTTTGTTTCCAGCAATGTGACTCATCTGTCTCCTCTCCTTAGAATTTGCATACGTTTTCCTGTGGCCAGGAGACAATGTTGGGATGGGGCTTATTTATTTATTTAGTCCGGCAGTCATTTATTTTTATGATGCTGGGGTTTGACCTCAGGATCTTGACCTTGCATGGCAGGCAGTCTACTGTTGAGCTACACCTCTAACCCTTCTTTGTATTGGTTAGTTTTGAGATAGGGACTTCATGCCATGGCACGTGACTGGACTGCAGTCTATTTTTAGCTTACCATCTGTGACACTGTGCCCAGCTTCTTCCATGTAGACTGTTTTAAGGGGCTGACACGATCCTCCCGATTTCAGCCTTCTGGGAAGCTAGTATTACAGGTGTATCCTGTCATGTTCACCTGTGGGTTGAGAAATGGTCTTGTGAACTGTTCTGTCCAGGCTGGCCTCAAACTGTGATCTACTCATTCTTAGACTCCCAGGACGTGAACAATATGGTGCCCAGAATATGGGGCTAGAAATGTTTGAGCAGGCTTTAAAGCTTCACTTCGTTCTCAAAATCCACATCTTCCAGATTTAAGCATTTGAACTATTGACCACATGATCAAGTATGATTCCTCGAGTTGTCTATTATTATTTTCTTCACTTGTTGGCATATAAAATATTTCCAGTTCTGGAATCAGTTTTTGGATATTTGGTTCTGGGGTCTACCAGGAGCCATGCAGACAGAGACTGAATGCTCAGGGTCTTTTCCTGGAAGAGACTTCAGGATCAACTGTCCAAGAGAAGGAAAATTTAGTGTTCTTTAGTGGATTCTCTATGGATTTGAGAATTACGGATGACCGTGTCCATGTGAGTTCAGACAGATCCTCAATATTTTGAATTCTTTATATGTATTTACTCTCTTAACTCTACTTTGTTTTTGTGTTCTGGTCCTGGGACTTGAACTTAGGGTCTGAGAGCTCTAACAGCATTTTATGCTCAAGTCCAGAGCTCTATGACTTGAGCAAAAGCTCTCACTTTTGGCTTTTTGCTGGTGAATCAGACATAAGAATCTCACAGACTTTCCTACCTGGGCTGGTTTGAACCATGGTCCTCAGATCTCAGCTAGGATTATAAGCATGAGTCAGCAGCACCCAGCTTGTTTTTTATGGTCATTCCTCCACCCCCGAGTGGTAGGGACAGTCATGCAGATCTTTGTGCTCTGATGAGATGATGAGATGATTGTTCTGGCCTCTGGTGTCTTCAGTGTGAGTTGGACCTCCAGGGCGGCTGATGGCTTGAGTTGCTTTGTGAGTTATTTACACTGGTATTCACAATTGCACAATTTTCTACTCCTTAGGATAGTATGAACTCTGAATGTTAGTATTGAAAAGAAGATCTAATCCCTTCTTCCTGTCTCTTCCTGCATTTAGAAAGCACTTAGAAGCTGGTCACTCACTGGTGGTGGCTCATGCCTATAATCCTAGTTACTGGGGTTCAAAGCCAGCCCAGGCAAGAAAGAAATGGAAATGGAGTAGTGGTGCAAAATGGTTGAATACTGTCTTTGAGCACAAAAGTTCAGGGACAACATGCAGGCCTGGTGTTCAAGCCCCAGATTGGCAAAAGCAAACAAATAAAAATGAAAAAAAAAACAAAAACCCAACCAGCCCTCCCCCCACAACAAAATGAAACAAAACGCCCACCTAGTACATAAGAATGCCTACTCAACACTGGGCACCGGTGGCTCACGCCTGTAGTCCTAGCTATGCAGGAAGCTGAGATCTGAGGATTGCAGTTCAAAGCTAGCCCAGGCAGGAAAAGCTATGAAACTCTTACCTCCAATAAACCACCAGAAAACTGGAAGTGGCACTGTGGCTCAAGTGGTAGAGCGCTAGCCTTTGGCTGAAGAGTCGAGAGGTGGCGCTCAGGCCCAGGGTTCAAGCCCTATGACTGACCAAAAAAAAAAAAAGAAAAAGAAAAAGAAAAAAAAGAATGCTTATCCAGCAATTTTATCTGCCCATTCCCACTATCATTAAATAGTTGCTGTAGGATTTAATATTCAGCCTTGCAAAATCAGTGTCATTTCAGATTAGAAAGTGGTGCAAACCCTAGATTTTGAGTTTGTTTATAGCGTATTTCACATGGGCTCCAGCTTTTAATAAGGTATTTATTTTCTTTGAATGTTTATTACAGATCCACAGTGGATCACTGTGGCTCACAAGCACTCCAGCTTTCTTTCAAAACTGTGAAGTTTTCTTAGCATCTTTTCACAGTCAGGTTTCATGACGTCACAAGGGAAGTGCCTCCCAGTGGCTCAATTTATGGCGGAGGAAGATTGTCAGAGTTTCCTTGATAAAATGTTTATGGGTTTAAGAGGCTTATGAATCAGCTGTAAATATTTGCTCTGGGTTTATGGGACCTCTCCTCATAACATTGTGTGTGTTTATCTAATGCTCATTGAAATGTCTTTAGAGAATCGACTGCCTGGGGCTCCTAGGCCCAGAGAAGATTGTATGTGACACAGTATTTTGTAGATGGCTTTATTGTTCAAACACTGCAGTTCAAGTCACCAGTGGCCAGGCATACAGTTTTTCTTTTTCAAATTCCATTTAGCGTATGACTTTTGGGGGTACTTTATGAAGTCTTTCTTTAGGCCAAGGAAGGAATGACCAAAGTTAATGTCTTTCTGATTCCACTGGGGAGATACTGGGAGCTGTCTGATTTTTGTCTTGTCAAGCTGACTGAATAAATAAGTGAACCCCAAAGGAGACAGAGCTCGTTATATTGGGGCGGGGACTGGAAATGTCGTTTGTAGTGAATTGAACTTTGGTTGAAACAACTTTTGGTGAAATTACAAGTAGTGTGAATTAGAATTTTACGAGGAATACAGAGCTACAACAAAAAGTCTCAGAGTCTCAGATTGAGGCCCTGTCCCCCCTCTCCTTATGGGCCATGGCGATGAGGGTTCTGGGGCCTCTAAACTGAGGTATCAAGAGCAGCAGGCAGGGTCAGATGGCTCAGCCTGGATATGAGTGAACATTCTTTGGGGTGAGGGAGTGACTTGCTCAGGACCAGCTCCCATTCATTTTCAACAGCTGACATTCTCAGGGGGCTGCTGTGTGGTCGCTTCTTGCCTTCTCAGGCCAACGGCTAAGTTTCCTGCCTAGGTCTTCTTCCAGCTTAGCTTCTCTTCATCATCCACAGCCTCTAGGGACTCTGCCCTCTCTTATCCTCCTCATGGTGGGTACTTGGATGATGGGTTCCGCCCCTGGCTGTGGCCTGTCATCCCAGGTAGACAGAAGGTAGAGGTGGTGGTGGAGTTTCTGAGTTCTGATAGTAAGCTCAAGAGCCGTGATTACTAAGAGCTCAGCTCTGCAGCCCACCCTCCACTGAGACTATTGCAGTAACATTGAGTCCCTCACCTTTCTGAACTCCTGGTAGCTCTTCTGGGGGTGTCCATCTGTCATGTTTCTTAGAAGATTTGTGAGGCTGTGTGTGGCGCTCTTGGCAGAGCGCAGACCTCAAATCTTATGATGATGTCTGGTTCTGACTGTGGGGTCCGTGGGAAGACAGGGTGTGAGCCAGATGCGTGGCTGAGAAGAAGTTCTGGACAGGATCTGCACTAGGCTCCAGTCCTCCTTTGCCGTTTTGGCAAAGGCCCAGGGCTAACATCATGCCTCTCACCAGTGGATCAGACAGCAACTATGCTGAGAGATGTCCAGATGTGCTGCTCAAGGGACAAAGTAACACAGGGCTGACAGCTGCCGCCTGGCATGTATTTTAGATTATGACTGTATTTGCTTTGGGTGGCTTCCCTGTGTCCATGCAAGTCAAAACCCTTACCATCATTTATCAATAGCTAGGGGATTAGGATCCACCATTAACTTTATTAATTAGTTATTAATTAATTAGGTACTGTTGCTTAAGCTTTTGAACTCAAGGCTAGACACAGCTCCACTTTTGCTTTTTGGCATTTAGTTGGAGATAAGAGACTCATGGACTTTCCTGCCCTGGCTTGCTTTGAACCTCAATCCTAAAATATTAGCTTCCTGAGTAGCTAGGATTACAGACCTGAGCCACTGATGCCTGGCTCTCCCATTAACTTCTTTTAAGAAGCCTGCTTGTTGTTGAAAGGCCCGAGTCCGTGAAGGTGGCCTTTCCTCCTTATCTCTTGGCTGTTTGATTATAAGTCATTTTATTGGAGTAACATTAGAGAAGCAGTTCTAAGGAACTTTGATTATATAAAGCAATAGTTATGGTTCTGGCCTTCGACTTAGCATTCTAAATTTTTAAACAATACCCCTTTCTATCCAGTGTCAGGACCCTGCCGAGTATATTTAAAAATCCCTAGTAGAAAAAAAAGATCTAGAACCTTCCTACTTAGATCCTCAATCCCTGCTAGCCCTGGGACACTGGACAGGTGTGCCACTTCTGTACCAACCACAGGCTGGAAAGCCGCATTTCCTCATCACCAGTAAAATTGCCTCCTGCTTGGGAAAGACTTATGGGCGCAATGGTACCATGCATTGAGCATTATTGAAAAGGAAGAGAATATAAAATTTGAAGCTCCATTTGCATGTTCAGGCAGCTCTTCCTGCCGTGGATTCTCCTGTGTGGTAGCCTGTGGTGGAGAGGTTAAAATAACACATGCATTTCTTAACACTTCTACTAGAAATGATAATGCCACCTGGATCTTAAAATACATTAATTAGTGCTCTCCAGTTATGCATATGGTATCTTAAGGCATAGCCATAGTGTCTTTGGTTATCACTTGATTTCCTTCAAAGACTTAGTTGCTGGGTCTGTGCAGATTTAAAGTATTTCCAAGTTTTTAAGAATTAATTTATTGTAAGCCGGGCTCACACCTATAATCCTGGCTACTCAGGAGACTGAGATCTGAGGATTGTGGTTCAAAGCCAGTCTGAGCAAGAAAGTTCATGAGACTCTTGTTTCCAATTAAGTACCAGAAAACTGGAAATGGCTCAAGAGGTAGAGTGCTTGCCTTGAGCTGAAGAGCTAAAAGACAGCGCCCAGGCCCTGAGTTCAAGCCCCATGACCAACAAAAAAAATTAATTTATTGTTATCATATAGGCAATGTACAGAGCGATGATCATTACATGACTCAGGCAGTGAGTAGATTTCCTTTCATAGTGTCTTCTGTTCCCTCACTCTCTCCCAGTCCCTCCCTCCCATAGTTTTGATTTTCTTTTTTTTTTGTCGGTCATAGGGCTTGAACTCTGGGCCTGGGTGCTGTCCCTCAGCTCTTCAGCTCAAGGCGAGTGCTCTACCACTTGAGCTACAGCGCCACTTCCGGTTTTCTGGTGGTTTATTGGAGATAGGAGTCTCACGGTCTCTCTTGCCTGGGCTGGCTTTGAACCGTGATCCTCAGATCTCAGCCTCCTGAGTAGCTAGGATTACAGGTGTGAGCCACCAGCGCCCGGCTCATAGTTTTGATTTTTGCAGAGACATGTTGTACATTTGATTGGACTTCTCCTTGTTCCCTGTGACCAGAGAAACATATGTTCTCTTCTAGTGTGTTTTTCTGGTATGAATGACCCTGATTGATCTTTCCTGTCAGGAGAGGGAACCAGGACAGGGCCAGGCAGGCAGCTGGTCTCTTTCTGTCACCAACTTGCAAGGTGGCCTCATGCCCCAACAATCCTTCTGGCCCTCCATTTTTTCCCCTTCTAAAAGGGGAAAAAGGAACTTTTTCTGTTACTGTTTTGTAAAATCAAGCCTCTTGTGGCACTAGTAGTTAAAGATACTGTTTTATCATCTTTCATTAATTAGGGAAGGTATTCAGTAGAAAGATAGGTCGGGTACCTGTGGGCATAGTGGTACAGACTCAGTTCCTGGAAGTACCCTTCTTCTGCTCCTCTGTCCTTCCCACAGGGTAGGGAGTCCCGGATGAATGGCAAACAAATGCATTACTGTGCAACAAGTAGGGGCTTGAGATGAGTCTCTTTCATGTGTCCTGACCATTGATTTTTGGCAGGGTAGTCAAAGAAGGCTTCCACCTCTCTTACGAAGGTTTTGCAAGGAATTCCGCATGTTCTTCTAAGCCACTGAGTTGATCTGTCTCTTCCATCAAGGATTCTCTGCACCCAGTTGAAGGCCAGTGCCTTTCTGTGCTTTGCCCTCTTACTGATTTTCTTTCTTTCTTTTAAATCTCTGCAGAGGAAGGCTCCAGCTTGGAGGAAATCGGCTTTAACTGGGGAGAATACCTGGAAGAGACAGGTGCAAGGGCAGCTCCTCATGCATCCTTCAAACACGTATGTAAAGTGGCTCATCTCTTTCAATCTTTGGGTAAGGAGGGAGGGGGAGGGCATCTGTAGGGCAAACTCATCAGAAGGAGGGAGCAAAAGAAAAGATAAGGAAGTTTGATTTTTTCCACTGACAGCTGCAGATCAGGAGGACCACAGGTAAGGTTGATTCTAATAAGTAAAAAAGCCAGCAAACCAGGCAAGAAGATGCAATAGGTAATGTTTTCTTAGTGGCCATACTAAATATATGTGTGTGTGTGTGTGTGTGTGTGTGTGTGTGTGTGTGTGTGTGTGTGTGTGTGTGTGTGTGTGTGTACACACTGTATATACTATATATATGCATACATAAGATATAAAACATTATATTTATTATATAATATGTGACGTTTATTGTGCCAGTACTGGGGCTTGAACTCAAGGCCTGGGAGCTGTCTCTTATCCATTTAAAGCTGGTGCCTTACTACTTGAACCACAGCTCCACTTCCAGTATTTTGATGGCTTATTGTAGACAAGTCTGACTGACTTTTTCTGTCAGGGTTAGCTTCAAAGCAGGATCTTCAGATCTTAGCCTCCTGAGTAGCTAGTGTATATTCTTATATTGAACTGATGTTTTGGTTTTGAAAGGACACATAGGAATTTCATAATTATTTGTAGTTCGATGAGACAAATGAGAGAATAACCAGAAATAATTCTGAAACTACTTATATCTAATAAAAATCATTTTTACTAATATTAAGAATATTACACTACTAATGAGGATTATTCTAAATATTAACATTAATTTCTTTGGATAAATGCAAATAATATGCTCACAAGAGGACAAGGCCTAGGAAATGAGAAAAAAAGAGTTCTTATCAGATTTTTGCTTAAAGTGAGACAATGGTACTATATAATCAGCAAAGAAAAGACTGAATTTTGGAGACCTAATTCTCAGTCAGGAATATTCTATTAATAAGTGAGAATGGAAATCTGAGAAATCTTTTTTTTTTTTTTCTACCTGGGTAGGTTCCCCAGGGCAAAGATTCAGCCCAAGTTTCAAAAGAAACTCAGCTTCCTTAACTTCCCTTTGGCTCCCTGGCTGAGGAAGAGAGCTAGAACTTTTTGATTCTTTATGTAATAAGACCTTTAATTCTTTCGGGAGGTCATGTTCTTTTGGAAAGGAATTTTAAGACCACGTAAACCTGTGTGTCCTTGTGAAGGTCAGGTTTTGGCACCTTTTGTGTAAGAGTTGATGGTGAATATGATTGGGGCTGGCTCATAAAAGCAAGAGCTAAATGAGAGAGCATAGCAGGCCCCAAGCCTTCCTGACATGTCTCAGTGCAGGTGGTAGTTCTGTGAAAGACATGGTTAACGGATGTCTGAAGGTAGTTGGTAGGAGATGAGTTGGAAGTTTGCTGAAGGCTGCTTGGGAAAGAGACATTGGTTGACCACTTGCCCTTCCTCAGTGTGCAAAGAAGTCATTGTTTTCTTTCTTTGTAAATTCCCATTCTCAGATTCATCCATTTCCCCACTTCCCTTTCAGCAGCACTAGCTACCCCTGGGTTCTGAGCTATTATTTACCCACCATTATCTCTCCTGATGCTTTGGTCCTGTAGGGCAGTGTTGGCATCTTTCCTTGAGGAGTAGCATTCCCAGGTCTGTAGGGCATTTTTTATGTTTGGGTGGTACTAGAGTACCACCAGGTCCTTGTGCTTGCTCTTTTGGTGCTCTGCCACTTGAGCTACACTTCCATCCTAGCTTTTTACTGGCTATTTTGGAGATGGAGCCTTGTTGACTCTTCTGTCTGCACTAGCCTTTAATTGTGGTCCTCTGGATTTCAGCCTCCTGACTAGTTAGGATTACAGAGATGAGCCAAGGACACCCAGCTTGTATGTCAGCTTGAAAGGAAAAGTAGCATCAGGCACAGGGATAAGTACCACACTGGCCAAGTGTTTCTTTTAAGGACCTGCTGCTCAAGGACAGTACAAATATTAGCTTTGGAATGTTAAGACCCACCAGACTGCAGGATTTTTTTTTCTTATTGTGGAAGGATAGAGGGAATTTATTTGCCCAGATTATCTGTTTAGGGCTGGTTTTGAACAAGGATCCTTAGATCTCAGTCTCCTGAGTAGCTAGGATGACAGGTACAAGCCACTAGTACCTAGTGATCTGTTTTCTTTTTCTTTTTTTTTTCTCTGAATGTAACTTCTGGAAAATGTAGCATTATGTTTACAACTCACATCATACTTTTCTTAGACAAATACATGCCTGTATTATGGCAAGAGAAATAGTTTTCAAGTGCTCTCATTTTCAAGTAGTTCCTACCGTCTTTGGAAGTATGAGTCCAGTGGATTAAATCGTGTTTCTCTGTTTCTGATTTCTTAAGGTTGAAATTAGCATTCAGAGCAACTTCCAGCCGGGCATGAAGTTGGAGGTGGCCAACAAGAACAACCCGGATACGTACTGGGTGGCCACGATCATCACCACGTGCGGGCAGCTGCTGCTTCTGCGCTACTGTGGTTACGGGGAAGACCGCAGGGCTGACTTCTGGTGTGATGTGGTCATAGCAGACCTCCACCCTGTGGGGTGGTGTACACAGAACAACAAGGTCTTGATGCCGCCCGACGGTGAGCACCCTCTACCGAACGAAGTCCGGTGATCATCCTTCAACAGGCCTGTATTCACTGTCATGTCAGAAAGGACCTCCTAGAAAATTCTGAATGGGTTATTGCCAAGGTTGTCCAGTTCTTTAAAAATTCAGTCTTGGGCTTTCTTAAAAGCTGGAAAACATTGGAGCAGGGGGAAGTGGATTTATTTCTACTTGGCAGGCCTGGCCCTGACTGCTGAGCCAGCTATAGACCTATAGGTGGTGAACATATTGGAATTGAATCCTTCTATTGCTTTTGGCGGTTGGGAGAAGAAAGCTGATGAGATGCTTATGCATGAGATCTTGTTTTTTCCTATCTGGTAGTTGAGTAGTTTGCTTTTCTTCACAGAAGCATCCCCTCAGATGTCGGCCTCCTGAGTAGTTAGGATTATAAGGCAAAGTGACTAGTACTTGGCTATCTAATAAGTTTTAACATGTCTTGTTGAAGAGAGACCAGGAGAATCAGAAGCATTTAGAAAGCTGAAAGAGGAGAACTGACATCCCTTGGCCCATGGAGATGAGATCAATTTAGTTACTATAAACCCATGGTTCTCTATTAGGCGGTGGTTTATGTCCCATGGACATCTGGTAATAGCTGGAAGCAGTTTGGGTTGGGCTCATGGTAGGAGGGAGTCACTGGTCCTAACACTCAGCGGGCCCAGTTAGGGATGCTATTATAGTTTCCACAATGGATAGGATGACCCCACAACTAGGAACTACCCAGCTCAACCTGCCAGCCATGCTGAGACTCAGAGATCCTATTGGAGAAAAAAATGGCTGTGGGGTACAAAGACACTAAAGCTCATCTGGTTCTCACCATGTAAATGCTGAGTTCGACCAAGTATTTGACTCTCAGCTCCCCATTCTGTATGTTTCATTGTGAGGCCTTGGTAGCATTGTTGTGTGACAGCATTAGGTGCTCTGTCTTTCAAGCATGTGTCATATCCTTGTTCCTATTCAGCTGCCTGGTTTTCTCTGGAAATGACATATATGGTTTTAGAGGTCACCAACAGCTGCCTTAGCATTTTAATTTTTTTGCCTTTTTTATTTAAATTTTAATTTTATTGTCAAGATGATGTGCATAGGGGTTACAGTTACATAAGTAAGGTAATGAGTACATTTCTCGTCGGACTTCCTCTCCCTCAACTCTTTGTTTTTCTAACTGAAAGGAGGATCTGGTTTTTTATTTTTATTTTTCTCTTGAATAGTTTTTGTAATACATAGTTGATAGCTTACTAAGGAGAAAGAGGGTCAGGAAAAATGGCTGGCATTTTCAGAATTACATTTTTGTGACAGCTGTCAGGACTGAGTCTATTGTCTTGGTTTTAGGTGACATCTTGGCCCTTTGTTGTCTCAGAAGAGAGCGAGAGAAGGGTTTTTGTTTTCATCTTTATGTCTTCTCTGTCCTGTTCTTGGGACTTGTTCCTCCACCTCCTCTTCCAGCTGTCCACTTTTTTGGATTGCCTACCTATATTCACATGATTGGGCCCTCAATGTGGATTGTATCCCAAAAGTATTTTTTTGTTGTTATTTTTTTGTTTTGCTATTTCTAAAATGTAATTCAGATGCCACAAAATTCATCTCTTGCAAATGTTCTATTCAGTCGGTGCTGGTGGTTCATGCTACTCAGGAGGCTGAGATCAGAGAATCATGGTTCGAAGCCAACCTGTATAAGAAAGACCGTGAGATTCTTATATCCAATAAACCACTCAAAAAATGGGAAATGGTGCTATAACTCAAATGGTAGAGTGGGGGCTTTGAGAAAAACAAGCTCAGGGACAGTGCTCAGGCCCTGAGTTCAAGCACCAGAACAGGTACACACACATACACACACACACACACACATACATACACACACAAGTTCTATTCACTGACTTTTAGTATATGTACAAGGTGTGCAACTACTGTAACTGATACTAGACTGTTTTTATCACCCCAAATGATTCCTTAGTTTCCCCCTCCTACTTTTTGTTTCCATAGACTTTGCTATTCTGAGCATTTCATATATATGGAGTCTGGTGGAATTTGTTCTTTGGTGTTTTGTCTTTTTCCTTTAGTATAATATCCTTAAGGCTCATCCATATTGGCTCTTGTGTTAGGATTTTTTCTTTTTATATGGCTGAGTAATATTCCTTATATGAGTCTACCATAATTTCTTTTTCCATCCATACAGTGTAGGGACAGTAAGCTCCATGCTGTGAGCTTGCTTGCCTGTCTTCCCCAGTGTGAGCACACACTGCCTGAGTCGTCAGAGTTCTCAATAAAGTTGGTGAGTGATTGAGAAATTTACTGAAGGAAGCTGGAATTCTGCTTAAAGATTGTTCAGACACCATTAGTATCACTAGGGCAATGATTGTGTTGTCTCTCTTAACCTTTCTTCCTTGCATTTCAAGTTAGTATAGCATGTGTTTTTCTATCTAGCAATATAAGCCTTTATTTCCTCCTTGTTCTTGGAAGAGTACTGTTTGGGTGAGCCCTGGAGAATGGTTGTTAGGATGTTAATGCTTTATCTCAACTCCCAGTTCGGCATATACAAATTCTAGGGCATGTGAGTATGTGGAGGCAGCTTTGAGCAGACAAGTGCACTGTGGGTTTTTTTGGGTAATTTCTACTCCAACTCCCCCAGACTCAGGCAAAATTGGTCACAAATGACATTTTCAGATCTTGCTTTGAATTTAAACTGACACTGAGGTGAGAAGACTCAATGTAACATTTGATTATCTCATTTTCCCATGTGTTCTGATCTGTCTTAAAGTCATTCTGGATGGATGTATTGTATTGCTGGAGTACTGGGGAATACCAGTTCTAGTTAGAGAATTAGATCCTTTCCCTCCAGCTCTGAAGACCTTGGCAAGGTACACATGTTCTCATAGGAGGAGCCAGGCATATGGCCGAGGGGTGTGGGGGAGTCCACCAAGGGGCCCCTTGAGAATCAGGATCTCTGTCTGGGGCCCTGTTCTGTCTATGGCTGTGCTTTCATTGTCCCATGTGTGACTCTTAGTCTGACACTTGAGGAGTTAAATACCCTTCAGTTAGTAGCTACTCTAGTTAGGGGTTTTAGGGAGATGTTCCAGAAATTCTAATACAACAGTCCAAGAGCTTGTGGATTTGTGGATCCTGCTGTTACCCGAGAGAAGAGGCTTAGTTGATTCATCAGCTCCTAGCTCACACTTGGAAGAAAAACGTGGCCATAGTCACAGTTTCAGAACCCATCAAGTTTGAGTCCCACAGGCTGGGCTATTAGCCAAGACATAGCGCCTGTGAGATAATAAGTTCAGAATGAAAAATGGGAAAATGCCTAGAAAAGGGAGCCCATTAACATGACAGAAAGATCTGAAGTCTGTTTAGCAGTAAGTGACCCTAAATTGAGGATTTCTCTAGTGCTGGTGTATAAAGAACTTGAAAGAATTTATAGGTAATCAATATGACTTGGAAATCTTTAGTACAGAGAACAAAGTCAGGAAATCTCAGGGTCATGGGGCAAGAGGTCTTATTGATTGCTGGAGGATGGGATAATTATTGCTTTGTAACCAAAGGCAGGCAGTGGTTGTTCTGAAGGGACTCAGAATCTATGGTTGGAATGGGGGAGTTGTGTTGGTGTGGTTTTTCTTAGAGAGCTAAGAGAGTTGTGAATTCTGCAACTGTACCTGGCTCATCTTTGTTGTGGTTGAAGTTGAACAGCATTGGAGAATATTTACATGACACTAAAGTTTCTGTCTGGGAAGGTCTGTGGTAACAGAGATCTTCTGGATTTCCACGAATCAAAATAGCGTAAACCAAGGGACACTGGGTCTAGAACAGAGATCTGAGACGCTTGGTTCCACCATTAATTTAGCTTCCTAGGGTGAGAACTCACTGCTCCCCATAATTCTCACCTTTGAAACAGTAGTCATGGTATATAACCTCTGAAGAGCCTTCTGATGTGAAATTCTATGGTTTTTGGGTAATGGGATTTGATTTGGAAATAGGAACTATCTATACAAATCAAGAATCTGTCCTAAGCACTAATCACAGGGGTCAAGTGTCCATGATGCTGTTGGGATTGGCAGAGCTTTAATGGATTGGAGGACATATTAACTAGGATAGCAGATTATTCTGAGTGCCTGGGTAGGATTTGTCTCAGTCAGGAATTAGCATCTCTGGTCCCTATCTGAAACAGAGAGAAAGGAGTATTCTCTGTCCAAGACTGAGTGGTCTGGAAGCTGAGTGGTGGATGCGAAAGATGTGCATGGGACATATCTATTGCCCTCTGTATCCCCTGGAAGAAGCAGGGAGGAGGGTGTCTCTCCCTGTTGGATGGAGACTGCAGAGCGGGGGTCATTTGAATGCATCCAAAATAGTCTCCTGTCTTTTTCAGTTGTTTCAGTGACAGAGTGCTTTTTTTTTAAGATGATCCTTTTATGGGGCACATAGAACTTCTTTACTGTTTTCATATTTTCCTGCCCCACTGTTTATTAATTTCAGCTGAGAATTAAGACGAGGCGTTGTGTTTCTGTTACATGTTATGAGGAAGGCAAACCAGAAGTACAGCATTCCCATGTGTGTTACTATGATGGGATTCCATGAACAGAGCACCCCATTAATTAAGGACATTTTCAGAGAGACGGGTTCAGTGGCCAGTTGGCTGCTCAGAGAATGGTGTTGGGAAGGGGGTAATCTTTCGTATGAAAAGCATGAGGGAGCCTATATTAAAGCATCACTGAGTGCAAAGTTGCGGGGGGGTTATGGCCCATGTTAGTGAAGCTAAACGTTTGGCCTTAGTAAATCAATAAAGTGAGGTTTATTCATAAGTGCATGCAAAGCTGGCAAAAGGCAGCCACCCAATAATTATTGTTTATGGTGATAATGGACAGAAATAATTTAATTCAGGGACAGTTGCATTGTTATTTATTGAGAAGTGGCAATATTCCCTTCTTGATGTCAGAGGCCAGGAGCTCTGGGCATTCTGGCTGGTGCTTACTGAGCCTCTGAAAGGACCCTCCTGCCTAGAACTTCAGGTAATGGGGGATGGGGTGATATGTATACAAATAAAAGCCCCATCGGTTTATAAATGGGGAGATGGTTATGGGTGCTCTCCGCTGTCGCAATAAAAGCGTTGGAATTGCCATGCCTAAGGAATCAGCCTAATTTTTATTTTTTATTTTTATTTTTATTTTTTTTTGCTATTATTAACATTTCTGTAATTTGAATTGCAAACTCTCTAGTCTCGCCAGATTGACTCCATTTACCATTCAGGGGGTTGAATCACAATGACTGGAGTTAGTTAATATATAACGTATTTGAATAAAGGGATGTTTATTCATGAACAGTGAGGGGAAAGTGTGAAGATGGGCGTATGTTATGTGGGTGGGTCCTGCCAAATCCACCAGCCTGGCTCCAGGACTGGTTTTGGAAATTGTTGGTTTTCCTGTCGTTGATCCTAATGGAAGGGTTGCTGAGGATACGGTACACCGGACCCTAAACTTCTCAGACCACCGGCTCTACCCGTCCATCCATCCATGCCCATTGTTTAACCATAGACTCTGAGAAATGCCAGGTGGTGGTGCTTTATGAGCCTATCAAATTTTAAGATTAATGTTTTTTAAATGACATTTTAGTAATGCTAATGAGATTCAAACGGTCACACTGTTTCCTTTGGCTGTCTTCAATGGAAACTATGTGTTTATTAATAAGAAAATGTGTAAATATTAAAACCCAATTGGTTTTTCACTGATCAGTAGGGAAGTAGGAAAAGAAGATTCCTTAAATGTTTATGTTTGTCTTGACATTTGCCATATACCACATACTTAATATATTTATTGCTGGTACTGGGGTTTGAATTCAGGGCCTTGAGCTCTTGTTTGTTTGTTGTTGTTTTTTTTTCTTTTTAAACTCAAGTCTGGAGCTCTACCACTTGAGCCCCATACTTCTACTCTGGCTTACTTTTTTGTGGGTTAGTTTGGTGATAAAGAGTTCCATGGATTTGTCTATTTAGGCTAGCTGTGAACTGTGACCCTCAGATCTCAGCCTCCTGAGTTGCTAGGATGACAAGCATAAGCCACTGGTGCCTGACTGTTTTTCATTTTCTTGCAAAAACAAATCTTATAAACCAACAAATAAACCAATCTTATTATGTTTGTGCAGTAGTCCCCTCAATACTAGTATTTTTATTGTGTGCCTGTATTATAGAACTAGATAACTCCATTCGATTGTAACCTCAGTACGGCTCAGTGAAGTGAGTAACTGTGTATTGTGTACTTTTATTTTACATTTGAAGTGAACATGATTTCCAGGACAGGAGGTTGCATTTGATTTTAAGCTAAGGGTGGCTAGTCCCCACCCTGACATCACTCCTTAGATAATCATAAGGATAGAAAGGGCCATCAGTCAATATTTGATCATGGATTAAACTACATTAGTAACATCTGATGTTAGAACAAGCAGACCTGCAACCTTCCTTGTGGAACTGGCTTCCTGCGATCCTGAACAATCATGTAGAAAGCTGCTTGCCCTGAATGTTCTTTCCAGTGTGTCTCTTTTTCAGTGGCAAATACAGGGAAGAGCTTTGGTCTGGAACTTCTTTGTGGAATGGTAATCATGAAATTATGCAAAGTTATGTAAATGGTATCAGATGCTATTTGGGTTTTCCTGAGCTGCATGAAAACTGTTAAGTACAAAGCAGTGACTAGAAGATTTTCCTTTTTAGTGCTAGTCATAAATGAATTTATTCTCTCCTCCCTACTCCAGCAGCATATGTAATTTAAATCAAGCATGTGTTTGGTGCTGTGGACTGAGGCTGTTGGTCCCATGTCTTTCCTTGGCCTGTGGTCTATACACCTTTTACTCGTTAAGTGTGTGTGTGTGTGTGTGTGTGTGTGTGTGTGTGTGTGTGTGTGTGTGTGTGTGTGTGTGTGTGTGTGTGTGTGTGTGTGTGTGTGTGTGTGTGTGTGTGTGTGTATGTGTGTGTGACAGTACTGGAACTTGGACCCAGGTCCTAGGTGCTGCCCTTTAGCTCTTTGAATTCTTTAGGTGATTTCTGTGACTAAAACGTTATGTGAAAAAAATCTTGCTTTTTATCTAGATAATAGTTTGTCTGAGAGGAAGGCAAGGTAAATACATTTCTTAGAATAAGGATGTAATGATTTGTGATTTATGTAAGTTCTTATTTTATTACTCATCTAAATATTACTAGATCTATTAACACAACACCCAGCCATGTGTCACAATTAAACTTAGTCATTTTGGCATGTTTTCAACTTTCTGTCACATAAAAAATACTTGTTCTTACTGTAGGAGCTACTCGCTTAAAATTATTTTTAATGGAGATTTTATACTAGCATTCATTAATTTCACGGGGTGGGGGATTGTTTTGTCATTTCCATTGGTACATGCATGTAACACAGCCCACCAACCACACACTTCCAATCATTTTCTCTCGTACCCTCTTCCTACTCCTTAAAACAATCTAGCAGGTTTCATTGACCGTAGTCTCCTTCATTTACCTTCTCCCTTCACCTTCCCCCTTCCACTAATAATCAAGCTCCCCTAGTGGAGCCTGTTTGACTTCACTGTGATTTACTTTTTGAGAGTTTAGTATATATTCATTGTACCACTTTGTTTTACCATGGTTTTCTACAGATGCATATATTATATTTTAATTGGATCACCCCCATCTATTGCTTGCTTTCCCTATCCTCCCTAACACTCTAGTCTCAACAGCTTTCAATGAGATTCCTTATGCCCTCTTTGTATAAGGACCTATTGTATATTAATATTAATCACCTTCCATCATTCTTTTTCCATCTTCTCATCCTCTCAAATACCTTTTTCCCCCAAATAGTCTCACAGTTATAATTATAGCTATCTACGTATCTATCTTTCTATGTATCTATCTATCTATGTTTATGTACACACATATTTAATTAGACACTAATCTCTGGAAATATGGAGAATATCTTTTTTGTCTGGATAGGAACTTCTCTTCCTAAGACTTTTTTTTTCCTTTCAAAACTTAAAAAAAGATTCTCTTAGAAGTTTTGTTCTGTGGAAATTTATAAGAAGTGCAGTCTGGCCTGCCACTGGAACCCGAACCCTAGCTTCTATGGTGATCCTCCAGGAATTAAGCTCAAAGGCCACTGTGGCTTGCACTCTGCGGGCTCTTCAGTAGTTCTAGAGGGTCTGGATCTGAGCTCTGTCCATTGGGAGTGCTCATCCAGCGCTTCTGCTGTGAAGAGGCAGCCTGGGGTACTACTGACCACTGAGCCTCTACCTAACATGCTCCTCAGTGACTATTTCATATCCAGTATGAAAGGTAATGCTCAATGAGCACTTACCTAAGTTTAAATGGCTCATAAAACACTCGTGGTTTTTTTTTTTGCTGGTTGGTGCTGGGGTTTGAACTCAGGGCCTTGTACTTGGTTAGGTAAATGCTTTAACATTTGAGCCATCCCTCCCCCCATCCTTTTCTGTTTTAGTTTTTCTTTTAGGTAAGATCTAGGCGTTTTTACCAGGGGCTCAGCCTCTGAGTAGCTGGGATTATGGATGTGTAACAACATGCTCTGCATTTATTATTTTTTTTTTGTTGGTCGTGGGGCTTGAACTCTGGGCCTGGGCGCTGTCCCTCAGCTCTTCAGCTCAAGGCGAGCGCTCTACCACTTGAGCTACAGCACCAC
The DNA here is from genome assembly GCF_024711535.1 of Dipodomys merriami. Taxonomy (NCBI): domain Eukaryota; kingdom Metazoa; phylum Chordata; class Mammalia; order Rodentia; family Heteromyidae; genus Dipodomys; species Dipodomys merriami. The sequence continues at coordinate 262,889 of NW_027205603.1, read as the reverse complement.
TTCCGGTTTTCTGGTGGTTTACTGGAGATAGGAGTCTCACGGTCTCTCCTGCCCGGGCTGGCTTTGAACCGCGATCCTCAGATCTCAGCCTCCTGAGTAGCTAGGATTACAGGCGTGAGCCACCAGCGCCCGGCATTTTTTTTTTTTTTTTTTGTGATAGTCTGCCTAACTTAGTGTCAGGGTGGCCTCAAACTATGCTCCTTTAATCTCTGCCTCCTAAATCATTGGGATTATGGAAGTTAGCCACTATGCCTGCCTCGTCCCTCTAGTTATAAAAGAGGCCTGGTGAACCTTTTGTAATCAGAAGTAACCATTTTGGGTGGTGTTGCTAATTAAATCTATGATTTGTACTGCCTCTTGCATTTCTGAACTTCATGACCATAGTAAGTCCCCATGTGTAAACTGAGGATAAAGAGAGTGGCCTGCTATGAGTTAAATGGAATTTGTTCATTCAGAGCAGGGCTGACAATGTTGGTAGTATTAAGAAATGTGTGGGTTTTCATTCTTCATCCCTCTGGCTAAGTGTGGTATTCTCTTTACCTTTTAATTTTTTATAGGCCATACACAGGCATGGGAGCTGGCTCAACAGGTAGAGTACCAGCTTAGCAAGCACAAGGCCCTGAACTTATACCCTAGTCTGCCATAATAAATAAATATCCATGGGGCTGTGAAGGTGGCTCAGTGGTAGAGCACTTGCCTTGCATGCCTGAGGCCCTGGGTTCGATTCCCCAGCACCACATAAGCAAAAAGAAAAAAGCCGGAAGTGGTGCTATGGCTCAAGTGGTAGAGGGTTAGCCTTGAGCTGAAGAGCTGAGGGACAGCACCCAGGCCCAGAGTTCAGGCCCCACGACCGGACCCCCCCCCAAAAAAAATATACATATAAATAAGTAAATAGGAAGTGAAGCCTTGTACAAGGGCCTCTGAGCTGAAATAGCAGCAACAGCACAGAAAATTAATTCCTTCTGGTGTTTGCATAGCGGGTACTTGGATGGCGCTTTGGCATTTTTGTTTGTTTGTTTGTTTGCTTGTGCCAGTCTTGGAGTTTGAATTCAGGGCCTGGGAACTGTCCCCGAGCTTCTTTTTGTTCAAGGCTAGTGCTCTACCACTTTAGCCCTAGTGCTACTTTTGGCCTTTTTTTGTATAGTTTCTTGGAGATGAGAGTCTGATAGACTTTCCGGCTTGGGTTGGCTTCAAACCATGATCTTCAAATCTCAGCCTCCTAAATAGCTAGGGTTTCAGGAATGAGCCACCATACCCAGCAAGGGATCCCCTTTCTACTATGCAGAGACAACAACTACATCTGATTTTGAGGCTTGGTTCACATCAACAGCTGCAGATTAGAAACTAGCTAGGACAGCTGTAGTCATACATAGGTGTTACAGAGTGACAGCTGTCAGCCAGTGGCATAAGACAGGGAAGATAGGGGAAGTTGGTTTCAATGTAAGTGCAATCTGATGCCATGTTCCGCAGAAGCAAATAGCCCATCTACACATCTGGGTGCTACGGAGTAATTACAGACTTGAATGTCAGCTGGAACACATAAAGCAGAGGAACTGATTTATATGACTCCATTGTTCAGAAAGTGTAAATTTATTTAGATCTACCAAGCAGGTGACAATAGCACCAGCTAACGTCTGGAGAGAGGAATGTGGTGTGGAAGAGAGATTGTTAAGAGCTGTCACACTTTGACAGATAGGTGCTTGGAGTTGAAATGTCATCTTATTCTAACGGTGGTTGAACTCTCCTGTGATAACAAGACAGGGAATGAGGTCTTTACCTTAGCTTCAAGGTATAGCCCTGAGGATTTGAGAATCAGCCCCACCCTCTCTCTTCCCCCACCCCTGGTCTCTCCATGGAGACATCAAAGCTGGCAAATAGATGATTGAGAACTGTTGTCTTTCCAGATGTCTTCTGCTGTGTTTCACAGCTCAGCCATCTGGGAAGGTATCTGCAGAGGAGGGGCAGATGTGTGGGCTGTCATGGCTGTGGAATAAGGCTGACTAACTGGGGAGGGTCCCATCTGGGGGCTTTTTGCCCCTACATGGGCAATGAATATCTCATGCTCCTGGGTCTTGGGAGCAGGGTCTCCAGGATCAACATGATCTTCTTGGCCAGTGGGCTAGATCTGCCCAGAAAAAGTCTTGCACTTAGAACAGGACTGGGTTCTTAGGCCTGGAAACTTACTGGAAGGGTTAAGGAGGGCCCTGACCTTGTTATATAGGGTAGAAATCGATGAGAAGAATTTGAGCCCTGCACTGGTGGCTAGATGCAGCAGGCTGGGCAGGAGCAGTAGGCGTGTAGGCAGTAGGCAGGAGCAGGAACTATCGGGTCCCCAGTGCCAAGCAGCTTATTAGTTTCCCTCATGCCTCTTTGAGAAGTGGTTCCATGGGGGCATCTTAGATCCTGATGTTTGTAGCTTTGGTGCATCAGTCCTCAAGGCCAGAGACACAGGTGTCCCAGGTTGGTGATTGGCAGGGGTGGACATAGGTGGACATGGTTCTGAGGGTCTCAAGAAGGTGAAGGGTGACTGTGGGGGCGGGGCTTGCCGGGAAGAACATCCCAGCCCCCGGGGTTATGGAGTCCTGTCTTGTTTAGTGTTATTGGGCATCGTACCAAGTCAGATGGGTTTGGTGGAATGAAAGAAATACTCATTTCATATTCTTCATCTGCACATCTAATGTGTAATTTGTGAGCCCATCAAAATTAATTTTAGATCTCTAACGGCCATGAGCCTTTGGATTTCTGAATACTGCTAATGACTTTTCCCCCTAGTTAAATGTGTGTATTTATGGGCCCTTCTTGGGTGGATTTCTGTGAAGGATTATACATGGCGCATGTACCATAAATAACCAACCCGCCAATAAATGTCAATTAAAAATTCGAATCAACATAGCTGCTAGCCGTCTTTTAACACTTAGGTACAGTTATGAGGAGATCAAATCTCAGCCTGCCACACAGTTTTGGATGACAGACGCTGCCTGTTGTGTCCAGCTGTGGGTTCTCAGCACAGTCTCTCCTTGAACTGCGACACCTCCAGATCTCAGGCCCCCGAGGAGCTAGGATTACCACAGCAGCCAGCTCATGTGGACCATTTCTAACTATGCAGTTCAGTGGTGCTAAGCACATTCACAATGCTATGTCACCATTCACATCATCCATCTTCACGGTCTTTTTCATCTCCCATTGGAACTTTCTGTTCATGAAACATAATTCCACATGCCTGCCCCCCACCCTCCTGATCACTCTCATTCTGGTGAATTTAACTCCTCTAGGTCTACAGACCCCTTTTCCTCTGAACTTTACCTGCATCCCAAACTAGACTCCTTTCTTCCCCTTTTGTTTTGAATACTTATAGACAGATCACAAGGTGTAACTTCCTGCTTCACCTTCTCTCTTGTTTCTGCCCAGACCTGTGGTGTTTCTGCAGTTTTAGGCTTCCATTTCTTAAATAAGCTCTTGGGTGATAGGTTCTATATATTTTCCTCCCCTCACCTCTGGCCTTTCACAGTGGTCTGGTATGGTGCAGGCCTTAGCAGGGAAGTGAGCAGATAAAACTGAATTCCACAAGGGAATTGAACTGCTGCAGTTATGATCTCAGATGATGGGCTCGGTTAATCAAAACGAGCGCTTTCTGAGCAGAGTTGAATCAATACTGTTATTGCATTTGGGAAGTCTTTTTATCCTCCATCCACAGAGAAAGGCTCTTAGTTAAAGTCTGTCCTGGTGTTGGGCCATGTTTTTAATTAGTCTAAGGGCTTGGAGCCACCCCTCGCCTCTCATTTCTTACAATTAGCAGCTTGACTTTGTAGTCCTAGTATGATCTGGAACTTCTAGGAATCCAGGATACGAGTTCTAGAATCCTAGGTATTCAAGAGACTGAGATCTGAGGATCACAGTTCGAAAGCCAGCCCAGGAAGGAAAGTCTGTGAGAGTCTTATTTCCAATTAAAAACCCAAAAGCTGCAAGTGGAGGTGTGGCTCAAATGTTGAAATGCTAGTCTTGAGCCATAAAACCCAAAGAGAGTGCCTAGGCTCTAAGTTCAAGCCCCAGGACAGGACTGGCACAAAACAAAAAAAGGGATAGGGAGGTGGAATTACTCTAAACAAAATTTGCTTAGCTGTTCTAGGGAGATACTTTGAACAAGGGGAGCTGCAGGTTAGTGAGCGTTGTTGTGGATCTGAGAGTTGGGTTTTCAAATTCAGGGTATAGTTCTGTAATTGCACAAGGTGGAGGGTATATGGTGGGTTTCTGTGGCTGCTTATCCTGGCCAGATCAATTGGACTATCTGTGTCAGCTACAGTGACTCCACTCTTCTCATTGTGCATCATTGCCAAGTTCCTGCATCACTGCAAAGGACATTAGTTATTGTGTAGAAGTTTCTAAAAGTGTTAATTATACCACAGTTTACTGCTGTAATACCTCTACTTAAGACACTCTCCTTTAGACCCAATCTCACCAGATATTCACCAGGTATGTCCTGTTAAGTGTATTCTTATTTTAAGTCCTGAAAGCTAGATTGAGAGGAATCATCTGGCTCAGGAAATGGTACTTGAATTGTTCTCTTTGTATTTTACTTTTGCCAGGTTTTACTATCATAAGTTGATGGCATTGTCCTAAATCTAAACATTATCAGAAGCATTTTTTTCTCTTTGTGTCTTCATGATTTCTGTTGGGTCTATTCTGAGTTCTTCTATTAAGGTTTTCACATTGGTGAAACATGATGTTGCTTTATGAGTAGTGACATTAGAGTTTGGGTGTTTTTGTATATTTGTGGCATTTTTGTGTAGGCCTTCATCAGAGAAGGACTTAGACTTTTGTTTGCGTTGTTGTATTGGCAATTAAATCCAGGGCCTTACTCACATTAGACAAGTGCTCTACCACTGAGCTACAATCCCTAGTTCTCCAAGTTATAGTTATACTGGGGATTTCATTGTGACATGCATGTATGTGGATCATAATTCACACCTTGTACCCATGTTTTGATGAAGCAGATTCCTCCCCTCCCAGGGGAATTAATTCAGTGGGCCTAGCAGACTTTTTTTTTTTTCCCAATTGGGCTTATTTTCATAAGAGCATATAAAAAAGCAGAGGAAGTGCCAGTTGTAAATTTGTCTGTATATTTGTTATTTTACAAAGGCAAATGAATATATTTTAGCCTGATTTAAAAAGGGAACCTATTGAATAATTCCTGAAATTTTCTATACCTTCTTTTTATAGTAAAAATGACTTAATAGATATACACTGAGCTGGGTGCCAGGGGCTCACACCCATAATCCTAGCTGCTCAGGAGGCTGAGATCTGATGATTATGTTTTGAAGCCAGCCTGGGCCGGAAAGTTCATAAGATTTGCTTGAAACTAGCCACCAAAAAGCTAGAAGAGACTTTGTGGTTCAAAAGCTAAGGGACAGTGCCTAGGCTTTGAGTTCAAGTCCAGTATGCATGCATTCACGTGCGTGCGCGTGTGCACGCACACACACACACACACACACACACACACACAGAAATAAAGGGAAAAAAAGAAAGAAAAAAAGAATAAACATACCTGATAGAAGATTAAAATAGCTATTATTATGAATAAAATTCATTTAAATTCCTCTTGTTGTGGTTTTGGACAAACACTATTAGTCTTACCAACACAGATGGGGGTGAGTATTGCAGCTTCTGTACTGGGCCTTTCAATGTGGGTTTATATGTCCCCTTAGCTAAGCCCAGCCTCAATTTTATCTATTGGAAAACCTCAACAAATAAATAAATAACTAAACCTAATATCAGCTCTACAAACCTCCAACCATCTCTACAAACTCTTAATGGTCCTTCTGCAGTGAAAATCAGTCCGAATGACCTGTGTAGATGCCTACCACTCCATGTGTAAAACCGGCTGCAGGTGGCAGGAAGTCCACCAAAAGGTGGACACTGAATCCCACATGAATCCAAAGGCCTCCCTTTCCAGTTCTTAGTTACTTTATCTGTAAAATGGAAGGATTCAGCTCAATCATAAGTTCTCCACATTGGGCTGAGAACAGAGCAAACAATCTTTTACAAGGGTACTTCATTGCAAAATTCCACATATTACCAAAAGGATGGGAAGAAGTGGATGGATATGTAAGACATACCATTACCAGAAATCTCTCCATGTTGAAACTCGATCTAGTCTTCTTGCCCCTCTTGGAAAAATGCCTGGATTTCATGAACTAAAATGATTTTCCTACGCAGATATTCAGTACTTGTAAGGTAAATACCATTAGATTTAGAGGAATAGTTGTATATACATTTAAAAGTTGTTTTTCAAGAGTACTTTATTGATTGTTGCCACTTCAGTTTCTTGTCCAAATGGATAGGGAGAATTATTTCCCTATTAAAAAATCACCCATTGACAGATGTACATTTAGATAGCACATTGAGAGTTGTCTGTACTACAGAATAATGGAAGAGAAAGAGGAGCTTAGCATGTGGGAGATTTATTAGACAGCGCTCATGGTGCCATTATTATTTCTATACTATCTCATGCTTTATAATGAAGATTTAATAGGTTGGGTTCAGAATACAAATACCACAAATACAAATAGTCACTCTGCAGGTTTTTATGAACAAAACCCATACCTATCCCAGCATGCCAACCCTGAGCTGGACTGAAGCTGGGGTCGAGGATGACTTCAAGCTGCTGCCAGTCACAGTCCCATGCGTGACTCCCCAGGGGAACCAAGCAGGAGGAGAAGGGCTGAGCAGCCAGATGAGTCACCTGATTCCATTCCTAGTTCCCAGAAAGATTTTAGTCAGAGATTGATGTTGTGGACACAGCAAAAGTTAAATGAGGAGATCTGACTAGGGAAGAGGCATGTTGTATGTGAAATGAGAGAGGAGATATGAAGGTAGAATGGGAGAAAGACAGACACAGAAAGATGGCAGACAGAGTGTCAGGGATAGAGGTGGAGGGGAGCTGGAATGAGATGTGGAGAAAGAGGCACAGGTGGACAGAGAGGGAAGGACAAAAAGGAGTGAAAGAGATGGGGAGTCTAGACATACACATAGAGTCATAGATGGACACAGAGAGAGAGAGAGACAGAGAGAGACATACAGAACCATAGATGGACAGATGGTAAGAGGGAATGTATCAGTTAGTTCATCATTGTGACAGAATACCTGAGTAAATCAACTTCAGGGAGTAGATCATTTTTTATTTTTGGCTCACAGTTACAGAGGTTTCAGTTCATGGTCAGCTGACTCCATCACTTTGAGGCCTGTGGCAGGGCAGAGGCATCATGGTAGAAGGGCCTGGTAGAGGAGAGCTGCTCACTGCATGGCAGCCCGGAAGCAGAGGGGGGGGGGAAGGGAGGGAGAGAGAGCACAGAGAAGAAGCTTGGCACAAGAGAGCCTTCAAAGGCATGCCCCTGTGACCTGCTTTCTCCCACCAAGCCCCACTGTCATGTTTCTACTACCTCCCAATAATGCTGTGAAATTATAAATCCATTAAAGGATTAATTTAACACTTCCACCAAGTCTCTCTGAACATTGCCCTGGGGACCAAGATACCTCATTGCCCTGAGGCTCCAACATACGTGCCTCAAAACCATAATAGAGAGAAGACAGAGACAGAGAACCACAAGGAGAGGGGAGGTGGTTGGTAGGAGGAGGGGGGAAGGCAGAGAGGGAGTGAGAATTGCTTTAGTTAAGATGGCTTGAGTTTTTCTTGCTTGTATCACTGCTGGGTTTTGTTTAACCTGTCCTGTAGAACGATGGGAGCTTGTTTGCCTTGTTGTGGCTGCCCCTGTGCTGAGGTTGCATGGCTCACGTGAGCGCAGGCTGGTGGTATGCATTGAAAGCCACTGGGCACTGCCATTCTCAGCATTCCTGCCTTCTCCATATGGGACTAAGGTGATGAATTTGCTGTTTGATCCTAAGAAGTCAGGTGATGTGATTCAAATGAAAGATGAGGCTGTGCTGAAGTGAGAGTGGAACGTACAGAGACTTTTTTTTGTCGGTCATGGGGCTTGAACTCTATTTGGGCGCTGTCCCTGTGCTCTTCAGCTCAAGGCGAGTGCTCTACCGCTTGAGCCACAGTGCTACTTCTGGTTTTCTAGTGGTTTTTATTGGAGATAAGAGTCTCATGGACTTCCTGCCTGGTCTGGCTATGAACCACGATCCTCAGATCTCAGGCTCTTGAGTAGCTAGGATTACAGGCATGAGCCACTGGTGCCTGGCTCTTAACTGAAGTCTCAAAGTTGCACAGAAGCTTTGGAACTAGCTGAACTAGGTTTTTTTTTTTTTATATAATGAGAAAGTTTGCTGGAGGTATTGATTTATCTTTCAGGTTGTTCAAAAGCAGAGTTTTGAGAAATAGGCTGCTGCACACTTGTTAAGGGATAATAAAGAGAGCTCCCTTCCTTCAGAGATTTTATTTTTTTCTCCACAAAACTTTCTTTGGGCAGAACAAGGAGAAACATCAGCAGTAGAAGGCAGTCTCTGGAGCCCAGGTTGTCACAGAGAATCTTTCAGCTTCCAAAAAGTCTGAAATGGTGTTTTTCAGCTGGTCCTTAGGCTATTGATTGTCTCCAAAATTCTGTGACATTTCGTCCATCAGGAAATAAGAGTCTATGTCTTCTGGAATCTCAGTGGCTTAGTGAATATAGAACTATTCTTTATGACCCAGTGACATCCAAGACTTGAGTGTTAGGAGGTGATGTGCTGTCAGCTTATTTGCTGGACCTTTGCCTTTGGCATCCCTGGGTCATTTCAGGTCATGCCTAGCTTCATGAGGATGCCTGGCCACAGGAAGAGGCCCTATAAGGCACCCTGGGTGTCAGGCCTCTCTTTTAGTTGGACCTGTGAAAGAGCCATTCTCCAGGTGACCCTCACCCTGGCCAGCCTCTTGGCCACTCAGGCCTTGGAGTTCACATAGGCGAGGGTCTTGTTAGTTTAGAGCAGAAGTGAATCAGACTTGCTCAGTTACAATCACTGGCCCCTAACATCTTCCCTAACTAATTACATGGAGAAAGCGAGAGTGTTACTCCCTTACAAAATTTGATTTGGTTGTAAGAACATACATGGAAAAGAATGAGAGATGGAGAAACAAAGGGTGGACTTCACAGGAATTATAGAAAGTCAGAGCTTTAAAATTTCCATTTTCTTATGCAATTTGTAGATATTTAACACTACCACCTATAACTTGGGCTAATCAAAGTGGTACAATTAAATTACTATGCATTGCTTAGAAAAATTAAAGGGTAAACTTCATATTCTGTGTGGTTTGAAGAAGGATTTATTTCAGCACAATGCAAATGGCTATTATTAGCCTTCATGCTGCTAGTAATAGTTCCTTGGTATACCTGAAATGTTGGGAGTCTTCAAATCCTGGTTGTCTAAGCTGTTCTTGGATACAAATTGGGAGCTAAGGCTTTTGAGGAAGACATGTCAGTGATTTCCAGAGATGTGTTCTTGTGGTGAGGTTGCCATTGATGGTCCAGTGCTTCCAGAATTTCTTGGACAGGATCTAAAGATGTCAAAAGTCCTGTATCACTTCAGACACATGCATTAGAAAGATCTTTTCCTTGTCATCTTGGATTATTCTGCTAGGAGAGGTGTAAAGTTTGGGTGTAATGACTGAGTCTGGAGCTAATTCCAACTCTAAATCATTTTATAAGGTTGGTATAGTTTTAAATACTCAAAATTTTAGGAATACAGTAACTCAGTTGAACAAAGACTGCTCTTTTTTTTAAAGCTACTGGGATTTGAAGCCTTTCACACTTACTAGCTAGGAACTCTTATCTTTCGAACCTCACCACCAGCCCTTTGTTGCTCTTTGTGCTCTGGTTTATTTATTTATCCATTCATCCATTTATTTATTTCGGCATTAGCCATTTATTTATAGATTTATTTATGCTGGCTTTGGTGGTTGAACTAAGTGCTTCCTGTTGTCACTTAGCTTGCTTGCTCATGACTGATTTTCTACCACTTGAGCTACATCGTCAGCCCAGCTTTTTTCTGGTTATTTTGTAGGTTGAGTCTGTGGACCTTTGTGCCTAAGCTGGCTTCCAACCATGATGCTCAGATCTCAGCCTTCTGAGTAGCTAGGATGACAGGTGTGAGCACCCACCTTCATTATGTCTTCTGCTCTTCTGTATCCTATGCACTGAATATTTGAGTAGTCCCTGAATTTCTTCTTCCTGCCCTTCCACCCCCATTTGCCATGTATGGTCCATAATTTTTGTGTGCGTCTACTGTAAACATTCTGCCTCTTCTAAGTTCATATAGTTCTCTTGGGTATTCCTTCTAGAATTCCTGAGATATTAATGAGCTTTCATTCATCTGGACTTCATGGCTGGTGTGTAGGGCATCATTGATCACAGTTGATCCCTGTCATGTGTACTCTCCTTTGCCAAGTGAGTATAAGGATCATTTCCCATGTATCATGTTGTGATATGATTTGGGGAATCCTGGTTTTAAATATTCACACTTCTTTGATACTCTGTGTTAATTTAGAGGTGAAATTTGTCCAAATCCCTGAAATCAGAAAAAAAATCCACTGGAAATTTGATTGACATTACACAGCATTTAATATTAATTGAAGGACTGAAGTTATTATGGTGTTGACTTTACATTTTCTAGGAAAAATATCTTTGCTTATGTAATTCTATGTTCATTGTCAGAAACTCAGTGCCAAGTGTTGAAAAGGACCCCAGATAACAAAGCCCTGCCCTCAAATAGTTCATAGTTTGAAGTGTTAATCTGCAATGGAAGGAGTTAGAACCATGAAAGATGGGATATAGAATATTGTGCTGATCTTGTGAAATACACAGATGTTTAGATGCTCGTGTGAACGAATTCAAAGGAAGAGGGCATCACTTCCTGCATGTCAGTTTGCATCTTGATTTGGTTAATATTGGACATTTTTACTCTGAATCGTTATTGTGATACTCCTTGATGCTTTACTGAAATGTTTTGAGTTACTTCTCTGCTTTTAAAGGAGAGATATACCTGTCTCTTTCAAACAAGACCTTTCCTCCTCCTCTTCCAGAAAGATTAATTTGTTGCCTATATGAGTAATCTTGTAATAAATCTTGTCCTGTTATTAATTACAAAGGGCTCCCATGCCTCAGGGAGCACAGCTTTGGAGAGGTTTATTTGGTGTCTACATTTGTGCATAGGAATGTTTTTAGGAGAGGTATCCCTTCTCTCCCCCTTTGCACTGATTGCTTGGCAGGTCTCTTGTGCTCCCAAATGGGAACTGCCAGGATGTTTCGTAATAGGACGGTTTGTATTTACCACATCAGCAATGCTAATCTGTCAATAACGAATGGCATTTGGAATTGGCACATTATAGAAGGAGCTGCTGAGTGAATCTCTGCACCCACACATCCAGAGTAGATTCTGTAAACGTCCCTGTCTTCTTGGCATCAGTGGGTGCCATTACTTAATATTTCAGGGAAGGAAATTCCACGCATCGCACGGATCCTGCATGCGTGGCTCCTCCTTCTTTCTGTGATTATCTGACATCCTTTAGCCCAAACGATGATTTCTTTGAGAAGCAAGTGCTCAAGTGATTCTTGCCGAGAAAATGGAAGAAAAGAAGCCTTCCAGATGCCAGCTGTTTTCTCCCATTTGTTCTGAAGCCCGATTCCACTCTGATGTGTGTTGTCTGCAGTGGAGAACCTGTTCTGTGACCCGGGGCTTGTCAGTTTTGTTTCATTTATACCATGGGACCAGATATTCCAGAATACTTCATACAACAATTTGAAGTCCTTTGAGGAAGAACCAGATAAAAGTGAGCCATTAATTAAAGAGTCAGCAGCTGCACACTCAGGCATCTCGTTTGATAGGAAAAGAAAACAAGTTCAGTGAATTTAAATTGCTTCGCATGTATGACAGCATATTAAAGTAATGAGGGCAATTCATCTTGCCAAGTGGTGTTGTCAAGCTTTGATCTCCCCCTTCTCTTCCCCCTCCCACCTTCTCCCTCTTTCTCTGTCCTGGCCATCAACTTAATGCCTATGCTTTATGAACTACCAAAAGATAAACCAACAAGGAAAAAACAAAACGGAACTTGATGGTGGACCATAAGCTGATTTCTCGTGACTCGGGGGTTTCTGAAGATGCCTAGAAAGAAAGAAGCAAGAAGGGAGAACCTGTTTGCTTTTCTCATGTTATGTGTGTGACTTGGTGACAGTGTGGGGCTTTAAATGTAGGGAGCAGCTCACCGGCCTTTGCAGGATTGGAAGAAAGGCAGGTGTAACTCATAGCTCTGCATTCTTTTTTTTTTTTTTTTTTTTGGTGCTTGGTATTTGGGCTTGAATGCAGTGCTTAGGTGCTGTTCTTTATTCTTCTACTTGAGCCACAGTTACACTTGCAGATTTATTTATTTATTTTATTTTGTGGTTAATTGGAGATAAGAGTTTCATGGATTCTCTTGCCTGGGCTGGCTTTGAACTGCGATCCTCATGTTTGGGCCTCCTGAGTAGCGAGGATTACAGGCATTCAGTAATAGCTCTATGTTCTGACCTTAGTACTGTTGTGAGCTCGATGATTTTTGAGTTGGTTACCTTTGTACAAGAAGACTTGTATTTCTTTTATTTGTATGTTTATGGCTGTCCTTAAAATTCCAAAGCACAGACTTAATAAAAATGTTTGTGTTGTTTCCATGGCTAATGAGCTCATCCTGAATTCATGTCTCTGACTTTTGTCCTCTACAGTCCATCTTTGTCACTGCTTTGGTTGGTTTGGCTTCCTTCCCATTCCTTAGCACTCTAAATTCATTTATAAACCACAGGGCCTTTGCATAGGCTGCACCATCTGCTTGGAACACCTTTTCCACCAAACAGATACAAAGTCTTAAAAGACATTGTTAATATGTTACTTTTTCAGTGGCAATGAGGAATTGTGCTCAAGTTCAAACAGTTCTACCCCTGGAGAGTTATTTCTTTTTTAAATTAGAGCAGAAGGAAGGGCATGCAACCAAGCATGTCACCTTTTTGGGTTTTTTTTTTTTTTTTTTTTTTTTTTTTTTTTTTTTTTTGTTAACCATGGTTTCCTAAGTGCTGTGACTAAATACTGTTAGATTGGCTTAGGTATTCTTAGAGTCATCTATCATCTTATGTCCAAGATGTCATCCGTGTAATGTCTGTGTGCCTGAGGAAGGAAGGTACATGTTTAACTCCTTCCCATCATGAAATTTGGGCTTTGTGTGCAGGTGAAGTAAACACCAAAGGGTACTGAACTAGAGGCAGAGAACAGCAGAGAGCAGGTGGAACATTCTTGCTTGCTAGCTGTAGTGTTTCTTCCTGGCAGTAGTCAAACTTGATGGTCAACCCTACATGTAACAGGCCCAGTATACTTGATTTCATTGAAATACTTCTTATGAATTCAATACTTATAATTCTCATTAAAAATCTATTTTTTTCTTAAGATGAGGTCTTTGTGGGATCATTATAGTAGGGTTTTTTTGGGGGGGTCAGCTGTCTCAGGAATGTACAACAATATCAATTTATCATTTCCTCCAGAGGTATGCCCTGTGTCCTTCTTACTAGGGTCTTCATGCATGAATCTGCTTTTATTTTGTTATTTTACTTTTTGCTCCGGGCCTTGCGCTTGTTTGGCTTTGCTTGCTCATACTTGGTGCTCTACCCTCTGAACCATGCCTCTAGCCCATGTTTGCTGGGCCGTCTGCCTCTGCCTGGCCAATCACTACCTTGTGGGATTCAGGCCCCCAGCCCAGCCAGCTGCTTTGATTCCTGGGCAGGAATATCTCTCCTTGTCTGGCCCGTTTCTTGGCCTTTCCTTCTGCCCTTCTCCCAGCCATAAACTTTGCTGTTTCTCTTATTGTGATAAAAACCCAGCAAGCCCATTTAGTCATTAGAACACAGCCTAGACATAAGTTGGGCTGAGCGAGGTCATGTATCCTGGCCCCCTGTGGAGAGGTACCAGCTGTTCTCAGGGTGTTCTGGTGGCTCTTCCCTTCGTGTGACTAAAATGGGCCAACCCAGGGGCTTACTGGATAGTCAGTGTTGGGCATGTTCCACACTAAGGCTTCTAGCAAGCCTGTGAGATAGGGACTACAGGTGTCTTCTGTATTACAGATGATGAAGCAGAGGATCAGAGGTGTCAAGTCACTTGTAGAAAGGTCACACAGCTATTGAGTGGTGTAGCCAGCCTGGACTTGGAAGAGTCCGTGTTGATAACCAAATTTAGTGTAGGTATTTGCATTGATTGGTGTTCTCCAGAGAACCGGAATAAGTAGACTGAAGATTATAAAGAGATTAATTAGAGAGGGAGGATCTTCTGTGATTATGGAGGCTGACAAGTCTTTAGTCATTTCCAAATAGTCTGAAATGGAAGATGTGAGACTCTGAAGACCAGATGGGACAGCTGCAGTGCAATGGCTGGCAGGCTCCACGCCCCAGCGGAGCCAGCATCTCAGTGCCTGTTGAAGTTAGGAAAGAGCCACTGTCCATTATGGAGGAAGAGCCTCCCTTGGGAGAGAGACTCATCTGGCCTGTAACAGATTGGGTGAGGCCCATCCAGTGTCAGCCCAATTGGTTGAAATGGTCCTCTTTCTAAAATTGTTATTATAAAAGTGATATCCAAGCCGGGCGCTGGTGGCACAGTTACACAAGTCAGGTAAAGAGTACATTTCTTTTTGGCCAGTGTCACCCCCTTCTCTCACTCTCTCCCAGTTTTCCCCCTCCTCTCTCCACCCACAAGTCATCTTGTTTATTTTCAACTTAGTGTCTAGTCAACACCACTGCTGAATTTGTTCATCCTTTGTCCTTCTGTTTCTGTGTCCCCCCCCATCTTGCCCTCTCAAAGACAGATAAATGAACAAAAAAGACAAAAAACAAAAACAGAAACAAGGGAAAAATAAACCTCTTGTTTCCATTTCCTGGAGTGCATTAAAATGTTAATCTTATGTAGAAACGCCTAGAGTATTGTTCAATCAAGAATCTGGACACCATAGTCTGGCCAAGTTGGCACATACAATTAAATGTCATATACGTACTGACATTTGTATTTTGTTCATTTTGCTCTGATCTGGCACGTCAGTGAATTATGTTTGGCTCTCTGTCATCATTTAGGTAATAATTCCATTGCCTTTGCAAAGAGCTACAGTGCAGAAGGGTTGAAGCATTAGCCTCAGATTTCACACCTAGTGAACCTGAGATCTAAACCTTAAATGAAGCGTGAACAATTCTTCAGGGACCATGTACTGTTATTATTGTTAAGTCTTGGATGGTACTGAGGTTTGAAAATAGGGTTTCCTACTTGCTAGGCAAGTGTTTGTTTCCCTAGGGTTGGTCTTGGACAGAGATTGTTTTATCTCTGCCTTCTGTGTAGCTGGAATTACAGGTATGCACCACGAGGCCTGGCTCAGCATTTGCATAGTTAACTGGAGGTCCATCGGTGCCTATTTGCTGTGTGCACCATTCATGCAAAGGCATTCGAGGGGCAGGCAGTGTCTTGTGGATATTTGTGTAACTCACAAATAGCAGATGATGTCATTTCACATTTGAGAAAGTGGAAAACCGCTACAACTTGAGTATTATGCGCTGTTTTATATTATGGTCTCATTCAAGGACTTGTTCCCCCGCCTCTCCCCTTTTTTCAACTCAAATACCAGGTTGAAAAGAACACTAAAACCTAAAGGACAGTGATTCTCCATTCACCTCTCACTAAACCTTCCAATCACTATCTTTGAATCTATACTAATTTCAGAGGGGCGTATGTCTAGTTCTCATTTTTTTTTAAATCAAGGACAAGAGTAATACAAATGAAAATAGTAGAGAAACACAGCTCACTTCTCCAAACTAACTGCCACAAGATGTACATTTGGAGATAGTCTCCTGTGAAGATATTCTCATCAGCTGTTTTGCATTAGTAAGTTAAACGAGAAGAGCGAATCCTGTCCTACATGTGGCTGTGAGTGTTGTACGATGTTGACAGAATATGGGAAACCGCAGTAGCTTCCTTCTCTTCACTGCAGCTGCATGGCATGGATGTGTTCCATCTCCTCTTCAGTGAGTCTTGCCTACTTGCTGTTTCTAATGGTTGTCCTGACTATTGCTACGGTGAGAAATCACTGTATTAAAGAAACGCATTCAGTGAGAACTCACCTGGTGGTGTACCCTTGGAATGCGAGCTACTCAAGAGGCTAATGCAGGAGGATTGAAGTCTGAGGTTGGCTGGGGCAAAAGTGTAAGACCCTACCTGAAAAACAAACAAATGAAAGGACTGGAGGGAGGCCTGGCTCAAATGATAGATCACTTACCTAACATGTGTGAGGCTTTGGACTCAATCCCCAGTACCATTAAATACTTTTAATTCCTTCACAATTTGGGAGTTTTAAGGTTAAAGCTTGTCCCAAAAAGGTGGAGCCTAAGAGCCCTGAATAAGCCTTGAGGTAGACTATCCCATCCTGTGTTTGGTTTTCTTTTTCTTTTTTTTTTTTTTGTCCAAGACTGGGACTTGAATTCAGTATCTGACGCTTTCTCTCATTGGCAGGCCTCTTACCACCTGAGCCATGCCCCTGACGCCTCATTATATGTTTAAACACAGACTTCAGTGCACTGTGTATTGATTAAGATGGGGGTCTTCCAAAATTTTGCCCAGATTGGCCTTGAATCACGATCTCTTAATCTCTGCTTCTGAAAAGCCAACATTCCAGGCATGGCCACCATGCCCTAGTTTCCCTTAGGTATATCTTATGAACAGGTGGTTAATGGTCCAGTTACAGGGTTCTCTGTCCTGTACTCCAGGAGGGTATAGACCCCAGGAATGGGTTACCCTAACCACCCCTCCCCACTGCCCCTGTTTAGGTCATCATTACTATAGTAACCTTGAAGAAACAGTGCAGTTTGCTTTTGTTTGATGCCTTCAGGGCAATCCAATTTTTATTAGTGTACATTAATTGCATAGAGAGGTTTCATTGTGATAGTTCCATGAATGTGTTTAAGTGTGCTTTGATCAGATAGTCCAATTTGGGGAAGTAGTTTTAAAATAAAAGAAATCTGGGCCAGAGAGATGAAAAGATTTTAGCTATTGATTTCTTCAGTGAAAGGAACTAATTTGGATGAGTTACAAATGCTCTCTCCTAGAGGCATTATGCTAACCTTTCTCTTCTTCAACTGTCCGCTCACTCCAGCACTTAAATCAATCCTTTTTAAAACGAGGCGTTAAAAAGAGCTATGACAGGGCATAGTTACCGCAGATGGATCGTGCTCATGTATTTTGATCTACATAATTGGATCATAATTTATATATCTTCAGTCAAGATAACACAAAGCCATTTCTTATTACCAAATTTCTCTCTCTGTCTGTCTCTCTGTCTCTCTGTCTCTCTCTCTTTCTCTCTTTCTCTCTCTTTCTCTCTCTTGCCAACACTATGTGAGTCCCTGAAGGGCGGTGATAAATCACAGGAGATCATTCAAGACTCTGTGAGCTGAGTGGGTGCGTGGAGTTAAGTCAATCAGGATCAACCCAACGGTCTAAGACATGCTTGACAGAGGATGTGATGGATTTATTAGCCAAATCCTCCTTTAAGTCACACTCTCCATTCTTAACAGGGATCTGTGTTTGGAAAAATCACGGGTCACCCTCCAGGGAAGAGTCTGTTTGTTTGCCAAGTGGAGTGGAGCCCACGAAAGGTCTCCATAGACGGGAAGCAACTCAGAAATGGCTACTGGGAATGTAGAGCTGAAGGTGACTTTTGTCAAATACAAAGAAGGCAATTAGTAATTAGCATGTTTGGTTGATTAGAAAGCAGTGGCTCATTTCTGTGTACAAGTGTACAATTGCACAGGTTGTGTAATGAAATTATTTTCTCTGCCTTACAAGTAAATGATGTGGACACCCCCTCCCCACCACCACACACAGGGAAAATTTGTAACCCAGGCTGATACTTCTCCGAAAAAGCACTCATCTGCCTCATCTGTTTTCTATTTAGAGCAGTATATAATCAGGAATATACAGCAACTTGATATTAGTTTTAGTCAAAGGAAGTCCTAAAGAAGACTTATTTAGGAAGAAATAAAGGAAGAGTCAGACCCTGCTGGTCAAAGGTAAGTGCCAGTGATTCTGGCGCGATGGAAGCAGTTCATCAGTGCCATTTGTTTACTTCCTTGAATTAGATCTAGCACAGACTACCTAATTACTAAAATGCTTAGCATATCAAATAGTGTGTTAGCACATGACCTTTTGTCATTGTCTGATTCTTCTCTGTTGTTTGGGGACCAGACTAGCAATAATGTTTCCCTTTCAAGTCAGGTGTATGATGCTCCTTTGTAGCTTAGTGGGATCAGGTTCTTCTCTTTTCCTGATTATATTTCAGACAGTCGAATACCTTGTCAGAAATTCCCTATATCCTCCCATTTTTTCTGCACATACTATGGCTTGAACTCAAAGCCTGGAGCTTTTGCTTCCCTTTTCCTGTTCACATCTGGCAACTTAATCGCTTGGGCCATACCCCCCAGTTCCTAGATTTTGCTGGTTAATTGAAGCTCAGAGTCTTCAGATTTGTCTGCCTGTGCTCACTTTGAACTATGATCCTCAGGTCTCAGCTTCCTGAATAGCTAGGATTACAAGGCATCAGCCACTAGCACTGGCTTGAGGCTGTTTTTTTAAAATTCTGTGGTTAATCATGCTGAGTTATTTAAATCTTAGTCAAGCTAATAGCAGCTACTAAGAATTTAGGATTATTGGGCAAATGAATGCTAGCTTGTATTTTGAGCATATGTTTAAATAAGACCTTTCTTACTACATTTCTCTTTATTTTTTTTTTCTTTTAAGTCTCGAGTTACCCTATCTTCCCCCAATGGAAAGAATCGTTTAAAAATGAGTTGGAAATTTCTTCCTCTCAACTTATCTTGCATAATTTTTTTTGGGGGGGGGTCCGGTCGTGGGGCCTGAACTCTGGGCCTGGGCGCTGTCCTTCAGCTCTTCACCTCAAGGCTAGCGCTCTAAAGAACCACTTGAGCCACAGCGCCACTTCCGGCTTTTTTTTTCTTCCTGCTTATGTGGTGCTGAGGAATCAAACCCAGGGCCTCAGGCATGCAAGGCAAGTGTTCTACCACTGAGCCACCTTCCCAGCCCCTTGGCATAAATTGTTGGTTCCACAAAAGTTGATAGATTACCTCTTCCAAAGCTGACATAATAGTTTTTGTTTTGTTAAACAACTATAAATCTCATCTAACACAGTCTTACATATTAACAGGAAGAAAGCCATAAGTTAATATTGGTTACATTTCATTGCTTAAAAAATGATTGTTAGTAGTTAAGCTTCATCTTTTTTTTTTCTTCCAAGCCTAATTTGATCTTGTGTAATTGACAGAAGACAAATTCAGGGAATTTATTCAGGCTGTGTTCACAGCTGTCTTTTCAAGACATACCATAAACCACATGAATTCTGTTGGTGCAGTAAAGGAGGCAGAATTTATAGTCAACACTCAGAATGAATTGCTGACGGCACCACAGTGGTGTATTCTTTTACATAGTCTAGCCCTTTTGCAAAATTTTTATTGAATTACTTTGTGATATACTATTATATATGTGCCTTTGCTTAAGAATTGTGGAGGGCAAAACCTTCGGGACTGTTTATTCAAAATTTCTTGCTTTGAAATAATAGTCAGGTAGATACTGAAATATAGTTCCTTTCATTATTCTTAGTGTTTGCAAATCCAGGGCAGCTATTGCTTAGAGCAACAAGAATGTTGGGCTTTCCCTAACTTGGGGAGGGAAAAGCATGCTATAATTGTTGTTACTTTGGATTCATTTTCCTTTAATAAAAGCTTGATTTATGGTTTTGAATCATAATTCTAGCAACTTGGAATGTGTCTTTTATAATCAATCACTTAAATTAGGCCTTCTTTCTTGTAATAGCAGCAAAGTTGTATAATTACCCAAGTTTCTGTCTTTACAGAACAGCAGGGGAAAGTCTTGTATGTCATGTTCAGGAACTTTCTCTGAGTTACCTCAAGGGTGAATGTCAGTGTCAACTGTAGACATCCTTCAGCTACTCTGTCTAGGGAGTAATATTTATTCGCTCTGGATGATAATGTTATGCTTTGATTCTTATAATTGAGGCAAAAATACTAACAACTATGGCATTGTTAAAATTTAAAGATAGACTCCAATGGTAGGAACTGAGTTCATTCCTGAAGGAGTGTGCTTGCCTGAGTAGAAGGGGAGGTAAAGCCACATTCAACAATAAAGCACTTGTGATTGAACATTATACAGGGAGTTTGGGAAAGAGAGTGGTAGACTGAGGTTAGGGGCAAACTATCTAGTCAGAATGAAGGAAGCCTTTCTCACAATTGGAGAAATGTAAGCAAGCCACAAAGATAGGTCAAGAAATGACCTTGGCTTGATTCATTTTGTTTTGTTTTGTTTTTGTCTTTTGAGTAGACTATTGTTGTAGATTACTTATCTCTGATGGTGACCTTATTAAGCCCAATAAAAATCTCTATTGCTTTCCTTCTAATCCTGCTTCCCTGTTTCTTGTGGCTGGTAAGGTTTATTAGTCCACATACTTTCCTGGGTTAACTTTCTGTTTTGGTTTCTTTTGTTTGTTTCTTTTTCTTTTGTTCTATTCCTTCTTTCCTTCCTTCTTCCTTCCTCCCTCCCTGGCCTCCTTCTCTCCTTCCCTCCCTTTCCTACCTTTTCTCCCTCTTTGCTTCCCTTCCTCTCTGCCCCTTCCTTCTCTCCTTTTCCCTTCATTCACTTCTTCCAGTGCTGGGGCCTGAACCAAAGACTAGGGCACTCTCACTCAGCTTTGTTGCTCAATGTGGGCAGTCTACCCACTTGAGCCAAACCTCTCCTTCTGGCTTTTTGCTGGTTAATTAGCCATGAGAGTCTCAGGGACTTTTCATATAAATTTAATCATAACAGCTCAGATATATTCAAAGGGCATATTCATGTAACTTCACCCCAGTCATCTTTTTCATTCTTTTCATAACATATACCTAAGGAAAATATGGAGAAAAATCTAATAGAAACTTCTTCACTCTAGCAAAGAAAATAACTTTACAGAAAGAAGCAAGTTGTGGCAGGGCAAAATGACTTACACTTGATACTCTATCTGATCAGGAGGAGGCAGAGATCTGGAGGATCGATGTAGGAGGTCAGCTCAAGAAAGAAAGTTCAAGAGGCTCCATCTCCAATTAATTGATCATCAAAACCTGGCTAAAGGTGTGATTCAGGTGGCAGAGCCACCAGTTCAGTGAATTCAGATTCCAGTACTAGCAAAAGAAGGAAGGAAGGAAGGAAGGAATGGAGGGAGGGGGGAAGGGAGTGAGTGAGTGAGTGAGTGAGGGAGGGAGGGAGGGAGGGAGGGAGGGAGGGAGGGAGGGAAGGAGGAAAAGGAGAAGCCAAGTATGAAAATGAGAGAGACCTAGGAGAATATATATTTTTTAACAAGCAAGTATCTTTTTCCATGAAACTTGGAGCCCTGGACTTGATGGATACATCAGCACAGGTATGTCAATTGTTGTGCAGAAAGAGCTAATAAAACACCTGAATGAAATTTTTTCTAGCAGATTGGGGCGTTGGGGTGGGAAGCAGCTCATTCTTTCAAAGAGGATTCTTTACAAGGAGGCAGATGTTTAAAGCAGGAACAGACATGTCTATAAAAATGAGATACTGGCAGCTAGAGAAAAATTGGAGAACATGTGCAAGAATGGAGAAATTCTGTGTTTATTGGATAAGAATCTCTAGCCAGTGTACAATGGTAAGCATCTAGATTTCTTCTAATAGCTTTTGAGGTTATTTGTCTTCTCAGCTCCTAGAGAAGTGCTGCAGAATAACAGTTAATCTTTGTAGTTTTCTTTCTTTCTTTTTTAAAATTGCAAATCTTGGTTGTTGCTCATGGAAAGAGCTGTTTGGGGCACTTAGAGAGCAGGTATACTTGGACCCTTTCAGAATTAGGACCTTTATATAGAGCCTTGGATTTCCTTGATTTCTATGTGTGAAATGAACAGGATTTGTGTTATGCAGTGGACTGATAGAGTTACTATTGTAAGGAATCCAGTACTTCAGGAAAAAAACGTTAAATGTCTGTCTTGATTTCACAAGATACAATTAACTAAATTGGCCAGTTCCTGGCTGAAAGTTTGAATCAGTTATACAGTTTATTCCACAAGGAAATTATAAATGATATTACCCCATATGTAAGCTGTTACAAAAACCCACCAAAACCTAAGCAATTGGGAATGTACACTAATACAACCACTTTGGAAAGCAGTCTGGAGGGTCCTCAGAATGCTAAGTGTAGACCTCCCCTATGACCCAGCTATACCACTGCTAAGCATCTATCCTGAACAACAGGAACCAGGATACAAGGACATATGTACCTGCATGTTCATTGCAGCACTGTTTACAATAGCTAGGATATGCAAACAACCCAGATGCCCCACTACAGTTGAATGTATACAAAAATTGTGGTACTTATATACAATGAAATATTATGCAGCTATTAGAAAGGACAAAGTAATGGCATTCGCAGGGAAATAGATGGAACTAGAAAAAATCATGTTGAGTGAGGTAAGCCAAGAGCAAAGAGACAAATGGCACATGGTCTCCCTGATAAGTGGATGTTAAATCCAAAACGTAAGTAAACAAGACTCAAGAAACAAAGGACCTCCACTCATATGGTTGAATCATTACTAAATGACCCCATGTTACTGACCACATATATGGTATATATATGCACATAGGAGGGAAACTAGGAGGAGGAGACAGAAACAGAGGAAAATAGGGGAAAATATACAACAGTGGGACCCATTAGCTGCTCTGGTCATTGATCAAAATGAAATAAGCAACTCAATGGCAGCGATGGGAGGGAGGGAACGAGTGGGAAAGAGGGAATAGCTGACACTAAGCAAAAGGAAAGAAATGTACATATCAGCCAATGTGGAAGAAATAACTATTGTTAAAGCTCATAGAACTCATAAACTTTATATACCATGGTAAAGACAATTTGTCCCGTGAAGGTTAGAATGTGTTTGTGACTTTACCTAAGTATCACTATCCCACAATACTGTGAAATTTGTGAAATTTATGTACTTACTCACAATAAAAAAATTGCTATAAAAAACAAATACAAAACAAAAAGATACAAACAAATCATGTAAATCACATGTCGCTGTAAAGTCTCTATAGTAGTTTATGGTATATATCTTTGTGGTCTGTATAGTGAATGTTTGGCTATGTCTGTTTAATATTTATGGTAACTGGCACTTAATCTGAATTGAACTGGTTGTTTCTTCAATAGATTAGTAAGACAGATGTAGTTTAGAAAATCACTGAGTGTGTTAGTTCTTTTTCTACTATCTTTTTTTTTTTTTTTTTGGCCAGTCCTGGAGCTTGAACTTAGGGCCTGTACAACTGCCTGTGAGCTTCTTTTTGCTCAAGGCTAGCATTCTACCATGTGAGCCACAGTGCCACTTCTGGTTTTCTTTTTGTATGTGGTACTGAGGACTCGAACCCAGGGCTTCATGCATGCTAGGCAAGCACCCTGCCACTAAGCTGCATTCCCAGCCCTGTCAGTTCTTCTTGTGGCAGAAACTTAATGACTCAACTACTATGTGCCAGTTATTCTAGGTGTTGGGTATATAGTTGAGAATCCAATGGACATGAATGATCTTTCAACCCCTAGTGTGGACAGATGATGGAGACAAGAGCAGGAAGGTATGGTTACATGTTGTGTGGCATCTGTGATGGGAACATTTGGGACTGTGGGAGATGGCAGCTTATGTCCTGCAATGTGTGTGTGTGGTGACCAGGGAGGAAGTTTAATTTAAGATCTTGAGTTACTTCCCCTTTTCTAGCTAACTCAGTGTTTAAAGATCTTTTCTTTGACAATTCTAAATCTAGTGCCTAACCTCATGTGAGCTAGTAGGAGTTTCAGTGGATCGAACACTCTTATTTATTTCTTTTTCCCCCCTCCAAAGACCCCATGAAACTGATAGTAAAGGAATAAAAACATATGCAGGTCAACAGCATAGCAAATTGACAAGAACCACCAAAGACGAGAAATTTCACAAATGTTCTTGGCAGTTTGAAAACCAGTGGAAACTGGATCACCATTAAATTATGGTGGAGGTCACAGTTGAAAGCCACCCTGAACTCTCTGGATAGTCATGACTTTGATGCTTGGGGATGGGGAATCTGAAGGGATGAGAAAATGCCAGGGTTTAGTGGGAGGCACCTGTACACCCCGTCACTGACAGACACTCATTTGCTCCTAGCCAAGGTGTTTTTCCTGCAGGCCAACCTCTGAAGGAACTAGTAGAATTGTCTGGGGTAGCACTCAAGTTTGGAAGTCAGCTTCACAGAACCATCCTGCTCATTCCCACTTGGGTTAAATGCCCCTGATTAAGTAGATTGGTCTCTAGTTTTCTGTCATCTCAAATTTCCAATCAGGGAGCTCCAGATGCTCCAGGAAATATCAGATGGGAGAGAGGAGGGTGGACATAATGAAACAGCAATACAATCTCCAGGAATCAAAGAAGACCTAGGGAATGGGAGAGAAAAGGACCTTCAACTTATCCTTAATGTGAGGTTTTGAAAGTGACATCCGTTAAGAAAAACATCCTTAGGGAAGGAAGGAACCACCACAGATCATGAAAGAACTTTTTCAACTCTTCTTTGTTTTCTGGTTTAAGTTATCTTTTTTCTTCCTCTAACATTCCTTTCTTTCTTTTTTTTAGTCATTGCTGTTGTAATGGTGATATACAGAAGGGTAAGAGTTACCTAAGTCAGGTAATTAGTACATTTCTTTTGAATGGTTAAGCAAAGTAAGCCAGACCCAAAGAAGTACAGATTGTATGGATTACCTCATTTGTTGTAACTAGAAAGTGCCTATAAATCTACAAGTAAACACACTGGATGGTAAAAAGACAAAAAAATACACTTGGACATGATAAATTTTACAGGACTCTAGACATTCACACTGTGAATATCCTCCAAGGAGGAAGATATTCTTTGGAGAGGATCATAAAGGCTCAATAGCTATGGGCATATGATCATGTAAAGTGATATTTTTCAAAATGAACTCCAAGAAATGGAAACAAGAGGTATTATGTTATTTTGCTTTTTTTTCTCCTTTGTTGCTGTTTTTGCTTTCTGTACCTTTTGTCTTGTGTGTAAATTAATCTGCTTTGGGGATGATAAGGGGGAGCATAGAAATGGTGGGACAAAGGATGAACAAATGCAGCAGTGATAGTCACTAGATACTATGTTGAAAATGAACTATACAACTAGTGGGGGAAGGGGGTCGGGAGGGAAAAACTGGGAGAAAATGAGGGAAGAGGTGCCACTTCTTATGACCCACCAGATGCCTTCATAGAAGGGTTGGTAGGAAATGAGGTGAGAAATTTTGCCTGAGGGGAGCCAGAAGAAATAGCTGTGTTTATGCTCAAATATTGAAAGGAGTGACATTGATCAAGGTGCATTGCATTCACAAACTGATTTGTTGACTGGAAACTCCTTTGTACAGTCACTTAAAGATAATTAAAAACAAACAAAAACCTATAGACACTAGGAATATGACCTTAAACCTTTCTCTGTGCCTAAATGGAGGCTTTATATAAATGGTATTTCTCTTCACTGTAACGCTTCTCTCCATCTCCCAGCCATGGAAATGTGATGGTCTCCCTCTGCAGTCCACTGGGGACATGGGAAGTGTGGAGGTACATGTGCTGCCATTGTGTGAGTCCTCACAGAGGGGGTCTCATTGTGCACAATCCAACTTAACAGGCAGCCTGCAGGGCTTTGTACCCACAGGCCAGTCTCTGCAGTAGGGAACTCTCCTTGAGAGGTGACCTGTCTTTGGTCTGTGCATTCACATTCCCTTAATAGTTAATTTCCAAATTGTGAAAATTGACAGTAATCTTCTGCCTGTTACTTGAGACTCCATTTATAGCTCCCTAATCCTAGAAAAGCTCTGCATGATTTGGGACTATCATTGAATGTCCTCATGAAAGTGTGTGTGTGTGTGTGTGTGTGTGTGTGTGTGTGTGTGTGTGTGTGTGTGTGTGTGTGTGTGTGTGTGTGTGTGTGTGTGTGTGTGTGTGTGTGTGTGTGTGTGTGTGTGTGTGTGATATGTTTCTGGAACTCAAGGCCATGAATGATATGAGTTCCTCCCCTAAATTGGTCAGTAATGGACTGTGCCTTGGATTTTCAAAAAGATAGACGAATTTTTACATAATAGAACTGAATAAACATTGGACTACATCCGTTAGAAGGTTTTAAAAGATACTGACAGTATGCTTATGGATTTCTAGGTTTCGCTCAGTGCATTGAAAAAGCAATGCAGTGGCTATCAAGTTTTGATAAACTCATGTCTACTTGAAATGACAGAGTTCCCCTGCCAATCATTTCCTTCCTGCCATAGATCTTGTCTGTGATGGTATAGGTGGTATTGGTGTTGATGGGCTCATATTTGAACGTTTGTAGATTGTTACTTTGATTTTAAGAAAAAGGCACTGGCCATGGGATGAAAATTTGGTTTCCATTTAAGTAAGCTTGTTCTTATATTTATATTCCCATGACTTTGAGTCTTTGAAGAGAGATGGGTCACCAAATAAAAATGGGTAGTTTTAGCCTCTCTAATTAGAAATGGGTGCATGAAACAGAGCCCCCTGGCTTCTTTTGCAGTGAATTCTAAGCGGTTCTTAGGCGACTTAATTATACAAGAATTTAATCAAGTTGAGTATTAGTTAAAATAACTCTGTCATCTGGGAACTATGAATTTGTTGCATTTAATTTTTATTTCATGGTCACATTTATTGTCATAGGTTTGTTGTGTGTTTGAAGACTCAGCTTTGAGAACAAAATGTTGACAGAAGCAATTTTTCTTTTAAAACTAGCAACATTTCTGAGGATTGTTTCATCTCTGTGGTTTTATTTTTAACTTAAAGTGATCTGTGTAGTTTTATTTATGGCTTTCTAGATCTATCTTCCGTGGTGAGCAGTTTATCTAGCTATCTTGCAGAACATAAAAGATCACTTCAGAGTCTTGTGCAGAATCATGGTAAGGGAAAATGATGGGCTTTCTGGGTTTGACAGTTCGCAGAATGTAAATTTCAGAGCTATCTTTACTACTCTCTTCCTAGAATTCTGCCAGTTTACATTTTTGCATAGTACTGTGCTTTTGTAGGGTGCTTGCAATTGAAAAGTTTCAACTTAATGTTATGTTAGATTATATACATGGTACAAAACAACCCACGGAAAATGGGTCATCCAATAGTGGCTGTTAGGGATCAGTCCTGTCAAGCACGGGCTCCATGTGGTCTAACTGATGCTTTTGTGATCAGATATGAAATGCATAGTTATTGAATACCATTGTATGTTTTGGCCTAATCTTGAAATTGGTAGGTAAACAGCTGTGTTTTTTTTTTTTAAATTGTGAAAATACTGTACAGAGGGGTTACAATTACATGGGCAAGATAATGAGTACATTTCTTATCAAGCATTGTAGCCTCTTCCTTTGTTTCCCCTTCGCATCCCCTCCCATCCTCCCCCCACCCCCTTTTTTTTGTCTCCTATTCCATTATGTCTCCTATTGAAATGATTGGTTTATCTCTTTGGAGAACTTTGGAGAGTTAGAGATCTTACATGGAAAGACTCCATGTAAGACTGAGATTTGAATATTTGGAGGTTTAAATATTGTTCTGCCCTTTTTTTCTATAAACTTGGGCAAAAGTTTAAAGAACAGCCATCTTATAGGATGTATTCGAAGATCAGAATGTGCATGTAAATTTTAATTGCATTATTTTGTACATTTTTGGTTGGTACATTTTGGTTGGTACCAGTAACTTTGGCTAGTTTTATAAAAAGTTGTCATTGATTGGATGTACGCCCAGAAGTAGATTATTTGTGTAACACAAGACCTTGGGTTCAATCTTCACCACTGCAAAACAAAACAGCATCTTAAAAAAATACCACAGCATTGAAATTACTGAATTTGTTACTGATAGAACACAAGAGCAGTTTAAGCTCCATATAATATATTTCTATTGGACTTTGTCTAAAATGAGTAGCACAATAGAACCTTATTATCCACAGGTACATGGTTCCAAGGAGAATGCTGCCGAGGAAGATCTACGCATGCTCAATATGGATACAGTTCAGTGTCATTTTGTGGGTGCTTACATCATTTTTTTCCCATGAATCATTTTTTCCCCATACTACCATTCAACTTCCTCTAATAACATACAAGCATACATTTCAACTGATTTCAGATTTTCACTTTATCATTTCAATTAATCAAATACACTTTTACCTAACCTTTGAAGCACCCTTTGGCTTTTGAAGAGGCAGAACTTTGATAGAATTAAGGGCTAGGAGTGCTCAATAAGATCACACAATGATGGAAATGTAACTGATGATAATGTAGGATGGACTGAGCTTCTCCATGTCCACTGAGCTGGCTCATATGCACACGGGAAATTGACATTCTTGCTTTTGAAATGTCTTTTGAGTATTAAAGAATTTATCATTTCTTTTTTTGCCTAAGCTTGGTTAAAACCATGTGTGGTAAGTCTGTAAACAAAGTGAGCTTCCTTTTTTTGAGGGAAAAAAGTAGAAATAAAAGAGGATGGATGGATGAGTTGTTCTTGGTAGCAGGCAGGGCTAAACACTGTGCAGTCAAGCTCTGCCTCTCAGCCTCATTTGGGAGAGTAACCCTCGGGAGGTAGGTTTTCACCTAGATTCAGGATCATGGTACTGGGCAGATATTGATTGCAGTACATGTTCTTGATGGAAACATCTCTACATAAAATGCTAACTGCCACTGTGTCTTATTCTTGTGACAATCCTGCCCAGGCTTTGTGGGAGAAGAATTGTGGGAATGAACAATCAATCATGGTTGGCAATGTGTAATCATCAAATGGATTCTAGCGATAAAACCTGACATAGTACTTACTAATTGCTGAATGTATGCTGAGTACGGTTTTATGTATTTATTTTTACATGTGTTTCTTCTTTCATCTTGATAGCTCCCTTGTATACACTTTTATTCATGAAAGAAATTGAGTAAATTACTCAAAATATTACCACTGACCAGTGATGGAAGAATTAACCTCAAAGCCCAGCTCTGCCCCACTCTCTTGGACCAGCTTTCCTTATGTAGTAACTCTGTTCCTGTAGGTTTGAGTTAAAAAGGCTTGTATCTGGCCTTTCATGAGTCCAAACTCAAATCCCAGACCTTTAATAAGGCTCAGTGAAGTGCCAGATGCATCCCAAGCAGCTCACCTTGCTTCTCCTTGTACCAGGAAGGTTGGAATCCCAGTGCATTCTGGCAGAGTCTGGGCCAAGGCTGATGAGACACTCACTGTTTGACTTTGTCCATCCTTTGATGCTCTGAGAGATATCAGGCCAGCAGGGATGTAGGTTCTCCCAGCCAAGCCTTTGTAGACCTGTAGCTTGGAAAGTCATTAAGTCTTGGATTCTTTTTCTTTTTCTTTTTTATTGTAAAGATATTGTATAGAGGGGTTGCAGTTATATGAGTAAGGTCATGAGTACATTTCCTATCAAGCATTGTTACCCCCTCTTTTGTTTCTCCCTTACTATCCCTTCCCTCTCCACCTCCCCAAATCCTCCCCCACCCCAAGCTGTAAAGTTTGTTTGCAACTTAGTGTCTTGTATGTCTCATTGTTACAATGGCTCAACCTATATCCTTGTTTCAGCATTTTGTTATTCTAAGCACTGTCAGAAGGTCCACCTTCCAGTGAGAGTTCTCTTTCATAGAAAGTCTCACATACATTCCTTTTTGCTCAAATGCTGTCACCCCTATTTTCAGGCATGTAACTTTTGTAGATACTTCCAGAAGTTTCAGTTCTCTTACTTTTATATTCCTTTGTTTCTGTTTAGAGAGTTAACATATTGTCAGAGATATCCTTTTTATCATCATCATCATCATTGTTGTTGTTGTTGTTAGTGTTTTTTTTGTTTGTTTGTTTGTTTGTTTTTGGTTCCAGTACTTGGGGTTGAATTCATGGCGTTCTTGTTCAGCTTTTGCAAAAGACTGACTAGTGCTTTATGATCTCCGATTTTTGTTGTTGTTGTTGTTTTGCTGGTTTAATTAGAGGTAAGAGTCTTGTAGACTTTTCTGTTCAGCTGGCTTTAAAGTCTGATCCTCAGATCTCTGTTTCCTGAGTAGCCAGGATTACAGGCATGAGCCATCATGACCTATTGATTAAATGTCTTGTGCATTCAGCATTATTTGCCGGGGGCATCTGCTTGGCCTGTGCCTCAGCTTTTCTTGCTTACTGTGCTTTCTCCATTTCTCCTCCTCTCCATCACTCATCAGCTTATGCTATGCCCTCTCAGTTTGAAAAAACTTTCTTATTCCCTATTCTTTAAACTGCTCATATAACAGGGCTTTGCCTTGTTTTCCAACTGAAAAGCATTCCTCTTATTCCTTCATCCCCCATTGACCCATTTCTTCTTGGAAACCCCTATATTCTGTACTTTGTAATATAGTCATGGAGTTCCTAAGAGGTTTTTTGTTTGTTTGTTTGTTTGCTTGTTTGTTTTTTGTCAGTCGTGGGGCCTGAACTCTGGGCCTGGGCACTGTCCCTCAGCTCTTCAGCTCAAGGCTAGCATTCTACCACTTGAGCCACAGCACCACTTCCAGCTCTTTTCTGCTTATGAGGAATCGAACCCAGGGCCTCATGCATGCAAGGCAAGCACTCTACCACTGAGCCAACTTCCCAGCCCCCTAAGAGGTTTTTAAGTAGATCGAGGACCAAGGACCTCAGCTTCTTCAGTCAATGCCCAGGCATACAGTCACTATTTGTTGATAGAATTATTTCCTAATTTCTTTTTTTAAAAAATAATAATTAATTTTATTTATTAGTTGTGGTGTTGGGGATTGAATCCAGGGCATTGAGCATGCTAGACTAGCACTCGACAGCTAAATTAAATCTTCATACCCTTGGTACTACTTTCTTCATCACAGTGTTAAAAATTAAGGACAATATTGAACTAATACCAGCATACAGAAAACTGCAGTGATTTTTTTTCTTTAGTCTTTTTGATATTTTACCGATGTGTTGAAGTGAGTTTTTTTTTTTTTTTCTCCTCCATTGTCTTGCTAGCAATCAAAGAGAAGTATGCAGACTGGACAGAATTCCTCATACGTGATTTGACTGGTTCGAGGACAGCACCTGCCAACCTCCTGGAAGGAGTATGTATTGCTCTTACACAACTATTATATCTCTGAAGCATCTCAGACCTGTGAGCTCAAACCTAATGGCACCTTTGCATATATCCTTCTGCAGATACATGTGTACATACAAATATCTTTACTTAAATAGCCTAACTCCCTGTTTTGTACTGAGTTATATAGATGATGGATTTGCATGGCATTGACTCACCTTTCCCTATGGTATAAGTAGTAGATGGAAAATTTGCTTGATGTGAACTCGTTCTAAATATTGTGTTTGAACACCTGCCATGATTCTGAAGTCGAGTCCATTGTCATTTATTACTGATCAGACATAAGTCCTGTAGAATAACTTGTGAATTGGTCATAAAAAGACGTCTTGATGTAGTCTTGGAGCACATTAACAAGTGCTTTCATTAAATACTCAATTTCAGATGCCTAACCACTAGATCTGAACACCCAAATCTTAACTAATCACTGGATTCGCTTACCTTATAAATCCAGAGAGGAGAAATGGTTGAACATATTTAAATGTAGTTAAGGCAATTTGAAGGTACTGAACAAGAAAAAAAAGATTAACCTGGGACCCTAATTGTTGTATAAAAATAACTTTATGATGAAATATTAATATTTGTCATGCATAATAAAACCACAAGGCCAAGATACTATATTCTAAGTAGTTATTGAATGACCAAATCTGTTTAAAGAATGTCTCTGAAAAGAGAACACTTTATGAATGACTAGGAAGGAGGTGAAGGTTTTTTTGACCATATTACTGAAATTACTAGTTTAACTCTATTTTCCCCTCTTTGTAAGAATTTTATAGATACTTCAGAGTACCACCTTTTGGTACACAGTTAACAAGTTTTGTTCATGACCATTTTGCCTGGTGTATTGTTTATCTTAATGGCTACTATTTAATTGTTGAGTTAACAAATCCAAATTATGATTTTTTTGGTTCCTTCAAAGGGATGGAATAAATTCCTTCTGTGTTAATTTAAAAAAACATATATATGCTAAGAAGTGTTCTTAGAAGGAACTATAGTTATGTATATTTCAAACCAGTTACCAAGTTAATGGTTAAACATAGAAATAACTGCACATAATAGAGAAATTTAGCTGGTCATTAACATGTATTAGACACATCTCTATGGAGTCATACTTTTCTCAAAGTATGAACATCTCTCCTGACCAGTAGAATAGTGGCTGTTGTAAAATGGGCATCTCTAAAGAATTCACGGTATACATTTTCAGTAGCAGATGTATCTATCTTTCTGAAGAAGCAGATATTATTTTACTATATTTTTTTAGCTCCATGTAATTTGGGTATAACTGTACTTAAAAAGCGTACTAATTTTTAACGAATGTGATTTTATCTGGGAAGGGTGATTTGTTTGGGGAAAATCATTCACAAGAGCTGTTATTTTCTGTTTACTTGGGATTTTGGATGTTGGTTAAGCATCCATACATGGATGTGTGAGGGAGGAAAGGGATGGTGGTGGGGCAGGTGGGTGGCTGTGCAGAAGAGGGGGGTGGGGTGGGGTGGGGACAGCACACTGTTTGCCATAGCTTGGATGATAGTGTGGAAAAAATATTATCTTCTGCTGTCATCTGTTTCCATGAGAACCTTAAAATAAAGTTTAAAATAAGGAGTTTTGCTTCTGTTTAAACAGCCTCTGCGAGGGAAAGGCCCTATAGACCTCATTACAGTTGATTCCTTAATAGAACTTCAGGATTCTCAGAACCCTTTTCAGTACTGGATAGTTAGTGTGATTGAAAATGTTGGAGGAAGATTACGCCTTCGCTATGTGGGATTGGAGGACACTGAATCCTATGACCAGTGGTTGTTTTACTTGGATTACAGACTTCGACCAGTTGGTTGGTGTCAAGAGAATAAATACAGAATGGATCCACCTTCAGGTAAGGGCCAACGCTTCTGCTGCTTTGGAATATTTGAGCAAGTTTAGAGTGGATGTGTCTCTGGAGAACATATTAGCACTGTGGTGTCTTGTACATCTGAGTAAATGGCTTTTAAGTTTGTTGACTTCAGAACATTTTCTATCAAGAATAACATCCAAGTCCTTGAACAGTAGCATTTGCAAAGAGGAAAGTGATATTGGAGGCCCAAGAGAAGATGATCTAGTCTCTTTGGACTCATGAGTTCAATGAAAGACATAGTAGATTGGGATTTTGCCACTTGTTGTTTGTCTGTCTCTCACCTATCAATCAATCTCTCTATTATCTAGCATCTATTATCTATCTCCATTTATCCATCTAGTTCATCCATTCATCATCCTAACCTCTTACCTAGCCAACTAGCTATCCATTTATCCATTCATGTCACAATCTGTCTAGTCACCCATATCCATCTATCCACTCGTTCATCCATTCAGATACTCAAATAGTTTGCTTGGATAATAAGTCCATTCTGAAAAGGAAACAACACCAAGATCAATATGTTTATTTGTTTTGTTTTTCTTGGCACAAAATCAGTTTTAGATAGCTACAAATGCACTGTCAAATGACTTTGCACAAGCATAATTGGATAGAAGAGTGCATTATGCTTTCTGACATACCTAACTAGTCAAAAAAAAACATTCTCAGTGTTTACAAAATAACCATTCATGAATGTTTACCATATGCCAGGTGTTTTTACACCTGCTCTGTTGTTTATTTTTGGTTCCAAAAATATGCTATATGTTTGGTGTAAGATTCATTTTTCAATTTAAAAAAGTGAGACCTGTTTAAGCTGCTCATTTAAGGTTTGCCAGCTGGTAGAGAGCAGGTGCTTCAATTCAGATTCCTAGGTCCTGTGCCTTCTCCACTCCTTTGCCCCTGTTGTTTGGTGCTGGTCCTACCAACCTAATGATGGTCACCTTGGAACAGAAATGTTGGATTTTTATGGCATTAATGATGTCAGAGAAGAAATATTGATTTCTTTCAGAAATTATTTAGTTCAATGTTGAAGGCATATTTGGAGCAATTACCACCTCCCTAAAATTGTGAGAGAATTCTTCCATATTAGTTGTCAGTGGTGGTTTTGAAGGTGGTATATGAAGGTGAAGGGTTGTATTTACCTTTCTTGTCACTTCAAGGGCTTTGTTAAAAACCTTCCTGGTTCTAGATCCTAGGAATTTGAATCTGTGTTAAATCTGATAGATGTATAGACTTGTAATTTAGTATTATTGTTTCTGTATTGTTACTATTTTTGTAGTGTTGTTGTCATTGTTTTGATATGAAACCAGGAAATCCTTGTCAACCCTGAATAGTTTGGGATGATGATAAACAAGACCTGTTTATTGTGAGGAAAGATCAGAATGCTAGGGGTTTGCCTTGGAAATTATAACCTGGCAAGAAAATTTTATTTCATAGGGGAAGGTGTGTGTATAAATTTCAACTTGCTGCCTAATTGCTTTATAATTTTGAGGAGGACCATATACTTGTCGTGTAAACACTGATAGCACAGCACAGAATTTCTACTAATTTCTTAAGTTCTTTATTGTACTCTTTGTCTATGAAATCTCAGAACTCACACTCAGAAGAAAGAATGCAAAGTATCCCCTTGGGACCTCAGGGAGCTTATGCTTGTGAGCTCTCAATTTATAAAGAAATTGTGCATATTTTCTCCAAGATTTCAGGACATGACTTATGCATTTTATCAAAGAGCTCAGGAGAAATCCCTAAATGTTTTGGACCAAGGATTTATTGTCTAAAATATACTTCCCCAACAATTCACATATCATCGAGAATAGTTGTGTATGGAAAAAAGAAAGTAAAAGGCAAAATGACACTCCAAAAGTAAGCTTTAGCTTCTTTGATGCAGTAGTTAAAAGATAAAGACTAGATTCTGTGGTTTCATTCAGCGAAACAACACCCCTGGGAAGAGAGGCAATTATTACTCAGGCTTTCCACCTGGGAACAGAATCTGATACTCTGGATTTGGATAAAGTAATTTTAAGTCCCAGGGTGACTTGTAGAACACGGTAGCACCATTTTCTCAATTGAAGTAGAAGTGGGAATGAAATCTTAGACTTGTATAGGAAATACTAGGTGGATTCTCTTCTTCCCAGATACTGTTAAGATCAATGGGAAGTGTCCAGTATTAACTGACAGTGAAGAATCTCATTGGAAGGGGAGTGGTATCCTTGAGAGGAAGGAAGCCTAATGAGTTGATCTGCTGGTTGATGTTTTTTGCTATGCACCTTCAGCGCTGTCATTGCTGTTAAAGACAATCATGATACTTCCTTTAGTTGTACTTAATTCTGCTTACTTTTTAAAGGGCCCAGAATTTCCTTAACTATTCAGTACAAATCGAGACAAGAGAAATTGGTAATAGTAGCTGGAAAGTCATTTCAACTTTAAGAAAAGTCATTACCTTCAAGAAATGGTAGATCGCTATGCTGTGTGTGCTGAGTGTTAGATCAAATGATAGGCATTTTCTAGAGATCCCAACTGTGAACAATGTATTTTGAATCCACCTCAGTTTTCCTAATATTTTCAGTAGGTAACTGAAGCCAGAAGTTGTTTAAGAGGTCCTGTCTGCTTTTCCTATTTCTCAGTGGTTAGGAAGCAAGATGGACTTTTGATGTTCTTGTAGGAACTTAGGGACATGGAGATGAAACTTTTTGAAGTCTTTTTTTTCTCGTCTAGTTTTAGGGTTTTTTTCTTTGAAAATCTTTCTTCCAATTTTTAAGTCTTGTTTGAAAAACTTTTGGAGTCAGAAAATTTCTGAGTATCATTTTGTTGTTGTGGGTGGTAGTCATGGAGCTTGAACTCAGGGCCTGGGCTCTGTCCCTGAGTTCTTTTGCTCAAATTTAGCACTCTACTACTATGAGTCACAGCTCCACTTCCGGTTTTCAGGTTATTGATTGGAGATAAGAGTCTCACGGACTTTGCTGCTAGCTTCGAACCATGATCCTCAGATCTCAGCTTCCTGAGTAGGTAGCCAGTACCTGGCTCTGAATATACTGAATGCTTCTTGCCTAAACTGTTTCTTATTCCAAAAAGAGTTGTTGCTTTCAGTAGTTGTGTTCATGGATTGCTATAATAAAGTACCACGGATTTAAGCTGGGCATGACTGTACACACCTGTAAGCTACTCAGAAGGTAGAAGTAGTCCTAGCAAAAGCACAAGTCCCTCTCTGAAAAATAGACTGAAGTTTCAAGAACCAAGTCTACCACTTAAGTGGTAGAATGCTTACTTGGCAAGTGTGGAACCCTCGATTCAATCCCCACTACCACAAAAGCAAAAACAAACAAAACAGCAACAAAAATCAACCACGGTGTTACAGCTTAAACAGCAGGCCTTTATTTTTCTAAAACATGTGTTTTCCAAGATCAAGGTTTTGGCATGTGGGAGCCGGTGAGAGTGCTCTTCTTAGCTTGTGTATCTCTGCCTCCTGGCTGGGTCTTCATGTGGTGGATGAAGGAGAGCCCTGCCTTCTCCTATGAGGACAGGAAGCTCCTCTCAAAGGCCCTTTTCATGAGACCTCTCCACATGCCCTTCTCTAGTGCTGTCATACTGCGGATCGGGGTTTCCCTGTATGAATTTCCCACCCCTTTAACAACCATAAAGTGTCTTTGGTCACTGGAAAAGAGAAGGAGAGAACCTAAGTGGAGTTGGTCACGTGCAAACAGGACCTTACTTTCATGCCTTTGTGTACCGTTGGTTCATTTATTTAGCATTATGTCATACATTTCCATTTCCTGTGACACACATTCTAAAACAACTTGCTAAACCCTTGTCCAAAGAGGGCAACTCATTCTCTCATAGGCTTTTAGTTACAGATGAGTGAGGGCATGTTTTCACTGCATATGGCTCCCTGCACAAGCAGAAGCTGGGATAATGGCATGCTGTTAAATTACCTGGACATGACCATTTTAAGGAAATGCTTTATGTTCCTTTAAAGGGCTTAGTTATTGTCTGTAAAGTTCCCAGCATAACTGAAGTGACTTTGTTTACTGACAAGCACAGAGAGGGAATGAATGTTCTCTGCTTGTTGCCTCTTGGGGGTGGTTAGCTTTCACAGGAGGTTTTAAGGAAACTGTCCGAACTGCAGCTGAGTGGCACCTTTGCAGAAGAGAGGGTTTCCTTGTTGTGGAATAGATTCTGCTTAGGGTTTAAAAATCTAGTCTCCAAAGAAGATGAAGAAGAGTTAAGCTTGTAAGACAGAGGTAGAAATTCCCCTGTGACCTGGGCTGCCTGTTGCATTATGTCATCTATGGAGGGTGAGAGCTGACATGGTCATGCATGATTGGAAGAGCTGGCTCTTGGGAGACCATGTGGCAGGCCCAGATTCCAGAGCCCTTGTGTGTGTGAGACTGGTCTCAGGAGGGCTCTGGCAGCCCCGAGAGGGTCTTCTCATCCCTGGGCTAAGTTCTATTACTGCAGATTTAACCCAGGCCATGCCGGAAGTTTATTCCTACTCACATTCCATGCTTCTTTTAGCCCCTAGTTTATCTTTTTTTTTTTTTTTTTTCTGATTCAAGGACTCTTTGGTCCTACTCAGAGATCACAGTCAAGGGTGAAAAGGATCAGCCTTCCAGAGCCAGAGCGCAAAAGATCCAGTGAGGCTGAACTCTTTCCTTGATTTCTCCTTGGTGTCTTCAGACTCTCATTTAGTTCTAGTTTTGGAAATCTCTTTTTTCAAAGGAACCCACAAGTTGGTTCGGTTGGCCCTTCATGTGAAGTTGAACTGTCCATCTACCTACTTCCAGATAGCAGGAAAGCTGGATGTTCCAGGTCGTTTTCTTTTGCTTCTCTGTGTCACTGAGTTGGTGTCTTCTGGGCCTGGCCCTCTAGAGATCTCTGAATTGCCTGTCTCTCCATTAAAGCTTTGATTCCATGCCCGTGACCTTGAACCATTAGTTTGCCCAGGGTGCCCTTTTCACCCTCAGGGAGCCAGTAAGGCAGCTCTGAGAACTAGTCCCTGTAAGAAGCAGTGCTGTGCCTTGCTCAGCACATCCTTCTCATCTGTAGAGGAAGCATTCATTCAGTCTCTTCCAAAGCATGCATCGGGCCCCAGGGCCCCAATGTGTCACTATACGTATGTTAGATGCTACCACTAACATAGTCAATCACATTGATTTGTTTTGATCTACTGAATTTTTTCTTTCTTTTCTTTTTTTTTGCTAGAAGCAGAAGGCTCCATATGACATACTGGAAGGATTTTAGATAGTATACACAGGTAGAGGATACTTTGTCAGGGATCAGCATTTAGGTAATCAACAGTGACAGTGGGCAGTGCATGTATAACTTCGCTAGCTGTGGCATCAACGTCTCAGACCTACTGCTATGATGTCCTGAAAAGACTAAATCAGCTAGTAAAACAGAGGGGCTTAGAACTCAGAGTGAGTTCACAGGCCACAAAGATCCAAATATATGGCTCCAAGTTAAAAAAGCAGACATACAAGAAATGAAAAATATGCCCAAAGGTTTAATGTTGCTTTTTAACTGTGCTTAAATTCATATTCATATCCTAACTGTCTGGCTGATGTCGCCAAGGTTGATATAGAGAAGATATAAACATATCTACTTCCACTGAGTGCTTCAGCAAATCCTATTTTGATAAGGCCTTAAATCTGTTGAGATCAGGCCATAAAATTCCCTTGCCATTTCAGGAATAGGTGAACACAGTGCTCAACAGATTTTTTTACCTTTTAATTTTGCATTCAAACTGTGTAACTTCCACACATAAATCTCATCCCCTCCCTTCCCACCCCACTCCATAGCCTGGGAAAAAATAAGGGCTACCCATGATGTATTAGTAACATTTCAAGTGTAAATATGAAACCTGGTTGGTAAATTTTAATTTACCTTTCAGTGATGTTCTAACTTATTTAGGGACTACTTTTAGCATGTAAGAGCTTAGAAAAATAGGTTGTAATAGTAGCAAATGTGAGAAGAGAGTCATTTGTAGTTTAGACATTTATCAGATAATAAGTTCTTCATCAGTGGTTGGCATGTCTTAGGTGGTATATGGAATTGGACGTTGTGGATGGCCCAAGGTTTTGCTAGTGTGATTAATACCATGTGATTAATTGCTAATGTGATTAATATGTCCCCAAGGAAGAGCCCTATTAAGTTTATTCTTCGTTTCTGATAGCAGAATCCCAAGTTGCTATTTAATTTCAGAAAATCCCTTGAGTAGGTGGCTGTTTATGGTGTACAGAGTGTAAATGCCAATAATGGCTGGCATGTACTGGGGTGTCGTAGAAGCATGGGAAGGTAAAAGAAAGAAACGAACACTGTGGTTCTTAATCTCTTCTGTGGCTTGCTGTTGATACAGAAATCTATCCTCTGAAGATGACCTCTGAATGGAAATGTGCTCTGGAAAAATCCCTTATTGTTGCTGCCCAGTTTCCTCTTCCAATGGAAGTATTTAAGGTAAGTTATGAATTCTCAGTGGCTCAGTTACTCTGATCAAAGATAAACTTGCAAACATTGTTTTATCTCAAAAGGCAGCCTTCTTGATTGATTTACATATATGTATAATTGTTTCTGTTCCACTTTGCCATGAAATAAGGTCTTCTTGAATATCCATAGTATAAAGATGCTGATTAAAATGTTTTAGATTACTGTTTTCCTCCAGAATGTAAATCACATTTCTAGCCTGTCATCTCCTACCAAAGAAATAAAAGAAAATTGAGCAAGTCTAATTTTCCAGCTTGGTAAAAATGATTGAAAATGACATTTATTGGCATGGCTCTATTTTCTTGATGACTTGGGAAAGACGAGAATCTGTCACATAGCACGGCGATACTGGGCTAAGGAAGTTCATCTCAACTGAAATGGATCTTCCAGATTCTTAACACATCTATACCCTTGTATTACACTTCTTTCCATGTGTTTCACATGACATTTGGAGAAGGTATTGGCCTTCCAGAGTAGGCGGGGGTGTAGGGTGGTGTTCTTCAAATGTTTTTATAATTTG
Organism: Dipodomys merriami; assembly: GCF_024711535.1. Lineage (NCBI taxonomy): Eukaryota > Metazoa > Chordata > Mammalia > Rodentia > Heteromyidae > Dipodomys > Dipodomys merriami. Next base: position 222,813 of record NW_027205603.1, on the reverse strand, counting down.
TTATTTCTCTTGAATTCCTTCTTATCTTCCAATCTCAAGTAAGGAGACTTTCCTTAGGGGGAAGTCCCTTCTCTGGAATGCTTGGACCCCCTGGGTCCTATACAGACCACATGAGCTTAGGCTGAATGATGAGTCCTCATGACATTACATTCTTTGACAATTCTATGTCATCATTTGCATACTTTCTTGTATAAGAAATCTCTGTTAGCCTAACTTTAAAGTTCCCAGAAGGCAAGGGCCATATTTGTTCTGTTCATGGTCAAAAAATGTAACTCTGGTACTACTTAATAATTGTTTGTCACTTAAATGACCATATTCTTGATGTGTATTTAACTCGTTGAATTTCAAAATTCTGAAAATAATATGTAGATTAAATTAGATATGCAGATGTATTTAGAACTATGACTACGAGGACACAAGTATAACCATTAATAAGCTTGATATATTTCTGTTAGACATTAACTAGTTCATTAAACATTTATGGAACAGCTATTCTGATCTTCAAAAAGCTGTTATGTGCTGTTGACCTGATTTCAGGTTTTAATAGTTTGTTTGTATTTTCCAAAATATGGTTAGCTTCTTTCTGTGCCTTAATTTCGTCTTAGGAGGATTCAAGCTGTTATTTTGATAGACTATCTCAACATTGTCATCTTGCTCAGTATTTTGTGTGTGATTAAGCATTTGTTTAAGAGTAATTACTGAATATTACTTTGGGGCCTCGTACAAGTCAGGGCTTTCTAGGGAAGCTGCATCATAAGTAAAAGTTGGTTCCATGAAATATGATGCTCTTGGAGTTAGCTAGATGCTTTCTTTTTTTTTGTAAATATGTCCTCATCTATCAATTTTATGGAAGCGGAATGGACAATATCTTAGCCATATTTGTAGAGTGAATATTTATGTGTTTAATTTGGAGGTCATAAGATAGCCCAAGGCTGTTGTAACAAGTTGACTTCAAGCAGTAGAAGTTTATTCTTTTACACTTCTGGAGCCTGTGATTTGAATCCAGGTATCAGCAGGACCAAACTCGACCTGAAGATTCTACAAAAGAATCTGACTCGTGAATCTATCCTTGCTTGTGGCTGCTGCCTGTAGTCTTTGTTATTCCATCTTCTGGCAGCATTGCTGCTTCCGTGGTCTCCTTGTGTTTTTTGACTGTGCACATGACCCTTTCCTTACCACGATGACGACCACGGGGACCTTTGTGTAATCCAGTATGATCGTATCTTAACTCAGTTGTATTTGTAATGAATGACCCTGTTTCCAAACAAAGTTGCATTTCCACATTCCAGGCAGATAGGAGCTTTTAGAAGACATTATTATACTAAGTACTTCAGTCAACCACGTACCTCCTCACTTCCTAACTACTGTTCTTCACTGAGTTCCTCTGTTTACAAGGAGATAATTAACAGAAATTACATAGATCAAATTATCTTTGTACTTGCTTTATTTATGAAAAGTACAAGAGGAACATTTTCTATCATACAAGTTTATAGAAATTCCAGCAAGGGATGTTCCTCTGCAGAGTATCAAATAGAATCATTCAGTCTGTCTGTCTGTCTGTCTGTCTATCTATCTGTGTGTATATATGATGTACAAATGTACATACATACACACATATCCCTTTCTGTTCTCAGTGCTTGGCCAACAATATTTCTCAGCAGGCAGCTTCTACTACCTTTATTATGGTAAGAGGAAGACATGTTTGAGTTCAACATTGACTCATCTGGGATACATGTCATTACAGAAAATTGCCCCATTGTTCAGCTGTTAGAAGACAGAACTCAAAGCTAAGCACATTTAGTCTGGACAGTGTTTCCAAGTGAATTTTTAAAAAAATATTTTTATATTTGCATGCAACGAGTATTTTGATGGAATGAAGCTCATTAAACTGCAGTTTCTAACCATGGGGCTGTGTTCACACTTCTGTGTATCTACATCTGCCCCTGTAATCCAATCAAGTTCATGTGTGCTATTCCCCTTCCAACTTGAACACAAACAGAAACGATGTAGAAGCAAGTGCATCGTATTTCTGCTGCTATTTTCCTTTGATTTGAGACCTCATTCCGAATAACTGGGATATCATCTTTTTGTGGGGAATTTGACTTCTTTGGGAAGTACAGATAATCTTCCAAATGTGAATCTCAGATGAGAGAGAGGTAGTTTCTGAAGTAAGTAAAAAAAAAAAAAATTAATTAAAACCTGAGAGAGATTAGGAAAAAAAAACCACATTGAAAAATAACAGTTTTTTTCTTAAAATCAGCCTCATTATTTAGAGGCCTATAAGACTTACAAATATAAGAAACCTGGAGCAGTAGTTCACACCCATAATCTAGGTACAGAGAATGCAGAGATAGAAAGGATTGCTGTTGAGACCATCCTGGGCAAAAAGGTGGCAAGAGGTGCTTGAGCTCCTGCCTTAAAAGCTTCTACAGTCTGCCCTATAAAGATCTACTAGGATGGGTCTCATCACCCCTGGAAGACATTACAGAACTAAATTAGCATTTTGGTCAATAGTTCTATACAGTGCTTCAATTTTCCAGTTCACTGTCTTTTACGATACCACTAAAAGGTTTTGGGAATGTAGAGAGTCTACAAAGCAGAGCTAAAGAGCTAAAGAAAGACTGGAACAAGAATCTGTAGGTAACAAAATGCAACACTTCTTCCTGTTATCTAAATTTCATGAATCTTCTGGAATTATTCTTTACATTTCTCATAAATTTTAATTTACTGTTGGGACCCCCCTTGTTAAAAATATTAAATATTGAAGTTTTGTGGCAATGGATACAGCTTACCCCAAAGTCCTGCAATCAGAAATGGCAGTTACCAGCTTCACAGTTAATGAAAACAAAGTCCTTTTTCCATAGAGGAATAGAGGATAGAGTTAGTAAATGTTTTCCAGGTAACTTCTTTTAATTAATCATACATCATAACCACAAGGAAAGGACATACTTGAAATGCAATTGAAATTAAGATCCATGGTTTATCGGTAAAACAAGGGAAATTTTTTAAATTTTTGTTTTCATTCTTTAAACAAAGAGGTGTTGAAAGTTTTTGAGGATTTAAAATACCAAATAATTTATTTACAGATTACAACATATTGAAGAGAAATATAGACAAAGTTAATTGTGACTTGAGATAAAATAAACAAGCAAAACTCTTAGCATTTTCCTTGAAGTATTCCTTCTTCTCACTTTTCTTTATCAGGGATCACCAAGTCTGCCCCAGGTTTGATTAGTCAAAGAAATGACTTGCTAGACCCAGATGTCACCTGCTCAGAGTTATAGTTTACCAGAAGAGTATCAAGCAGATTATGCCAAGTGTGGAGATACATGGGACGAAGTCCCAAAAACCAAATAGAAGCTTGCACAGTCTTCTTCCTGAGGGAACTCCCAGGATTTTTATTACAGGCTGGTCACATTGGCACCCTTTTCTGGGCACATTGCCAAAATTCTAGATTTCCTGGAAGAAACCCAGATATTTAATATAAACTCTATTGTTTGTATAAAAGGCTAGACACAGTGAGTTGTTCTTGTATTCAGGGAAAGTTCCATGCCTGCAGGCCTGGCTCATGGCTTCTTCTAAACCCTCCATTCCATCCTTTACCAAATCCCTTTGCTCTCTCTCACCCCTACCCCGAATCTACTCTTTAGTCCACTCTTAGGGTTCTAATCCCATCTACTAGCTCTCGTTCCTGGACTGTTGCATTAGTCTCTTGGCACATTTTCTGTCTTCTAGTTGTTCCATTCTTAGAGTCTGTTTTTGACAGGGTAGCCACAGTGATTCTGGCAGGAATCAAGTCATGACACTTGCTTATCAGTGTGTGATGCCCAGGGCTCTGTGCTGTGTTGTTACCCCATTGCTCTTTTGAGTATACCTGCCCCTTAGAGCCTCAGGTGCAGCCTCTGCCTCATGCACACCTTCCCCACTCTCCATTCAACATCCAGCGTGTTTTTGACTTCCATGCTGTTGGCTTAGAAAGTCACCCTGAGGGGTTGGCACATCTTGGAATCACAAATGTCAGCCTGTGCTGTGTCCCTACAGCACACTGTGCTGTATCTCCCATCCTACTTTGTTTTGCTTCCTAGTACTTTGGCCTTCCTGTACTATATATTAATTTGCTTCTTCCCAGCCCAAATGGTCTTCCAGTGAAAGAGGTTGTATTGACAGTAGGTCATTTGGTATCAGTCAGACAATTACCCCTCTGTGGCCACCTCAGTGTTGTCCAGATAACTTTGACAGACAGATACACAAGTGACCTGAACCAGGTTCTCTTTCCGGAGGCTTGATGCCATTGCAGGCTGGACTCTCTACTTCTCCAAGGCCTTGAGACATGATCTCTTCTGCCATCGTCACCACCTTCTCTGACTTGAGGAGACTTGTTAAATACAACCTCCTTGGGATGACAAAGCACACAGAGATTTCATTTATGGCATGAGCATCCTTTGCTACATATAGAAATGAGAGGCAGAACTTGTTTTCTTTGTCATTGTTCTTTGTGTGCTCTGGGGGTGTTAAACCAAAACATGTGAATTACAGAGCAAAAAGGGCTGTGGGGGCCATCTGGTTTTTATAATTATTGGAGAAAATCTTACAAGAGATGTCATAAGAGAGGGCAACTCTGGTCAAGCAATAGATGTAACAGAAAAATCTCCAACTCCAGGTAGACAAAGAGTTCACTGTAACTAACAGTCACCTGATCACATGGGCTAAGTGTTACTGCCTGCATTCTGTTAGATAGTGAAATGCTTTTAATTGGGAACATTAAGAATTTAAGAATATAGGCAACTTTCAGTTATCTGCTCTGAGAGTTATCATTCCCAAATGGCTTCTGTTCAGCACTGATAATTCTGGCTCTAAGCAGTTTCTACAGCTGAAGAGTAGGCAAGATAGTATTTGCAGGAACTTAACATTATTGCTATATGGTATGTTGGGGGTACCTAGAAAATAAACATGCTTATGAAATGAATGCATTCAAACCGCCAGTTGTGCCATATTTTATTTTTTTGCTCCACTAAAAGGGATAATGAAGCATAACTTAAAACATTTTCATCTGTGGAGGATTTAATAGTAGATTACTGTGTGGAAGCTGCCTTTATCTCCTAAAATTACTCAGCTCCTTTGTGGGTAAGACTGCTTTTAGGGTACACAGTACCTCTCATGAACACACAGCTTCAGTAGCCGTGACTTGAGTGGGGAGTGAATGTGAAGACAGGTTTGAGCTTCTCCTTTTAAACTTCAGGTCTTCAGAGGTTTAATATCTAATGGAAAATGAGGATCATGCATTTGAATGGCAATATGGCTTTGACTTTGACCCTCAGCACCTAAGATGTACTTCCCTGGTCTCTTGAAGTGGTTAAATATAAATCAAAGGTATTGAACTTAGTCCTGAGTTTGCTGTCCTCACTGTATTTGAGCCTCCACCTCTTTGTGTATGTCATAAGGTCAAAGGAGATTAAATCTGCTCCTGATTTAATCTCTTACAATGAAGGAGATTCACTATTACATGAATGTCTTCATATGTATGTATATATGTAAGTATGTATATGTGTCTGTCTGCCTATCTATCTGTCTGTCTGTCTGTCTGTCTATCTGTCTCATCTAACAATTTTGAAAAGGGATGAATATTTTCAGAATACTAGAGGCCTGATTTAAAGTTCCTTTCTTCATCATTAACAAGATGTTATATGGGGAGTCTCTTGCCAGATATCCAGATCTCAGCAGAATGAATCCCTTTACATCTTAATGCTCCTAAAAGTAAGCATGCACATCCCCATTTGTGTCACCCCAGGCTGCAAAGGTGTTCAGGAAATTTGATAGTCTTGTGATTGTGTACAAATTCTTACACTTACTGGACCTCAGGGGTTCCTGAGCTTTTGTGGATTCTGAGAGACTTCAGGGCTGTAACCAGGGGACAGTGAGCAAGGCTTGGAGGGAGTGTGATACATTCTGGCTTCTTGTGTGCTTTACCACCTTGGGGACATCTTTGGAGTGTGTGTGTGTGTGTGTGTGTGTGTGTGTGTGTGTGTGTGTGTGTGTGTGTGTGTGTGTGTGTGTGTGTGTGTAAACACATATATCTTAGCTCTTTCAAACCTGTGAAATAGCAGCAAAGGCACAGGAAGAAGCATGTAAATGGAACTGTGGGTAACTCCTCTGATCCTGAGATGACTCGAATGGGTACTGTTTCAGTGGCTGATGTTGATGGTGGTCTCTTGCATACTAATACAAGGGTAGATGTTGTTCTGGACTTTCATCATGCATTATGTTATCTTAAGCTGACTCAGTAGCAGTGTGTGTGTGTGTGTGTGTGTGAAGCTGACTCAGTAGCAGAGTGTGTGTGTGTGTGAAGCTGACTCAGTAGCAGTGTGTGTGTGTGTGTGTGTGTGTGTGTGTGTGTGTGTGTGTATGTGCGCACCAATCCTGGGGCTTGAAATCAGGGCCTGGACACTGTCCCTTAGCTTTTTCACTCAAGGTTAATGCTCTGCCTCTTGAGCCACAGTCTGTCTTTTTGGTAGCTAATTGGAGATAAGAGTATCATGGACTTTCCTGCTGGGTGGGCTTTGAATCATGATCTTCAGATCTCAGCCTCCTGAATAGCTAGGATTACAGGCATGAGCCACCCACACAAGGCTTAGCAGATATTTTAATCTTACTCCTAAGGCTGTGGGAGCTCAAGACTCAGAGAAGTTAACCTTTTGTCTGACTCAGAGGAGACCTTGTGATAAAATCAGGATTCAACCCTAGATGCATCATTGAACTCCAAGGCCAGTTTGTTTTTGTTCTTGTTTTCACTGTTGCTTTTGTCCTGGGAATAAATCAAAGTATTTAAAGACTGAACAAATACTTATTAACATAACAGAGAACCAGAAAATGAATTTTGAGTGTTGTCTGTCCAATATCATATTTGATATGAATGTTGAAAAATATATTCTTCTTCTGTTGCTTTTGGCACAGGCTGTTTGGACACTTTGGCAGGATCATTCTTTATTGTTAATAAATTCTGCCTAAATCAAAGGCTCTCCACTGCAAGATGTGAGGACTTTGCTCCCTTGGGGCATGTGATAATGTCTGCAGACATTGTGGTGACCGCAGGGAGGACTCTGCTAGCATCCAGTGGGTAGAGGCTAGAGATTCAGATAAATACTCTACAATGCACAGGACAGTCTCCCGTAATAATGCAGGCTCTGCTGCAGGCTGGGAACAGTTTGATGAATTGGAGCACAGGAGAGTAGTTGCTCTCAGGATAGACACTACCTCCATCCCAGGCGTTCTGGCCCTTGACTTCTTCCAGTTTAGAATCTGACTGTGTAAGACAGAGAAGAGCAGCTTGCCAGCTTGCCTGGGTTGCATAACTGTTGCTTTAGTGACTAGAAAGGGCAGCTTTGTGGCACTTTGCTCCTTACTAACGCCAAGCTGTCTGACAGGTGGGATACCACCTGGAGGAATCAGGGCTGGCATCTGGTTTCCATGGCAACAAGTCAAGCTGCACCGAGGGTGTCCCACCGGAGGGGTTCCTCTAGGTAGTTGTGTCCACCATGTTCTAGCAAGAAGCTAAGGAGTCAGCTTACCTCCCACTCCCCTCCCTCTGCCTCCCAGGCAAAAAAAAAAAAATAGTGCCCTGTTCCTTTTTGTGCCTGGACTGCATTGTTGGGGAATGTAAGGCCCCTTCCCATCCCTGGGCCTGTAAGCAGTGACTTCATGAAGAAGAAATCAAAGGAGTGGAAATGTGGACTCCTCATATTCTTAAAGTGAAGATAGGATTTTACTAGTACTGTTGTAAGGTGGGTGGATTTTGTGCCATTTACTAAAGCTTTTATGGGGCTAAGTGTTTAATCAATGAAAGACATTTCCATTGCCTGTGATTTCTTCTTTTCTTTTTAAAACAATTTAATACCAGTTAGGGGATTGGTGTGAAATAGGCCTGATATAATCACTGCTCTAAATCCTGGGGTTCAGGTTGAAGTATGTTGTACTACAGTACCACATTTCTCATGACTATATTTTTTAACTTGATTGAATGTACCATTTAGTTGATAAAATTGCTATTTACAGCTGCCAGACTAAAATGAAAATGCTCACCACTATTCAGCTTATAGATTTTCTTAGAACATTTTTGTTACAAATATTTCACATGCTAAATTTGAATCAGTGTGGTGGAATTGAAATTTAATAATGTTATTGATTTAATGAAGGCTGGCATCTTAACGTCTGTCTTTTGATGAAATTAATATTACAAGAGTAATTTTGTAGTGAGCATGACTAGGTCATTGGTGAAACAAAAAAGAAGAAAAATAGGATAAATGACACTGAGTTTTTCTTTTAGCATGAAGGGATTAGAAGAGAGTTCATTATCAGTTTGAATGTAGTACTAATTAAAGTCTTCCTTTGACTTCACTGAAGCCTGTTCTTAGAAATTATGCAAATTATTCAGGCTTTCAACAGAAAGTTGTACAATGTTTAAGTTCCCAGTGGACTAGAAAACCTGACATGTTGGAATGGAAAACATTAGCCATTAGTATTTTTTGTTTTGTATCATTAAAAAATTTTAAATTATCTTTAAGCAGTTGTATAAAGGGGTTTCAATTCAATACAACAATTTATGGATACTATATTTTTGTGTAAGTCCAATATGCTGAGAAAGATTTTGCAACATGAGGGTGTATGAATTGTGGATCTGTGATTGGTATGTTTTACTTCTATAAACATAAATAAAAAGGAAGAACCAAACAGTTACAGATTGACACTTGGATTTCTCCCACTAGGGAAAGCATTTCCGTAGTCTGCAATTCTGGAAGTCAGGTTAGGAATTAGGTTTCTGCACAGAGATGATTTTTACTGCCTTTCGTGTATTAAAATCCTCATCAAGTACATTTTAATTTTGTTGTGTTAATTAGTTTGAACTCTTTCTCCCCTGTGCCACATTCTAGATAATTTTATTTTGTGTAGATCTACTCATTTAATGAGTAGATGGGTAGATGTATTAGCTACTGTCTGAGTCAGTGATAACCACATGGTACATTTCAAGAGTGTAATTTGCACATTTTCAAGTCCAGAAAGTAAATGTGGAATGAGTGAATTTCAAATAGGCATGTGGGACGTTGTGTTCTTTCTCTCTGCCTTTGGCTTTTCTTTCTTCTGTCTATTAGCAATCTTCCTTACCTCTTCTGTACATTAATACTCAAGGTAATTTGTAAGTTTTATAAAGATCTTTAATAGTCATTGTCATCCTGGAGCCTTTTCTTTTCCTTCCTTCCTTCCTTCCTTCCTTCCTTCCTTCCTTCCTTCCTTCCTTCCTTCCTTCCTTCCTTCCTTCTCCTTCCTTCTTTCCTTCCTTCCTTTCTCTCTTTCTTTCTCTCTTTCTTCCTCCCTTCCTCTCTCTCTTCCTTCCCTCCCTCCCTCCCTCCCTCCCCCCTCTCTTCCCTCCTTCCTTCCTTCCTTCCTTCCTTCCTCCTTCCTTCCTTCCTTCCTTTCTTCCTTCCTTCCTTCCTTCCTTCCTTCCTTCCTTCCTTTCTTTCTGTCTTTCTGTCTTTCTTTCTTTCTTTCTTTCTTTCTTTCTTTCTTTCTTTCTTTCTTTCTTTCTTTCTTTCTTTCTTTCTTTCTTTCTTTCTTTCTTTCTTTCTTTCTTTCTTCGTGGTTGTCCTGGGGCTTGAATTCATACATAAGTGCTGCGCCTGAGCTATTTTTGTTCAAGGCTAGTGCTCTACCACTTGAGCCACTACTCCATTTCCAGTTTTTTTGACTAGTTTATTGAAGATAAGAGTCTTTATGGACTTTTCTGCCTGGGCTGGCTTTGATCCTCAGATCTCAGCTTCCTGAGTAGCAAGGATTACAGGTATGAGCTACCACCACCCAGCTCTGAAGCCTTTTTACCTTGGGCTGCTCATGTGTTGGTACTGCTTTGTATCAGGTGTGACCCTTAGATAGCCATGTCTGATTCCTGCCCAGACGGTGGAGCTACCTTTTCCTGGACGTGACAGCCATTTGGGAGGGCAAGATGACAAATGTATCCCAAAGGGGTGCATGTGCGTGCGAACACACACACACACACACACACACACACACACACACACACACACACACACACACACACACACACACACACACACACACACAGAAACACGAGACATTGCTAGAACACTAAAGCCAAAGTACCAAATATATTGAGGTTTGCATAGACCTCTTGGTCCAGCATAATTCTTCATGCTCCTTGTGCTTCTGTTACATTCTAAACTAAAGTCTCAAGCTTCTCAGTGCCAGGAACTGTGTCACCTACTTTCCATTCTTTGTAAGCTAGTGCTTCACACAGGATTTGAAAGACCACAGATGGACTTCTTGTTAGCCAGCCACACGTATGATATTAACCACACTGATGGGATTTTACAGTCTTGATTAGCATCGATAATGTGAAGAGGAAGTACTAATATTATGAAGTGCATAGACATTTTGCTGGCACATTTCAGGCTTCATTGTATAATGTGCCAGCATGTGAAAGTAATAAAGACACTTGTTAATTGTTGGGGACTATGACTGGCTATGTATAAACACTTTGGGGCTAATTTTGGGGGCTAATTTTTAGTGTCGGATTTCTCTCTGATGTGCTTTGTTCCAAAGCCACTAATGGGTATTACAGATTAACAGCAAAAATGTCAATTCTTCATAATGACAGCTTCTACTTTCCAACTTCCTTTGAAGCCAAATTTTAGGAATCTGAGGTTGTAGGCTTTTAAAGATTCATTTAAAGATAATTATTAATAAAAAATGAATGATCCCTCCTGTTGTTTGTATCTCTATGACACATGGACTCAGAGTCATATTCTGGGGATTTCTGTCCTTGCACAGGTAATGGAACCTCTCTGTGTCTTAATTTTCTCACCATAAGATACATAGCCACCAGAGAGTCTGGGTGAGAGGAAAGCAGTACTGCAGAGGAATTGCTTATAAGCAGTCACGTGGTAGCAGTTATTGCTTCTACCTGCTTGGTTTTGTATACAAAGCAAGTTCATCTTAGTGCAGTCGCTGTAACTCAGGAGAGAGGGAGGACTTCGTAAGTCCTGGCGTTAACAGTGAATACAGAGCAGAGAAAGGAAGTTGATGCACACAGAACCTGTTCTGTCATACTGGTGATTGAAAATGGCTTCCCCTAAGAGAGATCGTTAAAGTCGACTGTTAAGATAGGCCTGTAAAACAAATGGCAATTTACTTTTCATCAGTATTAAAGATAAAAATGGGTAAGGATGAATGTAGATTGGAATGGCATTGCTGCTTTTTACTGAAGAAGAATAATTTTTAGGAAGCAGTTCACGGGACTTAACAGTATTTCACATGTGACAGGCATACTTGTAAATGTGAGGAAGGCAGATGCTGAGTAATGGCAGCTTCCATCCAAGAGTTGTGAAGTGGGAATGAGTCTCTTAGAGCTTTGCAGAGGCCAGATGTCTATTTTGAACCACAGTGAGTTTTCCATTATCCCTCAGTAGATCATTGATCTTGTGAATCATCTTAGGCTCCAGGAACTCTTTCCTGTACATTGAGGATGATTAGTTGGATGTTTGGATAAAAAAAAAATGTATGCATTTTGACTGCATTAACAGACCAAAGTACAAGCCCTGGGAGTGATTAAATTTGCCTTGCAATATGGATATCTACCTTTCCTCCTGTGCCATTATGGATGTTCACAGGCTTGCATGGAACTTGGCAGCGCTGAGTTCCGTTGACTCTCTCAAGTATCACTAGTGTTGAATTCAATTATCATAAAAGCTTGATTTTTCTTGGGATTGTCAAATTGCTTCTTTTTGCTTAGATACCTCCATCCTCTATGTCCCAGGCTCCCTGATTGCATCTACTGTGCCACCTTCTAAAATTTTCTCTTTACCATTTTGAGCCACATCTTTTTTATATTCCGAATATAAGACTCAAATGCTTTGGCTGCACAAATCATAGTAATATTTAGTGTTGGGTCTTATAAATTTCCATGATTACTGGCTCATTTTGGAAACTGGTGTTTTATATAGACATAGAAAGTTCTTTTAAGTTTATTTTAAATGCTAGTTATACAGTTACCTTAAGGCTGGGTAATGGAGACTCACACCTGAAATTTTTGCTACTCAGGAGATTGAGTCATGGAGGATACAGATTTCAAGCCTACCTACGCATAAAGGTCTTTGAGACTCAATTTCCAATTAACTAGCAAAATTCTGGACTACTGATGTGGTTCAAGTAGTAGACTGCCAATCTTGAACAAGAAAGTCAAAGGAAAGTGTTAGTTCAAACTCTGATACCAGTGTTCATAAGTACATTTGTGTGTGCATGCATGCACGTACATACGCACACACATGCGCATAATGTGATCTTAAAGTAGAAGGCGAGAAGGTATGGAAAGTATAATGCAGATCAAGACGGATTGCACATATAAGTGGACATGTTAAATAGAAATCCCTTTGTACAGCCACTTGAAGTATCCAGAAGAAAAAATAAAGTAGAAAGGCAGCTGGAAAATGGAAGAATGTACTTTTTTTTGTTTCAATAGCTAGTATTTTAAATGTTTAGAGAAGTTATACCTTTGTGTTCTTCCCCTAAGGGTATCCCCCTTTAGTCTGTTTGTGTGTGAATGCCTAGTGTCCTGTAGAGGTTATCATGTTATATTTTAGATCTTTATCAGTTATATTTTAGACCTAGCTTCCACATATGAGAGAAAACATGCGCCATTTGTCTATCTCTCTGACTTTGACTTACCTCGCTTAGTATGATTTGTTCTAGGTCCATCCATTACCCTGCTGATGACACAATTCTATTTTTGTAATGGATGAGTAAAATTCCATTGTGTATATGACATCACATTTTATCAATCCACTCATGTGTTGTAGTGCATCTGGATTGTTCCTGTAACTTGGCTATTGTGAATAGTACAGCAATGAACATGGATGAGCAAGTGTCTTTACCATATCCTGACTTGTAATGATCTGGGTAGGTGCTCAAGAGTGGTATGGCTGAGTTACAGGGAAATTCTATATTTAGTTTTTTGACAAATCACCAAACCTCCTTCAAGGGTGGTAACATGACTTTACATTCCCATTAACAATGCAGTAGGGCTCCTTTCTCCCTATATGTTCATGCTAGCATGTGGTGGTGTTCAAATTCTTGATATAGGCCAATCTAACTAGAGTGAGATTGAATCAAAGTTGCTTTGATTTGCATATCCTTTATGGCTGGGGATATTGAGCATTTCCTCATGTGTCTATTTGTCATTCTGAGAAGTCACTTCTGAGAATTCTCTCTTAAGCTTCTTTGCCTATTTATTGTTGGATTATTAATTTTGGGGGAGGTGTTTGTTTTTTGAACTCCTAGTATACTTTGGTTATTAGGTAGAAGAATGTACTTTATAGTTTCCTGATTCATTTCTGAAATTCAAAGTTCAAAGTTTAGTGTATAGGAATATGTAGATATTTCAAGTCAAACTTTTACAGAGAGGTGGAGATACACCACCCTTCCAGAATGAACCCTATCATTTAGGGTTAGGTTAATTAATGATTTTATTACATCATTGAGTATTGGTAACTAACTTAATCATCAGCCCCTCTCTTTCGCCAGTTGGGGTCGAAGAATGAATGTTGCCACCCCTAATTCATTTCTTGTTTTTTCTGGTAACAAGCCCTTATCCTGAATTTATCTAGGGGCTTGCCTAGAGTCCCCATTAGAACCAACGATGCTCTCCTTCCCCAGGGAATTCCCAGGGCTTTAGGAGCCATGAGCCAGGAACTGATGGCAGAGCCACATACACAAGTTATTTGCCACCCACCTGGAATGTAGAAATGATTGAGGATGTAGCAGATCTGAGCCATGGATGACAAAGGGAAACCCAGTTTCAAAACTTTTGGAGTAATATTCAGAGTATTACACTGAATTTGTGGATTTTTTTTGTTGTTGTTGTTGGTGGTCATGGGGCTTGAACTCTGGGCCTGGGAGCTTAGGAGCCATGAGCCAGGAACTGATGGCAGAGCCACATACACAAGTTATTTGCCACCCACCTGGAATGTAGAAATGATTGAGGATGTAGCAGATCTGAGCCATGGATGACAAAGGGAAACCCAGTTTCAAAACTTTTGGAGTAATATTCAGAGTATTACACTGAATTTGTGGATTTTTTTTGTTGTTGTTGTTGGTGGTCATGGGGCTTGAACTCTGGGCCTGGGAGCTATCCCTCAGCTCTTCAGCTCAAGTGCTCTACCACTTGAGCCACAGTGCCACTTCCAGTTTTCTGAGTGGTTTATTGGAGATAAGAGTCTCATAGACTTTTCCTGCCTGGGCTGGCTTTGAACCGAGATCCCCAGATCTCATCATGAGCCACCGGTGCCCGGCTCTGAATTTGTTAATTCATTGTTTAATTGATTTGTTTAATTGTTTAACTCATTTAATTTAAATTTTTGTCCTACATAGGATCATGCATGGTTCTGATAGCTATGCTCATATCAGATATCAGAGATATCTGTTGATTGACAGGTTAAACAAATAGATGCTCTGGCAGAGAAGGAAGAGATTGTATACTGCCTTCATGACCTCTTTAGAGATAAGACAATGTGCTTTGAAGTCATTACTGATAAGCACCTGTAACATGGCCCACAGCCCTGGATGGAGAGGGTATTTAAGCAGCACCTTACTATATACTTTATTTCAAGGATAAGCAGCCAGTGTCTGGTCATTGTCCTATAACTGTGTATTCAGTAAGGCAGCAGACTGGACAGGTCTCCCTGCAGTGGACTTCAGGGTCACAGAGCTTTTCACACAGCATCAGGAGCTATCACTGAGAAACCTTTTTCTAGGAACAAAGGATGTAGCATGGGTTTGCACTTATCTGAAATTTTCAGGTCAGCGAATCAAGGTCAAATGAAGATGTGCTCAAAGTCAAACTGTGAATGAACTTTGGTTGTAGGCTTGTTTGGGAAGCTGGCTGTACTCAGAGGGAAATTTTGGAGAAAAATGATGAGACATTGGAGGCACCCAATGAAGGGGTGAAGGCAATGGGCAGACCAGAAGTACAGATTACTAGGAGGTCTCTCCAAAAGTTGAAGCAAGTGGGAAATGGGAAATTTCCCCAAGAGCCTTGGAGATAGAAGATACCAAGATAGATCTTAAGTAGGGTTAAGCTTTGTATTTTTGAAAGGATTTGTGTAGCAAGGAAGAGCATCCTGTAGCAGAGAGGTAAACAGAATGACTAGATTGAACTATTGCTTTTATCTTGGCTATTAATTACCAATGTATTACCAATATTACCCATTACCAACACCAATATGTATTACCAATGGCCATTATTACCAGTATTAATTACCAATGTATCATTTGTGCTCAAGGGCGTGGTTCTACTGTCAGCCAGCAAACTTGTTGAGTGTGTTCAGGGAAATTTTACTGTATTATAATTTTAGAATAAAAGGCTTAAGGGTTTTGTGCCTTAAAGGGGAAAATATTTACCTGCACAATTAATTCACAAATATGACTCAATTCCTACCTAGGAGGGACTGGAAACACTGATGTCTGACAGGAAAATTTGACTTTTACTCTCCTTTTGTTACTTTTTATACAGTACTGGGGTTGGAACACAATGCCCTCCTACTTGAAAGGCAGGCAGGCATTCTACTGCTGAAACATGCTACCAGCCCTGTTTTTGCACCAAATATTTTTTTTTTTTGAGATATTGGGCAGGGGTGGGAACTCTAACTTCCCGTCCAGGCACATTTAGGCTTCCTATTGAGATGGAATCTTGTGAACTTTTTTTCCTCTTGTCCAAGTTGACCTGGACCTGAGATCTTCCTAATGTCTCAATCATGCAGCTGGAATGACTGACATGCATCACTTTGCTCACCATTTGGTTGAAAAGGGTCTTCCATGTATGCCCACTTTGGCTTCAAACCATTATCATGTGAATCTCAGCTTCTTAGGTACCTAGGATGACAGGCATGAGCCAGCCAGCACCTGGAGATTTTAAATTAATTTAAGTTAGGTGTCAGTTAACCCAAGTGGGGTGTAGTTCTTGTCTTAGAAGTTGTGGTTTATCGCTCTGCCTTACTTAGTCTGTTACTGTGCATAACTTGTTTTTCCTTTTCTGACCCAGTTTCCCCAGCCAGCATTAAAAGCAAATGCTTTCGTTTGCAACATCAATGATGAAAGTAACCACATACACCAAAGAATATTGCCTTGTACTTTCATTCATGCATAGATTTTTTTTATAAAGTGTTGATTATAAGTTCTTAAGGAATTTATAAAAGTTGCAGCCTTGGTTGAAAGCCATTGGCTGCATTTAAGAGAATATTTCCTTGTGCTTTTTTTTCCTTTTGCATATAATTTTTATGGAGTGTTGATTGTTAGTTCTTAAGGAATTTACAAAGCGTTAGAATGAGCTAGATGCTTTGATTCATTTTACTCGTACTTTACTGGATCCTTTCTTTCTCTGATTAGCCCCGGATGTGGCACTATTTTTTTCACCAAGATCTGCATGTGTTACACATTTTTGTGGACAGAGAAGCTTGCACTTTCTCTGGGACAAAAAAAAAAAATGAACTAGTCCTTGTGGTTCTGCAGACATTTATATTCTGTCTGTCTCTCTCTGTTTTTTTAAGCAAAGTAGTAGAGCCTCAGTAGTTTCAAAATAGTTCTTCTTCCCTGGGCATTTGTTGGATGCAGTAATAGTGCCAGGGGGAAGGAAGCAGGCACAGTCTGATGGGGCTATGACTGGTCTACAGATTTGGATATAAAATGGCATCATTGAATTAATTAAAACCCCACTTAGATTTATAGATAAAAAAGCAATAGGTCCATATATATACATATATATATACATATATATATATATATATATTTTACTTCATACCCAGATGATGTGTTTGGACATAGGAAGATTTATTTGTGGCTATTATTTCCTCAGGGGCACACTGCAAATACATTTATTTATCTGCTACTACTTATACAGAATATGAGTTATGAGGCGACCTCCATCTCAGCAAGATAAATTCTGGCATCCACAGTCTAGCCAACCTCATCTGTCGCCACAGAGCTGAAGTGGATATTGAAATTTGTTTTCACAAGGAGGCAGGGAAGCCCCAGTGCTCGCTCACACACATCAGGTTGCTGGGAGCAGGTTATAAAATAGCCAGATGCCTATTAAAAAGTGTGTGTATGCAGGGGTGGAGGTAGTGGGGGGGGGGTTGTTGCTTCTCTTGTTGTATAGGAGTCGAGTTCTGATCACCCCACAGGGCAGCTTTGCATTCCTGTGGGGGCTCACTCCCAATAATGGTGACCCAGTGAAGAGTACAGGAGTCCGAATAGACTGTCACCAGAGGGTGTATGCTGATGCCTTGTGATGCAGCTGTGGTATCAAGAGGCCACGTTTTCTGCTTTCCAAAGATGCTGTGTTTAAGATGACAGATCACCTCTATTACTCCGCTGTATTTCGGCAGATAGCTCCTAGGAAGATCAAAGTAATGCAACATGTGATGGGAGGGTTTTTGTGTTTTTTCTTAGTATACATTGCAGACATGGCCACCAAAGCTTGTTGCTTCTCCCTTGGAAAAGCAATTTTAACTGCAGAAAATAATTAAATCTGCAGTACCTCACCATAATGAGAAATTTGACATGGGGGAAGGTTAATTATTTCCATCAGATCTGAGTTATCCAAGAAAACGCTCAAGGACGGCAAAAAGCATGCTCATGTGCGCACACGTGCACACACACACGCACACACTGCTGTGTGTTCACAGGTCCCTCTTGCTCAACACTCTCATCTTCCCCCATACAGGATCACACAGATTTGCGAAGCCACCTCTTCACAGTTGGAATGAAGCTAGAGACAGTGAATATGAGTGAACCCTTTCATATCTGTCCTGCATCAGTGACGAAGGTGGGTTTTCTTCCTTTGCACCACTGCATATGAATTAAACGAGCCTTTCAGCTCAAAGCAAATTGTACTGTGCAAGAACACACAGCAATAGCAAACAGCCAGAGAGGGCTCACTGTCACTCCAATCCAGTTCAGCTCTAAGCTCTTTCTGCTGTAGGCCACAGAAATTGTCCAATCAGAGGCCTCCTGCAGGTTGCAGAAGTTGTCTTGTCAGAGGCCTCCTCTTAGAAGGAACAAGGTAACTTCCTTGTTGTGATAGTGGTCTATGCAGAGTTGCATGCTGTAATCCTTCTAAAAAATAACGTGTTCTTCCTGCCTGATAGTAGGGACTCTTAATCCATTTGTACTTAGAAGCTGAAACTGGTTTCCACAAGCTAAGATTTCTCCCTTCTTTTCCTCATCTGCCTTCATCAACTTAAAGCAATTGAAAATGAAATTACTTTTATTATAGAAAGCATAGTTTTTGATGAAATGATCAAATCTTTTAAGATTATAAGACCTTTTCTTCATAAAAGAAATCTCAGTGGTGTCAACTATGGTACAATTAATTTAAATGCCTTCTTAAAGCCAGGCATTGGTGGCTCATGCCTGTAATCCTAGCTACTCAGGAGGCTGAGATCTGAGGATTATAGTTTGAAGCCAGCCCGGACAGGAAAGTCCATGAGATTCTTATCTCCAATTAACCAGCAAAATGCTGGAAGTGGACTTGTGGCTTAAATGGTAGAGCACTGTTGAGCACAGAAGCTCAGGGACAAGTGCCCAGGCCCTGAGTTCAAGCTGCAGAACTGGCACCAAAAACAAAAAACAAACAAAACAAAACAATAAAACTAAGGGAGGAATTGACATATGGTTTGGTTAATAGACTTTTGTACATTTATTTCAAAAGGAGAGGTTTTTTGTTTTGTTTTTCCCTTGAACTTGAGTTTAAACTCAGGACCTTACACTCTTGCTTAGCTTTTTTTTTTAAAGCACTTTACCACTTGAACCACAACTCCACTTCTGACTCTTTGCTGGTTAATTGGAGATAAGAGTCTTATAGACCTCTACCTGAAACTCAATCTTCAGGTCTCACTCTCCAAGGGACCTAGGATTACAGGTGTGAGCTACCAGGACCAATTATACCTTTTTAGCCACTGGATCAACTTAATATTATACGTGGAAATGCTGGTTTGTGCTCCAGTCTCTCTGATGAAATACATTATCTGCCTGGGGAAGAGGCAGAGGCGTGCGGTGGCGCTGTGACACTATTACATATGTAATAATTCATCTCAGCTTTTAATTTTTCTTCTTTCAGGTTTTTAACAATCATTTTTTTCAAGTAACTATTGATGACCTCAGACCAGAACCTAATAAACTGTCAATGCTGTGCCATGCAGATTCTGTAGGGATTTTGCCAGTACAATGGTGCCTTAAAAATGGAGTCAACCTCACTCCTCCTAAAGGTAGGTATTGTGAGAAAGCTTGGAGGGATTTGAGTGACTCAGGGTGGTGCCTTATTGTCATTGTAGTGATACTTTTGTTTAACTGGACAGGCTTGTGTTGGGTTGGGTTGGGATTCAGTGGATCTAGTGCGTTGTTCCTGGTTAGATTGTCCGGCATGTTGACTGCAGCTCCGTCGCCAGGGGTGGGGGGGTTGAGGAGGGCTCCCCTGTTCCCCTCCCCAGCTATTCTGACAACCTTTGTTCCTCTACTAGTTTACTGTATAATTGGTAGCTGGGCTGCTGTTGTTGCCAAAGGATTGAAGTTAAGTGTTTGACAATGTCTGAGAAATGCCTTTGGAAGTGTAACAAAATGCAAATAAGGCATTTCTTGAGATTTTATGTCCAACAAGTCCGATTTTCTCCAAGGAGTCCCATTGCTGTCTGGTCTTCAACAGTTTGATGCTATAACACATTACAGAAATTCACTAGGAATCCAGTAAGCATTACAGTCATTTTAGACTGGGATCCAAGCATGGCATGCTTAAGAAGTAGCACCCTTATAGTTAAATAAAGTGGATTGTCCTCCTCAGCTTACCTAAGGTGCATTCAGGGTAGACTATATAGTAGAAAGGTGAGAATTTAAGAAAGGAGTTGATAAGGGGCTGGGAAGGTGGCTCAGTGGTAGAGTGCTTGCCTTGCATGCATGAGGCCCTGGGTTCGATTCCTCAGTACCACATAAGCAAAAAGAAAAAATCTGGAAGTGATGCTGTGGCTCAAGTGGAAGAGTGCTAGCCTTGAGCTGAAGAGCTGAGGGACAGCCCCCAGGCCCAGAGTTCAGGCCCTACAACCGGAACCCAAAAAAAATAAATAAAAAAAATGAAAGGAGTTGATGAGGGCTGGGAAGGTGGCTCAATGGTAGAGTGCTTGCCTAGCATGCGCGAAGCCCTGGGTTCGATTCCTCAGTACCACATAAACAGAAAAAGCCAGAAGTGGCGCTGTTACTCAAGTGGTAGAGTGCTAGCCTTGAGTAAAAGAAGCTCAGGGACAGTGCCCAGGCCCTGAGTTCAAGCCCCAAGTCTGGCAAAAAAAAAAAAAAAAAAAAAAAGAAGGGAGTTGATGGCAACAGCAGAGGAGAAAATTGGAAAGATTAGAAAAGTGAATTTGCTGAGGGTAGATTTTAACAGTCGGTCATAAAAGAAAGTGTGGTTTATATCCATCTGGGTACTAACCTTTTCAAGTTACGATGATTTTGGGTATTTACCACCTGTGAAGAATAATTTCCTGCTCACCTGGAGGAATCCTTTACTTGTGTTGTGCCTGACTTCTCTGCAGCATCGTTTTCCTCTCCTCCTCCCTGGAAGGAGATGCTTTTCCGTGTTTACACCTTAGCTGTTGGCTCTTCAGACTAATGTGATACAGTCATGGCACCTGGTCTATTGCTGCTATGGGGAACTCTTATATAACAGCTGTTACTAGTCATTGGTTTGTTTTTTCAGTTTATTCATTTTTCTTAGCTTTAAGTGTTTATGTGAAAGGATTTCAATTCCACATATCATTTTGTGAGTACAGGGAATCTCGATGTCACCCTTTCACCAGTCTTCCTCATCTGTCCCCATCCCATTCACCTCCTCAACTTACCTAGCTCCATTTTCATGTATGTACTTTGAATATTGGTACTGCATTCTCCCATCCTTTCTCTCTTCATTCACCTGTCCCCTTTCTCTTGATCTTAAACTGTAGCCTTTCCCCAACACATGTTCCAGTTCTGTGGAATTCTGTTAAACTGTTAGTTGTTCAAAGAAGTCCACCAATGGAATCCTCCCCTGCCTATACCATGTTTCAGTTAATATGTTCGTTTTATATGCACTTGATCCTATATGGTCCTATATAATTTAGACTTAACTTACACATAGAGAAAACATGAGATCTTTGTCTCTCTGAGCCTGACTTAGTTCATGTAACTGTTTTGTCCAGGTCCATCCATTTCTTTGCAAAGGATATAATATCATTCTTCCTGATGAATGAGTAAAATTCTATTGCATATATCCAATCACTGTCTTAAGTGTCTGACTCATTTAGTCCTCAAAAGAATGCCGTGAAGCCACTTAGACACAGAGAGATTATATGCTCAAGGTCCCACAGATTGGGAGTGGCAGGCAAGAGGCCTGGCTCTGACTCTGTGTGCTTCATGATGCACATAACTCCTCTGTGTGTGTTTGTGTTTCAGTTCCCACCAGCCTTTGGACCTAATCATTGTGCTTCTGTTTTCAAGACTCAATGTAGACTCTTACAGTAGGCTTCAGGTGCTCTGCAAAATCAAACAGATCATAAGTCTTAAGTATTTTTATAAACCTTTAATATGGCCACCCAGCTTTCTCTTATTGGTGATCTGTTGGCAGTAGATAAGATGGACTTTCCTACTATGGAATTCAAGAACCCATCACCTGCCAAGTTTGAAAGCCCATCCTATCCTAGGGCCATCTTTGTTTCTTCTAACTTGTGTAATAAATTATGTAGGGGATGGAGCCAGTGTCACTGAAAGGAACTTTTTCTACCTATCTAAAGTATTGCTTGGTTAAGCTTTGAAAATTTCTAGTAAATAATTGGATCTGTTTAGAAATTCCAAAGGGAAATATATTTATATCAATGTTTTGGTTGCTTGATTAGTCCAATTGTGGCAGGAGCTTCACTGTACGAGTATCATTAGAGTTTTTAAATGGGTAGCCTATGAACTGTATGAAAATAAATTGTTGGCCTAGCTTGAATGGTTATGAGGAAAATAGGTGTGTCTATTTGGATACTTGGATTTTATGATATTAAAAGTTGTTTTATGTTAATGTAATTGAATTTTTAAATATTCAGTGAGAGAACTACACAATACATTAATAAAGTTAAATATTTTTTATATTTGAAGCTTTTTAATTCCCAATAACTGTACACTATTAATCTGTGTTTTGTTTATCACGAGTATTTGTGTTACTTGAAGAAGTAAAATTGTCTTTCTGCAGCCTTCTGAGCATTCACTCCTCTATAGAAAGTAAAGCATGTCTTTTACAAAACCTTGAAGATGAAAGAATGTTTCTTTATAAATACGATAAATTCTTTGTAGGATAATGCTCACAGTGGTTGTTAATGCCTGCCATGAAAAAAGTCTCAGTGATAACTTTAGGGAGGCAAGAGTTTGAACTCAGAGCTTGGTTGTTGATAAACTGGTATTCTTCATGTAGAATCATGTCCTCATCCCTCTTATGGACTGGTTATTTCTGACATAGGGTTTTACTTCCTGCCTAGGTGCACACCTAGACTGAGATCCTTTCATTCTTTACTTGCTGCAGTAGCTAGGGCAACAGGCACATGCGACTACACCCAGCTATTGCTTGAGAAGTGATCTTACTTGTATGCATACATTGGCCTGGACTAGGAGCCTTTTGATGTCCATCATCCAAGTAGCTAGGATTACAGGCATGAGCCATTGATGCCCAGCTCCCTGATAACTTTTTAAAACCTTAAAGCATTCAAGAAATGATGGGTGTTATTAGTTCAGAATTTATAGTACTTTACTAGAGTTGTCTGGTGGCCTTGAGTCTGTTTGCGTGCAATAGAATTTTCACTTATTGACTAGTAAAAACAAGAAAAAAAAAACCCTTCTCCCCAGAAACACCCAAACACTAGCAACTTATATATAAAAAGTCAGGAATAGGACTAGATTAATACATAGTATAGGCAACACAATGACTCTTAGCAAACTTATCATAATGAAATAAATACAAATAAAAATCATATTCACATACTACATTTTTTTTTAGTTGAGGTAAAAGTCCATATAGAGAAGAGAGGGATTTAGTTTTGATGAATGTAGAGAATCAAAGATTCTCAGACTTTACTGTGAAAAAGAGCCTGAGGATTAAAGTATATAGCATATAGACTATGTATAATAAATATAATTAAAGGGCTGGGAAGGTGGCTCAGTGGTAGAGCGCTTGCCTTGCATGCCTGAGGCCCTGGGTTCGATTCCTCAGCACCACATAGGCAAAAAGAAAAAAGCCGGAAGTGGTACTATGGTTCAAGTGGTAGAGCGCAAGCCTTGAGCTGAAGAGCTGAGGGACAGTGCCCAGGCCCAGAGTTCAGGCCCCACGACCGGACCTAAAAAATAAAAAAATATATATATATAATTAAATAAATATAAATAATATAAAGTATAATATAAAGTATAACATAATCTAATATAAAGTATACAAAGGATGTGTGTAAGTTGTATACAAATATTGTGTCATTTTATATATGGAGCTTGTGCCCACATGGATTTTGGTGTCTGGATGGGGAAAATCAGTCTTCCTGGTACAGAGGGATGACTATACTATTTTTACCTTTTCAAGTTTCTATCTTTGTCTGTCTGTCTGTCTGTCTGTCTGTCTGTCTGTCTGTCTGTCTGTCTGTCTGTCTTTCCTGGCACTAGAGTTTGAATTCCAGGCATTGTACTTGCTTCTATGGTGTCCTACCACTTGAGCCACTCTAGCATTCTGCTGGTTTTGGAAGTAGAATCTCACAATTTTCCTGCCCAGTTTAGCTTGGAACTATACTCCCGTGGGTGATGGACTTCTGAGTAGCAGAACCGCTTGCACCGAATTCTTCAAGTTTTTGAACTCAATACATGCTTCATGCTTTTAAAAGTAGAAGTTGGGCTGGGAAGGTGGCTCAGCGGTAGAGTGTTTGCCTTGCATGCATGAGGCCTTGGGTTCGATTCCTCAGCACCACATAAGCAAAAAGAAAAAAGCCAGAAGTGGCACTGTGGCTCAAGTGGTAGGGCGTTAGCCTTGAGCTGAAGAGCTGAGGGACAGCGCCCAGGCCCAGAGTTCAGGCCCCACGACCAGACCCCCCCCCCAAAAAAAGAAGTTTTTTTCCCCCCTCATATTAGAAAGCACTTTGTAAGGTGGAGTCTTGGTTTTAACCTCAATCATTTTCTACCTGAGGAAGTGAAGTTCTGTTGTTTTAAATGATACTGGAATCCTGAGGTTGTGGTTGATTTATTTTCTGCATAATCATAGTTAAGGTTTCTGCTGTTCTTACTCCCTGCATTCTCCATAAAAATCAATTCATCTTATTACTTCTGGGGAATTTTGGTAACCCTACATAGGACTAGCAGATGTTAATGAACCATGACTTTGAAGAAGTTGTGAATTCTGTATTTCTAGGGATTAATCTTCCAAGTGTGGAAGGCTGTTACACATTTGTGGCTTTATTTGTTGACCTCCCTTCCCATCTTACAACAGTGGAATATATTTATTTGTATAATTAAAATGAATAAGAATTTAGACGTGGTGGTTTTTGTAGTGTGGTTTAGGGTTTCCTTTTGAGGTCGTTTATTGGAGGCCTTATCTTAACCCAAAGGCTGGGAATCCTGCTGTGGAAGTTTTCAAACATCATTCCTTGCTTTATTCATATACAAATGGAGGAGCTTTTTAAAAAATATCAGTTTGTTATATTCGATTTAAATTCTGAGGTTTATTTTTAGAATATGTAGGATTTATTATCCTTGTTGCCAGATAATTTCACATGTTTTCCAGGAATTAATTACAGGGTTGAGATTCCTTTAAAAACCATGAACACTGCTTGCAGTTATGAGTTGACTTGTTCCTAAATAATATTAAGTGGGAAGCAGCTGAAGAAAGGAAGGGCATCTGGCACTGAAAGAGACTGCAAAGGACACAGATCTTCCAAGGCTTTGTTTTGGCTCTATTGCTATTAATTTTTTTAAGTCTATCCCCAGACCTTGGAGACAAGATAGTTAAGCCAAAACAGATGAGGAAATTTCAGTAGCTTTCTTTAAGTGTTTTCCCTGTTAAGGAAAGGCTAGAACCTTGGAGTTTTGATTCCATTAATTTAAACCCAGTAAACAAACAACATGCCGACCTCAGAGGTCCTATTAAAAGTTCAGATTGAACAAATTCATAAATAAAGGAAGTAGAAAGGTGTATAGGTTATCACTTGTGACTTGCTATATTTACATTATGTCATGATCCTTCACGGCATGTCATATCAAAGATTATAGACTTCGAAGAGGAAGAGTTCCACCCTGCAAGGATCTTCTGTAAGAAGTGTTTGATTTCTTTTGTAAAAACATGGGAACACAGTGTGAAGCAAATGGCTTATTTTAGCCTTTTGATTTGTCTCTTAGCTGGCTGTTGAATAGGCACATTAAGTTAACATAATGTAGGAAATAGAAGTATGTTTTAGATCACTGGGGCTGACCGTGAATCCTACCTAATTCATGCTCCTTTCCTAAGAACAAACCTTATCACTGGCTGGTGTCTTTAGTCCATTCTGTCATCCGTTATATTTTAGAAAGGGCAGAGGAAATGATAGAAACACTCCTTCTTTCAAAAGATGTTAGCATTTCTCCCTGTTGAACTCAGACTCTTAATAAATAGATACCCTTGAAGACTGAGACATCTTCGAGTTCTCTGGGAATCTTTTTGATATTTTCAGAACTGGACTAAATGTTGTCTCTGATCTGACTGCATGTTTTTTATGACCACTCAGCTCAGGTGACCATTAAGTACCATCTTGTTACTGTGTTCACCTGACTTCCTTTAGTTCACCCTTTGCAGTCAGTTTTATCATACCAAAACATACCTTCCACACATTCTACCAGTGTTCTGGCCCTCCAATATCTCCCACCTCCACCTCACTCGGTGCCAACGCCACGGCCATGACTATGGCTGACAAAGCCCACTCATTCTGAGCTTCACCTCCTTGTCTAGTCTCATGTTGTGAATGTCCCTCTTCAATCTGTTCCAGCCACACCATGATGTTCTTCCTACATTATGGTGGCACATCGTCTCCTGAAGATTCGGTACATCCTGTTTGCTCTACTGGGATGCACTCCCCAGCCACATGGCTATTTTAGCAAACAGTCTGATGGAAGACATGCATTCGTCCCTATTTGGGTTGTTGCCATCCTTCCTGTAAACCCATGCACTACAAGAACCCTGGTATGATGCAATGTAGAGCACATTGAGAAAGGCCTGCTTTGGAACGGGCAGATGGCTCCCAGTGCCTGTTCTGCCTGGCCAGCTCTGTGCAATCTCACTTCCTCAGCCGGGCCATGTGGATGTTTGTCCCAGGAAGAAATACCATTGAGTGTGTGGCTTCATTGGGTATTCAGAGAATGTTTGGTTGTTTCCAAAGCACTAAAAGCATGAGCTTGAAAGGGAAGAGATGAGCTTCTAAGAGTAGTGCATCGAATTGGTGCCCCCAGAGAGCTGCTGGGTGAACATAAGATTCGGAGACAGAATTGAGAGGCTGCTCTAAGAATGTATATTGTATTGTGTTATATATTTTGGTCCTAAATAAACTTGCTATTTGCACACACTGACCCATGCTTCAGTTATATTGTAAAGCAGAGCAAAGATATTCTGGCTAAATAACTTTTGCTATTGAAATCATTTCGTGTTTATTATTGACAACTTGAAAAACATAAAGAGGTTAAAAAACAAACTGCAGCCACAACAACAAAAACCTAAATAGCCACAAGTCCAAGCTAATTATCTCAATGTTTATTCTTAAGGTTTTCTTTGATTTTTCTGATGGTTGCATATTTTTATATCTGTCTGCATTAAATTTGCAGCAGTCTGTTCATCTACAGCCATGACAATCCTTTCTCCTTAAATGATTTTTTTTTTCAACAAGTTGTGCAGCATTCTGTAGACTGGGTAAACTTGGCAACGTCTCAGCACTTCTTGTGGATAAAAGAAAATATTTCAGCGCTTCTCTCTCCAGTTCCACAAGGATTACCAATCATAGTGCTCAGAGTATCTTAACGTATGATAGTTTTTCGGGTCATTTTTTAAAATAGGATAGGTTCCCAGAAGTTAAGTTGTTCAGTCAAAGGGCATGGGTATATTTATTTATTTTCAAATACTTTTTCAAAAGCATCATCCATTTGTACTGCCAAGGGAAATGTTTACAAGGGAAGCTGGGTTATGTCAATGAATTTGTATCATAAGAAAAGAGATCATCAACCTCTTCCCTTTTGGATCTGGAACACTTGGAATTTCATTCAGAACAAACACTAATAAAGGCTTAAATAACTCTAATAGATATGGTTTAACAGTCTCCCAGGGCAGCTTGTTGCAGATTTTAATAGCCCAAGGGGTTTTATTTCCTTTTATTTTCTTCTCCTCTCTATTCTTTCTCCCCCTCCCTCCAGGCTGAAAACATGTTTTCCTGGCTACAGCCTCAGCATTTCTTGTGCTGTCTTTGTTGATTAATGAGTATAATTGACCCCTCTTGTCTCTATTATACAATCCATGGCAATTTGTTTTTATGTAGCAGTTATTTTCTGAGCTGTCACAAAACTGCCTTACAAAGAAAGCTCATTATCTGCCCAAAGGAAAAGAATTTTAACTGATGGAGTGAATAAGGCTCCCTGAGAGGAGAAGGAGAAGGAAGAAAAGTCTAAGCTGTTCCAACGTTAAGCAAAGGAGTGAATTTTAGAGGCAGAATAATTAATTGTTGCTTAGATAATACCCAGCAAGACTTGATTATATCTAAAAATTATTAGATTAAAAATGGCTCCCTGCAGACACTCTCAAAGCTTGGATATATAGAAGAATTGAATGCACATCTAAGACAACACAGAGAGTGACATTTTAAAGCCCATTAAACGGTGGCTCTAAAGCCCAGCTAGATGTCTCTATGTAAGAAATAGGGGTGAGGGGGCTGTTTAAAATGTGTATGCCAGTACTGGGGATTGAACACAGGGGCCTGGTGTTCTCAGTTGGCTTTTTCTCTCAAGGCTAGTGCTCTACCTCTTGAGTTACACGTTCACTTCCATGGAGTGACTTCTTAATTGGAAAGTTTTATCTAAGTAGATGTTGACCCTACAGTAGACGCAAATTTATGAGCATCCCCAAATGTTTTGTATTCCAGCTAGCTCCTCCCCTCCACCTCAGGAAGTTGGTTTTGTGTGTGTGTGTGTGTGTGTGTGTGTGTCTGTGTGTCTGTGTGTGTGTCTGTGTGGTGTATGTCTGTGTGTTTGTGTGTCTGTGTGTCTGTGTCTGTGTGTGTTATTTTTTTTTCCAATACTGGGTCTTCAACTCAGAGTTCGAGTCTTGCTTAACTTTTGTATTCAAGGCTGGCATTCTACCCCTTGAGACAAACCTACACTTTCAACATTTTTTCTGGTTAATTGAAGAGTCATGGATTTTATCTGCAGGGGCTGGCTTCAAATAGCGATGCTCAGATCTCAGCCTCCTGGGTAGTTAGGATTACAGGTGTGAGCCTTTAGCATTGAGTTGTGTTTTTCTTATTTTTGATTCCAAACTCTCCTCTCACCTCATCTTTTCATGGCTGCTATGGTGGATGTATATTGCATAATTCCATGCCCTCCTGTAAAAATGGAGTCAATAAGTAAAGTGACACGGGCAAGAGCAGTATTTAATTAAATTCCATGCACACAAGTAGCTGCTTCTCAGGCTCCTCCCAGAATCTCAGGTGTGCCCTCAAACCATCACACCAGAGAGGCCCCTGTGTCAACTCTCCTTTCCTTCCTTTTCAGCAATACAGGTCAAAGAGAAGCTTACCTTCATTCCTCCTCTTCCTTCTTTTCTTTGGGGGATTTTGTCTCCCTTGCCTTTATTCCTCTACTAGCCTTCTGTTGTTCATTTGATTACATTTTTAAGTCATCTTCTCTGTTTTTCTTCCCCAATGCATATGAAGGTAAGTATCATTGTTTATGTCTGAAAAAAATGGATTCTAAGAATGTGTGTGTGCTGTGTTCTCTTTCATGTGTCCTCCCTGATAGCAAATCTCCCCACTGGGGAAAAGCCACTGCAGGGCTGTAGGTAAAGTCCATCCTTCCTCATCTGGTTCCAGGTGCAACCTTAGGATCACAAAGGTGTGCCTCGCTTGTATTCAGATTCAGTACATTACAGTTTCTAAAGTGTCTCACTCCGCCCTCCTCAAATCCAGAAGACTGTTAGGCTTGCCTTTCAGTGGCATGGTGGTGACCGCTTACTCATTCTCGTCACTTACCCATGGGGAGGATTGCTCATTTGCCTGGCACTTGGCCCAGCTGATGATATCTATATTGTCGTTCACAGGTTACTCTGGCCAGGACTTTGACTGGGCAGATTATCATAAGCAGCATGCAGCAGAGGAAGCACCTCCCTTCTGCTTCAGAAATGTAAGCGACTTCCCCTGTTACCCCTTTGTACATCATGGATGCTGTTCGCTATACAGTTTGCTGTCTATCAGCATCACACACCTTCAGAGTGTCTCAAAAGTTCCCCTTTAGCTGTAGAAGCAAATTGGCTAATAAACGTACAGTGACTTTAGCCTGTTAAAGGTTTATTTATTGCTTATAGAATATTTCAAGGTAAGCCGGGTGCCCATGGCTCATGCCTGTAATCCTAGCTACTCAGGAAGCTGAGATCTGAGGATTGCAGTTCAAAGCCAGGCAGGAAAGTCCATGACTTTCTGGGTAGGAAAGTCTGTGAGACTCTTATCTCCAGTAAAACTCAGAAAACCGGAAGTGGTGCTGTGGCTCAAGTGGTAGAGCGCTAGCCTTGAGCTGAAGAGCTGAGGGACAGTGCCCAGGCCCAGAGTTCAAGCCCCACAACCGACAAAAATAAAATAAAATATAAAAATAAGAATATTTCAGGGTGCTGTCTTTAGTGGGTGGTTCTCATTTTGGTGAGACATGGGCTAGACTTAGCACCTGAGAGAGCCAGCAGAAAAGAAAAAAAGATTAAGAGGATAAAATCCTTCATTCTAACTACAGTAGTCTGGTGGTGACATATTATATGGCTCTACCTTCCATTGATGAGACTTAATCTCTCAGCTGTTGTAAGTGATGCCAAGAAATGGGTTTGGGCTGAGAGCTACTATATCCTAGCTATGACACCATACTGGGGAAGACTGTACAAATACCAGTGCACAGTGGCCATCAACGGTACACCATAGGATATGTCCTTAACATATGATGTTATAATGCTGAGCCAACTGTTAAGCAAGGCTTTGTTCCTGAGACTTCTGAAAAATTATAATTTTATTTTTTCTTTGATTACCTTATTAAGGACTTCAATAATCAATAAGAAGAGTTTTGTGCTTTACTTAAGCCACTACCTTATTCAAAAATACCTCACCAGCATAATAATAGGATTTTTGTGATAGCAACCAGTGTGTGTTTATATAGTTATCCAAGGTAGTTTTATGAAGCACACTCTTGTCAGACTTGTTTCTGAGCCTGAGCTTCTGGCACTATTGACTTTGAGTCATCCCTGAAGTCATTTCTACTACAGGATCACAGATTATGGACAGCCAGAGAGAAAAGGGGCTGCTTAGTGGAAGCTCAAGACTAAGCAGAAGTTAAAATGAGATTGTAGAAGGTTAAGAGGACATGTCCTTATAAATCTAGGAGGAAATAGGTGCCAGAGTTGGAAATTGGGCTTCGTGGAGGGCTAAATGAACTTTCCACTGGAAGACATTGCTTTTGCACACACAACAGTGTCTCCGAAGAACTACTTGGCATATGTTTAAGTGATGAGGGTCACAGCCGTGAAGCACCATGAAGACATCAGCCAATGAGTCCTAAGGCATCTTAAGTGCAGTGACACTTCCTGGACGTCAATATGGTGACATTGATGTCGCCATCTCAGAATCACCTGCCTGGCTGTCTTTCATTTACTCCCTTTAACGCCCCCAAAGTCCATTTTAGATTGTGCTTTCTACCTTACAATGTATATGCCTTCCCTGAGTCTTCAGTCTTGGGAAGGGAATTTTTATGCAGCCCCTTTGTTCTGTACTTTAGGAATAACTACATAGTTCCCCTAAAGCTTCCTTCTGTTGCTGCCTCCTCCCTCCCTCCTTCTCCCTCTTCCTCTTCTTCTTTTTTCTTTCAATCTTTGGCTTTCTTTGAACCAGGATTTGCCTAAATGTCTTTTAATTGTGGAGCAAGAAGTCACATACTCAGTTGGCATCTGTATTTTCCAGCTTTAGCCACCAAGGTTAAATCCGCTTTAATGAATGTGCTTGTGTATTCATTAGGAATGGCATTGTTTCTGGTTTTCTGTTTGTTTTAATAGGCAGACTTGTTGTCTGCCTATTGGCATATGCATTGCATTATTGCCACTAGCTTGCTACAAGTGCTCTTTAATGGAATGTCTATTATGAATTTACTTTTTAATCACACATCTTGTGTGTACTACAAGAGAGCTGGTATAGAATTGGATGCTTGGAACACATTTCCCCCTGGGATGTTTAACAATCAGAGGCGGTTATGAAATGGATTGGCACAGGCAAATGCTTAGTAAAATAAAACTCAGAGGTAACAGTTTTGCTATTGATCCCTTAGAAATTACCCTCAAGCAGTGAGTTGAAATGAAAATAGGTTTGGCGGTGGTAGCCTTCCTTTATTAAGTAGATAAAATGCATTTGAATTTACTTAAAGGTTTTTCAAGCAGCCTATTGAGTTGTATTATCAGGAAGAATCTCAATATATAATGTGTGTAGATGAGATGAGATGACTCTCAGGGAAAAAAAGCCCAGTTAGAAAAAAAAAAATGCCTCTGCTTCTCTCTTTCCAATAAGTCATAAAGAAAAGAGAAAATTGATTTTTTAACATGAAGTATGTGGTTTTATTCTGATTACATAAAGATATGATTACATTTTTCAACTTGTTTTTTTGTAGAAAGACACAACTATGATTTAGATACCTTGAATTCTTTTCACAAGTCATGGAAAGTTGTAGGCTCTATTACTTACAGGAACCTGTTTATGTCAGTTTATGTATCTCAGAAAAGATGTGTTGCTATAGTATTGTAACATATCGAGTTATAATTCGTAGTGACTGATGATTTGGGAAGATTTCATATCATTTATTTAAAAACAGTAATAAGGAAGGAATTTTGCTTCTAGTATTGACTGAGGAAACTCCTGAATTGATCCTTCTGAAGCAATTTAACTCCAGTCGAGTACCAAAAACAAATACAGGAAGTGACTGCAGAATGAACTGAACAGGCTGTTCTGGAGGGCAGCAAGTGGTTGGACAAGAAGCAGCAGCATGGTCTGGTTTTCCCAGTTTTTAGCTTTTGGCATGAACATAGACAGAGTTGTCAATTTGGGGAATGACTGAAAGCATGATAGAAAACTCACATGCTTTTCTGCCTTGATGAGCCAGGTTACAGAATTTTGGCAACCAAAGATACTGAAAGTGGGAGGTGTTTCAGTCAAGGGAAACTTGCAAGTTGTAGGTAGAAATGCTACCAACATGTGTGGCTGATCTTTGAGCCATGTATGTGCCAGGTAGTTAAGGATAAAAGCAGAGAACTAAGATTTGGGCTCATCTCAAGAGTTTGTCATTTGAAGCCCATCAAACTCTGACTTGTCAGTCAGTAGTAGAGATGCAAGTTGAAACCAGTGACATACCACTAGATGCCTAATAGAATGGCTAAAAGTGTTTAAGTGTTGAAATACCAAGTGCTGATGAGGACTTCTAAAATCCGGAACACTCACATACTGCTGGTCAGAATGCAAAATGGTGTAGCCAGTTTGGAAGAGAATTGTGCAGTTTCTTCAAAGAGCAAGCATTCATTTGTCATAGGGTCCAGCAATCCTATTTTCAAAGAAACAAAAGTTTAGTTGAACTGGGTCCCTCACAATTCATGCAATCAAATCTTAATCCTCTTCCACATACCTTTGCTTAGAGTGTGTATTTAGAGGTAGGTAGAAGAAGTAATTCAGATAAAAGAAGGCCATATTGGTAAGTCCTAATCCGCTATGACTAGCGTCTGTATAAGAAGAAATTAGAGGGCATGCACATGTGTGTGTGTGTGTGTGTGTGTGTGTGTGTGTGTGTGCAAGCACACACACACACACACACACACACACACACACACACACAGAGTGAAGACCATATAAGAACACATGATCAGATGACCTTCTACAAGCCAAGCAGAGAAGCCACCCAACCATCAATGTGGTTCCATCTTGATGACCAACTTGATGACATCTTGTCAGCTTACAGGCTCCAGAATTATGAGAAAATAAACTTAGTTGTAAAAACAAAAACACTTCCATTTATATAAGAACTTGCACCTGAGTGTGCACAGCAGATTGATTCACCGTTACTTACTATTGAAAATGACTCACATGTCCTTTATCTGGTAATGGGTAAACAGTGATACATAAACTACTCAGCAATAAAACAGAACAAGCAATAGCATAGATGAATCTCAGATGTCTGTGGCTAGGGGAAAAATGCTAGACTCAAAAGGCTGGATATAGTGTGATTCCATTTACATGAATATAAAATGAGAAAGGCAAGACATAGATGGGAAATTGCTTGGAGCTGTGGCTTGAGGAGGCAGGCCTGGGTGCCAGGGAACCAGAGAAGGGATTTTGGAGAATGTGAGCATCATCTCTTCTGCAGCTCACTTGCGGTGAAGAGCATGTGAATGAATCCCTCATTGGTCTTCCAGTCCTACCTTTGTAAAACAGCGCACCCCAGTCAGGGCATTTTTCTATATGTAAAAATTGCAAAGTTAATTTTTAAAAAATGAATATAAATAAATAAAACCGAAGGGGGAAAAAGGAAATTAAAGGTAATTTCAGATGAAAGAAAACAGAATTCATCACTGGCAGACCTGCCTATAAGAAATGCTAAGCTGGGTACTGGCGGCTTACACCTGTAATCTTGGCTGACTCACGAGGCTGAACTATGAGGACTGTGGTACAAAGTCAGCCTAGACAGACAAATCCAATAGACTCTTATCTCCAGTTTACCAATGAACAGATAAAAGTGGAGCTGTGGTTCAAGTGGTAGAGTGTCAGCCTTGAGCAAAATAGCCACGCAAGAGCTTGAGGCCCTGCATTCAATCCCTAGTATTAGCACCAAATCATCAACAACAATGCAGAAAGAAAGAAAGAAATGCTAGGAGACATTTTTCAAATGTCCTTTCAAAGAAAATAATGTCAGATGATCACTTCATCTGCCTACCTGTACCCCCTCAAGGGATGATTTTAAGCAAAAATGTGGGGGAATAGAGTCGAGATGCACATTAGTGATCAATAAAATCAGGGTGCATGTGGAACTGGAAAGAGAGAAGGTATGTATACTGTCCTTTGATAAATATTCATCACCCTCTATGTGCTAAGCATTGCTCTCACTTCTGGGCTATGAGAACTAAGAAGTCAAGGTTCTCTCCTCAGGTTCGTTCACGAATATTCTTGGACAGCCCTGTGATCACCTATGTGGCCTGCTGTCAGCCACTGGCTCAGTGCTGGTTCTGTTTCTCTTTTAGACATCTTTTAGTCGGGGTTTCACCAAGAATATGAAACTTGAAGCTGTGAATCCCAGAAATCCAGGAGAACTCTGCGTGGCTTCCGTGGTCAGTGTGAAGGGACGGCTGCTATGGCTTCACTTAGAAGGTAGGTACAATTCATAATTGCCTGAAGAACTTTAGGTACTACTCTCCCTCTTGCCCTCTGGAAAGGACAGGGTACAGAATTCACCACTCAGAATTGCTCCTCTTGTTTCCCCCCTGATTAAACAGATTTTAAATTATTCAGTGTTCTTAAATAAGTGAAACTAATCAAATACAAATGCATTCCAAGGCGCTCCTCTTAACTAATAATTTCATGCAATGAAATGCCGGTGAGATAATTATGTTTGGAACACAGTGGTCTTTTTACATCTATGATTATGAAAGCTAATGTCACAATTAAATTAATATGAGTCACTAAAAAATGGTATTTAAGGGCTCAGTTATTATAGGAATCAAATGATATGTTTGCATTTTAATACGAATAATACCCTTTATTTGGATTTCTTATATAGACATTTAATTTTCTCTTAAAATACTAATTGGGTGGGGGCTAACTACCTCCCCAAATGGATAATAAATAAGATGTATATTGCATAGTCAGTAATGTTGAAACTGCCTTTTATAGCTACACTTTATTTGTAACTGTACAGAACATTCACAGAATAGAACATTTTGTGAATAGAACCTTGATCAAATTTTGGATTTAGCTAGAATGCTGATTTTACCAGCTATGTTTTTCATGAGGAATAACTGATATGAATTTAATCCTTTATATTTTCCCATGACTTGTATAATTCTTTGTTTTTTCCAAGATTTCACAGAACTCTAAAGTTAATGAGAATATACATGCCATAGCAAAAGAAAAGCTAGGAGTTGTACAATATTGTATAATATTGTACAATATTGCCAGCTCTTCTGGGCTCTGCAGAGTTTAAATCCTACAACATACTCATGACAACACTGAGGTAGAAATGTTGGACGGAAGGTCTAAGATTGGTGCTTTTATCATCTCATCCCTGTTTTCCTTATTAACAGGTTTTAAAAAGGTGTTTGCAAAAGTAAATGTAGAGAAAAGAAAAGAAAAATATAGAGAATAGTCTTCGTAGATGTTCAATTGTTAATTTTTAAGAAAATAGTTTTAAACATTGCTATGGTTAGTTTCAAATTTGGAATAAATAACAGTTCTTAAGGGCTCATTGCTTAGTGTATTTTTAAGTAGAACAGCTTCCTGAAATCAACCAAACATAGACAGAATGGTGATAGTTTTTGCAGTTATAGGAATAGAGCGTGGCTTTGTTTTCATTGCTGCATAAAGAGTTGCATCAACTGCTTTTGGAGACACCCGACGCCTTCTGTGTTTCTAATCACTAAATTTAACTTGCAATTTAACACTATGCTAAGCCATGTTAATGAGATTGGAGTCTTGCTTGCATTATTAATTTGGAAACCAAATTGGTAAAGTTAGAAGCCCATGTTTCATCGTTATTATTTAGCACATGATGAGTAAAATTCTTTGGCAGTCATTATTTATTTAGCAGTTTCTACTTTCAGTGTGTTTTACAGCTGTTAATTACCTAACACAAACAGCAGTAAGTGTGTCCTGATTTTCAGAGGGAAAAATCTTGCGAAGCCATTAAGATCTGCCTGGGGTTCATGTCATTGTGGTTGACATTTTCTCTGTTGCTTAATTCACTTGACTCTGTAGCTTTCCCTCCTGATAGAAGAGTGCTGAACAGGATTGAAGAATTTGGCAGAATTTTCTCCTTTTGCTGCTCTCCTTCAGATACAAACTTTCAGTCTGGTAGCCAAAAAGGAAAGGAAATCAGCATGTTAGCTTTTTTTATTGACTGCTTTGACATTAGAAAACAAGTCAGAAAATAGATTGTCCACTTATATATTTGTTTCCATATATTCCCATTTTTATATACTTCCATTTATGTGTAAGTGCTTGTAAACACATTGTTGAACATTTTCTACTGAAATTTCTAACTTATTTATTGACTGTTATTTGGTATTTATTATTGGTCCAAATCATTTATATGTTTCATCACTAAAAAAATACATTATAAGCAAAGTAAAAATCCAGTCTGTCTCCTTGATCTTGCTTTGATTTTTCTGGATTTTATTTCTTAATAATCACTTACCTTTTAAACTGACAGCTTAATAACTTATTTATTGTACTTTTACTTATATATGTATACATGAATGCACACACACACACACACACACACACACACACACACACACACACACACACACAGTTTCCTTTCTCAGTCCTGAGGATAAAATGATAAGCATTTATTACATTATGGTAACATTGTAGCCATTAAATTATCTTATATGAGGATGTTAAATTATATGATTCTGATTATAGACCATTTATTTGACCCTTTAAAATTAGAATGCACTTTATAAGGATTTTATTAGTTGTTGTTATGAATTAGATTGATTTGAAATCTTCTTAGCATGTGACTGACTACATCTAGATAGTAAAATGATCATTGCTAGTTAATTTTTTACCTAAGTCTCTTTAAAGGCTCCTCTGTTGGAAAGGAAACAATGAATAAAATAGGTGAGATTAATATATGTTATTTTCGATGAGTATTGGGAAAGGAACTGAGTTCATATAAGCCAGTGGGAAGGGGTATACGTAGTGATGACTCAATGTTTGGGAGCAGGTATCATGGTTCTTACTTTAATCACCATACCCTACAGTCGGGAGCATTACTCCTAAATACAAGATGTTTCCATCCAGTTCAGTGCTTTTATCTGTACAGTGGTTTGCACTTCCACATCTGCCTCCTCACACACCGATCATTGGATCTTCATTTTAGAGTGTTTTTTGAGGGGACAAAGATAGTCTTAGTGTTTTACTTGTTCTTTTGGCTCTTGAACCCTTAAGAGGGCTCCCACCTTCCTGTTGCCTTCCTTGTCCTCTCTTGTCAGGTGTACTTTCTGAGACACTTCTGGGTACTTAGCCAAATGCAGGAGGAGTACCCAGTATGCAGGGTTCTTGAGACCACATGTGTGGGCTTTTGAATATTTGCAGATAGGTTAATAGATATCTTCGGGGGTGGAATCCAAATCTCAACATGAAATTCATTTATGTTTCCTATAGATCCCAGAGCCTGAAGGTAATTTTATATGTGTTATGTTTAAGTCATTGTACCTTGAAACAAAGTTTCATAGTATCTGATTTTCCACTACTGATGCTCAAAAAGCATCAGTACTTTATTAAGTACTATCATGGCCTTCTTACTAATGTTCAATGAGTCAGTTTCTTCCTGGTGCAAGACTAAATTCCATGGCATGGGGTGCTGCTTTCCCAGATGTGGGAATATCGAGCTCTTTTTTAGTTGAAAAATCTCTTCTTCTTTGTAGGTCTCTATAGAACATGGCTGATGGTAGCCTGCCTCACAGGCTGGTTGTGGCGATTCGCTGAGTAAATTCATTTCCTCACAGTGCTCACCGTCACGGCTGCTAGGTGGGAGTAAAGGCGCAGTGTAGGCAGGTCAGAGCTGACATTGGATATCTGCCTGCCTGCAGGAGCCCTTGCTCCATTAGAAAGAACCACACACTGTGTCTTCAAGAATCTTGATAGTGTTATTGATGTGACAAGTCATTACATGGGGCTCTGTCCCTGTCTGCACCTCACACAGCACGGTGTTTGTATAAGACCTCATGTGCACTTTGCTCGCTAAATGTTTACTGCGTAGACAGAAGGATTAAACAGGCTGTATGCTTCTGAATCAAACAGCCATTTAAGATGTGACAGTCTCTTAAGAACTGCTGTTTTCCCACCCGAACAGTGTGAGAAAGATACTTTGCACTTCTAATCTGATGTTCAGACACTCCTTGAGCCAGTTTTCAAAATGCTGGTCTCAGTTCCAGTAATCCACCCTCCACTTTATAATCAACCTGAGTACTAACAAACTGCACGTTCCAAAGAGCACCTCTTACTCCCCCACTCCCAAGTAGGGCCTGGCAATTGGCATTATAAAACCTTCCCTTCTCTTCTGCTGGGGTTTGAGCTCAAGGCCTGGATGCTCTCCCTGAGCTCTTGTGGTCACAGCTAGCATTATAACACTTGAGCCACAGCTCTCCTTCGGGCTTTTTTGGTACGTAATTGGAGAGAGGGGTCTTATGGGTTTTCCTGTTTAGACTGGCTTTGAACCATGATCCTCAAAGCTCAACCTCCTGAGTAGCTAGAATTACAGGTGTGAGCCACGAGGTCCTAGCATCTCCCCGATGACTTTTATGCAGTTTTTTAAAATTCAACAGTAGGTCACAGGAGCAAGGTACTTGTGGTTCAGGGCAAAAAAAATGTTGGTGTTAACTTCTTGTGTACAAGAGATAAGATGTAGAAAACAGCTCATTCAATTTCCTTTCATTTGTGAAAAACTCAGGTAGTTACTAAGCATTTTGCCAATGCTTGCAAAAATGAGGCAAGGGAAATACAGATGTAGAAATAATTACATTTCAAGCCCAGTGGTAGCTTTAAGGTCTTTAAACGTGTGACTTTCATGAGGTCAATCAAGCTATAAGAACAGTCTTTTCTGGATGCATGAAAAAGATGCTCAAGATGAAGAGCTACTTATGAGAAGAGACCTTACAGGTTACAGACTTCATTTCATTCAGGAGGGTGATGTTCGGCGACACCAGCAGTCTTAAAGGAGAATGGGACTTGTTTGGAGGTTATGAATGAGAGGCTTTAGAAGGTGTTGCAGAGGAACAAAAGCAAATTTGGGGGTTTTTAGCTGCCACTGTGATGGGTGTGACTTCAGAGTGACCATGTTCTCAAGATGCTGATGCTCTGGAGAGAGCCTGAGCCTGCCCACAGAGCTGGCATTGATATGGCTTCTTCTCTGGTGATAAGAGCTCTGAAATGGGATCTGGGAAGGGGATAAATTGAGAGTGGCTCACTCCCAGTGAAAGAAGGAGGAGAAGGAATGGAAACTGCCTGCCTCATGTGCTTTCTAAGGCCCTGGAGCCCAATCACCCAAGTTCAAATCCTAAGCCATTCACTTGCTAGGTGCTTCATTTCTTGTACCTCGATGTACACATCTCAAAAATGGGGATAGCAAGGCTCCTGTGTTCTAAGGGTTGTTATGAGGATTAAACTTATGGAAAAGTATCTGCTGTATAATAAGTGCTGCATTTGTCATTGTGGGAATTCTACACACATACACAGGTACATACACACACACACATACTTCATCAACACACAATTCCATTTCTACTGTTTTTGTTCAGACAACACCTGGATCTTGCTAGCTATGGTGTTGTCCATCTGTATTCTCTAGGAAGTTGGCTGCAGGGCAGAGGATACTCAAAAAGCCACCACGTAGCTTAGCATTAGTGGTATAGAAGGCGTACAGCCCAACCTCCTCCCCACATCTCACTTGCTCTTGGAGAGTCTGGCTCACTTTGCATTTTTCCTACCTGTTCTCCTATCTCACCCTTGAGCCCCTGAGCATTCGCCCAGTCTTTTGGCTTTCACTGGGGGATATTAACACAGTTAACATGCTCCCTTCTGCACCCCATCTTTCTTCCTGTCCCAGCTTTTTTCCAACATGAAGAGGTTCCGATTCTGTTGCCAAAGAAGATGGAAATCACTTACCTTCCTTCGGGTTGACTCCTAGCCTTTCTCCTCTCACATCCCTCATGCCTGTGGCACTCCCAAAGCATCTCTATTCTCCATTGCACCCATGTCTGCCCTCTTTTCTGTGGTTTGCTGCAAATGAAGTAATCACTTGGCATTAGGAGTTTGATAGGATTGAGTTGCTAGGAAGGCGTTAAAATGTCCATATGCACCATCTTCCCTTCTCCTCTGATGGTATAGATAGAATAGGTAATCAACTCTGTTACGACGCCCAGTGTCAGTGGTTGCATTGAGCTCTACCAGTGCTCTTGCAGTCACAAGTGCAAGTAGGACTGAGTGGTCTGCTTCATCTGAGGACGACATCCTGAAGAGATAGGAAATTGCAGAATTATTTTAAGAGTTCCATTGTGATTCTCACAAGTTCACATGCTCGTGAATTTACCCTGGCAGTAGGGAAAGACTTCTTTTAGCAGTGAAGCAATTCAAAGCAGTTTAATCTTACTCTCTTTATGAGAACATGCCTTTGATTAAACCAACCTCAGTGGCAATGCCGCCCTTAGGTACGTATTTATGCAAGGCTGCATTTATGTGCATATTGATGCAATACCATATATATGTATGAGACTTTTCCTTTCTTCTCTGGATGTCTTTTGTTGTGTTGTTATTCCAGTAATCCAGCAGGTTGTGATTATAAAACAGGCAGTTTATTCACAACGACTTAAAACTCATAAAGTATCTTTGGTCACCATCCACCCCTCCCCCCACTCTTGGACCCCCATTCTTTACCCATCATGTTCCTTTCCCACTGACACCCACTGTGTTCATATTTTGCATTCTTTGCAAATTTACTTCATGCACATACAAGTATATGTTATTCTCCCATTTAAAAACAGACTGCAGTAGACAATCTGTTCTTGAGGAACAAGATTCTGTACCCTGCATTTTCTTATTACATGCTATAGTTTGGAGATCTTTATATCAAGAGGTTTCTCATTGTTTTATATCTATCTATCTATATATCATTGCAGATATATATATATATATATATATATATATATATATATATATGTAGCTGCATGATAATCTGTCATTTGAAACTAACCTACTTTTTCTGTTGCGGGAGTTTTCAGCTTCCTGATAGGTTTTGAGGTGTTGGTGCTGGGTAAGAATTGTTTGAATAGATTCAAACTGACAGGATATAGACAAGAGACCAAGATTGAGTATGATTCTGTGCTTTTCATAAGGGAGTTTCTAAAAAAATAAATTGATAAATATGAAAGGGATGATGGAAAAGGTAACACTGATCAAGAAGCATGATTGAATTTTAACTTATTTGTACAACTGCTTGATTTTAAAAACACAGGAAAAAGAAGATAAACACTACACCTATTGGTGATGAATGAAATTTCTGCCTTTTCATATGTAATATTGATAGTCCTAGAAGAAGCAAGAAGGTGCATTGCACACATTTTGAATAGATTGTTTTGTAAGCTTGGGCCCCCAAATCTTAGAACACAAGAGTTTTCTGTAAAAGATTACTCAGAGGTTGGCCAGATGTATCTAGATTGGTAAAGCTAATAAAAAGGAAATAAAGAATTGATACCTGCCATCCAGGATGAGATTTCAAACGTGTGGGGTTGGGAAAACTTGCCTCAGTGATGAATCCTTCATATTCCCATTGGCTCTTATGCAATAGCTAGATGTGGGGTAAGAGAAAGACAGGACTATAAGCTTTTTGAGGAAAGGATAGCTGACACTTCGTTAACTCATACATAATTTGTTTAATTGGGTGATCAAAGAATTTGTAAGTATTGAAAAGGCATCTGTAATGATTTACGAATGTATACATTTCACAGAAGTGTATATATTAAAACATTAATATGATGTGATGTTTGAACTAACAGAACATTGAGACATGAAAGTCAACATTTGGGATGAAA
This sequence comes from Dipodomys merriami, assembly GCF_024711535.1. NCBI lineage: Eukaryota > Metazoa > Chordata > Mammalia > Rodentia > Heteromyidae > Dipodomys > Dipodomys merriami. The sequence continues at coordinate 180,644 of NW_027205603.1, read as the reverse complement.
TTTTAAGCTATAAAGTCCACTTTATGCCTCCTTTGAAGCACTGCTTTTCATCTTATTTATAGCTAAACATCAATCTGGGAATACAGATGTTTCTGGCAGTTAGATTTAACATTTTGGTAACATTTCTGAGAAAAAAATGATATTTTCATGACTCCAAAAGAAAATTAGGAATATATCCAATAGCTCTTTCTGTGGTGAATTATATATACCTTTTAGGCACTTTTACAGTTTTAATCACTTCATTAATAGTAGGAAAAAGTTTTTTTTTTGCCTTTTGTCTGTTTTATTATTTGATGACTCATTTGACAATTACTCTATATAGTTTAAAATCATACAATATTAGACAGAAATGATTTCTACTTACCTTGGTTGAAAAGTAAGTCCTAAGGCCTGCCTTCCATTCCTTCAATTTACATGCCCTGCATATTACAGGATCAGCAAATGGGAAGTTAATTTTAATGGAAAATTTAATCAGCAAATAGAAAATTAATATTAACTAACATGGTTTAATATTAAATTATAAGTTTTCATTCATCAGTTTTCTTCCTTAGGATGAGCAGTTGGAACTGATGTAAGTTAGGAGCATTTTATGTTGTACGAAGCTACTTAGTTTCTGGTAGTCTCAGAGTTTAGGGGAGATGAGAAGATATGAGATAAAATTCATCAGATGTTGTATGGTGACATGATTGTGTGGCTGGGCTTTCTTTTGTGTTTTTATCCTCGTCCTCAGCAAGGAAACCAGAGCACTCTAGATTAAGTGGTCAGAGGCCAAGAGTCACTATCTGTTAATAGAGCTCTTACCTTTTGATTTCTTGTTCAAGATTTCTTCCCTCAAAGTGGCTGTTTTTTGTTGTTGGTTTTTAAATTTTATTTCTCTTGAGAGCTATCGATTGGGTGTAGGATTTTTCTTGTAACTAATGGGCTAGATTCCACATCACTTCTCTCCTTAGCCAGTGTGCCTTGAAACTTTTGTTATTGCTTAATCCAGATTTCTGGTCCTCTTCAGAATTTCCTGGCTGTGATGCCGATTTATCACAAGGCATCATTTTGAATTAGACACCCTGTGTGATGATCAGGACCATCTTGTGGGGGAGGAACCCCACATTCCTACAGAAACAACTAGTGCGTGCTGATACAGGCCCTGGGGGAACTGCTTCTCCCCTCCCCCCGCAATCAGTGGGGGTCCCATTTAGTAGCTGCTTCTAGGTGTAATGGTGGATGTTTAGTTAAAGGTACTTCTACACTTGGAGTTGAGTGAGGTAGTCGTGGTGACGTGCATGGCACCTCAGCCCCTTATTTTCACCACATTCCTTAAGTTTCATAGCTTCTCTTAGGAAAGGGAGCACTTCTGCAATATCTGGATCCTGTCTGAGTTTCCTAAGAGTCCTCCCTCTCCATATTCAGGGAAAAATAACTTATTCTGCACTCCCTACTTCATTTGAACTCCCCTGTATTCTGTTACAATTCAAGCATTTATATCCATCAGAAGACCATAGACTACTAAAAAGTCCTATTTCCCATGCTGTTATCATTGTTTTTAAAGCCATCACAGCAATGTATTTCTCAGATGCTCTGTTACTTCCTTCTTCTCTTTCTTTGTTGGTACCTATCATCTTGGCTTCTTCCCATGCAGGTCTGCAGACTCCTGTGCCAGAGGTCATCGTTGATGTGGAATCCATGGATATCTTTCCGGTGGGCTGGTGTGAAGCCAATGCCTACCCTTTGACTGCGCCCCACAAGACAGTCTGTAAGTGTGGCCCATAGAAGGTGGAAAGCATCTATGATCTTGGTGAAGAAACAATGGGTTATAAACAGGCAGGATGTAAAAACAAAGAGAGGCTTTAGATGTTTCAAAGAGTACCAATATTGTTGTAGTCTTAATTACCCTTTAAGTATCTACATGAGATGGACAGGACATTTGAATATATTCCACAGGCTGACAAATTGAATAAGAAGGCATTTAAAGGACACAGAGAGCCATAGCAAAAAATACCCAAAATCTTCACTCCCAGTTTTATATGAAAGCCATTTTTTGATTTGGGGGAAAAAACTCAAATAGCGTATTTTTGTATATCATTTCTTTGAAAAAATGTTTTTACATGTAATTTCCCCCAAAGGAATTATACTCACTCTGTCATTTACTGAAATAATATCAAGCCCACTTAGCACTAAGTGATAGGTGAAATTTTATCTAGACTTTATAAGTAATACATGTATTATCTCATATCCTTTTGAACTCAGAAATAACAGATAAAATCAGTATTAGTAATTGACCAATTCAGCATGCACCCATACACACACATTCATAATTTATACTTAGGCACATTTAAATACTTAGAATAATAGTTTTTTGTTTTACTTTTAAAGATTATTATTATCTTTAAGTAGTTGTACAAAGGGGCGTCTGTTTAACAAGTAAGATATTAACAAGTAAGATATTAACAAGTCAGAGTACAATGCATCTTGATCAATGTCACCCCTTCCATCCTCCAAAATTTTAATATACATTATTATAGATCATTATCAAATCATATGGCTTAAAATATTCTATCTTAATACATCTTAGCACTTACTATTCCACTTTAATGTACATCAAGGGTATTACTTAAAATTCATGAAGCCTTAACAATAATGGGTTTCAACATTTTGTTAGATTATGATTCTAGTAGTTTCCTTATGGATATCGAGTGCCAGCTCTATTTCTTTCTAGCAACCAATTCTATGGCATGCTACTTGACATTTCTAGGATTTAGCTGTAAACAGATTCCCAACATAGCTGACTTCTCATTCCCTGCTCTCTGCAGTTTTTGCAGTGTTCCTTGACTCAGTGCTCACTACATTATCCTCATACCTGACTATTGGCTGTACTCTCTGAGTACACAAAGAACTTGGATAATTTTTAGTGGGGGATGAAGAGAGATCTCCCTAAGAATAAATATTTTATATTCAATGTGTTTGTTTTTATTTATTTTGTATACTGTGATTTGAATACAGGAACTTGTGCTTACTAGAATGATACTATCCAGAGAACCATGCTTCCAGCCCTTTTTTGTTTTTGTTGGTCGTGGGGCCTGAACTCTCTGGGCCTGGGCACTGTCCCTCAGCTCTTCAGCTCAAGGCTAGTGCTCTACCAGTTGAGCCATAGCACTACTTCCCGCTTTTTCTGCTTATGTGGTGCTGAGGAATCAAACCCAGGGCCTCATGCATGCAAGGCCACTGAGCCACCTTCCCAGCCCCAACCTCCAGCCCTTTTTGACTTTTTTGGTTTTTGTTTTGTTTTTGTTTTGGGTTATTGGGCTTGAACTCAGGGCCTGGACACTGTCCCTGAGCTCTTTCACTCAAGGTTCTACCACTTTGAGCTGCAGCGCCACTTCCGGTTTTCTAGATGTTAATTGGAGATGAGTCTTACGCAGTTTCCTATCCAGTCTGGCTTTGAACCAAGATCCTCAGATTTCAGCCTTTTAAGTAGCTAGAATTACAGGTGTGAGCCACCAGCACCCTGCTTGACTGGTTGTCTTGGAGACAAGGTCTCACTTTCAGCCTAGGCTCATTCCTGGATCATGGCCACTACTCTAGGCTTGCCATCATAACTAAGATGACAGTCACCTACCACCACACCCAGCTTCTTCTGTTGAGATGAGGTCTTATACACTTGTCTGTCCGGACTGACCTGGAACTGTCATCTTCCCAATGTCAGCTTCCCATGCTGCTGATACAGTAGCATGTGCCATTGTATCTGGTTCTTGATGGAGAGGAATCTCACACATGTATGTTTATACTGGCCTTGGGCTGCTCTCAGCCTCCAAAGTAGCTAGGATTATAGACATGAGTCACCGGTGCCCAGCCTTAGAAATACCTTTGCTGGGTTTTCTCACAGGGTTGGAGCTCCATTTCCTTTGTCCTTGTCCCTCAAATAGGACCTGGTATCTTAAGTCTTTTCCCTTCCTGGAAGCAAAGGAATCTGGAAGGCTGCACGTGCTTTTGCTTTTTGGAATAAGTTCACATGTTGGTGAACACATATGCAATAGTATTTCCTGGTTATTTCCCATGTTGCTTCCAGGTATATTGTGATTGGTTCCTCACCCAGATGGCACCCAATCAGGTCCCCAATCCTAGTAACAAGACAGAGAGTCAGACAGGGGCTATACATTCCTTTTTCACCTGGAAGATGAAAAGTTGTACTTTGATACTTGGTATATGAATAACTGCAATTGAATATCAAACAATGAGTGAAATTTTATATTTCTCTTATTGATTCTTCCATTTATTTACTTATTTACTTTGCTTTAAGGACACAAACTTGCACTCTTTCCTGCCAGCTTTAGAATTTTCAGTAAAACCTTATGTTTATGTTGGAAGATGCAGGATTATTTGTGTCAAGATAGTGGCAAGAGCCCTAGTCTGGTTTTGTTAAGGTGATCTTAATCAATTAGAAAGATAAAGTGTCAATGTTTTTGTCAATATGTGGCTAGCCACTAACAGTTCTTCCTGTAATTCAGTGTTTCAGGGTTTTTTTTTTTCAGTGTTTCAGTTTTAAGTGCATGCTTTTTAGACTAATTTGGGAGTCCATTGTTATAAAAGTGGTATTTGTCTTAATCACAATTTCTGTGGGAAAAAAATTCTGGATCATCATACTTGGGACAGTTTATCTTAATATGTATTTTTGTGAAGTATAGTATGAGAGCTCCTTTTCTTCCCTAGTAAGCAGAGCCTGTGTAGTGGTCAGATTAAATGTGCTAATTTTTATTAAGCTCTTATGTCCAATGAGTCTGTATCTGTTTTATGTTCAGAGAAATGTATATAAAAGTGTGGCTTGACTGAAAAATGGTTCAGTGTTTAAGTAGTATTTTTAAATGGGCCTACTATTACACTATGCCATTTAAAAAATGTAGTAGTCTCACTAACAATATTATTTTCTTGTTCTGATTCTTTTTTTTTCCTTTATAGCACAAAAGAAGAGAAAAATAGCAGTTGTGCAGCCAGAAAAAAAGTATGTTGGTTTTTCTTTTCGTTTTGTTCTCCAAAATGTGCATGAAAAGGTGTGAAGTACCTTATAGATGAATGAATGGAAGTTTAGCTGTTTTTATTAGGGAGTTCCCTGACAGGTACACACAAATAACAAGTAACAAATAGCACACACACGTAATAAGTCATTTTCACATCTATTACATGCAAAACACAGTGCCTTCTCTGAAGAATCTATAGCCCAAAATTGCCTTTTTTCACTTTTATTTTTCTTGTGAAAGTACTGGGGCTCAAACTCAGGATATGGGTGCTGTCCCTTACTTTTTTCAGCTCAAGGTTAGCACTCTACCATTTGAGCCATAGCTCCACTTCCAGCTTCTTGGTGGTTCACTGGAGATTAAGAGTCTCGTAGACTTTCCTGCCTGGGCTGGCTTCAAATTGTGATCCTCAGAGCTCAGCCTCCTGAAATTACAGGCGAGAGCCACCGGTGCCTGGCTTTACTCTGTATTTCACATGGTCAAGATGGCTCTCTGCACTAATGATTCTTTGTGCCCCCAGTCCTCAGTGGAAACTACAGTTTAAACCTAGTTTACAGTCGCCTTTTCCTGACCTGAATTTCCTAAGCACTGAAAGACCCTATTGTTACGCCAACTCTGCTACTTCCCATCTGGGTGAACTTGAGCAGGTTGATTTAGCCCTCGGTTCCTCCATACCCTCATCTTTATTAAAAACTAATTTCTCTGAATTTGATGAAGATTAAACTTGATGACATGTGAAAAAAATACTATGGGCTTTGAATTGTTGTACCAATTTTGGTTGTAATTTAATGAGAAAAGAAGGTGTTAGAGCTAACAACTATGAGTAAGGAAGTATGTTTTCAAAGTTGGGATGGTTAGCAAGCTTTTTGTATATTGCAAAATACTTAAAATGCACCAACATGCACATTTCATATAAAGTGATTGTGTGTCTTAAGTAAAGAAAAACATATGGATGGAACATTAACTGAAAACAGTGCTTTTTTCAGATTCTTAAGTTTAAATTTAAATACATGGAAATCAAACAATAAATGCACTGTTATTTTAATAAGAATAGCAGTTTTATGGGTATTTTTGTGTATTGGTTTGGATGCGCCAGTACTGGGGCTTGACCTCAGGTGATCTCCTCTACCACTTGGGACACAGCTCCAGTTCCAGCTTTTTGGTTGTTAGAGTTAAGAGTCTCTTTGACTTTCCTGCTTGGAGTAAAATTGAATCACAATCATCAGCTCTCAGCCTTCTGAGTAGCTGGGATTATAGGCGTGAGTCACCAGCACCCAGCATTGTGTATTTATTTTAAATGCAATGAATCTGGTTTATTTACTTGATATAAAGTAGAGAGATTAGTAATAGACCTATGATTGAATGTGAATTTGAAGTCCCTGGGTTAATGGCTCTCACTGGTCACCAGCATCACTCAGTTATGGAAACGCTTATGGCTGGCTTCCACCCTCAATATTTCTGATTCAGGAGCTCCAGGGTTTGGCCTGAGAATCTGCATTTCTAACAGATGCCAGTGCTGCATGTCAGGGCACCACAATGCTGTAAGACCTCCTCTCAGGTCCCCAGTATTTGTTTAGTTTGAATTTCTGTGGTTTTACAACTGTGTGGTTGCCATTTAGCCAGCCCTGGGGACTCCTTAGTTTCATAACTCACCTTTTTTTCCCCCCCTCCCATGGTACATTCTTTCAAATGTAGTCAGCAACTGTTTAACCAAACTGTAAAAGAGTAAAGACTACTTCACATTTGAAGAATCACCAGTTTGTAAGCTTTGGTGTGTCCATAACCCAGACAGAGCTAGAGGTCAGGAGAGAGGTCAGAGCTAGAGGTTACCAGAAAGCAATCTCCAATGAGACAAGCCACAAAGTCTGACTTTAGTTTAATGCTAGTCAAATCGAAGACATAACTGAGGATATTAAGTACAGTTGTGTAATAAGACAAGCCGTGCAACAAGCTAGAAGGAAAGAAAGATACCCAGCAGGCACAGCCATTCAGCTGTGCCCTGGCTTTCTTAGGGTCATCAGAAGATCTGAGAACAATTATTCTGAAGAAATCTTTTTTTTTTTTTTTAATCTGGTCTTGCTGGTGCTGGTCCTGTGAACATGTCCCATCTTACAATGCTCTTAGTTTGATTTTTGGAGGAGTTATTTTCCATTATGAAAATACCGTTCTCCTTACACTTGTGTTCAGTGATATTTTGTGGTTGTTTTTTCTTTATCCACAGATTGCCGTCCACAGTGCCTGTTGAGAAAATACCTCATGACCTTTGTTTATATTCTCACCTGGATAATCCAGGTGAGTAGACTTTGTCCCTTCCCAAAGTAAGACATGCTGTAACTGTAGGTCACTACGAATGTATCTTAACTTCAAGATCATTTTCTTTTTCTCTGTTACTACTCATTCACAAATATATACCATTAAAAAAAATCCTGCTGGGTGCCGCTGGCTCATCCCTATAATCCTAGCTACTCAGGAGGTTGAGATTTGAGGATCATGATTTGAAGCCACACTGGATAGGAAAGTCTGTGAGACTCTTAACTCTAATGAACTACCTAAAAACCAGAAGTGAAGCTGTAGATCAAGTAGTAGAATAACAGCCTTCAGCAAAAAATAATAAAACCTCATGGACAGCATCCAGCCCTGAGTTTAAGCCCCAGAAACTTTTAAAGACACATACAACACAAGCACATACAATCAAACACATAACAAAATTTCTAAGCTGAATTCTCTGTACTTCTTTTTACTTTTTGGTCAGTAGCTCTAGGCAGGTGATCCAGTCGATAGAAAAAGGAGCCATGTGCTCCTTGGATAGTGTCATCCAGATTAGCACTGTGTGTCATTAATCATCATGCAGAAAGGGAAAGCTTGAAATAATCACTATGAGGTATTTCTTTTTTTTTTTTTTTTTACATTTTTAAACAATTCCACTTGAATTTTTAACCCAATGATTATTATCCTAAGTCCCTACTGCCTTTTAAACAGTTGCTTAAAACCTTTTGAATTTCAGTAGCTGGTTATATGTAATATGTTTTATAAGCTATAAAGGTTTACATTTTACAATCTTTCAAAAGACACCCTGGTGCTTGGATTTGACCACCAAATCTGATAGTATATACCTTTGTCCGCTTAGTAACACGTGATTAAGAATAATGTCTTCTAAGACCTGATTTCTAGATTTAGGAACTGTGGGAGGTAGCAGAATCTCACAACTGCTATATTGTAAAGTAAATCCCATCTTTGTAAAAAGTTTTATGAGTATAGTTGTGTTTGTCCTGGAGTTGTTTGGTGATTCTTTGTTTCTTTTTGTGTCTCAAAATACTTCTTACTTCACAGAAAAGTTTGTTTATAGGATGGAAAAAGAATCAGAACTTCTAAGATATTTTTAGGGGCACAAAATGTCCTAATGTTAGGAAACAGTGTAATTATTTCGAGAGAAGAAAATCATTTGTTTTCTCTTACAACCAGGAACTCAAGTGACATCTCCTAAATTAGCTTTGCAACAGTGCTGGCTCTCATGGTTGCTGGAGTTCCCTCTCTTTTATAACTCCAGATATTTTACCAATCAGGAGGCTTCAGAAGCTTCTTGAGTTGGGTCCAGGGCTTGTTTGGAGGGACCTAAGCCCAGAATTGCAATCCTAAGCATCCACCACTTTGTTCTTCCCCGCCGCAGGAACTGTCAACGGGAAGTACTGCTGCCCACAGCTCTTCATCAACCATCGGTGTTTCTCCGGCCCATATCTGAACAAAGGGAGGATTGCAGAGCTACCTCAATCAGTGGGGCCTGGCAAGTGTGTGCTGGTGCTTAAAGAGGTAAAGTACCTGCCCCTGAGCGTGGTTAACTCATTTCAACAGGATCTTTATGGTATAGACAGTTCCTGCAGCAAATACTAGATAATGAGTTCATTCAGTTCACACTTACCAAGCACTTCCTTGTTCTTATCCTGGGAGCTCAAAGTTAAGAGATGCAAGATAGAGAAGTAACATTCTTTCCCAGAAAGACTCTCAGCAGACACTCTTCCCTGGATTAATGGGAAATGTTGCAACAACCTAATAGATTTGAGTTGATGTTTTGTGGGAATACAGAAGATGAAAGAATCCCCAAAGGAAGTCTCAGGGTTGCTTACAGAAATTTGGGGAACATCCATGGTTTTCCTTAGAAGTAGTTACTTGGCTTCAGATATTTGCAAGTATAAAGTTTGTTTTTTGCAAAGAAGAGTGAAGTGTGAGGCTCCAGGAGCCCCTTTGCACTTTGTCCACATCATCAGCTTACACCCTGGGTCCCTGGCAGCCTGGGTCCCAGACTAAGGGAAGAATGTTAATAGAGGGGAAACCAACTAGTTTGTTACTCTTTTTCTTCTTTCTGGAACTACAAGAAAGCTTAAGAGAAAGGCACCTGGTGTTCATATGCTGCAGGAAACTTAGTGATGTCTTGAGCGTCTGTGAGTTTCTCCCTTCTCTCAGGGTAACATCCCATGGATGTGAGTTGAGATTGCCAGGGAAGGAATGAGACCTTTATACTTACCTACGATCCTGAGAGCTAGTGTGACAGAGGGGACAAAAGAAATGAGGGTCGATCATACATTTGCTTTATGGAAGCGGGAATCTTGCTCCTGGCAGAAGAAATACAGATAAATACATAAATAAATTCTGTCTCACCTACTTTTGTCTGTCTGGCTGCCAGTAGGCAACTCATGCATCTGTCTCCCTATCTTCTCCCATCATCTAGCTTTGTTTGTCTATCATTGGTCTGTCTTCATTATCATCTGTCTGTCGCTCTATGCAGCATCTCTCCATCATTGTCTCTATCCATATCTCTCTGATCTATCTTCCATCTATCTTCTTCATTATCTTTGCTCCCACATCTACAGAAGTCAGTGATGTGGAGACTGTGGGAGCCAGTACTGCTTTCTGATATTTCTTTTTACTTGCAACCTCTCTAGAGGTTCACATACCAAGGTGCTCATTCATTCAGCATCCTGTAGATAATTACTAACTCAAGGAACCACTGATGAAGGGAATACAATCTTATTCATTAATTTCTTTAAGTTCTAAGTAATTATGATGCCAGGCACCATGCCAGATCTTGGAGTCTTGGTGAATAAGATCTATAATCTGTACCTCGGTGTGCTGCAGAAAAGAGGGTCCTAATCTTCCCCTCTCTAAGCCAGCCTCATTCTAACAAGCCCACACAAGTGCAGATACACTGGTAGGAGATGCGCACAGCTATGTTAGAGCAATGCTTCTTCAGCTCTTTTTCCTTGAGGGTCAGGAAAATAGTTGTAAGCAATTTTTGAACTTGGAACCCAATATCATTGGGTGTTTTTACACAAATGAGGAGACAGAAGTTGTCTTCCTAGAGAAGTGCCCCTCTCTGGGCCTCCTCCTTCATTTCTAGACTCTTGTTAAACTTCATACGTCCTAGGCTTTCTTTAGCCCTTTCTCACTGGCTGGCATGAGTTGGGGAGGGGAGGGGGGAGTCTGTTGACACCAGGCATCTAGTAATTGTCTCTCACTTTGAGAGTCTTCCATTGAAAATGACAGACATTAACCAGTCTGGTTAGCAGAACTTTGAAACATGGAGCAGAAAGAGGTCAGGCAGATGCACTGCCTTGGGGTAAGGGCCCCAGGCTCATCCTGCACTGCTTCACTGATGAGTGCATCTAGGTGCCAAAGAAATCTGGGGTGGGGGGGTTCATGAGGCTGGAGCCACATTTGCTGGCCCCACCTGGCCCAGTCCTAGATGCCCAGCTTCAGGTAGTTACATGATTCCCCAACCCCCACCAGAAGTTAAGCGACCACTGGTTCTGATCACCTTCAATCTCGTCTCTTAAGTGAGAGCTGAATTTGCCTTCACTTGTTTTATTTCTGCCCATCATTCGTCCATTTAACCATTTACTTCCTTAAAAACCTGAGGGGTGACAACTTGTACTTATTGTTGCAATGGGTCCACCTGTATCCTTAAACGACTTGTTTTGTCATGTCGAAAACGAACTTTACAACTTTGGTGGGGGGGGGGAGGTTTGGGGGGGGCCTTGGGGGGAGGCTGGGAAGGGATGTGAAGGATAAACAAAGGAGGAGGCTGCAATGTTTGATAAGAAATGTACTCATTATCTTGCCCATGTAATTGTAACCCCTCTGTACAGTATGTTCACAATAAAATAAAATAAAATAATAAAAAAAAACCTAAGGGGTACTTTGAGAGCAGCCATAGATTTGTCAGTAGAATGGAGCGAAGCTGAGTTGAGGATTTGGGGTCCCCCTATAAAAGACTTTGGAAGATCACACGGAATAGAGGGAAAATCTTACCCAGCTGACTCTAATGCAAAACCGTCCCTCAAAGATATTCTGTTGTGCTTTGCTTGCTGCCTCAAGTGTCTGTTGATTTTTACCCCATTGTGAATGATCTGCGCAGCTCAAGTGTACACATACATAGCAAAGCCTGTGAGGCAGGAGAGCGTTGGGTGTCAGTTGCCAGAGTTTGGGAAGGATGGCAGAAGAAAAGCACAAACTGTGCTGTTAGGGCCTTCTTTACTATTTCTACATAAAAAAGACAAGGGTACATTTGATGATCTTTTCCACTGATATGAAAGAATAGGATTTCGTAAGCAATGAAGATCAGTAGCAAAAGCTGTCTTCTGGACCTCCATTCACATAGATTAGTGGTATCTAATAAATTCTTGGAATGAATTAGTCATTCGTTTTTAGTGAAGAGAAAATAATTTTTATCTTCACTCATGAGAACATACTGAAACTCTTCTAACAAATAATAATAATCATAAATCTATTAGATACTACTGCTGCTGTTGGTAATAGCCCCAGCTGCTGGGAAGGGAGCAGTATGAAGTTAATTTCTGGGTGCTTATGGCCTAGGAGGGTGGACAGTAAATACCTAAATACTATACTTACAGTAAAATGATCAGCAAGAGGACCAAACATGATGAGAGAAAGATGCTGTTGTATGGAGTGTTTTCAAAGATCTCTGTGATAAGGATGCTTTTAGACAAAGAATGGACTATAAAGATATCCCAAGTGTGTTTGTCAGCTTTCCATCATTATAAGAATACTTGAGATGATCAGATTATAGAGGGAAAAGGTTTATTTTGACTCCCAGTTTCAAATATTCCAGTCTGTGATCAGTTTCTCTGTTTGCTGTGGAGCCTGTAATGGCAAGTAGGTGGCAGAGCCCAGCGACCCACCTCATCACCCTCCCAAGCACCCTGAACCCTGATCACCTTCGCAAGGGCTGGATCTTCCTTGCTTGACCCTCAAATTTTACATTATTATTATGATTTGCCTAATACAAATTTGTCTTGTATGGGGAAAAGCTCCTAGATTTATTGACCCATCTTTGGTTGCCTTGCCAGGACTAGACCAAACAGTTTTGGGCTTTTTTTGTTGTTGTAATTTTTGTCAGTCGTGGGGCCTGAACTCTGGGCCTGGGCCCTGTCCCTCAGCTCTTCAGCTCAAGGTGAGTGCTCTACCACTTGAGCCACAGTACCACTTCTGGTTTTCTGGTCGTTAATTGGAGATAAGAGTCTCACAGACTTTCCTGCCCTGGCTGGCTTCGAACCACGATTCTCAGATCTCAGCCTCCCAAGTAGCTAGGTTTACAGGCATAAGCCACCAGTGCCCGGCTACCAAAACAGTTTTGAAGGTTTTATATGGGCACTGGGCCAGGTATTCCTCATTCCTGCAAAATACAGATTTGATACAAGCTCACTCCAACTAAAACAAATTGTTGCTTTTCTCTCATAATATATTAGTTGTATTGTCAAAGCTCATAGAATTCACAAACTTTATAGACCATGATAATGACAATTTGCCTTGTGAAGGTTAAAATGTGTTTGTGACTTTAACTAAGTATCACTATCCCACCATTCTGTGAAATTTGTGAAATTTTTTAATCACTTCATCTCAATAAAAAATTATTTTTAAAATGAAGAGAAAAAAACACGAATGAGAGAGAGGTTGCATGTAGAAGGATTTTCTCAACATGCTTCGTGAACGTCAAGGATCCAAAGAGGCATTGCCCTCCAGTGTGTGTTTCTATCTGGAGATGCTCAGCCCCTCCTACCAGTTTTGTATTCCAATGGTTGATCAACTGCAGTAGTTCCATCTAGCACTGGACAGTGAGCAGATTTCTCCTTAATTCCTTTAATGGGGTAAACATCAAACACGAGGACATCACGTCATAGAAACCCTGAGGCTCACGTCCTCATGACATGCTCTGTTTACAGTCACAAAATGTATTCCAGTATGCAGCAAAGAAAAGAATCCATTGAAATTTTATTGTCTGTTGATAAACACTTGGTGTGTTATTGCAGCCAGTTCTAATTAGATTTATTTTTAAACTCAAGTTTCTGAAATGGTACTGACAGTAAACAGTAAAAATCAGATGATTATTTTAATACAGAAAACATGTGCGCCACAACTGCCTGGATTGCACCACCCCAGCTGTTTAGTGCCACGGCTGAGGTAGTCACAAAAGTTGTGGGTAGTTAAGGGGCAAAATGCTACCCAGGCCAAAGTCAACTGCCACGCTGACTGTATGGTATAACATATTTTCACATCAGATCTTTAGAGTTAAATGAGAAAGCTTTGTTGTCTTCAGAATTCAATTAGTAAGTGATTCAGGCCACTTATATTCCTAAACATACATCTATTGCCTTTTATTTTTGCTGGACTGATCCCTACCAAAAACAAATACACATGCTAGCTTAGCGCCTGTCCACGTAATGGCACTAATGCGTACCTACCACCCCAACAAGCCATTTCCCTCATCCACTCAGTGGCATTTTGCTCGGAAACATGAACTGTGATCTGTGAGCCTCCATACTCATGACTTGTTTATTGAAAAGTATGTACCTCTGGGGTCAAAATTCCTAGTTCTTTTCAGTAAGAGAGTGCATAGAGAGAAGTACCCAGAAGCATCTTATCTCTCTAGAGCTTACCCATGTAACTCTCAGAATTCAGATGCCTGGTGTTTCTAGAGGCCTCATGGTGAGCAGTGGCCACCTGCATGTTCTTTTGGACTTAGGACTTGGAAATGCATTTCTGAGAGCATTGTGCTCATTGATTCAAGGTCCATTCACTGAGCCCAGCATTAAATGATTTTGCAGAAAATTCATTATGCTCCCTAGCACAGTCCCTCAAATCTCCCCAGATTTCAGACAATATTGTCTCTAGCATATTGTCTCAGTTTCATTGGCTCCTTCTAAAATGCATCTTTCAATGTAGAATGAAACTCTCAGTAACCTATCCTCCTGGTGGATCATGTACTGGAGAATAAGAAGCTGCCCTGGGAAGGACTCGACTCTTTTTTTTTTTTTATCTGCAAGAGTTATCAAGAATTATTGAGCTCCCAAAGTTCCTATAGCTAGCAAGGTCCCACTCTCCTAGCCTGAGGGGTGGTGACTTTTACACCCTGGGAATGCCTACATGGCAGGTCATCTCAACATTAACCCATAGAATCATCTAGCAAACTTAATCACAGCCCTTCAGTTAACAAGAGAGCCCAGTGAATACCTCTGAAGTGTCAGCAGTTTGGTTTTTGAAAATGCTTGTTTCTCCAGGAATGAACGAGATTGAAGTGCAGTGAGGGTTATTTTGTTTTTATTTTTGTTTTTATCCCAACAGGTTCTTAGCATGATAATCAATGCAGCCTACAAACCTGGAAGGGTATTGAGAGAATTACAGCTGGTGGAAGATGCACACTGGAATTTTCAGGAGGAGACGCTGAAGGCAAAGTAAGTGTTTTCAGTTCTGGAAAACAACAGTTTTTGTAATATTTCACCTGCTGTGTTAGAAGCTCTCATTCTTTATTTTGACATAGCCCAGAGAAAAGGAAATAATTTGAAGGTCCATTATTCTGCCATTCCAGAATGACATATACTTTTTGTGTGACTTACAAATGTACCACTGTTTTTGTCACATGTTACAATTACCGTGAGCGTTAAGATTTCGAAAATGAAAAGATTTACTAAACTGATTCTTTTTTATGTTACACTTGCAGAATAAAAAATTACTCTCTGTGTGAACCAACAGATTGGTTTAAAAAAGGAAAAAAGAATAAGAAAATTGTATTCCTTTTCATTATTATATTACATTCATTAACAGATAGTAGTGTTTGATATTGTGACAGAGGTTTGTTAAATACAAAGGTTCTCTACTCTGGGATTGAAAATTTATAAAGATAAAAGGAACTGGTAGACATTTGTTTGGTTTGAGTCAAATAAAATGGCAGTCAGTGGGTTCTGAGTTGACATGCAGTTGAGTAACTTTCTTCTTTAATTTAGAAATAGGCTAATTAGAAAGATGACATGTTTTGCTTGGCTGTAAAAGAAAGAAGAAATAGCCCTACTGTGCTTGAACTTGGTTATTGAGGAGGTCAATAGGAAAAGATCCATTTTTTAAGAATGTCTTTCTCAAAATAACTTGATGTTGAATAATTGTTTGGTGTACTGAATAGCCTTTAAATATTCATTTATAGTTTTCCAACAGAAAAGGTGTGCTGGTTGGCTTTCAAAAATCTTTTTCTTTTCTCTTTTTTTTGAATATTTTTATTATCTTTAAGTAATTGTACAGCAGAGTTGCCATTCAACAAAGCAGTTTGTGAGTACAGTGCATGTTTTATTTTCTCTCTTTCTTTTTTCTTTTAGTTTTTGCTTGTCCTGTGGCTTGATCTCTGGGCCTGGGCTCTGTCCCTAAGCTTCTTTTGCTCAGGGCTAGCTCTCTACCATTTGTGCCACAGTGCTACTTCCAGCTTCAGCTGAGTAGTTTATTGAGCATAAGAGTTTCACAGACTTTCCTGCCCTGACTGGCTTTGAACCTTGATCCTCATATCTCTCCCCATGGAGTAGCTAGGATTATAGGCATGAGCCACCAACACCCAGCATATGTTTCCTTTATAAAGTACATGGGTTTGATAGGCAGGTGCTGTACCACTTGAGCCCTTCCTCCATCCCTTTTTGCTTTTATGTTTTATTCAAATAGAGTCTTTACTTTTTACCCAGGCCAGCTGGACCACAATCTCGCTACTTATGTTTTTGAAGTAGTTAAAGTTACAGATGTGAGTCACCACACCTGGCTACATTTATATTACATTTCTAATATATTTATATAGAACAACTAAGAAACAATGCTTTAAAAAAGAAGCAAACCACTTTCTGATATATACAGAACCCTTATCCTTTCCTGTTTATAATGAAAATTGGGAATTCTTAATAACTTGTCTGACCAGTAGCAGTTTCTTCTATAGTTAATTCATCCTAGTTTCAGGTAGAAATGGTGAGATATTTATTAGGCTTTTACACTAACTCATTGTCAATAACCCCCCACATAGCATCCCAGAGTCTTCTTAAAATATCTCTGTAATTTTGATTCTTACATGCCACTTAAGGTGTTATGATACTCTGCCAAATCACAAGAGTGGAGAGAATATATGTAATTAAGAAGAGTCTTCATTTGCATAAAATGGTATCCTAATGGAAGGAGCTGCACATAGCTTCATTCCCAAGTGATATTTGATGAGCTTCATCCATAGCTCAGAAACAAATTGTTTCCTGCCTAACATTTGGTATTTCTCTTTTTTCTGTAAAGGGGAAGTGACCAGCCAATGTAGGATGTTTCCTCCTAATGTCACTGTTGGGCTGTTAAAAATCTTGAGCAATCTTGGTTATACACAGAAATCTTACTTCTTGTTTTAAAGCTTTTCTGTAAGATTCAATACAGCTTAGATAACAACACTCACGGATGCTGAAATAGTGACAGTACAGAACTCTTAAATTCCATTAAAAGCTCTCCTGTTCCTAAATCAGCCAGAACCTTGCTCCATGACAGTGAGAGTTCATTTTGCAAATGTTGGCACTTATTTTCATGTTACCAAGTCGATCAGAGCTTTTATTAAATCCAGCCCGATATAATCAAAACAGACACAGGGCAATTCCAGCCCTGCTGAATTGTAAAGACAAAGCATTACCTCTTATATCAGAGATGACAGGGAGTTCC
The DNA here is from genome assembly GCF_024711535.1 of Dipodomys merriami. NCBI lineage: Eukaryota > Metazoa > Chordata > Mammalia > Rodentia > Heteromyidae > Dipodomys > Dipodomys merriami. Next base: position 163,638 of record NW_027205603.1, on the reverse strand, counting down.
AGAGCGAAAATCTTACACAGCCGCTTCTAATGAGGAAGTGGCTGTCTGAACTGGAATTCAGCTACACCAGATCATAGGGGCCACCCCAAGCAGCTGCTAATGATGGCAGGTTTAGAGTCAGCATGTGCCTTGCTGTGACAGTCTTGCATGGTGCATCACCTCTTTCCTCCTGATAGGAAGTGACAACTTTTGTAGATTGTGACAACTTTGCTATATTTTCTTTGGTGCAATCAGGAGGAGAACAAGATGCCTTCTTTCCATTTTGCTGAAAGGCCAAAGTGTTTTCTGTCATGGATAAATGAACTTAGCGGAAGGAAGAGCTGCAGTTAAGACATGCAATTGCATTGGTTGTTGTGGGGCTGGAATTATAATATTGCAAGGAGTTTCTTCAGGAAGTGAGGCTGTAAGATGATCCTCAGAGCAGTATGAGTGCTCTGATTCCCCATCCGGGATTATTACCTGTTGTTTTCTAAAGATTAACGAACGGCCCATTTATCTGATAGGATGAAGGTACTTCCCAAAGGATTTTTGACCTGTAGATAGAAGGAAAACTACTCTGTGTACACATATACTCATGTGTAAATGTGTAAGTGGTGTTTTTCTTTCTATTTGTCCAACTAACCATAGCTTCTAGGCAGCTCAGGAAATTATTGCTGTATTTGAACAACATGTAAAGAGCTGTATCATTACTCCTCAGTGCGTATTTCAAAGCAAAAAATAGACTTGCTGCAGTGTATGGATTCTGATACATATAGTTCATTTCAGCTGCTCTGCAACAAAAAAGTTTCCTGCTTTCTGATGAATGTAGTCTTTATAAATTGACCTACATTATTTTAAATTTCAAGAGGAGAAATTTAGGGCTGTACCTTGGGGGAATTAAAAAAATATTCCTAGGTGTGTTAGAGAAATGTAAACATGTTTTGCATGTTATAAAATCTTCTTGGAGGAAAAAAAAAAGTTATGTGAACTCCTCTTAGAATAGCACTTGTGATGATCTTCAGAAAAATGAGGTGGAGACTTACCAGATTTTCCAGCCCTTTGTTATGAGTATTTAGAATATTTACTGGTATCCAGTCAATAGTATTAGATTTCATTATCTTGTAGGCAGTTGCAAGGAGACAGCATCAGATCTTGACCCTCAGTGAGTCCTGCACTGCTTTACAAAATAACTTAGGTCTGTCTCTGCTATAAGCAATGAACATGTTTTTATGTTTTCACTCTTTTTGTCTTGCTGGTGCTCAGTCCAGTCTATATTTTATGAACAGTAAGTGTGATATTTGGCTATCACATGATTCATGTGAAAAAGGATACCTACACTGACCCTCTGCAAAAGCTAGTCACATGTTAATTCTTCCTTACCTGGTTCAGCTGGGGTGATTTGCCTTCCTGCGCTGAGTGTGCTGGGGCATAGCATAGAGCTCAAACCCCTGTCTCCACTACCCTGGAAGATTATATTAGGCTCAGATGAATGATGAAAATTCCATTTTTACCTGTATTGGGGGTGTAGCTCAGTGGTATTTTTCCAGCTTGTATACAGCCTACTGGATACTTGTCCAGCACTGAAAAAAAAATTCTATAAACACAGTTATATGCTATCAACTCACAACCATTTATTGAGGGTTTAGAGTTGCCTTTGCTACACATTTTTTGATAGGCCAGTATCTTCTTATGTTTTGTATGTATTTGACAATGAAACCATTGTCCTAATTTGTTGATTAACTCAAAGCAAGTCAGTTTATTGGTGCAGGCTAGAGCTGGATATACAAATACTTGTTTCTTTAAATGTTTTTTTAAAATATTAACAGAGGGTTTATGTGTGTGCTAAACCAATAGTGCTCAAAAATATTTGATGGAGAGTGTGTGGTTTAGTTAGCTTACTGTAACCAATTTACTACATTTATTTATTTACTTTAAGCATTTCTTTGGAAACGAGCGCAGACAGGAAAAAATGCCAAGTTCAGAATGAAGGTCGTTTTCTTTCTTCTGAACAGTTTGGAAAATACGTTATGGGCAATAGTCCTTTCATCACTGAATAGTTAATGAACTGTTTCCTATAAAATAAAGACATTCTCCATGACCACAATAAATAAATGGGTGATGAAACATTACTATTGATAATTCAGTCTGCTCACATCATCCAGTACCAGCCTTTGTGGCAGAAGTAGCTAGTCCAGAATCTCACACTGGGAGGTGGGGGTGGGGGTGGGGGTGGACATATCAGATTAGCCTCCTCCCTTCTGCAATGGTTGCTCTGACTTGCCTTGGCTATCATGACCTGGTTGTTTTGAGGACCAACAATCACTTCATACTTTGGGATTCTTTCATGTGTCTTTATGGTTGGAGTTAGTTTTGTGCATCTACAGCAGGAAGAACACCTAAGAAATGTGCTCTGCATGTGGCCTATCACATGCCATGTGAAATCAGCTTCTCCCACCCTGTTTGCTGAACACCTGGAGCCCTTTCTAAGGCAAGATCTGCACTGTCTCCACTGTAGAGGTCCTTTGTGTCCCATCTGAATTTCCCATTCCTCATCAAGCTTCCAGTTCATTAACTTATATCAATGTGAACTGACAGGTCCTGATTTTATTCGATGAACTATGTATATCACTTTGACTTATGTTGATGTTTAGCTTGCCTTGGATTTGGCCAGTGGAAGCCACACAAAGATTCCTTCTTGGTCCCTTTGTCTTGTCTCTATCATTATTTGATATTTTTAAAAAAATATTCTGTCCAAAGAAGATGTTCTAAATTCATCTTCTTCCAGTCCTATTCTTGGAATAACTCATTTTCCTAAGGAGCCTTGTGCTGGGATGTTTTGGAAGGAGAGTGACTCTAACTGAAAAAACAAAAACACATCAAATCAAAAAAACAAGTCATAGCTCAAATGATATAGCCCTTGCCTAGCTAGTACAAGGTCCTGAGATCAATCCCTAATACCTCCACCAAAAACAAGAAAAGTGGGCACATGGGTAGCATTTCTGCCCAGAGAAGCACAAACCTAGGGTGTTGAGTGGAGACTGGCCTCCTGCCCAACCTCTGACTAGTGCACCCCAAGTTCCAGAGTACCCACAGAAAGTAGATTCCAGGCATGCTCTCATTGTTTCCATAGTCTGGTGACAGTAAGCTATTTTTAACCCTTCAGAAGCCCAAGTGCCCAGGTGCCAGGTGCCAGCCAGGAGTCCACCTGTAGGCCGGTAGCCTCAGGCCTGCCCCTCTCTGCACATATTCACATTTGGATCTCAGTTCCAGTCCAGGTGCTTCCGAGCCCTTCCTTTCCCCTACTGCAGCTCTCCCCTCTGTGTGTTATTCATTTGATCAGGTCCTGGTATCACCCCGGTGCCCTCCCTCTCCCTAACATGCAGAAGGTCTCCATAGCCCCTTGGTGCCCTGCTGTTTCGCCTCTCCCAGGCTAAGTGTGTCCCACATGGGTTGAGTAAAGGGCCCTTGGGACCCTTGAAAGAAAGAGGAGACAACAGCACAAGGCAGGCAACAAGATTGGCCTGCCGTGAAGCCTGGCAGTAGCTCTGGGACTAGAAATGCCCTCAAGGCTACCCCGAGTTGGGCCCAGGTGGTCATTTCTTTTGACTTATTCCCCAGGCGTGGGGCTGTATGGGAGCCACCACTTGGTGGCTGGGGAATCAAGAGCTGTCTCCCAGAAGCCCTGCCAGCATCTGGGGTACCCAGTTCCTCAAGGAAGGGGGCATGGTAGTCCCCAGTCCATGCCCCCCTTCTGGCTCTCTGTCCTCCACCACTGCACTGGCTTCTACGTAGACAAGTGCAGCAAAGGCCTCATTTTTCAACTGTGCTGGAGTTCTTATTTCCATACCTCTAGATGGGCTTTTGCTAATGATGAAAGGTTCCACTAAAATGCCTCCCCTCAGTCAGCCCCAGTGAGGGAGGAACAAAGGCCGGCCCTTTTCTGTTCCCCACAGGTAATAGCTCCTTTCTCCACCCGTGTTCTTTGTAACTTGGCGGTTTGGTAAGCATCAGGATCTCACCTTTGCACTCTTCTACTTCCACAGTTGGATGGCTGACCTGGTTTTCATGAGTCTTCTGCTTTTGAGTGTCAGGTTATTCTATTTTTTTTAAAGAGCCTTTAAGCATCTTGATATTGAGCTCTTCCCAACAGACTTCTAGGAACTCTGAATGTGTAGTGAATTAAACCACATGGGAAAATGGATCCATCAGGTGTTTTAGTCCACATTTCCCACTATGTAAAGGGTGTCAAAATGGCACAAAAACAGGAAGCCAGACACTTTTCCCCAGAGTGAACCCCAAGGGTTCTCCAGGGAACCCAGAGGGAAGTTCTACATAGAAGATCATTAGAGGCCTTAGAAAAATCAACTTGTGCAAGGCTACAGGGTTCAAAAGCATGACTTTTTATCTACAGAGTACTTCTTTAGTTCTTCCTACACTGAAAGTCGACCTTGGCACATCAGAGAAATAGAAGTAAAAGGAGGACAAAGGTACTGAGATACAGAAGACCTCTTTTGTCAACTGAGAGTTTAATATTTTAATTTTTTTCTGCTTCTGAGGCTTTAAAAATGATTTATTGGGGAAAATATATTTTTCCAGTCTCCAGAAAGACAAAACAAATCTGAAAAAATCCTCAGTCCTATAAAAGATTAATTTAGTTTTCCATTCTCAAGATTCAGATTTTTCTTCTCTGTAACTGTTGTATTCTTTGTAGATTCCCCACCAAGGTTTTAAAGCTTAATGTTGGACTTGCAAACATGATGATCTGATTTTATACTTAGGTTTATACCAATGAATTTCTTGATGTTCTTCTTGTGTCCTGTCATGAGTTGTCGGCTCAAATGTACAAGTGTGAATAGGGAAGAGTATCTGGTCTTCATGTTGTTGGTCGGCATTGTCAGCTGACCTTGGAAGTTCATGCCTCTTTATTTGGGCTATTTTTCTACAAACCTGTTATTTGCCAAAGCTACTCTGAGATGCTGTTTTCCTGACAAATAAATTGTTGTGTGTACTCATCACTCTGGTGTCTCTTCCTCTCCTGCAGTGGTAAGACACCATTGATACCGTTTGACCTGTCATTAAGGGTCCTATCTCCAAATATAGTCGCATTAGAGTTTTAACATGTGCAGGGACACAGTTCAATCCACAACCGGAGTGACTGTCTCTCAGGCAATGCTGCTCAGCTAAGTTTACTGCCATGGTGTGTGTGGGGTGTGTGTGGGGTGTGTGTGTGTGTGTGTGTGTGTGTGTGTGTGTGGTGTGTGTGGTGTGTGTGGTGTGTGTGTGCGTGTGTGTGTGTGTGTGTGTGTGTGTGTGTGTGTGTGTGTGTGTGTGTGTTGAGTGTGTGTCCTGGGGCTTGAACTTAGGGCCTGGGCACTTCCATGAGCTTTTTTGCTCCAGGCTAGTGCTTTACCCCTTGAGCCACAGCACCACTTGTAGCTTTTTTGATAGTTAGTCAGAGGTAAGATTCTCATAAACTTTCCTGCCTGGGCTGGCTTTGAACTGTGATCCTCCCAATCTCAGCCTCCTGAGTAGCTAGGATTCCAGGCACAAGCCCCTGGCACCCAGCATCTAAATAAAACCTTAACTTCACAAAGCCTTCAGTGGAATAGGAAATAAAGGTTCGTATGAAGACCTGTTGATCCCTGTATTCATTCTCTGACCTTTGCCTGAGCTAGGGTGGCATATCCTCTGGCTGCCTATTGAAATCTGAGTCCCCTAGGAGTTAGCAAAGTCACAGGATCACAGAAAGGATCAGACATACTGCTTTGTAGAGCAGAAACCCAAACCACAGAAGAGAGGGACAGGAGAGCTGAGGGTCCCTCTAGAAGTGGTTTTAGTTCATGTCTCAGCCTGGAGAGGGGCAGGGCAGGGTGCCTGACAGCCCAGTGTCTCTGCCGTGACTCAGGGCTCTTTGATGCAGAGCCTTCTTTGTATCTGCAGGTAATTCACTGGACCTGCTGTGAGTCTGTGGCACCAAAACCATGCGCTGCCAGCATCTGTAGTGTCAGGAATCCCTACATGGTCAGCTGGTCTCCTGGCTATGCTGTATGGCTTGTTTCCTGGTTTCTTATGTTTTTTTTTTTTTAATGTAAAATCCATTGCTTCTCTTCTTTTAAATGTGGCCTTGCTTACTTTGCACCATTCTGCACAGCTGTCATTTATGAATAATGGAAGTTGTCCCCAGGTTCAACAGAGCACTATTCAGTCTTGAAAAAAGATGTTATTTCAGTGCCTGTGTGTTTTTCAAAGCTGTGTCACCATCCCATTTGCACCGTCTTTTGCCAGAACAAAATATGCCGGCAGGCATAATCACTATTAGATGCCATTACCTTCATGTCAGGAAGCACAGCCATTAATATTACCACATGCTACTCATCTTTGCTGTGTGATCCTGTGCAGCAGGTTGATAGCATGCTAGATGGAAATGTTTCCTACATTAGATTTAGCACTGGCACCATGGATTTTGTACATGCTAGCCAAAATATTTTCATGAGCTGGATGTGGTAGCTCACGCCTCTCATCCCAGGAGGTATAGATAGGAGGATCAAGAACTAAGGCTAGCCTAGGCAAAAATTGGAAATGTCCCATCCCAACAAACAAGCTGTGTCTCACATCTCTAATCCCAGCTACATAGGAGGTGTTGATAGAAGCATTGGGATCCAAGGCTGCTGGCCCAGGCAAAAAGTATAATACTGAAAAATAAGCAAAAAGGGCTGAGGAAATGGCTTCATGTAGAGCACTTACCTAGCAAGTTCGAGCCCTAATTTCAAGTGACAAAAATAATGTGTGTGTGTACGTGTGTGTGTGTGAAAGAGACAGAGAGAGAGAGAGAGAGAGACAGAGAGACAGAGAGACAGAGAGACAGAGAGAGAGAGAGAGATTATAAGGAAATACTAAAACAAAGTACGTGGTCAGTACAGGTGGTACCCGTTGCCTTAGGGAATGAAGTGTCCACGTTGGGAAGGTGTCATAACAATAAAAAGTCTAATAAGTTACCATCACCTTTCCTTCCTTCCTCATGTTCTAGGTACAGAGGCAAAACCTACAGGGCTGTGGTCAAGATTGTACGAACATCTGACCAAGTAGCAAATTTCTGCCGGCGAGTTTGTGCCAAGCTAGAATGCTGCCCAAACTTGTTTAGCCCTGTGTTGGTTTCTGAAAACTGCCCAGAGAATTGCTCCATTCACACTAAAACCAAATACAGTAAGTACAAATGAAGGGACAAGAAATGGACCCACAAGAGTGGACCTATGGTATAATGGGTTTTTGTTTTCTTTTCTTTTTACCGTTTGAGTAGTTTTTCCTAGGAATTCCTCTGGAGAAATCTTTTAAGGCTTGCTGTGGCAGATTCTCATGAGTTCGTAGGCTGGCCAAGGAATAGGTGGTTGGGTTGCAGCAGCAGGACTTGGAAAAGGAGAGAGTGGGGGAGGGGGCAATTGTGAATTTCAGTGGATAAGCTGAGTGCCCTGCTACAAGGCTGCAGAAAAGGTACAGTGAAGTGCTGCTTAGTGATGGTTGGGAACCCGAATTAATTTCTTGTCCTTAGGGTGGAAAGCTGTAATGAATCCCTTTACCAATCTTACCCTATCTTCATCATAGTTAGTGTTTCCCTCATTTAGATCCAGCATGCAAAGTTCAGGGCATAATCAGAGGACTCGGAAACAACCAGCCTTTTGTTTGCTCTTGGCTGCCTTTACTTTTCCACCATGATACAGGACATCGCTTCTTTCTCAACCCACGGACAAGGATCTGGAAGTCGGCTCTGCCAGCTCAGTTTTCAGCCATTCCTGGAGCCTGACAAGTACCCCTTGTGTGTGTGGTCAGCCCTTTTGCCAACTTGAGTGTTGGAACCAGAAATCTCAACACACACACACACACACACACACACACACACACACACACACACACACACACACACAGAGTCTACCCTTTACTCACAGTCTCACTGAAGGTCAGCTATACACTCGATCCTCTTGCTTTCCATTTCTGTCTGTACACAGTCAGGTGAGAACCATGAGTAGGTATGTCTCCATCATCCTACTTCCTGAAGACTTCATCCCTAATCCCTTCTGTTGACTGAAAGAGGAATTCACTGGTTAGCAGCTGCTCTTGAGTAGCTCCATTCACTGAGGATGAGCTACACTTGGTCTTGAACATTTACCTTACAAATGGGCTTCCCTGTACTTCGAGGACACAGGGAAGGTGCAGGCTTATACAGCCCCATTGCACACCACTGAAATGAACTACTCCTGGACCTGATTCTTCAATACCTCAAAATCTAAGATCTCTCAAAACATCTTAGAGTGAATAGTACTGCAGCTTGGTCCTGGGCTATAGCAGGAAGAAAACAGAACGATCTTTAGTGACTCTGAGCACAGTAAGGATGTGGTCACTCCCTGGCTCAAGAATATACTGAAGTATAGTTGCATTTGATAAAAGCCCTCCTTCTCTTTTTAGCATATTACTATGGAAAGAGAAAGAAGATCATTAAACCTCCAATTGGGGAAAGCAGCATTGAGGGTGGACACACGAAACCAGCCCGAAGAAGAAAACGACGAAAATCCATCTTTGTGCAGAAGAAACGAAGGTCTTCTGCTGTGGACTTAACGGCAGGCTCTGGTGAGGTATGTTCTGTCTAAAAGACATTTGGTATTTGTTTTGTGGTATAGGGAATTGAACCTTGTGCTAGCTAGGCAAGCACTCTACTGCTTAAGCCATGCCCCTTAGCCGTTTTGCTTTGAGTTTCTTTTTCAGGCTGGGTCTTGTGCTTGGGCCAGCCTGATTAGCTTGGATGACCACATGATTAGGTTGAATGACCACATCCAACCTTGGGCATTTTGAAGGGGGAGTTGTTGTGTTTTGGTTCAAAACAAGGTCTTACTCTGTAAGCCTGGATTGACCTTAAGCTTTTGACCTCTATCTTCCAAGTACTGGGATTACAAGTGTGCACCATCACAGCTGGCTGTAACATTGAATGTAGATGCACGACCCTCTCTGCCATCTGACTGTTTAACAGTGAAGGCTACAGCTGATGCTTGCTGCAGAATCATCAGGAGAGAAATAAGCCCCACCCACCTGGCACCCTTCTACTGAGAGCCCATTTCACGTATCCACTACTTTGTCAGGGAAAGAGCTACGTTAGAGCATGGTCGGTTTTGGACAACACTTGCTAAGTGCTGCCCAGGCAGGAAAGGAAGCTGGGATGGGGGCAGGCTGAGTGGCTGCTGGAGCCTATCACCCCACTAAATTCATTCGACTCCATCTCTCCAGCCCCCTTCAAGTGCATTCCTCTTTCTTTTCAGGAAAGTGAAGATGAAGATGCGGATGCCCTGGACGATGACACGGCGAGTGAGGAGACTGGCTCTGAGCTGCGGGATGACCAGACAGACACCTCTTCGGCTGAAGTGCCCTCTTCCCGGCCCCGGAGGGCTGTGACTCTGAGGAGTAGCAGCTCAGAGGCTGTGCGTCGGCCGCCCGTGGAGAGAGCTCGAAGGGCCCGACCCCCTCCAGCTCCTGCCACTGCTGAGGATGGGGACAAGGATCCACCTGCCAGGCCTGAGGGTCAGGAGGTGAGTTTTGAGAGTGGCACAAATGATCATTTGGAGTGAGATTGAGAGAGAAGCCACTGAACATCTGAAAAGTGGCAGCAATTGTTCCCTCAAAGTTCCCAAGTCAAGGAGCGAAAGACTTTGATTCCACCTCTTAGCAGAAAGCATGAGAATGTCCCTCCTGGGTTCCAGTAACATCCTCACTCTGGAAAGCTTCAACCCTACCAGGCCTCGTCATGCAGGAGAGGATCAAATCCTCCATGTCCCTCTGAACACTGGGATTTCAAACTTCCACCCCATTTCTACGTCTGCCTTGGCTTTCTATGTAATATCTAATCTGTCTCTAGGAGAACCCCTTTTGAGGCTGTTAATGTGCCCTATGATGTCATAAAATATGAATCCTATGTACCAGATCTCCCCAAACCCTTCAGATGGTGTTTGATTAGTGGCCAAGGCATCATCATCTTCATAGATGTCAGTGGGGACAAGCTAGAGGTGGTGGCACACACCAGAGGACTGCAGGTTTGAGGCCAACTTGGACTATCTAATCAGACTCAAAAACAAACAGTCTGCTGGCTACCAATAGCTGACATCTGTAATTTCAGCCACTCAGCTCTTCAGATATCAGCCCGAGGCCAGCCTAGGCAGAGAAGTCCATAAGACTTAGCTCCAATTAACCAACAAAAAATCAGAGATGTCGCTCAAGTATAGCTCAAGTAGGAAAGCACTTGCTTGAGTGAAAAGACCAAGTAAGGCTCCAAGTTCAGTCCCCAGCACACGCATGTGCGCACACACACACACACACACACACACACACACACACACACACACACACTGTGGGCACATTGGTTGTATTTTTGTCTCTCAGCATCTCTAGTCTTTTCTGTAATCAAAGATGCTTTAAGATGCCCAGGATTCCTGAACTAAAACTCAAAATAGGCTATCACTGTGCCCTTTATTTTTAACTTCTGAAAGACCAAAGGTCATTACAGGTGCTCACAGGTGCTAAGAAACTGCTGCAAGAGTGAGTTTCTGTGTCTGTTGAGGTACCCAGTGAGGGACAAAAGAGACAGCAACAATTGCCCAGCAGGTGTGGGAACAGATGTCACAGCCCACACAGGCAGTGACTATCTCCTGTCCTACTTCCTCTCCAGGAAACGAAACAGGAGGAGGAGGAAAGGCTTGTGCTGGAGAGCAACCCTCTGGAGTGGACAGTCACGGACGTAGTGAGGTTCATTAAGCTGACAGACTGTGCCCCCTTGGCCAAGATCTTTCAGGAGCAGGTAGAGTGGCTCATTGGGTCATTATTGGTTCATATTCCTAGACTCCTGATTTTAAATGAACTCCTCCAACATCTAATGTGGCCTTCTCATGACTGCCAGGAAAAGGGGTGTCAAAGTCCCAGGGTCCCTCTTGACCATGGTTGACACTATGAGAGGGCTGCTGGGCATGGGCAGGGTGTTCTGCCCCTCCTAGGATTCCCCGATAGGGAAAGGGAGATGCCTGTTGCCGCTGGGTGAGGGATGGGCATCCATGCTCTGCCACTGGTCTATACTAAGCCCACCTGAGGTGCTTGCTCTTTACCAACATACAGAGGTGAAATATCTTAACTCCTCGCCTGGCCTTTTTGGATGCTACCTTCTAGGTGGTCTGCTTATAGTCTGGCCTAGCTGGAAGTCAAGGCTTCTTGTTGGGCCTCACATGGTGGGCCAAAGCCTGGGCCACAGATTTTCTTGTGGGATTGGACTTCAGTGGAGTTCTTGGCATGTACAAGTCTTTGTCTTGCTGAGTTACTACCCTTTTGCTGTTTCTTTGGCTGCAGAAAGCAGCCTTTGCATGGATCTCATTGTCACCATCTATCAGCAAATAAGCAGCTTCTTTTGCAATTAAGTTGTGATGATACAAGGCCACCACCCCCAAGGGGGAAAAAAAAAAAAACATCAGTGAGAGCCTGGGTTGATGGTGCAAGCTTATCATCCCAGCTACTTGGGAGGTGGAGAAAATGTGATTGTAAGAGCCTATCTCAAAAAAACAAATTAGATATGATGATTCACACTTACAATCCCGAATGTTGGGGAGGTAGAATTAGGAGGATCTCAGTTCAAGGACAACCTGAACAAAAGCATGAGCCCCTGTCTGAAAAGTAACTAACGCAAAAAAAGGGCTGCGAATGTGACTTAAGTAATAGAGTGCTGATCTAGCAGATGTGAGACCCTGAGTTCAAAACCCCAGTACCATCAAAAATGAGAAACAAAAGAGCCAACCACAAAATAACCAAAGAATTTAGCAGCCTATATTTAACTCATTAGGTAATAAGAGGATTGTATTAATACTTATGCTATTAATACTTATAGTTTCTCTGCTGACACTCTCCTATATCAACAATATAAGATTTACTCCAGGATGAAGCCTGAATGTAACACATGTATTTTCCTGGCACCTACTCCCCTTCGTCTAACTCTGCTTTGTTTCCTGGCAGGACATTGATGGCCAGGCGCTCCTACTACTGACCCTGCCGACAGTGCAGGAGTGCATGGAACTGAAGCTGGGGCCTGCTATCAAGTTGTGCCACCAGATCGAGAGAGTTAAAGTGGCTTTCTATGCCCAGTATGCCAACTGACTTGGCTTCCCACCCCTACCCCGAAGATGGCTCATGATCCTTGTAATGCTACATTTATTTGTGAAAGTTTTCAGGATAGAGATTTGAATTTTGCTGGGATATATGAAAAGGTATATTCATTCAATATCACCAAAACGCCAACAACCCAGGACTAAGCCCATCCACCAGCCTGTTTGGTATTGCCATGTTTTTAAAAGCACACCGAAGTACCATAGCAGAAGCTTCAGGAGAGTGTAAGTACAGTGTTGTATTAGGCCATATGCCAAGACACAGAAGAGGTTCTTAGTCTATTTACATTTCACCATTGTCCTACCCCAACCCAGGCAGCTTCCTGGGAACAGAGTCTCCTACTCTCAGCCCATATTCCTTGACAGCTAACACAGGCACAGCCAGCATCTTCCCAAAGGTGACCAAGGAGGCCATGAAAGCCTCTACTGGAAGGTTTTATGGTAGGTGTTGTCAGGCATCTTTCCTAATCACCCATGGCTGTGCTTCTGTGGCTGGTGTTTTCACCTCTATTTGTTCATGGTGGCAACTCCTTTCTCCACCATGACTGTGAGCAACGTTTCAGGCTTTTATTACCAAAAAGATGTGCCAAACCTCCACCATCGGTCCAATGTGCCTCTTCAGTCAACTTGGAGTGCAAAGGGAGGCTGGTGTCTCATTTGTAATGAGATGACTTTTCTGGTGTGATTGCAGCTTAGCCCATCCTAGGGATGTCACCTGATCAGGGAATGCCTACTTTAGGGAAGTTCCAAATGCTGTGTAGAAGGCAAGAACAGGAAGAGATGGGGGAAGAATTTCAGGAACTGGCTACATCTTCACAGCAAGAAAGTCCCTCTGAGCATCCATGGTGCTTCCTCTTGCCCTGGTGTGCCACATGTACGCGCATGAGGAGACCGGAGTGCCTGCTATGATGCCGCACATGGAACAGCCAGAGACCCATGGTTCTCATCCTCCTTTGTCCATGACCAATTCTGTGCTATGTGGGGTAACTTTCCATTCTTTTAGACCCTATTTCCTATCAGAGGACAGATTTGAACACCTAGAAGTGGAGCAGGGAACATGTCATCTCCTTGTTACCTACCCTAGAAGACAAGAGTCCAGGTTGACCAAAATGAGAAAGAAAAAAAAATGAAGCAGATAATTCACACTGTACTTCCTTCATTCCATTCTGGCTTTGAGGTTGCTTATGAAAGCAGTTTTGTTAAATCTGCTAAATCTATGGCTGTGAAAATTGGCTGGCTTTTTTATACCCAGCAGTTCTATCTCTGTTTCCTCATGAGTGGTTCAGTGTTTCCACAAACCCAAAGGGACAGTAATACGCTGATGGAGAAGTCACCTTGATGCTTTCTCAGATTTACATATGGAAACTAAATCTTCCTGTTCAGAAGTGGTAGGTCCTCATGGCTGAGGTGTGGGCTTCTTATCTTTCTGTGTTTTTTGTTTTTCTTATTGTTTATTGTTTACTATCATTGTGTTGATAATTTCTTTGCCTAGACTATCAGCAGTTCTAGTCATGTAGTATGGTGAGCTTATTAGCTGCTCATATTTTGGCACCATGTTAAGATCTGATGAGCTGAGAGGCACTGCAAACTTTGATTCCTTCTGCTAACTTTGCTTAGCATCCTGTAACAGAGTTTTAAGTGGAAAACAAATATAGTATGGTTGAAACTTCATAGTCTCTCCAGAAGCTGAATTTTTTTTTTACAGTCCATCTTCAAAAGTTTGGCCAGTGGATCTGCCCTGAGGCCTTGAGTGGGAAGAGTTTATCCTGTGTGGTATTGCAAGAATGGAAATGGCTCTGGTAATGTGTGTTTGGTTTGCAGTCAGATATCTCTCTTGTAAACTACAATCTGGCCTCTCTTCAATTTCCTATCCCTGTCTTCTCAAGAGACACCTGCTTTTGGCCTTAAATACTTCATCCCAGTGGAGTACCATATTTCTCAACAATTGGAAAGGAATCCAGTTCAATATTGGTGGCATTTTCTCTGTCCAGACTGCTTTGATCTTCCACTGTGACCTTTTTAAGCTGAGCTGTTGCCATCGATACCAAGCCAAGGACATGGGGACTACCACTGGGATAGATCATCATACCTGAGCATGTGTGTCATCTTCTCGTGTGCTTTCCAGTCATGGCTCGAAGGAATAAGTGTTGCCTCGGATGAAAGGGATCTCCTGGGTTCGTCCAAAGGGCTAGAGGACTACCCATCAGGAAGCCCAGACAGGATATGGTCTCCATTGGTGGGGGAAGAAGTATCTTGCTTAAATGGACCCAGCCTTGCAATTTAACTTTCTTCCCTCTCTTCCTGAGCTTGCTTCATGTGTATGGTGAAGGAAGAAATAGATGATTGTCATCCAAACTATGGAGCACTCTGCCCTGGCCCCTCAAGAGAGCAGAGAAACACTTTAGAACCAAGGAGATATTTTTTCCTCTGAGAGTTGGCAGTGTTCTACTGAATGTGGATTCTCGAGGATTCCTATCTTCGTGATGTACATCTTCACATTCTGTTACAGGTTAGGAAAGTGGTTTCTGCTTCATCAGCTCCCATCTAAAAGATAAGACCACTTTCTAAGATAAATTGTATTGTGTTTATCCTTTTGTTGTGACAGGAAAAAAAAAAAAAAGGATGGAAGCCAGGCACCCTTGGCATACACCTGTAATCCCAGCTACTCAGGAGATTGAAACCTAGAAGATCACTGTTCAGAACCATCTCGGGTAGGAAAGTTGATTCCATCTTTAGTTAGCCAGCAAAATGCTGTAGTGGAGGCATGGACCAAGCAGAAGAGTACCAATTGTGAGCAAGCAAGCCAAGTGAGTGAAGGCTTGAGTTCAAGCCCGCATACCAGCACCACAGAAAGAGTCTTAATACATGTCCCCCAGTACCACCACAGCCCATAAACCCCAAATGTATTGATCCGGACTGCAGCAAATGCCCACCTCTGTTCCTGCTCTGGGTGGCACCATTTTTAATCTCATCCCTTGGAACTGACCAAGCAGATGCCTCACAATCTGTCCAGTGTATACCCCAAGAATTAGAAGTGCCACCCCTGCTTTAAGAACCAGAGTCCACCCCCTAATTCTGCTGTAAAACTAACAGAGTTTGTTTCCAACCCTTGTTTCTTGACTGTATTTGTACTGCATTGTCAGATATCCTGTCCACAAAACAAAACATCCTAACCTGGAAAAAGCGGGGTACTGTTGGCATCCTAGAAACTTCTTTGCAACAATGGTTTCCTTCCTCCCAGAAGCTCCACAGGGTGGAGAACTCATCTGTCATTTTGCAAATTGGGTTCCTTTGATCAGAGTGTGAATCGCACAAGATATTTGAGCTGTAAGCTACTTTTCTGCCCTATTTGGTTCTTTTGGAAAGATCATTTCCTGCGCTTGATCTGATTTGTTTTCTTCAGTAAAACCTCTACCCTTTCCTACAGTTGCTGGCAGGTTGTTTTGCTCAGCTTTGGGAAGATGAATTTAGTTCCTAGTTTTTCTCATGGAGTTTTGAGTGTTGTATGGGGCAAAAGGTGAATTTACTTTCTCTCTCATACCGAACACCCTTTGTAAGAGCTACACCCCTTTAGTTTTGGAAGCAGTAGGGGTTTTCATACTTATTTTGTGGAACACCCATTTATATTTATTTCTGTACATAGAACTGAAACAGAAGACAGTAGGTGAAAATCTCTATTGTGATTTGACAACATTGCTGCTTTTGGGTTAAGATGGTGAATCTAGGCTCCCATTACTTTCTCTTGTCTCTAGAAAGCTGTGACTGAGTGTGCAATGCTTTGAAAAGAAAAATTGTAAATGAAGATATCTGTAGTTTGTAAGGAAGAAATTTTCAGAGAGCTATCCATATTGCCCACTGTCTCTTTGGTGCAATAATTAAGTAGCAAGGGAAAACTCTTCTTGGCAACAGTTAGGATTCAAAGATCCTCTCTTACTCGTTGTTCTTTTCTGTTTACAAAGTCGTTCTTTTTAATTACTCCTTCAACACAGTTAAAATTTTAACTTGATTAGACCTCATTGCTTCTTATCATCCGTGTGGTTTCTAAACATCCAAAACATGGTATGATAAAGTCATGTGCTATTCGTGACCCATTTAATTTATCTAAAAATTGTAATTGCCGATGTATTCACTGCCTTGGATTTTTCTTACAAAGGATAAATAACAACTCAGTCTCCTGAGCTGTAGACCTACTGTGTTTATTTGCAATGGCTAAGATTCAGCCTCTGAGAGGATGTGGGTCCTGTCACAGAATCCAAGCATAGCATTGTTTCGTGTGGCTGAAGATATACACTGAGGAAAAAGGGAAGTTCTAGAACAATCCTTTGCTGAAAAAAGTAACAATGGAAAATTTGAGGCAAACTTTTAAAATTAATGAAATAATCATCTTACTTGTCCTGAATGGAAGGTAACTAGCATGGTCTTGATAAAGTGATGGTTAAAAGACCTTTTACTGTTTTACATTCCAGTTTGAATAGTTTGTACTAAAGTTTGATTCATATCTTGTGTAGATTTCAGTGCATCAAAGAAAAATTAGTATCTTTAAAAGGGCATGCTGTTTGTTTGCTGTAAGATTGTATTCTGTATATATGTTTTCATGTACATAAATGAAAATCTATATCAGAGTTATATTTTAATTTTTATTCTAAATGAAAACCCTTTTTACTTGAAAAAATGTAAGCCACATTGTTAATAAAGTAAAAATCAATTCTATGGTGGTGTTTGTATCTTTGTGTAGAAGGTTATTAAATACTATTTTTAGCATTTGCTTCATGGTTCTTTAATTTTGAATTTTGTTTTTATTTTGTTTTTTTACTATGTTCTGAGGCATCTATTTTTAAGTTGGTAACAATCATGCCTCTCAGTGTGACCTTTAAGGTTTTCTCCTAACTCTGGAACTTTACTCAAAGGACTTGTCTTTATTCTTTTGGGGGGGGCAGGGGGTCCGGTTGTGGGGCCTGAACTCTGGGCCTGGGCGCTGTCCCTCAACTCTTCAGCTCAAGGCTAGCACTTTACCACTTGAGCCATAGAGCCACTTCTAGCTTTTTTCTTTTTGCTTATGTGGTGCTGAGGAATTGAATCCAGGGCCTCATGCATGCAAGGCAAGTGCTCTACCACTGAGCCACCTTCCCAGTCCCTATTCTTTTTTTTTCTCTTGTTAAAACTACTGAAAATTTCATGTTCTTGTCCCTGGCTTTCCCAATTTTCAGTGACTTTGGTTTTCCTAAGGCTTTACCGGGTACCTTAAAAGAGAACCATAGTTAAATAACCATATTTAGCACTTTCTAACTCACTGCAGGGGCGAGCGCATCCACACTAGAAGGGGAGGAGATCCTATTGCTATGATACTCCATTGCTGGAATCTCTCCTGTACCATCATAGGTAACTTCCTTAGAGGCAGAATAGATAAGAGGGAGTTAGGCACTTACCCACCCTATGGAAGATGAGGAATGCCAAATTATTTCCTTCCCCAATCCCTGAGTATCTCAAGTAACATGACTTTGCCTTTTTGACAGTTCGAGGCTACAGGTAGAAGTATTGATCTGTTTTCATCATAGAACTTTTTTCTCTTCCTTTTTCTGCTTTTTAAGACAAAGTCTTACTGTGTAGCACAGCTTTTGCTTCTGCCTGATTTCAGTAAGCAGCAGGTGGAAGGCCTGACTGCAGGATGGTGTGTGGGTAATTGTATTTGGCCTCACCTGAAAAAGAAAAATGGTATGAGTAGAGAAGCAGTTTGTCCACTTGAGGGTCTCCAGGACAGCATTCAGATTGACCTGAATGTTGCCGTAAGGAAAACCTACTGAAAATCAAGCCCAGGATCTGATTATAAGGATGAAGGAACTGAAAAAATTCCCATCTTTGGCAGGTTTCCTTTTCCAAAGTCCAGGCCCTAATAGAGAAAGAGTGAAAGCCTGGAACCTGGCATGGATGAGTCATTTGAGTTTCAATATAAAATGTTCCCTACTAAAAACTTGGTTCCGGATGGTACATTTGGGGAAATTACTTGGATTCTGAGAGCTCTAACCTCATCAATGGATTAACCAATGTATAGTTTGAGGGCCTACTGAGGTGGTGAAAACTTAGGCAGTGGAGTCTAGTTGAAGGAAATACGTCCTTTGAAGCAAGTTGGTGAGGTCTGTATCTTATCCCACGCTTCTTCCTCTATAACATTTTGCTTCCTGGCTCTATTAGATGAACCATGATGCTCTACCACACCTCAAGTCTTGGAAACAATGTAGCTAAATGATGATGGTCTGAACTTCTGAAACCATGAGACAAATGAAGTCTTCCCGTAATTTATCTTTGGCAGTTTATCACAGTGACACTGAGCTAACAGTTGTGGAACATATAAGCCAAGAAGCTTGAACTAAGTTTCCCGCCCTCCCCAATTTGACAGAATTAGCCATTTTCCCAGGCAGAATTACCCCTTGCCTGAAAGTCAAAGAACAACTCGCCTGCTGCTCTATGGCTTTACAAAATGATCTTATTCTCCAAGTCTTTTACCTAGACATAATTGCTTCCATAGTGACCAGATTTTTAGGTCTCAAGAGCTTAAGTAGGGAAATGCAAACTTCTCTTAGGAAGAACATTAAAGGATTGCTGGATGTGGAAACTGAGTGAGCACCTGTGACCTGAAATTCAATATTTGGTTTAGGAACAACTTGGAGTCCATCTAGTGATTACCTGAGATGGCTCCCAGATGTTGGCCTGCAGAAAATAGGGTGGGAATGCCAGAGTGTCCTTCTAGTATCCAGGATGAGGTCAGAGGCTGGAAATACAATGGATATACATATAAATTGGAACTAGAATCACTCTCAATATTACCTTGGTAATATTACAGTTCACGGGGACATGTGTCATCTTAACATTTGGCTATTGTACAGCATTTGATGGCATCATGCCAGTTGCATCTGGCGAGAATATTGGTTAACAAAAATCATGCCAGAAATTATAGTAAATCCAGATTTAGAGAACCTTGTCCCATCAGTAAACTTTTCAGAGTTCCTGCAGTTAGGCACATTCTAAGACTCTCTTCTAAAGAACTAGTTTTACTTTCTTTTACTTATAAAAGAGACATCATGCTTGGCTGGAAAATTTGGAAAGAAGATTGCTGAAAATCCTGATCGGATCCTATGTTTAATGCCTTGACTCATTTATCAAGGGGTTCAAAAGGCTGACATTCAAGTAGGGTCTTGGGGAAAGTGGACTTTACATGTTTAAATAAACCTTTACAAAATCCAACATGGTATAATAAATGTGCAATAGAACTCATCTAGCTTCTAAAAGTATTTTGTCTTGTTTGGAATCCCCTTGACTGTCCATAATGGTCTACTTGTGGTATTTCAAATTCCTAAGCCACAACTGCTATTGCCTTCTTCTACTCTTCTTTCTTTTCCTCCTGTCTTTCTCTCTTCTTCTTCTATTTCTCCTCCATCTCCTTCTATCTTCTTTCTTTTTCTTTCTTTTTTTTTTTGGGGGGGGGTCCAGTCATGGGACCTGAACTCTGGGCCTGGGCGCTGTCCCTCAGCTCTTCAGCTCAAGGCTAGCACTCGACAACTTGAGCCACAGCATCACTTCTGGCTTTTTTCTTTTTTTGCTTATGTGGTGCTGAGGAATCGAACCTGCGTCACTTACGGCTTTTTTCTTTTTTTGCTTATGTGGTGCTGAGAAATCGAACCTAGGGCCTCATGCATGCAAGGCAAGCACTCTACAACTGAGCCACCTTCCCAGCCCACTTCTTTCTTATTCTTCCTTCTATTTCTTCTATTTCTTCTCTTCTTCCTCCTCCTGCTCCTCCTTTTTCTTTTAATTTGTTTTTGTAAATTTATTTTTGGAAGCTTTAACATGGATTTTATTTTGGTAGAACAGGAATAATATAGCAATAAATGGAAAAAAATCTGTTCCCCATGCAAGAAATGGGAGGTTCACTCTTCATTTCTTTTCTAGATAGATTCTCTCCCACTTTTCCCTAATCCTGCATGGACAAAGCTCCACCCACCTTCACTTCCTGAGTAGCTGGGATTACAGATGTGCACCATCCTACCCAGTCTCCCAGGCATGATCTTTGTATTACTGCATTAAATATAAACCTAATGTAAACTATATTTGCAGGTTTTTGAAATGTTCCTACTGTTAACTTACATCATGGTGTGTTCTCCATCATATAGCAATTTGTTCTTTATTCTCAATTTTATATTTATGAAGCATACATACTGATGCAATATCTGGTCTGCTGATTTTCATTGCTGTCTTGATCCTGGCTTACTTGTCTGTTCTTCTGTTGGTAGATGTTTCTTGGGTTGGGTGTTTTCCCCACTGTTTCTGAGAATATTACTATGGATATTTGCTGCATATATGCTTCAGAACACATGTGCTGAGGGACATCACTGCAGACAGGACTTTTGGGCCTTGGATTAGGTACCCTTTTCCCCAGGATTCCTCCCAGGAAAAGCTTGCTTCACCTTCCAGTCTAAACGCTGTCTTCATCTGCTTGCATCCCCAAGTCTATTGCACTAGGAGCTCCAAATATGCCAGTCATTCTTTCAGTTCTGTGGCTAGAGCCCTGGGCTTCAAGCTCCAACCCTGGCTCCTGCCCCACTGCTTCAGGATCACTTTCTCCCATCAGAACGAACTTCCATTTACAGCTGTTTGGCTTCTTTTCCAGAGCCCAGCAAGTCTTGAACTTCAACCCCACTCCTACCAAGCACTCTATTCTTCTGTACCATAACTGGTTTGTGGAGATATTTACACTAATTTTTTTTCATTGAGTTCAGTCATGTCTTAGTGATTACATTTTGTCCATTGTGTTTGTGTTTAGCTCAGAGGGATATATCCCAAGTTTAAACTTACAGAGCCATCTTGCCATTTTTAAAATTCCTCCAAGCAGCAGGTGGGGTTAGAACATGTTCTGAGCATGAAACTGATGCTTATATTATTCCAGTTATTTTGAAAGGAGATTTTTTTTAGCCCATATGAAAATTCATATTGGCAAGGGGTCCATTTGAGTTACCACTCCCCAGAGGCTCAGCTAGTTGACATTTCAAAATGTCTCTCTCACATATAAATAACGCTTAGTAAATTCTCAGGGTTTTTTTTTATAAGTTCTTAGGGGGAAAAACTACTTTGCATATTAACCCCTTTGACTTCTTGTTATAAATCGTGTGTTGAGAGATGTGAATTTGGAGTGATGGAAATGCAGGACTGGGTCTGTTTTGTTCTGTGGAAGGCACTGATAATGCTTATTCTTACCACAATTTAAATGGATCAATTCATTTTGTCCCTCTGTTGGCAAGAATGATTAAGCAATGTTTGGGTAAATGCAGCCTTTGTTATGTACCAGTCCCACTTCAGTCAACCCTTAACATGCAAATGAACTGATAATCCACATAGCACCATTAGTCCCAGTACAGTTCACTCAAATGAACTAACATGAAAAATATTTATGATTTTGTAAGCTTATTGTCTTCAGATGAATCTAAAAACATTAATTCACATCATGACACTATTTCACCATATTTCATAAAATTTATACCACACTGAGAAAGAGACTATCCATGTGTGGTTGGCTCACAAAATAGCAGATCTTAAGAAGAAATGATCTGATAGAAAACAAACCAAAACAGGTGTGGAGGCACACAGGATCTCTGATGGACATGCAGCAAGTGACGCATGGGATCCTTTTCAGGTCCGTGTTTGGATTCTAGCCTTGTTATTGATGATAAAGCTTGAGCTCAATGGTCCCTGCTTTCACCTCGCTAAGACCCCAGGTGTACACAACCACAAAGTGAAGACCACACTATTCAAGTCATGAAAGTTTGCCAAAAGGAGGCCATTATTTTTCTGAAAGCTCATCTTATACTTTTATAACCAGAAAGGAGAATAAAATAAAACGTATAACTGTGGAAGACACAGCAACGTTTAAAAAGTTTTAAAAATGTGTATACTGCTGTGATAATAGATTACAAAGCAAAAAAAAAGTTTTTTGTTTTGTTTTTGTTTTTGTTTTTGTTTTTTTGAGGCAAAGTTTCACTGTGTGGCCAAGATTGTCCTTGAATTCTTGGACTCAAGAATTCCTACTTCCATTTTCTAAGTAATTGGGACTACAGATTATAGACATATGTCACCAGGCTTGGTTTGTCAACAAATATTCTTCCCTTCCACCTAATACCAGGGTCTCACAATCTCTCAGCTTGCTAGATCACAGGTGGTGCTCTACCACTTGAGCCATACCTCCAGCTCGGATTTTGGCTGGCTGTTTTGGAGATGGAGTCTCAAGGACTTTCCACCTGGATTATTTTGTCTTTGAACTATGATCCTCTGAATCTCAGCCTGCAGAGTAACTAGTCTTACATGGGTTAGCCACACCAGTCAAATCATACTTTTCCAACGAGCAGGTCTCCTTGAGCTCCGCTTGGAACACGATACCCTTTTGTGTCATTTAACATCTGATGGGAAACAACTGTGGGAAACAAAGTAACCCCTTTTTTAATGGGACACAGGTCCTTATGAAAGATTCTGGTGGCAGGGTCAACCCAGTAGAGATGTCTTTGTTTTCAGATGTGATCAGACCTGCACAAGGAAAGACAAAAATAATCCCAGCAGCCAGTGACAGAAAAACTCAAATGACAATGAAACCCAACCCTAAGAGAAAAGTGTGAGCAAGGCGGGCCAACATCTCAGATCAGTGTTCTCTATGAGGTGTTGAGCACAATGTGCTACAAGTCCACGGGTGTAAAATAAAAACACAAGCTAATAAAATGACTAACATTTGCCCATCATTTACTGGCCAGTCTCTTCCTGTTCTGGGAATTGAACTCTGGGTCTTAGGCTTGGTAAACAAGCAGTTTACACTTTGAGTCATGTGTCCAGTCCTTTTTACTTTGGTAGTTTATTTTTCAGAAACAGTTTGCTGTGACTTTGCTTTAGATGACCTTGAACTTCAGTCCTCCTATTTCTGCCTCCTGAGTAGATGGGATTATAGGCATACACCACCATCTTTATTCAGATAATTGATCTTATCCAAATTGCAAGCCCCTTCTTTACTCTCCACTCCCTCTTTCCTGCTTTGTGTTCTCTTCCCTTCTTAGTTCTTGCCCTCAACATGCTATAGAATGGACTTCTCTATGTGTCCCATGTCTGTCTCCTGTACCAGAAGGCTTGCTCCATGAGCACCATTAATTTTAGCAGGAAATATTCTATATACTTACAGTTCGGGGATCAGAAGCTCTATGCAACCCTGTCCCAATGGAAACTTTGTGACTGGCTAGACTGAGCTGAGCGAAATATGGAGCCAGCAATAAGCTGAGCCAGAAGCACAGGCCAGGTGGCAGAGTTCCAGCCTTGAGTAAGCAAGTTGAGTGAGCATGAGACCCAGAGTTCAAGCCCCAGTACCACCACAAAAGAAAGGAAGGAAAGAGGAAGGAAGGGAGGTAGGGAAGGAGAGAGGGAGGGAGGAGAAAGCAGTTCAGAGTATTTCTGAAAAGGGTATTTTCAACTCCCAAATATAAATAGACGCTCAGTGAATCCTTGCCAACCTGGTGGAATTAAGCAGATTTTCGTGCTTAACCTGGCATGGGAACTAATTGCAAAAACTTAATTACAAAAGCAAAGAATGAAAAGAGCAAGTGGAGGAGAGAACACAATCATAATATTCCATGCATATGCTATGAACTTAAGAAAATCGAGGGAGAAGGGTTGGGTTGGGAGGGATGAAGGAGAATGATGAAGGGGTGAAACTGATCTAGATGCATTGTACTTATAAGCTGATTTGCTGAATGTGCTTAAAGGTAGTGAAAAGATAATTTTAAAACATAATTTTAAAACAGGGAAATGGAATTTCCTTGATGTAGTAATTTTTGAAACTTGTTATACACTGATATATTAAATGCTGGAGGAATGGTTTTAAGTCTTCCCAACATCCTGTCTGTATTCCCCCATAATTTACCATGCATTTGAAATACATTTTCAGTGTACACCACACGCCTAATAACTGCATCTTCTACACTTACTATTTCAGCATTGAAATGATACTTAAGATTATAATCTTGAAATTTTTATTGTGACATGACAGGATGAAATTAAATAGTTGAGCTTCCAGTGGGGGAAGGGAAAGCAAAAGGGGGAGCTGTTTAGTCCCTAGTAATGCTGAGCTTGCATTCTTGAGAAACAACTGGTCTTTTCAATTTTCCATTGAAACGCAGCCCTCTGAGATTCTTCTGGTGTTTGGAAAGTCAAATTTTCTTATTAAATTGTGCAGAAATTAACTGATTCCAAACAAAGAAGAAAGAGAGAGAGAGAGAAAGCAAGAGAGAGAATATATAATCATTGGAGAGCACAGAATACTCTGGCAATATGGAAATTACAAATTATAATATTTTCCCCGTGGGTAAGTGAAATATGCAAAAGAACAACAGCATAGTGCAACTGAGTTCGTGTAATCTCCGGGTAGCCGCTGTTCCCAAGCTATTTTATCATGGTGGTGTCTTTTCTCAGTTAATCATAAAGGCACAGGACTAAGTTTAAAACGAATTATAAAATTCTCTTAAAGTTTAGTTTTTACATAAAATTAGGAAGCACCACAATGCTCTGGCAACCAATGACATAAATCTTTTTAGATGTCTGTGTGAACCCAGCTAAGCAGTCTGGTTTTTATTTTTGTTTTTGGCCCCCCATACTCTACTCCCCGGCCCCCAGGTTTTCTTAGCATTAAGTAGTTGGAGTGGAGGTTTCATGTTAACATGTCCACACATTCATGCAATGGATGGTGGCTGGATCTTCGCACTCCATCACTCTCCCTCCTCCCTCTTCAAGAAGCCTCTCGGTTCCATTTTACACACGTACAGAAAGTACTTTAAATGTGTTCAATCTCCTTTTAGCCTCTCCTTTTTCCCTTCTCCTTCTACTAGTAACCATACCCGGTTCAGGGCTTGTATTACATTTCTGCCATTCTTTATTTTTAAAGCGTGTACTCCCAGCTCAAAGAGGTTTCTCTGTGATATTTCATACATGCACGTACAGTATTTTAATGAGATTGAACCCTCACGTACTCTCACTTTCCTCCTCCCCACGACACACTATGTCATCACCTTTCAGTGGGTTTTATGTTGTTGTCTTCCTTCATAGATGTAAGATAGTTCAGTGTTGTTTACTCTCTGACATTCTCACCCAGCCCCATCCCCTTAAATAGTCCCACAATTACAAACGTTATTTGTGAGTTTATGAGGCCTTTGTCCTTCTGAATCTAGTAGCCTCATTTCACATGATGACCCCAAGTTCTGTCCATTTCCCAGCAAATGGCATTCTTTCATTATTCTTCATGGCTGAGTAATACTCTATTGTGCATATGTACCATATATATATGTACACACATATATGTGTATATGTTTTTGATCCATTCAATAGTTGTAGGGCATCTGCATTGTTCCCATACTTTGGCTGTTGTGAATAGTGATGCAGAGAACAAAAGTGTGCAAATTTTTCTATTGTGTCCTGATGTACCTTCTTTGGATAAATGACTTACTTTCTTTGGATCATGTGGTTTATTAGTACCAGCTATGTTAATCCCTCTTGACAACCTTGGAAAAGATATATATATATATATATTTGGAAATTTCTAGTACAAACCATTTAGACAAGCTGAGACCTCTGTAATAGAAAGTTTCTGTGCTGCCTCTTGGTGATCAAAGTATCACAGTTTCAATTTTTCTTTAATTAAGACACTTACCTGGGTGCTGGTGGCTGGTGTTTGTAATCCAAGCTACTCAGGAAGCTGAGATCTGAGGGTCACACTATTTCAAAGCCAGCCCCGGCAGGAAAGTCTGTGAGACTCTTATCTTCAATAAAGTACCAAAACAAAATCTGGACGTGGAGCTGTGGCTTAAGTGGTAAAGCTCAAGCCTTGAACAAAACCAAAGCTTAGGGACAAGTGCCCAGGCACTGAGTTCCAGCCTCAACACTGGCACAAAACCACTTATAGCTGAAAGTCTAACAAGTTCAAGCATCCCTTTTGCCCAGTGAAGGCACCTTGGTTGAACCACTTTTCCTACTACCCTGAAAACCCCTAGAAATCATAAATCTCATCTCCAACTTACATCTCCAACCAAGCCATCAGAGGTGCATGGGAGTCCATTGTGCTGGGCGTGGCATCCATGGGCGATGGGAATGTCTAACGGTGTGTGTCATCTCTAGGCCCGCATGGAAGTATGTACACAGTATGGCTTCCAGTAGCTTATAACCTAATTAGCCAGGAGTTAAATCAGCAAGAAAACAGCTCTATGATCCTCATCCCCTCAGTGCCAAGTCTTTGATGCCATGCAAATGGAGGGACACCGCGCAGTTCACTTAATTACCCTGCCATTGTAACTGAATGCTCTTTGACTTAATTTTATCTCCATGAGTGTAAAGCATCGGGAGACTTTCTTATAAACACAGAGTTGCCTCTGACAGCTTCTGGGAAGGAGCCCCAAGGGGCAGGGAGGGGATGGCGATTTACAGAACACTAACAGTGCTACAGAACAGCTTTGGCACCAGAAGTTTCTAGGGTTTAATTATTGTCTTTAAAATTTAAGCCAGAGTTAGACACTAAGCAGTGCTCAGAGGAGGAAACTGGGGTGGAGTCAGGATGCTACAGCCCACAAAAGTCTTATAGGAAAGATAATCTGTTAAAAACATCAACCTAATAACTTGTGGTTCTTTCTTGAGCCAATTTAATCCATTCTTTTTGCAGGCTACATTTTCCATAAACAATCTGGAAAAATAAGAAATCTATAAATCTCTGGAATCCAACCGAAGCATTCCATCGGAGGGTGTTACAAGATTTACTTGTTCCTAAAATGATAAGAATTTTTTTTCTTCATATTCCTTTTACACATTCTCTATCCCAAGGATAGAAAAATTCCAGGAATCTCAGAAAAAAAAATGTTTGTCTATGTTTAATTCCATGAACCACCTCCTCATTAATTAAAACATGCTCTAATTTTAGGGGAACTCTGAGCTCCTAAAAAAGAAAAAAAGATATAAAAAAACCCTCAGACATGGCTCACTTGCTAGTTAAT
The DNA here is from genome assembly GCF_024711535.1 of Dipodomys merriami. Lineage (NCBI taxonomy): Eukaryota > Metazoa > Chordata > Mammalia > Rodentia > Heteromyidae > Dipodomys > Dipodomys merriami. Next base: position 136,433 of record NW_027205603.1, on the reverse strand, counting down.
TTACAAAATAATGATTTAAAAAGTTAATTTAGGTTCAGCAGATCGGAAGTGTAAGTGTTCTCCCACTTCCTGTTTGCTGTGTTCTCCTTGTATAAAGGAAGTCCCAGAGCTGTCTTCTTTACAGAATTTGAAGTGTGTCTCCTTTGCCCTGTAATTGGAAATGTGAAATCGCTTTTTATTAAGGAAAGGTGGATAATGCCCCTCAAAGTTTTATTTTTTTTAATGTACCAAGAAATGGCTGTATCTCCATGTTCTTTCAAACCTCAGTGGCTTGTACTTTAACAATTTAGTAGTTTGAACCTGAGGCAAAAATATTCAGAGAGCCAGCCACTAATATCCTTAAGTGAACAGTCCTGAATTTCAAAGATGCCTAGAAATTCTGAGATCTACTCTCAGCTACCAAAGTAAACATGCTGGGTGGTCGCTGGCATTGAGGAATGGAGAGCTCTATGGAAAGTGAAGCGATGAAGGCCTCCTTTTAACTCCATTTGCCTCCTTTCCGGGGACTCGCTGATTTTCATCAGCCTCTGGCATCATCACACTAGGAGCAATTACCTGGGTTAGACCATCCCTGTGACCATACCTCCCTGGGGAAAACATTCCTTGACTTACCCAGGAGGCTATAAACACCCCTTTCATTTTTATTATCACCTTGGTCTAGTTGAAGCTCTATTCAGCTTTCCACGTGAGGGAAAGTAAATTCTAATGATCTTGGGAGATGCCTTTTGCTTTCTGTAGCCACACAAGCATGGAGTAGGTATTCAACCAATACCTTTGCCTATTGGAGCACCTGTAATAAAACACCAGATACAAGGGGGCTTTACAAACAATAGATTTTCCCCGCATAGTCCAAGTTTAAAACACAGGCAGATTCAGTGTCTAGAGAAGACTGGCTTCTGCTGTTGCTGTGTTCTCCACGAAGGACAGTTCCAGAGAGCTGTGGGGTCTCTTTTATAAAGATGCCCATCCCTGTCCTGAAAGTCCTACCCTGGAAGACCTAAGCATGCCCTGAAGACCTACAACCACTCTGTCTCCTAAAATCCATCACTTCAGTGGGGAATTTCAATACAGGAATTTGGGGAAGGATGCATTCAGATCAAAGAACCGACAACAGAATTCTCAACCATGGGAGAGAGCCTTTATTCTCGACCTAATTTCATATGCCATCCTTCTGCATGTATAATGTCAATATTCTGGAATGAAAGAGAATACCTGTCAAAACCTGGCAGATTGTTTTTGTGATATCTTCCTAAGTGGGCAGATGAGTATTGACCTAACTCTATTCTGTTTGCCCAGAAGACAAAATAAGAGATTGAATGTGATTGAGAACAACGGAATCCCTATCCTCCAGCCTTGTTAATATGACATGAAATGGATAAAGCAAAATGACAGAAGCCACCACCTAACAAGAACCACCGCCAAGCAGGGCTTTGAAAGAGAAGCAACCTCACTAGACACAACAGAACTGTGCTATTTGCCAGGCCTCCTTGGCAGACTAAATGTTGTGAGTCACCTTGCCTGTTAGTGGCTTGTTGTTTTTTTCCCCATCAAGCCTCTGATTCTTGCAGCTCACTGTGTCACTTGTACACTCCAGCATTTCTGGCCAGAAGCCAGATGATGTCCTGTGAGAGTCTGTCTAAGAATTAGCAGGCTAACCTCTAGAGCATGAACAGCAGAAAATACTTGCAATCTAACATTTTGAGAGGTGGAATTTGGACTCTTTACTGGAGACCTGGCTTCTGCAGGTGGTCTTGAGTCTCAAAGACCTGCAACCCAGAATCAAGCTTGCATAAAGCTTTTAAAGACAAAAGCCACGTGATTGGGGTGGAGACCAAGCCTTAACAAACAGCACACCTTATATGGGAATACTCAGGTGCAAGCAGAACTTTCCATCTAAGGAAGTAAGTAGCTCCAGGGTCAGCTTCAACTTTCCATATAGGGGGATACACCTCAAGCTGTCCTTATTAGGGAGATACTTAGAGGCTACTCAGAGATGAGTGAACCAAACTATTTAGGAGAAACAGAAGGCCAGCCTTCTCTGTTGCAAAAGCTCTCCTAAGGCTAAACAACATGATATCTGCACTTCAACAGAGCTTTACAGAGCTGAGGAGGAAAGGCCCCTCCACCAGGATGGCTGTGGTAAACAAGGCCATGTTACTTAGACCCAGTTTCCTTACTTCACTGTCACGTGGCAAATGATCTCATGGTCCTTATATGGCCCACAAACTGGACATACCCCACTCCAAACAGTGCATGTTGTAAATTTATCTCATTTTGTCATGTCACATTCATGACCCCTGACTGCAAATCGCTAAGTGAATGGGCACAGCCAATAAGAAGCAGAAGTGGACTTGTGAATGGGAAAAAGAAGTAAGCATTAAAAAGTGAAGGTCGTGGGTGCCTGAATTATATAGTTTGGCTAATGGAATATTTTGTTAAAAAAAAAAAGACGTGAATTTTATTGTCAAGTGGTTTGCTAGGGATTAGAAAGGGAGAAGGGTTTCTGGATTTTGAATCTGATTTTTTGGCCCTAAATCTTGAACCACTGTGTTCCTGTGTTAAGGAGTCCAGGTTTGGCTAAAAAGTTCTCTGTGGTACCGGAAGTACAGATCTGGCACTAATGGAGAGGGAATTAATGTGGAGAGAGTAAATGGATGGAAATGGGTTTTACAAACTTTCATGGTTCTATGAGTACACAGAGATAATCAGTCTTCAAAGCTCTTACTGCAACCCCGGAGTTCAATTATAGTGTAGCTATATTTCTGGAATGCCCTAAACTGCACCTACACATTATTCTTTGCACACATCTTTAACTTTAACAGCTATTCATTAGTTCAAGAGATCTTTGCTTTTAATATTAATCACAGTTTAGTGGGTGTAGAAAAAGGTATTCGCTCTCCACAGCTGCAACTTCAGTGGAACAATTCTTTTCATCATTATTTTTTATTATTATACTGTGACCTTTTGCAAATAAGACAGAAGTTTCTAAAGTCTTATGAGATATTCTCTGAAAAGCTGTTAGCCTCTTTGCCCTTTGATTCATAAAGCAGTTTCTTTTTCTGATATGTAGATCCTTATACTTGAAAAGAGTGATTAGTTAGAAATGCTACACAAATGTTACTCTCTAGGGGACTCACAATAAAAATCCTCTCTGATGCCTTTGTGCCGAGCAAGGGGAACGCATGAAAGGTACTCAAAGGGTGTTTATTCCTCAGGACAGTGGAGAAGAGTAGTAAGCCACAGTAAGAGTTTCCTATGGTGAAGGTCCTTAGGCTTCCACTTTAGGCAGAGAAGTAAGGATCCTTGCATTGCAGAGGTCTCTAGGTATAATGGAAAGATGATTATCATTCAATACCAACATGTAGGGTACAGATATAGAGAAAAGGCTGGCCAAGTGTTGATGTTGAAGGCTGTGTAGGAAGAAAAAGGAGATCATGGCAGCTAATTTTCTGTTCCGATAACACAATACCAAGATAATCAATTTCTTAAAAGGAAAGGCAGCTATCTGTCGGTCCATGATCTGTTGGCCCCATTGCTTTTGGGCTTGTGGTGAAGCAGTAGATAATGGTGTGACAAAAACCATTCATCTCATGGCTGGTGTAACAAAGAAACAGGAAGAATCCTAATACCACTTTTCAGGACAACCCTCCTCCCCCCACACTCCTGCCACCCCACGATGATCAGAAGTCCTGTAACTTGGCCCAGCCTCTGCTAATTTCCAGCATCTGAGAGCCCTAAGCTGGAGACTGAGCCATTAGCAGATGGCCCTAAAGAAGATAATGCAGATCCAAAACGACCGGAGCTGGAGGCAGTCACTGAAGGGGGTATTGGTTGTATCAATGAAAACAGATTTGGTGTGTTCCACAGGCACGTAGTGACAACTAGGGACAAAGGTGCCCAGTGTCCCTGGCGAGGAGGAATTGGTACATGCTGACTCATTAGGTATCTGAGAGCCCACAGATGTGGTCACCCGAGCTGCAGCAACTAGCTTTAGACAGGACCATGCAAGAGCCAAGAGCTGTCAGTGCAGGTGCCAGTACAGGAGAGCTCAGATAAGAAAGTCTTTAGTGTATAGAAAAGATACGTGAAAAATTGAAGGGGAGGGTTGAAGCTGGGAAGGATGGGGGAGAATGATGAAAGAGGGGTGACAGCGATCACGATGCATCGTACTTATTTATTCGTTGAATGGTAACCCTTCGGTACAACTGTTAAAGATAATAAGTATATAATTTAAAAATAAAATGCAAGTATCTGAAAGAAGTCCCTGCTTGGGTAACACCAAATATACGACGTGAAATTGTATCTGCAAGCCAGAAATTTGATCTGCAAGCCCCGTGGAAGGATGGTTTCTGATTCACCTCCAGTTCCTAAGGAAATGCTGCGAGTTCTAATCCAGCCCATCTCTCCAAATCCCACTGGCTCAAGAAGTAGAACAGTTAACGTACTTTGTGAGACAATGAAAGTGGTTATGATGGCCTTTGCTATCATACACACATTTGCTGCTTGTCTTTGTTGCTGTTGTTTTGTTTTTTTTTTTTGGCTGGTCCTGGGCCTTGAACTCGCCCTAACCTAACCATTCCTAACCTACTTTTGCTCAAGGCTAGCCCTCTACCACTTGAGCTATAGCACCATTTTTGGCTTTTTCTGTGATTAATTGGAGATAAGAGTCTCACAGACTTTCCTGCCCTCCTGGCTTTGAACTGAGATCCTCAGATAGCAGGTTCCTGTGTAGCTAGGATTACAAGCATGAGCCAGTAGCACCTGGCTGCTGCTTGTTTTGTGGCAAATGTTAGAAGAGTTGTCTGTCTGTCTGTCTGTCTACTTACCTATCATCTTTTGCCAAGGTCAAGAGTTCCAGATTGTTCTATCTTGTGCTGAAAATGTCTACCAGAATAATGTGGTGCTTTAAAATAATGAAGATTAATTTTCTTATAATAATATTTCTTCAGGGTTCCTCTACAAGTTGATTGTAGTGAGTGACAGAGAACCATGCAACCTGCACATGTGTGTAAGTTACTGTCATCTCCATGCTTTCATTCTCTAGCAGGCTGACGGTTTTTAATTTCTTCTTCTCACTACTTTCAATCCCCCAATACCGAACATTCTAGAAAGACCAGGTTGAAGGCTGGAACTCCCAATGTTCTAACAGGCTTCAGACCATAGCAGAGATACAGAAGAGAGAGGTGTGTGGTTTGCTGACTGGGACCAGTCAGTGCTAAGACAGCTCTGAACTTGAACTTTGTGATGGGTTTTTCCCCACTGTGAGGATCTGATGAAATATATGAAAACATGTCCCTAGAAAATGGGAACAATGCACATCCCATTTTGCATAGGATTCTAGGAGATTATGCCATTCCTGGAACCTATCCAGAGACTTAATTCTTTAAGGTCTTAATTCTTTAAGGTCTAGCTGTACCACTCTGGGCTTTTACAATAAGGCAGAGGACGAGTTTGGTGCATGTCTGACTTATTCCCACCCTCACTCCAGCACTTTAGTCTGGTTTGGTTTGGTGGCACCGGTGCTGAGATCAAATGTGTTTTAAACATGTTCTTATTCTCTACTTGGAACAATAAATCCTATCAACACCTGGGAGTGGCCTTCCAAACGCATTTACTACATCATTTCACCATTGTTCAATCTTTATCTTGGCTCCTTTGAAATGTCTCTTCCTTAAAAACCAATGACTTGGCTGTTTCAAATCTGTTCTCATTGACACACCAATACATCTGCAGAGCACACCTGTTCTGGAGGAGTGAGTAGTATTGAACTGATTTTCTGACCAATGGAAGGGATTCCACCTATAGTGTTTGCTCACACTTTGTAGCTTTTTATTGGATCTATAGCATTACTTCTTACAGAGTTACTGTAAGGTTCAGTAGTATTGCTTTTTGAGCCACAGATAAAGAAATGAAAGTTCAGATAATGTAATTAAATAAGGATCCAATGAGGCATTCCAGCTCCTAGACTCCTGACCTGGGACCCATGTCAATATAGGACTCAAGACATATTACTGACTCAATTCCCTGAGTTCCTCCACTTTGACATTGTGCAATGCTGTCTGCCACCAGTTCTCATTTATTTATACAAATGAGAGATTGGAGAGGGAAGATGTTGGCTGGTGAATCCATCTGTTTCTCTAGCACAGATCTGAGGCTAAGGTTTATTTATCATCAGCTAAGTCTTCCTCCAGTCCCTTCTTCTCTGCCTGAGGTTTTAGGTAGGATGAACTTCACAGCAGTGAATATTTGAAGCTTTGAGGAACTATAATTCAAACCACCTTTCAAAGCCAGTCATGGAAAATCCATACTAGTTGTAACTTCAAAGAAACAGAAATATGAAAAATCTATCCTTAGAAGGGCCTGCCAGTTTATCTGGAAGCATTCAATGGCTCTTAGTCTGTCTGGGTGCCATCAGCCAGCAGTGTGAAAAATCTTAAATTAGCTCTATCATTGGCTGACCAAAGTGAATGAAAATGGGATGGTTTGAGCAGGAAATAAGTCTTAATTCCAAAAGTATGCTTGCCCATGCATAGTAGTCATTTCTCATTAGTAAAAAAAAAAAAAAAGTGGATTCATAGAGCAGTTTCTCAACATGGCCCTAAAGAGGAGCTTGAGGGTAGGAACTAGAAGGGATGTACATTCCCAAGAGGCCTCTGCAGGGTGTTGGTAATATGTTGATTGAGATGATATTGGTTACTGATAATGAAGAACATAAGTTCACTCAAGGGAACTTTTTGATAGCATTCACTAATTAACAAGCTCATAAAATTAACATATAAATACCTGTTGCAAGGTTGTATCAAGTAGAATAAGATCTAACCCAACAAAGTATTATTTAAGTGTTCACCACTGTCAGAGAATGTCATTTGATCGAATAACAGAGCAATAGCATGAATTCATCCAAGTGTCCAGTTGCTGGTATTTAGAAGGAAGGTAAAGGCAATCTTTGTGTGTCACTCTCTGATCTTTATTCAACGCAGCCACTGGACATAGCAGGGGTGTGTTTAGTGCAGGAGAATGAGAATTCTGACTTTAGATGAAACTTTACAGAATTCCCAACAAAAAACTGATAACATGGATTTTTGGGGGGTCCATCTTCTTGCAGAGATAAATGGTTGCTTGGAGAGAATAGCAGGTATTTGACTCAGTTACAAAAATTACCCCCTCCCCGGGGGAACTACTTTATATACAGTGTGATCCAACTGAGAAATGAAAGGATTAGAGTTCCATCATGTAATTGATGCAATTGTCTAAATTTCAGCATCATTCAAAAAGATGTGAAGATTAAATCTTCACATGTATCTAAATCTATTCAAGGCTGACAATCTTACCTCAATAGGGTCTTACCTCATGACTGTAGAGGAAATCTCTGTACTTGATTGAGTCTATGATTGAATGTCCTCATCAAGTGTCATTACAGGCCCTTTTAACAATTGACTGATCACTACTTACAAGGTTGGCTGGCCTAAAAGGCAGTATATTTCTCCATGTAGTAAAGTAAATATTGGTAATGATTTCCCTGCCACATGTCCAATTTTCCAATGGCTTCCAATGTGTATAGAGAGAGACCATTAGCCTTGGTCAACAAGATATCCTCAGCATCATTGCTTACTACTTTCTATTTATTTTGCTCCCATCAATCTGTTTTTCACTGTCCTGGATGTATCAAGCTCTACTTGCTACAGGTTCTTTGCATTATGTTTATTCTCTGTCTGGAACACTAGCTTAAGCATCTTTTGCATAATTAATTCCTTAGCATCCCAAAGGTATATCCCTAAATCTTACACCTTAGATCTAAGGACACTTTTCTTTTTGCATTCATCAGAACTAGATTAAATTCTCCACGTTATATATTCCTGGTCATGAAAAGGTTCCTTTTCCGCCAAAACACAATTCAATGAAGTAGTTTACTTTTAAGCTGAAACCAGTGTCTGTCTTGAAATTCAGAGACTAAATTATTTGGGAAGTGTGAGCCTGATTCAATTTGTCCCACAGATGTTTTGCAAAGTTTAGATGGCTGCGCTCATTAGCAAAAATGTCAAGAATTTCCCTTTTCTTCTTGTTTAGGGGACCCTCCTGGTGATAGAGCTGACTACGAACAAGGGAACAGCGCCAAGAGTGGTGTTAGTCATTGTATTCAGTTCATGCTGAATGATACAGTACTTATGAGGTACAGATCAAGGAGGTAGGTTTCATAGCAGAGTCACTGCCGTAGGGCAGGAACAAGCCAGCTATGGTTATTGTTGCCGTTATTGGCAATAAACATTTCTCCTGTGCTTTAAGTGTACAGTTCTATCCAATAAACAAAATTAAACTCAAACTAATAATGCCTTCTAGGGAGTGAAATTGCTCACCACTTGACATTGTAGATTGTAACATATGAAGGATTCCCATAATAAGAATCACTTTAAGGGCATCTAGCTTATGAAACAGAGCATTCATTTGTATCGCTTATAAGATCACCTGGGTTAAAGGGAGACAAATTACAGTGACTCATGGCAAACTCCTTACCCACCTAGATTGTAGTTGCTGGAGAGGCATGGGGGAACTTCACTTCTTTTCAGGGAAGAAACTAGAATTGTTTCTGGTTTTTCATGTCTATTTCATTTACTTCTGTCTAAGGAGTGAGAAAATAATATCAGAGTATACTCTGATTAAATATGTTGCTACTAGGCAAGCTGAAAATCTTGCCTTTGAATCAGATCACCTAGACTGTCAACCATTAGAACCTCAATTTTTGTATCTTTGCAAGTAGCATTTCTTGAGCTGGACAGATCTTTGGGAGGCAAAGATAGGAGGATTGTAGTTGATGGCTGGTCCCAGTGAAAACATGAGACCTTATGCAAAAACAAACTGAAGCAAAGAGGTTGTGGAACATGGTTTAAGTTGTAGTTTACCTGCCTAACATTTATGAGATCCTGAGTTCAAACCCCAGTATTGGAAAAAAAACAAACAACTATAGTGTTTCTTTCATGTAATATGACTAGAATTTTCTAATTTTTTACAAAGTATTCGTGCAAGTAAAGAATATGTAATTTGTAAATATTTCATCAATATTGTGATGCTAAAATTACTTCTCAGAGGTCCCAGCCCATGATTCCTTTTACTTTATTCAACAGAGACTGAGACTGAGTAATATTTTATGTAGAGTTTTGGACAGTATGAAGGAAAAAAACAACAGTTGATTTTGTGTTTCAGAATAATTTTGCTGTTTCTCCAGGAGCTCAAGAGAAGTCCTGAATTATAGATGAAGATTATTCTAGGGAGAGAGAGAGAGAGAGAGAGAGAGAGAGAGAGAGAGAGAGAGAGAGAGAGAGACAGACAGACAGACAGACAGACAGACAGACAGACAGACAGACAGACAGACAGACAGACAGAGACAGAAACAAAGAGAAAACAGAAACACAAAAAGACTTTAGAAAGATGGTTTTAAATATCATCAGTTGATGATATCTAAAAGTGAATATATAATTTGAGGGTAGGGCTGGGATAGGGAAAGACAAGGGAGAATAACTGAAGAAGTGACATTGATGTTATGTATTCATAATCTGACTTCTGAAATTGAAATTGTGCCAATACTTAATAATAATAAATAAATATTTCTTTTTATAAATTTTATTTTCTTGTCAAGAGAGGTTACAGTTTCATGAATAAGGTAATGAATACATTTCTTATTGAGCATTGTTACCCGCTCCTTTGTTTTTCTCCTACTTCCTCTTCTACCTCCCCTACTCCTCCCCCAACCAAAGTTGTATAAAGTTCATTTCCAATATAGTGTCTTGTGAGTATCATTGTTGCAATGGGTCATCCTGTGTCCTTGTTTCAGCATTTTGTTATTTCCCCACCCCTCCCCAAATTAGATAAATACATATACAAGTTTCAAAGGAAATTAATGAGTATTTTCTGGGTGTCTTGCTTCAGCCTGGAGTAACACTGACAATGTGAAACGTGAGCTCCACCAATAAACGCTCCTGGGCTCTGGGTAGGGGGAGACAAGAGGCAAGAATGAGGATTAGTAATTCACTTAACATCATGCCCTGTGTTTTCTCATGTATAAAATAAGCTCTACAATCTATTCAGCTCTAAACTTTCATGCTCCAATGGTTCTGTAATTAGAAAAATGGCTACACAATTGACCCCGATCTATAATTCTGACTCTTGTGAAAGCCATGGACATGTTAAGATATATTCAAATCTAAGTACAGAAAAATCTTCCCAGAGTGGCCTAATTGATTAGGACATTTATTTTGAACATGAATTGAAATCCAGGCAGGGCCTTTCCAGAATGCTTCAGTAGCTTATTGATGCAGTAAGGGCCAAACCTCATCCCACTCTTCAGCTCAGCTGCCCTCCTTGGACAACGGCTTGGGTTTCTTGGTGTCATGGCTTGGATTGCCCACTCATGCCCTCATATTTTTGAGCTGCCTACCCAGGCCTCACGTGTAGATGTGTTGTTTCTGTCCGACAAGACGGAATTACTTAAGTAGTGTAATTTTTCTCAGCTGGCTCCCAAACTCTCAGCAGATTTTGCCTCTGGCCTATTGGTTGGGATGGAATCACACACCCATATATTAGCTGCAAGGGAAGCAGGAAGCCTTGGGAAGTATCTATTGTCTTCAGTGGGAATAAGGAGCTAGGCTCTACTAGCAAGGAAACTGGGAGCTGGATACCCAAGGAGATAAGCTGGGTGACCAAAAGGATTGCCACAAGCTGGGAACTAAAGCTAGATCTCCTTCCCCTCAGAGTTAACTGTATATTCTGTCCAGCATCCAGCTAAGAGTATCATCTCTCATTCACTCTGCTACCAAGATTTTTGGCATGCCTGTAATCACACACACACACACACACACACACACACACACACAGACCCTGATTCATGTCTTCTTCACTGTCAACTCCAAGTCCACAAACACAGGCAAATTTCAGTCTTTATTTATCCAGAATGATGTTGATTGCCTTCAAATTCCCATACATTTAATGGAGTAAACAGATGGGGAGTTATTGTTTTATGGTTCTGAAGGTCAGAGGGCTAATGCAGCTTATAATCAGCTTGATATCAAAGCTGAAGTCAGGGTTTTGGAGAAACTACATTTCCTCTACAGGCTTCAGGGAACAATCAGTTCATTATCTTTCCCAGTTTCCTGAGGCATCCATTGGCCACAACATCACTCCAAGGATGGAAATATATTCTTCTTCTTATTGGCCACATACCTGCCTATCTTTCTACATTCCTCCCCAAACCACCCACAGCACCTCAAAGACTGGGAAACTCTGTGGAGTCCCCTGCCAGTGAAATAATGTAATACAGTGTTTCTTTTTTATTTTTCCTCTAAAATATAGATTCTAAATTTTCAGTAGATTCTTTTAGGTCTCTAGTTTTTCACTTGGGAAAGAGACTGGATTTTCTTTTTTTGGACTCTTAACCTCTTCCCATGAAAGGATGTCCCTTTTCTTGTTGGTAGTTGTTCTATTATGCTAACTCTGTGTCCAAGGAAACATAAAAGGGGACCCTTTGTACCACAAGGAAATGGTCATGACTCTCATTTGTGTTCACTATAAATATCATCACTGTCATTTATATAATTTCTGCCTAATTCAATTCTTTGTTCTTTTTTTTTCTGAATTGTTAAAGGCATTAGAGGTGAGCTCACCAGGAAGCACCATTTTATCTCATGACCTGCAGGGAAGAAACAGATCTATGGGAATAAAAATTAAATCTGGGGTCTTCCTCTTCCTCTGCGACTGTTCTAATTACTTGTTTAACATAGCTTCCTCTTTAGTCTTGTAGCATGTTTCCTCCCGGTGAAAGACCACGTGCTTTCTGTAGGCATCTTAGAACCTTACACCTTTGAGACTCGGAGGCTATTTTTACGTGCTGATAGCTGTAATCAATGCGTAGGGATTACTTAAGCTAACAAGTGTTCATCCATTCTAATAGAAATGTAAACAGAACTTGAATTCATCATTTTGTTAATGGTTCTTTCCTGGCACATTCATCAGCTTCCATTTCATCTTTTGCCCTAATAAATACATACACTATATTGTTTTATGACCTCTCTTTGCAGTGGTAATAGAGGAAAGGGAGTTATTATAGCTCCTATTAAACAGAGACATAATGGAATGAAGGATTTTCTCGAGATCACATTTTCCTATCATCGAGTAGTTCTAGTTGGATTAATGCCAGCTCTTTCTTTCTCAGATCACATGGAAACTAAAGGCCATTAGCTCCATTTGAGCAGGAATCTACATATCAGATAAGCATAGATATTTGCCCATGGATGATATCCACCCAGAAGCACCCAGAAGCAATGTTTAGTTTAACACTGGATTTAATGTTTTGATTTTTCTTTCTCTGAAATTTTCGATTTTCTTTAAAAAAAAAAATATAGGCAATGAATGCATTCATTTGCTAGCACTCTTGTGGTAAAATACTACAAACTAGGAAGTGTAAGCAACAGAAAGTAATCCTGTATGGATTGGTTTAGCCTGTGGCTTTTCTCCTTGGCCTGTCTTTTCTCAAAGTCTTCACTAGGTCTTCCCTCCGGGTGCATCTGATTCCTAATCTCCTTTTCTCCCAAAAACAGGTGAGATTAGGGCCTGTTGGAGTAATCTCACATTAACTTTGTTACTTCTAGGGTAACTTTGTTACCCTATCTCCAAACTGGATGCCAGTTAGTGGCTCCTTCACAGTTGGTCCAGCCTGGGCCCAAAGTTTGCAAGACCCTTTCTTAACTAATAGCAGGGCATTGTGGGGTGAACCTGTCATCCTGGACATGCAGGAGGCTGAGAGCATAAGGATCGTGATTCTAGGCTAACCTAGGCAACAAAGTGCCTAGGTTTTAATTTCAGTAGAAAAAGCTGGACAAGTTGGCCTGTGCCTGTTAACACAGTTGCTGCAGGAAGCATAAAATAGGAGAATCTCACAGATTGGGCACACGCCTGAAGGAGACCCTATTTAAAAATTAACCAGTGAATAAAACAAGCAGGCGGCATGGCTCAGCCGTAGAGCATTTGCTAGCAAGAACAATTCCGTGAGTTCAAATCCCAATACGGTCAGAAAGGCACAAGAAGACAAAAACCAAACAAATAGGAAAAGCCCTATCTCAAAATAAAGTCACATTTGGGGATGTAGCTCAGTGGCAAAACACTTGCCTAGCAAGTGCAATGTCCTGGGTTTGACCCCAATACCAAAAACAAAAGACAAAAAAAATATAGTTCAAACAAACAAACAAAAATTATAGAGTCACATTCTGTGGTACCAGGAGTTAATACTCTTAACTATGTGAATTCTAGAGTGGATAAAAGGCAGCCCATAACAATGGTTTTAATACTCACTTACACAGATAATCACACAGTTTGAGGATATTTGGTTTGAGGATATTTCAAAGAAAATATGGACGTCCATGTAGCATAGTTAGATGACCAGCTACCTCTGTTCTACCCATGAAGTGAATAGCTATGGCTGTCACATTCCTAGAAATAAAAGTAGCTTTAAAAGATATACGCCAATATGGAGTTTTCAACTTCCAGATCAGATGACACAAGAACTGTATGATTTTCATAGCCAGAGTTTTAGAGTGGTAACAGAGGTTTGGGATTTATAGTTTTACTTTCTGTGGATTCAGTTATCAGCACTTGGCCATACTTCTAGAAAATAAAATAGAACATTTCAGAAATAAACAATGCACGAATTGAGCATTGTAAAAGGCTTTCTGCATAAGGAGATGAAATTTGTCCTTGTCCGTCTCCATCTTGACTGGGTCCTGAATCACTCATTTATCAGACACATTCACACTGCGTGGCAGCCAGCCTGCTAGCCACCCGGGTCATCAGATCCCCTGTAGAGAATGGCAGGGCAGCGCTTGTCTTCCAGCAACCCTTATTAATAATGACCCAAAGTACAGAGGAATAGTGTTGACAACTCACGTAAGCTACACAGAAGCCCTAAAGCATTTCCCTTTGAGTGAAAAAGTAAAAGGTCTGCACTTAATAAGGAGAGAAAGATAATTGTATGCTGAGGTTGCTAAGATCTACAGTTGAAACAAATATTTCATCTGCGAAATTGTGAAGGAAAAAAAGAGATTCCTCTTAGTTTTGCTGGTCAAAACTCAGTTAATAATGGGAACAAATTTCCAAGAATGGCTTAGAGTCCATTTGATGCTTCTCTCCTCATCTTCCTTCCACAAAAACACTTTTCCAAGGATTAAATAGGTGAATGAGGTAGGCAGAGGTGATTAACTGAGCCAAAAGTTCATCATACAGTTACTTTGTGTTTCCATTTGTCTCTGAAACCAGAGGTCACATTGTAAATGGTTGAACTCATAGAGTTTCTGGTTCTGGCTTTTGAGGGGAGAATAGAACCAGACACATCTTCAGCTTTATGGGTTCTGCTACTTAATACTAATTACTCAGCAGGTTGAGATCTCAGAATCAAGGTTCAATGCTTGCCTGAACACACAAAACCCACAAGACTTTTGTCTCCAATTAACCAGTGGAAAGTTAGACCCAGAGGTGTGGCTCACATGGTAAAGCACTAACTATGATACCCAGCAGTCCTTCCTTCTCCAGGAAACACATTCCAACGAATTCTGGAAACCTACTGACACTTTACACAAAGTTTGTAGGAAACAAGACCAGGGAAGTTTGAGTGCAAACCAAGTTCCTGGCATTTTTCTCTGAGATTATCTGCCTTTTTTATTTTTAAATATTCAGATTCTCCTGGCTAACATCTATGAGGAATAGGTTTGAACTAAAGGAAGTGAGGGGAAAAAAACTTCAGAGGGGACAGAAAAACAATGCATTTTCTTCTGCTCCCAATTCTCCTCCTCCACACACGTACAGTTGTGCGGTGACCATTTTTCTCCTAGGGAAAGGCTTTTCTGTCTTTTTAAGGGTATGACAAACACTATTTACTAAAAAATAGAAAGAAGTCATTTGTGTCCTTACCACAAAATAACACCACCATAGATCATGCCGGCTGAAGGTTCCACATCTTATAAACACAACATACTGCATTACTCTGCGCTGAGTTATTATGTTTCACTGCGGAGAAAAGCAGGCTCTGAATATATTAATGATTCATGCCTGCCTCAGCAGAACATAATGTATACTAATCAGACGGAACCAGGGTACAAGAGCACTTTAAATGCATTTGTCCAGTTAATAGTGGGACTTAATCTGATATTTCATTGGGTCACCGACCTTTTCATTGTAATGTACAGAAGAAAATGTGTGGCTGACACTCTGATGAATCAACAGACTTCCTGGTTACCAAGCAACATACTACATACCCCAGCATAATTCTGCTGATATTTCCACTCCTTCCAGCTGCTGGATGAACTGAAGTGTAGCCCTGTGTGTGAATATGTGCACGTGTATGTAGGTGTGTTTGTGCATGCGTGTGCATGTGGGTATGTGTGCATTTAGGGGATGGGTGGGGAGGTACTAGAGGCACAGAGAAGCTCATTTAGGTTGCTTTTTAAAAAATACCTATTAAGCAATAAACTCCCATAATAAATAGCCATGCCAGAGTTAATACTCAATAAACAGTATAGTTTACAAGCAATTAGGGACCTAAATCTCCAAATAAGACAGTCCAATAGAATGAGAACATCTACTCTAAGAGTGCTTAAGTAAGATATGTAGCTGGTTAAAACTGTCATAATTCTCCTCTAAAAAGCAATTAACAGTTTGGTGTATTTGGGTTTGCCAAGCACAGAGCATTTTCATCAACAGTGACCAAAATCAAAGGGCCATTTTGTAGCTTTACATAATAGACAGTCATCTACCCAGAAAGCAGAGATAAAGACTGATGCTCTCTTCCTGCTGATTGATCAGCTTAAGAGTTCATTGAATGCAAGATGAGTCACATAATGTGTTTTGTCACAGTTTTTAAAAGAAGCCAGCTGACTACTACTCTATTTTGTAATGGTTTTGTATTTCTCATCAACTTTGAAGTTTGGGGAACAAAAAAATAAAATAAAATCTCTGTCTTCTAGTTCTTTCATTAAATTGTGGAGAAATAACACACATTTGCTCTGTATTGTATTTTGTTTATTTTTAATTTTTTGTCATTCATGGGGCTTGAAATCAGGACCTGGGTGCTGTTCCTGAGCTTTTTCACTCAAGGCAAGTGGTTTACCACTTTGCACCATAGTTCCACTTCTGGGTTTTTTGTTTTTTGTTTTTGTTTTTGTTTTTTGCATGTGGTTTATGGGAGATAAGAGTCTCACAGACTTTCCTGCCCAGGCTGGCTCTGAACTGTGATTCTCAGATCTCAGCCTCCTGAATAGCTAGGATTACAGATGTCAGCTACCAGTGCCCAGCTGTCTTGTATTTTATAACCATAAGTATAGACTTTTTTCTCTAGAGCTGTAGGAAGCTGCTGCCTCTTGGTTAAGAATACGTGGAGGCACTTTACTATTGGATTCCAGTGCCCACTGGTGTTTTCCTTCACCCACTGCATCTTGATGCCATATGGGCCCTATTTTAAATTATACTTGTAAATAATACAAGCTGCTTCCCATGCTGCACAACATGATGGGAAACTGTACAGAGATGTGTATTTCCTTCTTCAGAAGGAACTTCCCACCCAAGACAGATTTATCCTTAAACAGAATTGTTTATTCTGCAGATTTATTCTGCATCTTCTCCTAAAGCCAGTTTGAAAGGAATATACAAGTATTGGTCTTTTAGAATCATTTCTTTAACTTTCACATATAAAAATGAGTACTTTGTTAAAATTAAGAATGGAAAGAAACGTGTAGACAGAATGGAAAGTTGAATGTGTGGGTAAGTTTGGAAATGTCAAGTGGAATATCAGATTTAAAATTTACCTTGTCTTTCACCTATTCTCACTAGCTTTAGGCATTTTTTTCTTTCCAAATGTAGCTGTAGCTAGCTGCAAAATTTCCTGCATTTTGTTTCTTTACTGCTTTTCAGGCAGCAGAATATGTGGGTATGGGATCATAAATGTAATCCCATTTGTCAATGTGAGGGAAGCCAATTTCACCTGTAAAACAATCAAGTTGGAATGGAGATTTTTTTTTAACAATGTGTGATTCAGAAAATTCCTGGACCTGAAAATTTTTCATAATGTACAGTATGTCTGAGCATTAGAAATCAACATAGAAAAAGCAATAATTACGGAAAAATGAGGACTAGGGAGTTCTCGGACAGACAGATATAAACAGGTAAACTGAAAAGCAAGCTTCAGATGAACTTAATTTTAGGACAAAAAAACTTCTAAGCAAAACTTTTTGGTACATAGCATTGTTTATCTTGACAGCAAAGGAATGTTATATGATATTTGCTTAAACACACTATTATTTCCTAGTGGGGATATTTAGAAAGCTACTAGATCAACACTAAGCTGACTTCTGAGTATAAATAGACCTTAGTGCAGAGATGCTTACATATTTTACGCATTCCATGAGCATTTCCATACAGGAACATTACACGCATGTTCCCTACCATTATTTTCTGCTCTCCCTTCCCCTCACTTTGCCCAATTCTTCTCTACATACTTTGTAATTCTGAGAATGGAAGATGAAGACTAAGTCCTCTGTCTTTGCACTTCCTAGAGGTAGATGTATGAAGAGTCTTAAAGACTTCTTCAGGAATGTGAAGTTCCTTGACAGTTGAGAAGACTGGAGTGGGAGGATTGCGCAAGACTCTGCAATTCAGTGCAGAGAATGTTCTGCAGCCTACACTTCCTTCTTCAAATAGCAACCTTTGAAGGTTCCCATATCCTCAGAATGAATTCCACAATAAGAATGTATTCCTTGGGCAGCAGGCAATGGCAAGAAGACTTCCATTGAGCCACAGCCAGTAGCTGTAATTAAACCAAGGCCTTTCCAGATGCTGAATGGTTGTTGATGAACCAGATGGGAGAGTGAGCCAGAGTAAGATGCTCCTCCTTGAATGGATCCATGCTGGACTTAGGAATTAGATTGAATCAATATAGGAGAAGTTAGGACTTAGAAGACAAGGCCAGGGTGAGTTCAAGCCACAGTTCCTTAGGAGTTTCTCCAGAGTTTTGTGTTAGTTGAGATCCTCTTTTCAGAAGATGCAGAAGCTATTCAGTTCCTGTATGTCTTCCATCCTAGGTTTTCTTTCCTGGGAGCTAGTTTAGTCACAGCAGTGCTGAATTCTCTTTTGGGTGAAGAGAAAGATTCATTGACGCGAGAAGCACAGTAAATATTGACTGTTGCAATGTGGAGGTCAATATTTACCTCACGAGATGATAAATCCTGATGTTCACTGAAACATAAAAGTCAATATTTTGAGGATGGTGCCAGATGCATCCTAAATGTACTGCCGGAAGTAGCCGAAATGGTTTCTCCACAGAGTCACATTTACCACTTACGTGAGTATTTTAAAGATTAGAGGGACTGAGAAGGTGGGGAAATAGTGTACTTTTTTTATTCTTGAAAAGAATGAGACATTGCTCTCCATCTTGAACACATCTGTGATAATTATGTTGAAGATCTATTTAAAAAAAATTATTGGGCTATTACTTTTCCCATCTACATGACAAATGTGGAAATTGTAACAGCCCTTCAGCCAATTAATTAATTGCCAATTAATTAATCAATTATTGTGTCATCTAGAGCTTAGGCTGCCACAGCCTGCTTTAGTCTCGCAAGTAGTGATGCACATTTACTCATTGATTTTTTTCCACCCACTTCCTTTCAGTGTAACTTTCCTTCCTCTGATTAATTATTAAGCTGTTGAATAAAAAGCAATATCAGACAGGGTTTGTTAAAAGAAAACTGCCCTGCCAGTGTGCCTTTGTTTAATTCATATTGTCATTCTTTTTGAGACAGCAGTACAAGAGATTTTTGGAAGAGCTCAGCTCTGAGGCAGCAGGTGTTAGATTGCACCCAGCTCTGCTCACGGTGTTAGCAGGGACCCTGGACCACAGAGACAAGAGCTGTTACAGACACAGGCAATGTTTCTGCTCCACCCTTCCCTGCCCACCCCCCTCCCCAGCCCTGGTTCTGGGTGCAGGAGATATCTACCTACCCATACTGTCCTAAGAGTAAGAGAAGCAATATCTTACTCCCTTAAATGATTCCCTGTAAACTCCTAGATCTTTATACTTCAAAAGTAGACCCCATTCTGTGACCAAATCCTAAGTAGTTGAAATGATTGAGACCTTTTTGTTTTTTGAGAACAGATATTGATGGAGGACAAGAGAGCTCCACACTGACCTCTTCAGGGAGCCAGTGGGAAAGACTACTAGGCAGAGCTGTGCTAAGAAGTACCCCTGGAAATTGCACTTAGAGTAATGGCAGATGCAGATTCCACCATGATCCTATGTCAGGTCTTGTTCCAGTGATTAACATAGTTTATTAAAACCTATTTGTCAGACTAGAGGACAGAGTCAGAGGAAATAATTTTCCCAAAGTATGAAGGCTAGGTAGGGAGCTAAGATTTGAGCCTAGGTTACCTGCTGGCTATGTCTCAAGGTACTTCCTAATTGATAACGTTTTTCTTTGTTCTTTTCCTCCTTGTCTTCTCTCTATGGCCCAGGAGCATCCTTAATATGAGTCAGACTAGAAAAGAGCTGTGGACCATTTCTCTTTTGTTTTTTGAGTCTAGTCTGCCTTCTCTTACAAACTTGGAGTAGTCTGGAGTTGTTCTGCAGGGAGAATTCCAGAGCTGAGTCAGGCCCGTGGCCTTCCACCAGGAAATTCTGTAATAAAATCCAACAGCATGTTGGATTCTAGAAGCTCTTGGTACAGAGATGGAAGACAGTGGAAGCAGTAGAGATTCAGTGAGTGGACTGATTCAAGATACAAAAGAATCATTGAATATTTTATTCTATATTTGTAAGAATGCTGATTAGATTGCTGTAGAGAAAAAGGTTCTGTTCAGAACCCTACGCTATACAACTGAAGGGCATAGCTGCCATTTAAAGGCACATGTTAGGACTTTAAGGCTGGGTCTCTTCCCCTTATCTCCTACTTCAGGACGCGTATGTACAAGTGAACCATTTTTTTTCTTTTTTTTTAATTGTGAAAGTACTGTACAGAGGGGTTACAATTACATGGGCAAGATAATGAGTACATTTCTTACCAAGCATTGTAGCCTCCTCCTTTGTTTCCCCTTCTCATCCCTTCCCATCCTCCCCCTGCCCCAGGTGAACCATTTTTATGAACCACTTGTTTTATGAATACAATGAAAATAGATATGAAAGCTAAAGATGTCTGTAGAAACCCAATGTCCACAGATGGATTCATGGATGAGGAAAATGTGGTATATATATAAATGTGATACATAACAAAAAGGCTGGAACATTATTCAGCCATAAAAAGGAAAGCGATCCTATCTAACACTATAAAAAGGATGGAATTTGGTAGACATTGTGCTACAAACCATTATATGATACACCAGTCACCGAAGGTCAAATTCTATGTGATTGTACTAGCCTGAGGCATCTAAAGTAGCTGGACGCACAGAAACAGGAAGTTGAATGGTGGTAACCAGAAGCTACAGGAGAGGAGAGTGGGGATATAGTTTTAAATAACTAAATAATTATTATTAAAATAAATCATTAAATAAATTATTATTTTATTTAAATACTTTAAAAACAAACAATCATTTTCACCCTTACAAGGTGAAAAAGATCTGGAGATCATATCACAACCATGTGAACGGATTACTGAAACAAGTTACACATAAAACAGGTTACTATAAGCTGGGTGTGTAGCTCACACCTGTAATTCTACCTACTTACAGGCTGAGATCACAGAAACTATGGTTCAAGACCAGCCAGGAAAAGAATGAGCTTGGGAGGTCCCACCTGAACCAATGAAAAACTGGGCTTAGTATTGCCTGTAATCTCAGCTACATGGGGAGCATACAGGATGATCACGATCCAGATCCACTCTGGCATAAACATGGGACCCTATTCAGGTAATAGCTAAAGCCAAAAGAGTTGGAGATGTAGCTCAAGTAGTAGAGCACCTGCCTGGCAAGCAAATAGCCCTGAGTTTAAACCCCAGTAATCATCAAAAGAGAAAAACAAAATGAGTGAAGTTAATCAATTATATTGCTTTTTTTTTACATGAATGATAATGTTACATACTGAATTCAGTCCTCATTAGGAAAAGAAAATGCTATTAAAATGCCAAGCAAAGGGAAAAGAGCTCATCAAAAGAGGAGAAAATCAGAGTTCATGCAGAAGTAGACTTGTATGAAACCAAACTCTCTAGGCTCTAAATTCTTCCCAGATAAAAGGATAAAATTATGAGAAAGTGAGCTTGTTTTCTTTATATCCACAAGGACACACACCTTGTGGGATGACTTTGAGTGGGCACACAGGGCTGAGTGTAACTGGGCCAGTGGAAAGCCGCAACTCAGCATATTGTCATTATTCTCATGATTCACTGTACACAGATGGAGAAATTAAGGCCCAGTAAGAGTGAGGTTAGATCACTTGCCTCTCTGCTGGTGACTAGGCCCACTTCCCAAACCTGAGTTATTCATCACAATTATTTACTGCACCATTAACTGCCTCTTGAAAGGCTAACTTTGATTAATTGGACTCTGTGTGCATGCCCATTTGTTCAACAGCTTCAAGGCACTCTATCTAGCTATCAGCCAGTGTTCAGTTCTCAAGCGGATTAACAAAAATACTAGATTTCATCAAACACCTCGAAGAAGTAAAGATGTGTCAAGCTTTCTGACATATCCCAGGACTGACTGATCCCTAACAATCTTGTGTTAATTAATAATATTCCAAAGCAATGATTGGAAAGTACTTTAGAATTCTTTAGGGCACAACAAAATTACCTGTTTACCTTCCCTAAAACTTATCTTTGTCTTTTTGCTGAAGGCAAGGATAGCCTTTGTTTTTAATGTATCTTTTTTTTTCCCAAGTAGTAAGATTTAAACCCAGAGCCTTCTGTGTACTCTACAACTTGAGCCAGTCCTCTGGCTTTTAGTTTGTTTTGCAGATAGGGTCTCTCATTTTTGCCCTGTCAGGCTTTAGACCTTAATACTTCTATATCTACCTGCAGAATAGTTGGGATTACAGGAGTGGGCTCCCACACTCAGCTTACCATGGGGCCTCTGATTCTTCCTATCCTCTTACTAATGATGTCAATACTTCCAAGACTAATCTATAGGTTATTTCCTAGCTATCTATTTCCTATTTCATTTCCTATCTATAGCTACCTATTATCTATCTGTCTGTATATCTATCTACCTATGTATCACGTATCTATCATCTATCTAAATTTCTTGTGTATCACCTGTCTCCCCCTCTTTAAAAGTACTCAGAGAGGTATTTTGCACACTCATGTTGATGCAAGCATTATTCATAATAGGCAAAAGATGGAAGTAAACTGTTTATTGAAGACTGAGTGGATAAAATATATGCATATTTCCATACAATGGGAGATTATTCAGCCTTAAAAAATTAGGAACTCCTAAAAAAATTAGGAACTCCTGTTACATACCACATGATAGAGTCTTGAGGCCATCATACGAAGTAAAAGAAGTGCAACAGAAAAGATAAATATTGCATGATTTCCTCTATCTGAGGGAGGCAGAGTCAAATTCATAGGGACAGAAAGTAAAACTGTGGTTGTGAAGGTATGAAGGAGAGGAAATGAGAGTTTCTATTCAATGGCTACAGAATAATTTCAGTTTTGAAACATGATGAAATTCTGGGGAACTGTTACACACCAAGGTACATACACTTAAACCACTCATTGTGAACTTAAAAATAGTTAAACGGAGCCAGGCACCAATAGCTCATACCTGTAATCCTAAACATTCAGGAGGCTGAGAGCTGAGGATCATTCTTTGAAGCTGCACCAGGTAGGAAAGTCCCCGAGACTTATCTCCATTGAAGTACCCAAAAGCCAGAAGTAAAGTTGTAGAAGTAGTAGAGCATCAGCTTTGAACAAAGATACATTTAGGGACAGATTGTAAGCCCTGAGTTCAAGCCTCAAGACTGACACACACAGAATAAATAAGAGGTTAATTGGATACATTTTGTGCATGTTTTTTTAAAACCATGACTAACATAAAAAGATTTCTCTTTCTCCTTCCCAAATATTACCCAGCCTGCCAGTTTCAGCCCCATTTATCTATGTTCTTGGATCACTCCTGTACATAATGTTCTCTCTCTCCCCTGAACTCCATATTACAATTACATTCCAGATATCCCCAATTCTTTTCACTTTTGACATTAACACAATTAAATGATGTTTCTCCCAACTCTCATTATCCATCCAGTGATCCTTAGAGCAATCTTATTCTGAAAAGAACTAATGTCACATCAGGAAAGAGACACTGACATTTTTCTGACCATGACACCTTGAATAATTTATCAGCAAAGACCCCAATGTCACTGAAAAAAAATGTAGTGATAGAAAATTTAGTGATAGGTCTATACCTAAGTCCTCATTGGAATGAATGATTTATTATCACATGCCTTTCCTGAGAGAATAGAAGGGCCTTCAGTCACAGCACGAATATATGCATATTTAATATTTCTACTACACAGGCATGAAAATAAGTTTTAATTCAACAGAAAAATAGGATAATGCAAAAGCCAATTAGCTGATACAAAGAAAAAGGTCCTTCTTTTTGGAACTGCAAAGCAGCTGTAAACACTGTGTGATTTGGAGAGGTGATAAATGATTGCTTGTGTATGGCTAATGCCACATTGGGATTTGAGGGGCTGCTGCTTGTAAGTTTGGCGGGACACTCCCTTTTCTTGGAGAAATGTTGATTTAACATCAGAATCACCACCAGACAAGGGTGGAAAACACATCTGCAAATCATAATGTCAGTGAATGCAAGCAGACAGAAATAGTTCAAAGTTTTAGCTCTCAGTATCAATTAATTACTTAATGTTTTTTGATTTAGATACTTCTGAACTGTGAGTTAGGATCATGTGTGTCTCCCAGTGTGTCTCATTGTTTTGTGTGGCCTGAAGCTTTTAAATCTCCAGTTGTCACTTAATCACCACTGGGTTCTGTTGTCTATGCATCACAAGAGGACCTAGTTCTCCTCACCTTGACCTTGGGTGAAGAAATATTACATACAGAGATGATCAGCCATAGCAACAGGAGAGAGACAGAGCTTCCTAGAAACTGTGCATGAACAGGACAGGATGGTGTGCACCTTGCTGGAGGGAGGTCTATTCATTGAACTTGGAAAAGAAAATACTGAGAGCATCCAATGGGAAGACGCTCATCAATGGTGAGGAAAAGTGGGTCAGAATCTGGAACGCCCCACTCCAGAGCTGGAGTCTTCTGTGTACGATATCTGTGGGTGAATTCATGTTGATGCTCTTTGTTCATCTTTCTTCATTTTGTCAGCTCTGTATTTCTTTTCCAGATTACCAGATTACCAGTAGCTCCAGATTACCAGAAATGTCATGAGATCCACGAGACAAATGCTCCAAAAGATTCTCAGAAGGAAAAAATGAGTCCAACCACCTAAAGGGGCTCAGTCTTTTAAAGTGATGGGTGCTGCTATTACCAAGAGAAGGCAGCTAACTCTCCATCACCACCATCCCCTTACTCCCACCCATTTCCCAAGACTGAGTCTGGGAACTTGAGTGAGCTCAAGTTACTGGGAAAATTCAAAAGTCATAATATTTTCTGTATCTTTTATCTCAATGACCAACACTTTCATTCAATCTTTTGGCATAACAAACGCATACTTTACCCTGAGTAAAATCCGTTATTCTTTAACTAGATTAACAGTTGACAAAACAGTAAAAATATAGTTCACAAGTTACCATCACAGCATAAATCTGTAAGCCATTTACTTCCTGTCTTTCACATGGAAAATAAGCCAGATTAGTGTTTGGAAGTGATCATTGGAGTTTATAGTTCCAGAGGTGAATTTAAGGATGATGCATAAGGTGAAAGGATTGAGTCAAGGGTTCAGTGCCCACCCCAAGTTTGGATTCCCACAAACTATGGGATCTCAGAATAATGTGGTACCCAGACAGAATGTGGTGTATGTTCATAATGAGACTTCAAGTCAATGCTGTAAAGAGCTTGCATGGTAGCTGTAACCCAAAAATGAGGGACAGGTCATGGAATTAGTTGACGGAGACAACCACAACAAAACTTTGACAACTAGATGGCTAAACAGAGGGTAGAGATTTATTTCTTCACTATTCTAGAATCTAGAAGTCAGATCCTAGGTATCTATGGGGCTATGCTCCCTCTTTGGGCTCTGGGAAAGACCCCGTCTTTGTCTTCTCTAAGCTTCTGGCTACCCAAGGCCTTCCATAACTTGTGATGCTGTATCTCCACTATCTCCTCACATAGTGATGTACCTGCGTCTTTCTCATCTAAGGATGCTAGTTGCTGGATTAGTGTCTACTCTCACTCAGTATGAGTTTATCTCCACCTTCAACTAATTATATCACAAAGATTTCATTTCCATCTTCTGAGGTCTGGGTAGGCATGCACTTTGAGGTGGGGGAAACACCATTTGGCCCATTACAGTGTCATGGAAAAATATGGATAAATCATGAAGAAGGGGTGCATTGATTCCATTGTTGTCTCAAATGATGTGTCTCTCAGTCTCTGTCATCTCTGTCTCTCAGCCATCTTATCCTAGACAATTATTCCAGGGTGCAGCCTAAATATTTGAAGGTGTGAGGCGAAGGTATTGGTGTCTGAACTCAGGGCTTTATATATACCTGGCAGGCCCTCTTCTGCTGAGCCATGCCTCCCGTCCTCTTTGGGACTGATTTTTTTTTTTTTAGATAGCAACTCTCTTCCTGCCTGGGAATGAACCTGGGCAACGATCCACCTACTTCAGGCTTCTATTGTGGTTGGGATGACAAGTGCATATGCCACACCCAGCATCTTTGTCCTGAGATGGAAGCTCACATACTTTTCTGTTTGGGATGGCTTGGTACTGTGTTCCTCCCAATCTCAGTCCCCCATACAGCTTATGTTGATAAGCACATGGGGCCTAGCTATGGCTGAATCTCAGGAAATTTCTACCCACGCTAGCCTCAAACCATAATCCTCTTATTCTCAGCCTTCCAGGAGGCTAGGCATGAACCTAGTCTACAGGCATGAGCCACAGGTACCTGATAAACCAGGTGATTGGACTGTTAGTTCTAATTTAGAAACTTGAGTTATAGGAATTGTCCAAGTATCTTTTGAGTAGAGGGAAGGATTTAAAAGCTTTTCCTGCATGCTGGTACTGAGAGTTCAGTCACTGGCTTGGGTGTCTAAAGCCTTATAATTTCTGAAATAGAACATCTCCCAAGGTCTTCATCCATCTCACTGTTCTGTATGACATGGAACAATGAATTCAAAAGCCAATTATAACACACACAAAAACTGTAAGTGAAGAAAAATTAAAATAATGGCTAAAGAATCGTTCATTTTTCTTTAGACTCATTTTCACCATGAAAAGACTGTCAAATTGAAATACATTAATAAAATAATCCTCGGATTTTCATTAATATCTTTTTGACAAGTTGCTAATATGTTCTGTGGTATTTATGAAACAGCAGGAACCTATTTTGGGGTGACTGAATTCTGTCCTGAATGTGTTAAAAAATACTCTGAAATGTACTGAGAAAAAAATCCTCAAGACATTTGAAAAATGAGCAAAACATATTCATTGGCAAAATGTTTCTTCAAATATCAAACTCATGACTAATTGCATTACTTAGACAGATGTCAATATTATTAAAGGTTATAATGTTTCTGCAAGTTTATGGGGCTTTTGGGGGGGCAGGGAGTAGTCCCTTGGTAAACTGGATTTAATCTACTTTAATATTTCAATCAAAAATTAAACAGAGACTCATATTATTGTCTTATTCAATGCCACTGAGAGAGTTTTTTCAAAATGTCTGAACTTATGCCAGGCCCTAGCAGCTCATGCCTTGTAATTCTAGCTACTCAGGATGCTGAGATCTGAGGATTGTGGTTCAAAGCCAGCCTGGGCAGGGATGTCTGTGAAACTTTTATCTCCAGTTAACCACCAGAAAACCAGATGTGGCACTGTAGCTCAAGCGGTAGCGTGCTTGCCTTGAGCTGAAGAGCTCAAGGATAGCGCCTAAGCCCAGAGTTTAAGACCCATTATTAACACACACACAAAAAAAGGTCTGGACATAACCTAATTTAGTCCAAAGAAAAGCAAATCCAGATAACCATTTCACAATGAAAAAAAAAAAAAAAAAAACTAAAGCTGAGCCATCAAGTGAGTTCTAAACCACAGTCCTAGTTTTTTTCAAAATTGCCAGTTCATCTTGCCAGGTTCTGTGGTCTGGGGTATGTCATCTGATGTTATACATTCTGAGAATCTCCAAAGCGATTGTAAAATTAACAGCAGTTAATGCTG
The DNA here is from genome assembly GCF_024711535.1 of Dipodomys merriami. NCBI lineage: Eukaryota > Metazoa > Chordata > Mammalia > Rodentia > Heteromyidae > Dipodomys > Dipodomys merriami. Next base: position 109,082 of record NW_027205603.1, on the reverse strand, counting down.
TGGACAAAGGAAGGTCTAGATAAGGTAACCTGTGATGAGTGTGAAGAAGCCCAAGCTTGTATTCCATCACTAGAAGTTTATACAGCCACAGGTTCAAAAATTGCCTATAGGGCTTCATAAAACCTGGGAAACAGATGTATCTTTATTTTAGTTTTTCAGTCTGTTGTATTTCCAAGAACTTCTCCATTTTCTTTACAGTCTGGAAGCGGCTTTTCCATTTGTGTTTGCCTTTGGTTTATACTGTGATGATTTAAGCTTCATTGCTGTAAAACCTCATTCCTGATCATGAAAAAAAAAAAAAAGCAACAACCCTGGAGTGCCATCTCTTCTAATGGCCTCCTCACCTGGGGTTCATAAAGGCAGAAATGGCACCCACCTGCCTCCACCATGCTCTTTCTGAATTCATCTCTCATTAACCTGAGCAAGGTGCCAGGTGCTTATATATACTTGCCAGCCTGGCTCTCAGCTCCTAAAACATCTCCAAACAGAAGATTCTCCTTTTCATATCACACTTAACATCGCCCTTTTATCTCAGAGGAGTGAAATAAAGAGTGATTGTGCGGGTTAATCTGCCTCAAAATGGCATTTCAGATTTGGTGGTCTTGAAGCAAGCGAGGAAATTTCAGTGCTTCATTGAGCAACACTATTTTTATATCTTTGTTGACGTCAACATCCTTCTACAAAACACTTGAAATCCCTGAAAACAAGAAATATTTCATTTGTGCAGAGGTCCAGATTGAAGGGAGCCTTATGAACCCACAATTTGTTCAAGGTTGTAGAATAGCTAAAAAAGAACACAAAGAACTGTGAACTTTCCTCCAAACTCGGGCATGAAATGTGCTTGCCTTATGATGCAATTTAGGTCCTAGACACAAATCTGAGGATTTGGTTTTCCTCCACCTCTGCAGCTAAGTTTGGAGAAAATTGTTTACCTTTGCAACATTCCATCAAGAACTAAAGAAAAGGCAGGATTTAGAATTCAGACTGTGTGTGCAGAAAAAAGTGACTTTCTTGGTATCTTACCATTTTAATTGGCATCATCAATTGCTATACCAAGTCAGTTTAGTGCCAAGGGTATTAGTATATTAATTCTCTCCTGCTTTGTGTGTATGTGTGTGTATGTGTGTGTGTGTGTGTGTCCTGTTGCTCTTGTGTTAGCACTGGGCTTTTGAGGGGTTTGGGATATGCTTATTTAAGCAACGGGAGAATTTTTAAAGCCACCGACTCATATGACAGCAGGAAGAAAAGTAGAGAGCAGTGCACTCCCCCTGGCTGGCATCATTTTGGGAAGTTGTCTGAAGATGCTAGAAGCAGCTCTGGTTGTCACTCTCCCAGCCAGGTATTAAACTATTCTAGTTTGCAGTGTAATCACCAACATCCTGGTCATGGTTCAGTCACTAAAGCCAGCTGACTGACCAGCCAACCAAGCTACAAAATCTTTTTTACCTTTTGCCGTGGTAGAGTCATCTCAGATATGAATCGCCGTGAGGAGCATGGTCACCCTGCTGGCCTCTCAGCAAGCAGTGGCCACTACCCTGCTCCTCATTCCTTACCTGCAACTGCCCACGGAGAACCAAGGCAGCCTCTGTCTACTGCTGAAAAGTTATCTCATTCTATTCTCCCCCCTCTTCTCTTTCCCTGAGTCTCCATCTTCCATTCTCTCTCACCCAGAAAGGACAGTTAAATGTCAACCAGGCTGCTCTGCTCCCCTGTCCCCTTCTCCAGGTCTCAGATGTGATGAGATCTCAGAGGAGAATTCCAACAGGAAGCAAGTGGGCACGAAGAAATCTTATCTTGGCTAAGTTACTTCACTTCAAGAGAACTCTGTTTCCTTGCCTGAATAACAAGATGATCAGACTATGTATGTGAGAGTCTGTAGTGAGCACCAACATGGATTGTTTCCTCAAAGGGCTAAGGACAGGGTTTGGTAGACAGTGAGCAGCACCTCATAAAAAGTATTACAATCATTATCATCACTCTCATTTTAAACTGTTATCCTTCAGATATCTGGCCCATGACAGGAATGATGCTAGACCCTACAGACATACTGAAGAGCAAGACAGAAAACTGCTTATCCTTGTGTATTCACACTATTACGCAGATGTGTGTTGGAGGAATTCAATTCACCCTTTATCAGTAGCAAAGGAGGAAAGACCAGGTGATAGTCAGTTACTTGAGCTATAGAAGAAAGGAGCCTTAAAATCAACAGAGCCAGATGAGCTGTCCTAGAGGAAGTGCATTATCTGGACATGTATCATGGGAGGTGGCTTCTCAGAAAGGCTACAAACAGAACAAATGATTCATCGACAGATTTCAGACAATGTGGTCCTCATCAGACAGCCTAAAAAAATTATTACAAATCAAAGGCAGACATGAGAGGGAATGCATGCCCAAATTTGCAAAATCTTCTAGGCTGGAAAGGGAAGAGAGCTTCAATAAGCAATGGGAAGAATGGATTTCAAACTGGGGTGAATCATCTTAAATGGCACCCCCTAGGAAATCGTTGGGAAGCTTCACAGAGCCCTACAAAATGACAACAATAAACAGCTTTTCCACACCACGTGTTTTCTTTGTGTGTGCAGATGACTGTGTGCATTCTATTTTGAATTCCAAATGTTGATGAAAAGTTAGGCATGGTTACATAATGTCGAATGCAAGGGCGACACTTGAAACACAGGCTCTCAATCCCATGGGATTAATTACAGTCGCAAACCACATTCACAGTTCAGAAAGACAACAGTTGGCATACTGAATGATCCTTTCCTGTGGTCTTTCCAAGTGAACTGAAGTTAAAGAGAACACTTGGAGTACCAACCTAAACAACCATTCTCCTGTGATACTGGCTCGCTGAGAGTCTCCTTTCTTCACATGTGTCCTGTATTAGGCATCTTTCCGTTACCATAACAAAATACGGAGGATGGCACAATTTAAAAGGAGAAAGGCTATTTTGGCTCACCATTCTGGAAGTCTGAATCGGGGCCGTAATCTGTTGACTCTGTTGCTTTGGGGCCTGAAGCAAAGCACAGACAAATGTCTTTCCATCTCATGGTTGAGGAAGCAATAGAGAGAAAGGAAGAGACCAGGTCCCCTAAGGCTTTTGTGGGAATGCCCACCATGACCTTTCACAAGGTGCCTTCTCTAGGATGGGCCTGGAATCTGCCATCTCTGGAGTTGAGGTCCAAAAGAATGTGAATGATGCTCACTATATGCTCCTTTCCCCCATGGTGCACAGAAAAAAAAAAGATCTAATTAATGGGAAAATGTCTTTCCTACCCTGTTAAATATATCTTTTCCTAGTTCTGTTCTGCCCTTAGGTGCTAAAGAATTCTTTAGCTCTTCTGCAGGTATTTTCCTAACTGAATGGTTATGCAAACTAATGTTTCTGTGGGAAGATGAGCAGATAGATCCTGCTTGCTCTCTTTCTACCTCCTTCGTGGCACCATGCACATGTAATATTTCCACATATAAAATGAGGAACAGACCTCTAGGAAGCAAGAAAATGGATATTCTCATGATTCTGTTGAAAAGGAAAAAATCTCACACATTTTGGTGTGAGCTCTGTTTTCACTACTGAAAAATAAGAAGGAGCTGTAGCATCATGCTGTGTAAAATTCCCTGCAGCATAGAAATCAGTATTGCCACAGATATATCCATAGTTCTCATATCTTTATTAGCAGCTTCAGATTATAACATTAGGTAGAGAAGGCCCCTAAAGTGCAGGATAACAATGTTGTTTTTCAGTCGATCCTAAAGGCAAAGAAAAGGTCTAGACTTTTCTGTATAGTGTGATAGACCATCATTCCCAGATCACAGTTTCAGTGTCAGATCGGGCTAGCCTCTGTTTGGAATCAATTCACACAACTTCTTAGCCATTTCTTCTTCCTCACAAGTCATTAATTCAATGTGTGGTCATTCCCCATCCTAAAATAATAGCAATGATATTAAAAATGTCAAATTGTTTTTAATAAAGACATTATCTGGGTGTTCAGCTTTTCAATTCACAGCTCTTTTGCCCTTAATTTGTTCCTTATGTAATTTGCTCATTCATTAAAAGTCTTTGGCCCCTGACAATTTGTTCTGCATGTACCATATGTCTGCCATAAGCCATTGAAGTATAACTCTGGATGAAGAAAAGAAAGTGCAAATGTCTATATACAAAAGGAATACACACACACACACACACACACACACACACACACACACACACACATAGCATCTTCAGATGGACACTACTTATGTTTTGGAGAGATAAAAAGAAAAAACTATTTTGTTAGACTAGCAAATAAGCCAAGCTCGTGGCTACTTACTGCTTGATGATAGGATTTGAGGAACCGCCAGTGGGCAACCAAGTGCACTGTTTATCTCTTTAAGGAGTGCTCACAGACCTTTCCTATCATGTCTCTTGCTCTATCCTACATCTTCGTAACTCTATTACACTACTGTGTAGTGTGCCTGGGTTCAAGAGGGGTATCTGAAATTATATTAGCTGAATGTCAATATTTTCTCTATGCGAACTTAGCTTTTATATTAGGGAAGTTTAAAGTCTTCTTTTCTTATCTTTAAAATGACTCTTGGAGAGTTACATCATCTTATGTATGCCTACCATGGTGTCTATGACCACTGACTTTTTTCTAAGCTGAAATTTGTAGAGGATATCAGATGAATAGGAAAACACCTTTCCAAAATATTTGGTGTGAGTAGACCTAACATCTGATCTTGTTTTGTTGCTGTTGCTGTTCATGGAGCTTGTACTCAGGGCCTGGGCACTGTCTCTGAGTTCTTTTGCTTAAGGCTAGAGCTCTAACACGTGGAACCTGTGGTTTTTGAGTGGTTAACTGGAGATAGGAGTCTCACAGGGACTTTTCTGCCCAGACTGGGTTCAAACAGCAATCCTCAGATCTCAGCCTCCTGAGTAGCTAGGATTATAGGTGTAAGCCACCAGCACCTGGTATAATGTTTTAATTTCCCAAAAGAAAGACCTAAGTGCAGAGACATACTAAGTATTATTCTCTGCCCATGATATTTATTTTAAAACGAAATGCATCTAATTGCAGTTATTTGTGCTTATGCAAATGTCAATATTCTTACATGCCATCCATTTCTTAAAATAATTGTCAATGCCATGGAATCTGAGACACAGAAGAAACCTCTGTGATGGTTGTAGGTGGAGGGAAGAAGGGTAGAAGAAAATAGATTTGAGTCAAGATAGTCTTGTTGGGCTGGGAACGTGACTCAGTGGTACTCACATTGCATGCATGAAACCCTGGGTTCAATTCCTCAGTGCCACATACACAAAAAAAGTCAGAAGTGGTGCTGGGGCTCAAGTGGTAGAGTGCTAGTCTTGAGCTGAAGAGCTGAGGGACAGTTCCCAGGTCCAGAGTTCAAACCCCAGGACTGGCAAAAAAAAAAAAAAAAAGATAGTCTTGTTTCAATTCTCACAGGAAAAATAGTAATATCTCCCTTTGGAGGTTATATTACATATAAAGGGTATCAATATCTGGCGTGTATTAATTTATCAAAAAAGAGAACCTTGTGTGTTAGTATCTTTCAACTTCTTTATTCTTTTACTTTATAACCCAAATATAGAGAACACTGGCAACTTCCCAAATACCACTTAGCCAGTTAGTGGTAAAAATCCAAGGTAAAAGCCACATTTCCTCAATGCGAACAGGAGGTTATGGCCCCTCATTAAAAGAAAATCCAGCCTACAAATATGATATAATGCTTAAATAACATTGATATCTCTTGATTTCAGAGTCTTAAATCATAACAACAACAGGGGAATTCATGAATGAAAAATATTTTTTCTTGAACTTGTTTAATGGCTAAAGAACTTTCTTAAAAGGCTCCCACATCATGAATTAGAGAACCGGGCATCAGAAGTCACAAAGATAGGAAAAAATATTAGAGTATAATAGTCCTCAGAGGGGAAGCTGGGATATCCATCTTCTTATTCATAAGAAGATGGAAATAAGAAGATGGATCTTCAAGAGAGAAATTAAGTTGACTTACAGCTCTCCTGACTCATTTGCCCAGGTATTCTGGAACTAGCTGGGCTTCTCACCAAGGGCAGAAGCAGTTCACATGTTCAGGTTCTCTACTCAACAAAATGTGTGACTGCAGGGAAAGCAGACTTTCTGAGATCCAGTCGTTCCCTTCTGTAGAATGAGGTACTAGCACCTTTCTTAAAGGGTTGAGAATTAAGTGAAATGGCACTTATGAATTGCCCAGCACTCAAATCAAGAGAGAGTGCCAAAGTTCCCTTCATCTTTACATTCTGTCAAATCCTGCTTAGCCCAAGTCCTGTTGAAAATTATATGAGTCTATTTCTCCTCAGAATGAATAAAGTAACTCTAGGTTCCACATTAATTTTCTAATAGCAAACACAACTTTGTTATGTATCTACATGAATACTCTTATAAATTACTGTTAGTACTTTGACAAATGGCTTGGAATAAAAAAATAGCTGTTCATTATGCCCAGCAGGAAAACAATATCTTACTAATGTTTATATAGACCTACAATACAGTAGAGAATTCAAGATAATAATGTATGCAATACAGGTAAGAGAGGGACTTACAAAATTTTATTTACAAAATTTTCATTTCATTTGGGACTCTCCAGCCCTATTTTGCTTACACATTATAAAGTATAGGCTGTATAATATTTTAAAACTTATTATAAAACATGGATAAAATACTGCATGGTATTGTGAACACACAACTCTCTCTGTCCTCAGTCGAGACTGATGTGCTAAGTGTGCATCCAGGGATGTTCTATGACTATATTCAGAGCTGCATTCGAATTCTAGTTCATGAGGGAAAATGCCTTAAAGGACAAATAAAAACTGTGTTCTAGCTATTCATATCATAATACACATCTGCAATCAAAAGCAATCCCTCTTTTAATCATGAAGGTGATTTTCTGGGTATTATTTGCAACCCTTTCTTGAAACAAGTGCTCTCTCTCTCCATTAACCTCCTGGGGGAAGGTACCTTGCCCTAACAATTTAAGGCATATCTCAGAGCCTTCTGTGTAATTTACACATTCCGAGTTTTGTTAATGGGTTCCTTATATCAAAACTAGCATACACAGAACATTTCACTTTGAATCTTCATCTTGAAAGAGATGTTGAAAGAAATATGTGAAATTCTCCATAGCTATATTAAACAGGTTACATTAAACCGTGACTAAATTAAATGGAGTATACTTTTGAAGAGTCAGAGCTTTACTTAGAAACTTAATGATGAAAGCAAAGAGGATATCAAGTTCAAATTTGAATTTCTTTTTCCTTCCAGTCTTTTCAGATTAATGCCAAGTAAATATATGGCAGGCAAGAGTGAGGCCCACATGACTGAGCCGTAGGCTTCCAATATTACATACCAGGTAGTGTAATTCCCCCTTTTACTGTTTCATAGTCCTATGTTATACCTCAAGGAGCACTGGGGACCTGAAAGATTCACTGATTCTATAAACCTTTCTTAACATAGCTGATCTGTTTGACAATTAACTATTGACAATTAACTATATTAAATATATTAAAGAAATATCCTCAATAAACAGTAGTGGTGGTGACAATAGAACATCCATTTTGCTTTCTCTGAATTGTTTAGTGCTTATAACATCAATAGTTTTTTTTTTGAAATGCTGTATATCTTATGCTCTACTACTGAGCTACATCCAGATGTTCTTATGGTATTAGAATTGTTCCTGAAGGAATAATCAGTCATCAAGGGTCAAAAGAAATGGTCTGTGGTTTATTCCATAGAAAATGGTTAATCATAGTCAAACTTGGGTGAGGCTGGCTTTTGTCAATAAAGTTTTATTGGGACCCCACAATGTTCATGTGGTTCTGTATCTTTGGAGGTCCTCAGGCTATAAGAGCAGAACAGAAGAATGTGATCTTCTGCAGAAAATGTTTGCTGAGATCTGGTACATACTATCAATATTACTGACATATGAAGATACTTCCTTACCCCCCATCAAGTGAGAATAGTAGTGGGTCTTGGTAGCATATTCCCAGTGTTTTACTACCCTTTATTGGTGCCAAAAAAAGAAAGAAGCTTAGTAGAGGTGTCAGATTTAGAGCAGAGTGTCTCATCATCACAGAAAAAAGGCTCCAGCAGCTGCAGACATGGGGATTTAAAGACACATTTGTAGGGAAAAAAATAAGATGACATTTAGAGGTCCTTAAGAAACAAGTGGGTTTCTGCTAGGAAGATAAAATTCATTTAAATGTTTAATCTTACATACTTTTTCCAAGTAGATAACCAAACCTTTCGTGACTTTATTATCATTCTTTTGTTCTAAAGGGCCAGGTGATATTTCTCCTTATGAGTTATTAAACGATATCATTGCCTTTCGCATAAAATCATGGTCCTTTCTTTTCACAGTAGATTTCCCTTTATTTTATGATTAACTGTGATGTAGCTATTTAACATATAATTGAATTTTAATTTACAGCTATTTCATTTATTTACTCATTCGTGTCATTGATAGGTAGGTGTATAGCCACTCAGTATTATTCAAAGCAAGTAATTATCATAGATATTTCTTCCTCTTATAGTACTGGTTGCTTTTATCTTCTTTCTGATTCTCTCCATCTTCCAGACTCACTAGTGTTTACATAGCCTAGCTCAATATTTACTTTTTCCTCTATCACTCATTTATTCAAGATCTCATATATATATGTCTTTAAAAATTGTTATTAATGACTCACAAGTTTTACTTGCAGCCTGACATGCTCTTTTGTTTTCCATACACCTGTAGACAATTTTTTTTTTTAGTGAATGTGCATCAAGTTTATTAAAGTTCCTTTGAACCTGTAGACAATTTACTGTTCAACATCTACACTTAGATTCAATGCACACAACAAACATAACCTTTCCCAAGCTGGACTCCCAATCATGATGGTTTATTTTTTGTCACCTTGGCTGGGCCAAAGGTTTACTGGCTAGTCTGGATATGATTAACATTTAAATTGGTAGGCTTTGGTAAGAGCAGATTGCTCCTCCTCAAAGGAAAGCCTCCCACCCAGTCAGAGAATAGACACACACACACACACACACACACACACACACACACAACTTCAATAAAACTGCAACTATATTTATCTCCCTTCACACCCTTTTATCCTCCCCCCTTTCTACTTCTCTCCCTATACATAGTTCTCCCACCCCCCCTCATATGCTGAGATTATTTGTATGTGTTTAATATTCTACATATGAAAAAAACAGGATATTTGTCCTGTGTGTGTCTTACTTTGTTCAACATGATTTCCTATTCCATCCTGCGAGTAACATAATTTGATTATAAGGTTATTTCGTAGCATATTGGGACTCTGAGATGTTCCATTCTTACATCATCTTACACCTTGCATTCTGTAATGTTCTATTCCATTTCTAAAGCACAGAGGGAGGGAAATTTCTTTCTATAGAAAAAGAAATGACCAAAGACCCACTCAAATGAAATAATTAAACAGCAATGCCTGGCGATATTTGCTCACTTAAAGATGTAAAGTGTGTTCAGAGAAAAGACTACACAAAGATTCAAGAAAGAGAAAGGCAAAGTGTTAGGTAGTTATAAAGTACAGGTGGGGTCAGATTAGACAGGAGGTCGTGGGGGCTTGGAGGTGAACTCTGCTCTCATGACTGCCTCATGAGCTGAGTGCTTATCCCAGTACTATTTATCATCCTTGTTCAGGAATTAGCTTCCTTTTCTTCCTCACCATCTTCACCAATCACCAGTACATCTACTAAATCCAAAAAGTTCTTTCTCCATTAGGACTTCTGTGTAAGGAGAGAGTCTTTGGGAAAATCTATCTACAGAGAGATGGATCCCAAGCCTGGGACATGATTGGAAATGACACTTGCAATGGTAAAGATGTGGTATGACAGTAAGTAGTTTAGAGTAAAAGAAGGGAGCAATAGGAAGGTGGCTAGTAGATGCACTAAAAATGTATGGGGTTTGTGATTTGCCTGGCTGACTTATTCAAAGAGGAAAGGTGCTATGATTTGTGGGGATGGAGAAGGAGGAAGTGATTTATTCCTGACTTAGTGGTGCTCCTGGGTCATGTGTGAGATAAGTACAGATGGACCATGAAACAGTCAAATGCAAATGCAAATATTTGACAGCCTTTGGGGTAAATGTGATTGGTAAAGCAACAGTAGAATTGACAGAATTTAAAGACAGTAAGTGAGATGTCCAAGACAAAACTTTGGGAGATAATCAGAGTTAGGAGCCAAGAATAAGAAATGAAACTAGGAAGGAAAGCAGGGAAGATAAATTAGGAGCAGAAAGTCTGATAAATGTTAAGTGAGAGAGTATTCAAAAGTGTTAAGTCAAATTGAACGTTTCTGAGAATGATGACTGAAAAACCCAATTGGCCAAGAGGTTTGACAGAAGAAGATACCAAGGTAAAGTGGAGATGTGAAAAGATTTTCATTACTTATTATTTTACAATTATCTTTAAGTAACTATACAAGAAGGTCTCAAATCGACACATCAATCTATGAGTAGAACACATCTTGATCGGTACCTTCCTTTCCATTTTTCTCCTCATCCCCTGACCCTGTCTTTCCCAAGTCCACCTATCCATGTTACCTGGGTCCGTTTTCACATATATACATTGACTATTCTGACTGTATTCGTCCACCCAAAGGGTTAACTGTGAAGAAGAGAACTGACCCTATTCGCTCTGAGAAGGAGGGAGGGAGAACAGACTGCCCGGTCTTGATGTTAGGGTTAGAGAAAGTGCACAAGGAGGAATGAGAGCGATTTTGTCAGGGCCATTTCGTCCCTGCATGGCAGCCTGGGGAATTGAGCAGAGTTCTCCATTACCCCATCCAGGAGGCCCTGTTAGCATGCAGGTGTGTACTCTGAGACTTGCTGTGGGGAGGTGTAATTTGTATCCTCAGCTCTTAGAAAATGAGAGGTAGTTCACCAGGCAAGCCAAGGAGGTCATTGATTTTTTTCCCTTAGCAGCAGGGCCCCTCGCCTGCAGCTGGAAGGAAATGGAAACATGGATCCTATCATCACTTCGAATCACTGAAAAATCTCTGGTGGATTTCCTCAGCAGATGGGGCATTCATGTCCACATTCTCACCATCATGCAGGCTAGGATAATAAATTCAGCTGACAGATTCTCCATCTCTCTTTCATTTGCATCCCTCCAAGCTGCCTCTTTTGCTTACTCTCAAGTCATTTGTGTGCCAGAGTAGGAAACAATGGGCCTGGCCCTCTGAACATGTGTTCAGAAGTGTTCAGGGGTGACTGCTCATGGAAAGAAGGAAGACAGAACACCTCCACACCCCTTGCCAGCGCCAGCTCTCCTTTCTTCTTCCTTTGTCCTGATTCAGCTAGAATTCTGTCTCATTTTTTTTTCTTTTTTTCTTTTTTTAAAGTTTGGCTTGACTCTTCCCAAAGAAGAGACAAAACAACTCTCTTCTCTGGGGTCCAGATGTGGGGAAGTTTCCTTCATTCTGAAGACCTAGACTCAAGATCTTCCTGTATTGCATCTCAGCTCCAAACTGGATCCTATCAATGTGGAAAAGCGTTTCCATTTTTTACTCATGCTTTTAAGAAAAAGGAGAGGAAAGCAGTATGTTTGCATTCCCCACAGAGAAACATCATACGATCACCTGAAGCAATTTTTCTGTCTTTTCTCCTTGAGGAGTTAAAATATTTTTAACATGTATATGTGTATATATATATATATATATATATATATATATATATTTCTTTTAAAATGCTGGGGAAAGGCAGACCTAAGTGGCCTCATATGAGTTTGAGAATTGGTATTTATGGAAAGGAGACGCACTTATCTTGCTGTAACAACACTGACTTACAAAGTAAATAAGTCATGTCCAGGTGTTTTTAAAAACAATACAGCCTAAAGAATTTCTATTAACTATAACCTTACATACAATACAGGGGATAGAAGGGGAGGCAGGAAGAAGAGATTAGGTTGCAAATATTATGACCATGTTTTTTTCGGTGATCACACATATGACTTACCTTCAGCACACTCCAACTCCATAGACACATAGCAGTGCACCTGCTGCTCTGGTTTGCTACTTCAGTGGATCCATATGGACCAAGTACTCTACTGAATCTAGGCCAGTGAAGCAGTGCAGAGGGATTGTAAGTAATCTCACAGTGATTGAAAGTACACTGGGATGTGCACTCAAGCTATCTGCAAATACTACAGCATTTTATATACAGAAGTTAAAAATTCACAGCTTTGATAGGGTCTTGGAACCACCTCTACCCATCACTGATTGAGAAAAACAATACCTATAATGACGACTGTGTTTCTCAAGTAGAACATTGAACAGATGGACATCACCATGACCATTGAAGTTTGCTGGAGTGTGATTTAGAAAGTCACTTGGTTGAGTTTCAATCTCCTAAACAATAAAAGAAAACCCAATGCAAATATGAGACTGTCTTTCATCTAGAAGGAAGTTTCATGAAATTTTTCTGGGTGTAACAACAGATCATGGTGTTAGATGTGTGTGGTTGTTGTTATTGTTTTTACTATGTCATCATTGAAAAACATGAGAAACACCAGAGAGTATTACTCTTGCATTTATACATAATGAATTTTGCCTCATGACTGTAAGATAAAACATTTTTGAACACACAAAAGTCATGAGTCATGAAATCAATTTCAGGTCTCAATCAGTATTGTTTAAAAACAAACAAGTGAAAATACCAAAAATGTTTTTATATAATTGTTAGATCAAAAGACTCATTTCTGCTTCTTCCTCCCTGTAGAATATTCATGTAAAACCTGCAGGAGTATGGTAAAAATGTTTGTTAGTATGGATCAAAGACATACGGCTTTCAAAGCCATTGCTATAGATCATTCAGGACCAAAGAAAATTCTCTTTGGAGAATAACCAAGAAGATACAATCCTAACTAAGCCTAAAATTTAGTCACCTGTGGCTTAGGGACTGTCTACTAATCTAGCATTCAAATAGGTGTCAAGAAGATGAAATGGTTTAAGAACCATTGCTGCAAAGAGCAAGAAAAATGGTTGCCATTTTTTCTTTTTCTGTTTTCATTCTCCAAATGGAGTCTGCCAATCCCAAGGAAATACTACCTGCTCTTTCCTCAACTCTAGTTAATGCTAAAATAACTGATGGTGGTTTTTTTTTTCTGGAAGCTGACATTAAAATCAAGTTTGGGGTGCAAGATGCCTATTAGGGATAGACAGCTTCAAGAGGCGGCAGGAAGGAAAACTGAACAGAGGTAAAATGATCTATAGACTCAGGGACCCCTGGAGGGAAGGGTCCTGGCCAGTGGGTTGAGTTGATCAGACATAACAACTGTTTGTACGCAGTGTTCTAACTTAGCCATCAGATGCAGGCAACTGTTTTCCACAGAAGGGGATGCCCTTATTTCTGCTGACCCAACATCATAGCAATTCTCTCTTTGATGATATGGCTAAGGTGTTTTCACTACAACTGGAAAAACTGTCTACTCTTGTCCATGGGTTGAGAGTTTGTTATAGATGCAAAGGCATCTGAAGAGCCTATCATGGAAAAATGCAGAGAACTTGATCGCCCTTGATTGCCCTTGAACTTGGCTTGTTTGCTTGGTTTCCTGCTGTTATTGGGAGAATTTTACCCACCAAAGTAAGTAAACTAAGTCACTGACTTACTGAATAGACTCATTGAACACAAGCTATTGGGTTGTTGGCATTCTATAATGAAAATTCTTGGGGGAGGATTGGGTGAGGGGAAGGGGGGAGGATGGGAATGGATGGGAAGGGGAAACAAAGGAGGAGGATACAATGCTTGATAAGAAATGTACTCATTATCTTGCCCATGTAATTGTAACCCCTCTGTACAGTATTTTCACAATAAAAAAATTCTTCTCCCAAGAAAACTCATTCCCTTTCTGAACATTAATCTTTAATGACTAAGAATATTAATAGTTGCTTCCCATTTTATGTATTTACAATTGTATGAATTTTGAAAAGATGCATACTCTTAATCATCAAAGTGCTATGAGACAGAATTCATGAGCACCCCCATGCTGCAAACAATAAAACTCAAGAAAGATTAATCAAGCTACTTGTTACAGGATCATAGTAGTGGCTAAAATGACCTCTGTGGGGGTTTGTGCCTGTGATTTTATATCACTTAATCTCCCTTCTGTATTATTTTGTCTTTGCAGAAAGCTTCAATCTGCATTCCTATAGCTTTTTCATCTTATCTTGGGTCAGTTCTCAAGATTTTTATGAAAGAGATGTACTCATTCTTCCATAAGACAGCTCTTATACCACTTAGAGACAATGATCATTTCTTCCTTAGGTTTGCATGCTTCTCCACAAACTATCTTGTTTCCTTTCATTTACCTCCACATATTGTGGTTTTCTGGTATTCCTCCTTCCACATTATCTTTCTCTGCATGTGAGTAGGTTGATAGAGCTACTCTTAAAGGCCCCTTTTAAATGTAATCCTCTGAATGTAATATCATATCATACAAAGGATCTTATCAGAGTAAATTAGAGCTTGTTTATTGCTTTGAGTTTCTGGACACTAGCATGTTATGGATGAGGTTTAAAAATATGTTATTAAATTTTGGAAGGTCTAAACTAACTTTTGACTTCAATGAAGTTTTGGTTGAAACAACTAGATCATTTTATCTGATAAAATATCTCATTGCCATCATGTACTTGGCATTTTGTTTCTCTCTACTAAACTTCATTTCGGCCTAAAGTTATAATCAGTCTCAATTCATTTATTCAACATGCATATGTTGCCTGTCTACAACAGACCAGTTGCTTTCAAATATTCTGATTGCTCTGTGAAATATGCTGGTAGCCCTTTTAGCAGTTAGCCTGATTACAGAGCTGATTGTGATGTGTTCTACATTACCCAGTGTTTTGATGAAGTCTTGAACAAAACAAGCTTAAGGACAGAGTTAAACTGCTGGCTGATTGCTGGCTACTTCTGATTTTTTTTTCTATTTTAGTTTTAAAAGTCATTTCACACAAACTAATGTTGTAACAAGAAGGCTGTTATATTGTATGTTCAAACAAAATGGCCAGCGGAAAGTATTTTCAATAGGTATATGTCAGGAACAATTACAAAATCCTACTATCTTTTAATTTCATAATTCAAGGAGAAGTTCATGGTTGATACTTTTTAATGTCTCAAGTTTTAGAAACAGGTTAAACTGAAAATGTTACTAAAGGGGATCCAAAATGAGTTACAATAATAACAATATAATATCTCCCCTTCCTTCACTTTCCCACAGTTTTCCTCTTCCATCCTGCCCACAGCTAGTTCTATGTTTTTATGGAGAACTAAAATAATGTTATCTTGGTCAACACCTTCTAGAAAAATGGCTTGGTCAGCTTTAACTCCACAGAGCACATTATTATCATATATATTCTCCTCTTTTTGCCCAAGGGATTTCATGAAAGATTCTTGTCCAATGTCTTGTTGAATTCCAGATACAGATGTCCTTAACTCTGTTTGTTTTAGAAATCCTATCAGGAAATAAAACACCTTTAGTCTGGCAGGATATATGTCCTGTCCAACCTTGGCTTGCTTTGATAATCACGAATGACTCAAATCCCACTGTTGGGTCTGTTTTTCCCTCCCTGGAATTGTCTTTCTCTAGCTCTGGGCATGAGGGTAGATCATTCTTAGACTATTCTATATTTGATGATGGTGCAGCTTTTACTCTGTAGAGTATGCACTGGGTTTCTTTTGTTATGGGGAACTAATATTTTAGTAGCCTATTGTGCTTTGTCTGTACCCCCACATTTTGCATTCCAAGTGAAAATCTGACAATATTTGATTTTAAAAAATGATTTAAAGAGCTCAACTTAAGCTTAATAAAAAAAATGAACACCAGGGGGCTGAAACGTGTCTTTTCAGAGAGGGGTAGGATATAAGAGGAAGTAGACAAATGGAGAGAGGAGGCATGGGTAAGCACAGTCATAATACTCAATGTATACCTGTGACAATGGAACCTAGAGTCTTGGGGGACAGGTGACATGGGATAGATGGGGGAGAATGAGGACAGGGGTGATTGAGATGCGTAAATTGACATGTTGAATTGAGACCTCATGTGCAGCTATTCAAAGATAATACAAAATAAGTGTATTTTAAAAGGTAATTTTTAAATGGTAGAGGAAACAAAAATGATGGCCTTAAAATCATTTCTGATATATACATATAAGAAATTAGAAAGAATAAACTCCAGCAAAGACAAAGACAGCAACAAAAAAAACTGGTAATAAATAAAGCTGGTAATTCTAAGTTATAAGGCATGAAATGTGCCATAAGCGAGTGGCTAATAGTAAGATACAATATTAAATTAATATGTATTAAAGTAAAACAAATCACAACATAAAATAAAAAGATAAGATCCTGGGAAAACCTTGATGGGAAGTGAATCTACACAGGGAGTATAAGTAATGACAAGTTTTAAAGTTCTATTTAGCTCCTTAGGGATTGAACTCCCTTCTTAATTTACTCCCAAATATTTTCATGGGAGAGCAGAGTCTTCCTATAACTACATGCAAGACAGACTGAGATAAGTGACCCTGGATTTTTATCTACAGAACTAAGTCCCTCCCCGCTTGAGGTGGTTGGAGACTCTTGAATCTAATTTATATCATCCTAGCATGCATCCTTATCACTTTCCCTGGTGCCAGAAATGGGTGGAGGACTTGTCACATAAAGCCTATTTTGTGCAAAGAAAATAATTCCTCAAGTCCAGCTCTCCCCGCGGTTAGTGGACATCGTACCTAGACTGGCCTCCTGGGAGCAGAATATAAACAGGCCATTCAAATTAAGAGCTTGTTGAGAACCACATGGCCGTAACCAGGGCAGCAGCTGTGGTTACAGCAGCCTCAGAAAAGAAGTGAAGATTCTATTATTTCCATGGTATTCATAAAAGGGCCACTTTACCACTCTGATCTCAGCCCTGTGAAGAGATTCCATTGTATTTTAAATTTTCAGGGCTGACTTTTGCAAACAGACATTCAAACTAATAGCTGTGTGCCTGGTGTTTTGGAAGTAAAAAAAGATATATGAAGGTAGGATTTGTACAGTGCTGGGAATGGGGTGGGGGTGGGGGGGAGTCAGGGCTGGGGAGTCACACCAGAGAAGGAAAATGAATATTTAAATGAGAAATGAAAAGGTCTCCACATAGTCACTTCAGATGGAAAGGGAGAAAGGAATCATTAAAACAACCTGTTTTCTTGATTGGATGGCACAAGACTGCTTGGAAGTGGTCCTCCAAGAGGCATTTTCAATAGTTCATTGTGGAAAGATGGGGGTGGTGGGGATGGGTGAAGACTGTGCAAATGTTGTACTCTACCCATGTATCCTGGGTCTCAGCTGTTTTGGTTTCCTACATAGACTGCAGGGTGAAAAGTATTTATTCATGGGCAAACAAAGCTAAGTTTGTGAGCAAGAGACTGATTCCATTCAAAAGACTGGAAGAAAAAGAAAAAAAGGTCAGAATCCACCAGACTCAAACTCACTAGAAATGTGTGCAAAAGAGTGTGTCCAATTCCCCCTTCCACATCTCTAGACCCCTTACTCCCCCCAACCATACTCAAATAAACTGTCCTTATTTTCACCAAAAATAGGCAATGTTAATATTGTTTGGTCAATGACTGAATATAGACAAGAGAGACCTAAAAGTCAAAGAGAACCACAGCAGAAAAACACAAAGCACATCACATATACGTGCATTAAAGGCTTAATCTTCATTAATTAATTTAATTAACTACTTTCATCTCTTTAAGAATGCTAATTGCTCAATACCACAAAATGAGAGCTCGCTCTTTCTTTCTTTCTTTCTTTCTTTCTTTCTTTCTTTCTTTCTTTCTTTCTTTCTTTCTTTCTTTCTTTCTTTCTTTCTTTCTTTCTTTCTTTCTTTCTTTCTTTCTTTCTTTTGGGGGGGTCCAGTCGTGGGGCCTGAACTCTGGGTCTGGACGCTGTCCCTCAGCTCTTCAGCTCAAAGCTAGCTCTCTACCACTTGAGCCACAGCGCCACTTCCGGCTTTTTTCTTTTTGCTTATGTGGTGCTGAGGAATCGAACCCAGGGACTCGGGCATGCAAGGCAAGCGCTCTACCACTGAGCCACCTTCCCAGCTCCAGAGAGCTCTTTTCTTTCTTCAGCAGCTATTGCAGAAATCTTTCAAACTGTACATTTAGTCATCTATTTTCTAACCCATTCTGTCCAAAGTGAGGCCTGTGTCCTAGATTCAAACCCACAAATTGACTCAGGGGCCAGCACAGAACCATGGTCTCTAGACTTGTGACAAGTACATCAGAGCTGTGTTTGCTCAAGAGCTCTGGCTTATTATGTAAGGGGTGTTTAAAAACTTCTGTTGTTGTTTGCTTTTATGAAACACATGGACACCTTACTTAGTGGCATAAATTTACAAAAGTAAGAGAAAAGCTTGACACCTTTGCCTCCATTGTGTGTGTGTGTGTGTGTGTGTGTGTGTGTGTGTGTGTGTGTGTGCTTGAAGCCATTCTCTCTGTAGTCACTTTGAAATCATCCCAGAAGGTTAAGATTTATCATAGTATCTTTTTGTTATGTGTTTTTGTTGTTATTGTAAAGGTGATATACAGGTAATGAGGACATTTCCTTTTGAACAATGTTACCCCTTCCTTTACTTTCTCCCTGGTTTTTCTCCCTCCTCCCTCCTCCATCCCCTCACAAGTTGTATAGTTCATTTTCAACATAGTATCAAGTGAGTATCATTGTTGCCTTTGCTCATTCTTGGTCCCACCATTTTTGTGGCCCCAGCTTACCCTCCCCCAAACAGATTAAATTACATACAAGACAAAAGATACAGAAAACAAACACACAACAGAGGGAATAAAAATCTGGTTTCCATTTCTTGGAGTTCATTTGGATAAATATCATTTTATAGGATCCTATGCACATAGCTATTGAACTTTTTCATAATAACTTTGTGGGGATGAAAACTACCCTAAGGATCAATAGAGCATGACAGACCATCCACCAGACAACGGTCGTTTATCTATCTTGATGGAGACAATGACTTCCCAAATATGGATTGAAACAGTGATTGGCCAAACCATATCTGGACCAGGGCTGCTAATAATCATGTACACCTTTCTCTTTCTCTTCCAGGTCTTTGTCTATAAACCTGGAAGCTCATTGCTGGACCTCCAATGACAGCTGAAGATGCCCTGCAGGACTATCCTCCCATGACATGTCTTGCCATGTAGTCCATCTCCTTTCTCTGCCCTTCACCATGGCTCTTTATTTGGCATATGCATGGTGGACCTGTCACATGGTTACTCATGGAGTTTGGTCTTGGCATCCAGTTCCATTTACCTGAGTCTTCATGTTTACTGAAAGTTGGATCAAACCCAGACATCGTAGACCCCGATTTCATATCTGTTCTTTGCTCTGAGCCATTCTCTTCCTCAGCCAT
This sequence comes from Dipodomys merriami, assembly GCF_024711535.1. Classification (NCBI taxonomy): domain Eukaryota; kingdom Metazoa; phylum Chordata; class Mammalia; order Rodentia; family Heteromyidae; genus Dipodomys; species Dipodomys merriami. The sequence continues at coordinate 89,629 of NW_027205603.1, read as the reverse complement.
CTTGGAATCTTAGACAGACAGGAGGACTAATTGGTAACATCTTTACAACCAGAGATAGAGAGGAAATTCCCCCGCCCCCCACCCCAAGGAAAAGAATATCAGAACCCCAGCAAGGTAGACCACTTTCTAGGCAGTAATAACTCTTACTCTGACAGTGGATCAGTTCTGAGACAATGCATTGTCGACATCTTGGGCCACCACAACACACTTGAAACTGGGACTGTTTAATCATTATGCCTACCTCTCCCTATTTCTTCCTCCTATTAAATGTACATTTGAGGAAGATAGGTTGAAATTTGCCTTTCTTTCTCCCACAGTGACCCGTGCTGCGTAACAAACTTTCTTTGGCCTCTACCATGTTGTGTTTGTATTTGGTATATGGAGACTGGACTTGACCTGTGAACCCCCCCCCCCAGAGTTGCCTGTGGTAGACCAGGGAAATCCCTGACCAGTGGCTTGCTTCCCGATGTACCCACATCATCTGTGTTCCATCCTCCTGGGTCTGGTTTTTGGGCTCTGCCTCCAGGGCCTCCTATTGGACTGGGTGCATTTCAGCCTATTTGAATGGACCCCTGGAAACATTCCTGGTCCTTGTCACTTTGTCCTGACAAGGAATCAGACTCTTTTGAGAGAATGACTGTCTCACAGTAGGGTCTAGAATTTGCCTTGCTCTCCATTCTCTGGATGCTTGATACACTTTTTTTTTTTTTTTTGTCGGTTGTGGGGCTTGAACTCTGAACTCTGGGCCTGAGCGCTGTCCCTCAGCTCTTCAGCTCAAGGCCAACACTCTACCACTTGAGCCACAGTGCCACTTCCGGTTTTCTGGTGGTTTATTGTAGATAAGAGTCTCATGGACTTTCCTGCCTGGCTTTGAACTGTGATCCTCAGATCTCAGCCTCCTTGAGTAGATAGGATTACAGGTGTGAGCCACTGGGACCAGACACTTGATATACTGTGTAAGACAGAATGTGTCCCCTTAAGAGTACACAGCTTTGGGCGTCTGATCCTTCTCTCCTTTGGTGCCACCTAGTGCTAAATTCTCCAGCACCAACCCAGGCTGCTCAAGGAGGGATTTTCTCTTGTCTCTTGAACAAACAAAAGTGAGCTGCAAAAGGGATTTTCCTTCACTTTGCTTAGCAGAAAATGCCTCCTTTTTCTTAAAGATTTAAAATGCAAGTTGGATTCCTGCTGCAGTATCAGGAAAAGAACCTTAGCCCTGACTGGATTGTTTGAAAGCTATATATTTAAATTCTTAATGCCATCCTAATAACTTAATAGGAAGGACTCTGAAGGCTATAGATCATCAGTTTTCCTGTCTCTGTCAAATAACAGGTGTGAAATGAATCACAATTCTATGCTCATTTCCTTTCTATCCTTCTCCTGCGTTCCTCCTGAGGTCCAAAGATCAGCAGACATTCTCAAACCCAGAGTCCAGTAGAGAATGTGAGGGAGCTTCCCTTCCCATGCTGACTTTGGACTTCCTGCTGGGACAGGACCATCAGCTTACAAATAGAGTTCTCTAATATGTTTCTTTCACTGTGAACCTACCACTGCTGTAAAATAATAAATACTCATCATAGCCTATTAAAAATCAAGAAGAAGCCAGAATATCAGCCATTCTCTATGTGTTTTAACTGATTCCTAGATCAAGTGGAGGTTTTAACCAGTTCTTAGACAGTCCCTTCATCATCTTGAGAGAGAATTAAAGAAATTAGACAGTGATCCTGGCTGAGACAACACCCCTTCTGTATCTTGATGGTCTTGGAGCAGGCTCCCCACCTCCTGCCTTTGGGTGTGTGTGTTGACAATGATCCTCCTAATTACCAGGACCACTGAGATGCTGCCCCACCCAGAAAGAAGAACTGAAAAGAGACTTTAAAAGGACTTGGGAGCACTTTCTGATTTGATGTTTGCTTTTTTGCTCCTCGGGCCTCTCCACCCTACCCCACCAAGAAGTTTGTATTCTTCATCTTCACACTCAAGAAGCAGGTAGACAAAACTTCACATGGTGTAAAATGGCCATCAGAGCCAGGAAGCCTGAGTGAGCCCGGAAGCTGTTCTCATCTTCTTTGGTGCTTATTTTCACCTTCAAATAAACCTCCCTTCCGTCTCTGCTTTTCCTGTTTCACAGTACTGTATTTGGTGGAGAGTAGAAAGAATCTAAGACCGCCCTAAGATGGTATCAACTTTATTTCTTTTCATCATATGTTTCATTCCCTCTCCTGCTTATGTCACTGTGGAGATTTAACGCCACCATACATTGTGGCTTTTATAACTTCTGTTCCTTTTCCCACAGTCATAGATTCTGACTTTTGCCCCTCCCCTGCACCTCCTCCCCAACTTGGGATTTTTCTGTTCTTCTAAGATTGATTTATTTTGGTCCTTCCTTAACAGTGTTTCAATGGGGGTAGGGCAAGGCTTGGTCTGTCATCTTGAACTAGAACTTGGAAAGCATTTCAAGCAATAAATACTGTAAGTTGCAACACCATACCAACCAAATCTGGATCATCTAGTAGGGGACAGAGAAAATAAACAAAATTAAATTCCACTTTAGAACTCTGAAGCAAACCATTCCTTGATGTATATCATTAAGCACTTGAATCTTTGATGGGAGCCTGCTGCTGCTGCTGGATCAAGCCCCACCTGCTACCCTCCTCCTCATGTCCTTCAGCCATACAAACAATTTACATTTTCTTCTTGTCCACCACGTGTTTTATACTATTGATCTCTTGAATGTGCTCAACAAAAAACAAACAAACAAACATGGCTTGTAGATGAACTTTATATTTTTCACCTGATAAATTGTATTCATCTTTCATTCTATCTTTGAGGACAAATTTTTCTATCTATTCTAGTCTTCCCAGAGTGGTCTGCCTTCATCCAGCTCTTGAATAGAATGGGGCACTTGATCAACTAACACTGCATAACAGGGAGACAAGATGTGAACTTGTAAGAGGCAACCTAAAAGATGCTCTAGCAGGGCCTGTAAATTGACTAAAATCTGGACACTTGGGGGTGGGGGGGGGGTGGGTTGCTACTTTGCATTTGTGACCTTAGGACTCCAGGACAATAAAAAAAGATAAGCATCTATGACAGGAGCAAAGTGGCCCTCAGTTCATCAATGCCATCTTTTCTTCCTCTTAAAGAAGACAGCTCAGAAGACCGCTTGCCCAGCAATTTGTTCCTGTTCTTTTCTAGTGGTAAGGTGATAACAAATTCTCCAGAGACAAACACTGTGGTCAACCAGGGTGCACCTGTGACTATTTTAACATGTGCCTTTCTTACCCTCTATCTCCACCTTAATCTGAAGCCAACATGTATACTGAAGATGTCCTGAACTGCTACTGTGCACAAGTACAGTAGGGTAACGAAGAGAGTTTATTTAACAAAGGAAAGTAAAGGATGCTCCAGAAAGGGAGCCTAGGAGCAGAAACCAGTTGTCCCCTGTGGTCCAGGATTGCTGTTTTGCATTGCTCCTCCCCTCAAGCAACTTGTTAGATCATGGTTGGCTTGAAATAGACAAGACCCTCCCCTGGGCAGCGGTTTCAGGATGGTGGGCTAGCCTTCATCATGACTCTTTATTTGGCACAACGGGGCAAGTGGCTGGGGTATCTATGGTGGGAATCCTGGACACTGCGCATGGAATCTCAACACAAAACAAAATAAAACAAAACAACAACAACAAAACCCCTCTGGTTTTATTATACAGATGAGCATGTAGAAGAACAATGTTAGCTAACAACTCAAACTTAAAGGAGATCAAAGAAAACTTCTATCTCTCTGGGCTAGTTACCAAAGGAAAATTAAATATTTCTTAAGATGGGATCATGAGCATGTGTACATCTTTCTATCTTTGGCATCTGAGCCTCAGAGCCTGCTCCACTGTCTGTAACTTTCATCTATGCCTCTAGATCCAGTGCAACTCTATAGATCAGGAAATCCTATTTCCCGTGACATCAGGCCAGCTGTGTCTTAAAAAGATAATTATCCTAAACAAAAGTGTATGTGTGAGGAAAAATGGAAGTGCCTTTCACGGTTTCAACTGTGGGGAGCCCCAGGCACCACTTAAAAGTGTAATCCTTCGGATACCAAATGCCAGCGAGACTTAAGATCTCAGCAAAGACAAAAGCATGCTAGTGCAGACATATGTCTCAATGGAGCCTCCAGGGGAAGGCTTGCTTTTGGCTCACCCAGGGAAAGGGCTGGGACCTGGCACAGGTGAAGAAGCCTTATATGCTAATTTATTAATTAGCTCCAAGGCACAGAGATGTGTGAGTCATTCTGGATGCAAAGTTTGTTGTTTCCCCTCATGCCAGATGCTTTCACAAATCAAACCCTACAGGCTGGAATAATTTTTCTCTAGGGGCTGAATTTTTTAAGTGGTTTTATTATCTTTTAAGTTGTCATGAACTCCTTGGAGTTCTATAGGTTTTGTATGGTGTGTGTGTGTGTGTGTGTGTGTGTGTGTGTGTGTGTGTGTGTGTGTGTGTGTGTGTGTGTGTGTGTGTGTGTGTGTGTGTGTGTGTGTGTGTGCGTGTGTTTGGCCACTCTAAGGCCAACCAATTTAATCTGAGCCTTTACTGTAGATTTACTCTATTTCCAACTGGAATCTGAGATGACAGCCCTCCTCCATTCCAGGCATTATCTTAATCCATTTTTGCAACTGCTTTACTAGGTCCAGTGCCAGATAGAGGGCCTGTGACTGACAAGCCTTGTTGCATCCCTGTTGTTAGCATACATGAGGAAGATGGTTGACTAATATACTGCCTGGGTCTCTGTCTATGAGGCACACATATAGAACATGGATCACACACACACAGATGTGTTCACCAGGCTGGAAAGGTAGACGTGCACAGGTGGAATGTGCCAATCACAAGAAACACCAGTGCCACAGGAGTACTCAACCCCTCTCTAAATATACAGCTGTATTAGAATCTGTAACTGATATGCATAATAGACATTATAGTATCAATTTGAAATTAAACATCTGAAGCTTTAAGACATACTTTACTATTTTTTACTATACCATCCATAATAGTTTGGGCTTAGAGTTTATGTGTTTCTGGTCTATGATTCATTATACTCTTGATTAGGCATACAAATACAGTAGCTCTCTTTACTTCTCTATTAAGATGATTATGGCAGGTCTTGCGATCCATGTTGCAGTGCATGAACCAGAATTCAGCCTTGAACCTTAACAGGCAAAGGGATTTTGTCTCATGCAGCTTCATAATGAAATCCAGCTGTGTCCCAATCCAGGTATTCTATATGTGGATAGATTCTTGCACAGCGGTTTTTAGAATCAAAGTAACCACTCTCAAGATATCTGCAAAATTCTTGTTCCTTAACATCACTCTATTTACTTTTCATTGAAGTACAGTATAATAACTTCCATTTGTAGCTATTATTCAAATGGTGGAGATTAAATCAGAGTGTGAATTGAACATGGCAAATTCTTTTCATGAAGTTTGAAATATGGGATTTTTTTTATTCTTATGAAATGGGTACACCAACATCATTTGGGGTGTGTGTGTGTGTGTGTGTGTGTGTGTTTACTATGGTTGTCTCTTCTTGATGGATTTTTCTCATGATCAATATATAGTACCCATCTTTATCACTTTTGATTATTTTCAGATGGAAGCTCAGATAAGAGTATAGTAATCCCTGCTTGCTTTTGTATTCCATTTGCTTATGATTTTTCATAAGCTTATGGCTTTCAGTTTCTGGGTGTTTTTGTTGTTGTTGTTGTTTTTGTTTTGTTGTTGGTCATGGGGCCTGAACTCTGGGTCTGGGCACTGTCCCTCAGCTCTTCAGCTTAAGGCTAGCAATCTACCACCTGAGCCACAGTGCCAGTTCTGGCTTTTTCTGTTTATGTGGTGATGAGGAATTGAACCCAGGGCCTCATGCATGCAAGGCAAGCACTCTACTACTGAGCCACCTTCCCAGCCCCAGTTTCTGAGTGTTTTTGACTAATGAGGTGGTTTCCTATGGATTACAGGTGGTTGGATCTTGCTTTTTGATCCATTCTTCTAATCTGTCACTGTTAAGAGAATTAAGCATCTTTACACTTAGAGCTATTATTAAAAGATATCTATCAAGCTCAACCTCTTTTGTTTTACAGATTAGCTGGTTTCTTAAGCTTACAATGCTTGATTCTTTCCTAACTATTGATTGTTTATATATTTTCATAGTGATAAGTCTTATTTCTCAAACTCTTGAGCCTGGATATATCTTTCTTCCATATTTCTGTTTGGTATTCCTTTAAGTATCTTCTACAATGCTGACTTATTGCTCCTAAATCATTTCAGTTTATACTTATTCTGAAGGTCTTTATTTCTCCTTCAATTTCAAAGGATTTTTTTTTCTCGGTCATGCATGGGGCTTTAACTTTGGACCTGGGCTCTGTCCCTGAGCTCTTCAGCTCAAGGCTAGTGCTCTACCCCTTGAGCCACAGTGCCACTTGCAGTTTTCTGGTGGTTACTTGGAGATAAGAGTGTCACAGACTTTCCTGCCTAGGCTGGCTTTGAACTGCAATCCTCAGATCTCAGCCTCCTGAGTAGTTAGGATTACAGGTCTAAGCCATCAGCATCCAGGATCAAAGGATTATTTTTATAGACATACTAATCTTGGTTGGCAACTATTTTGTTTGAGAGCTTGAAATATATCAGTCTTCTCCTTTTCTGGCCTTTAAACAGATGTGTTGTTATTCTGACAGGTTTGCCTTTGTAAGTAGCTTGTCATCATCTTCCAATATTCTTTCCTTGTTCTGTACCCTTGACATTTCAACTATAATATGAAGTGGAAAGGTGTCTTTCTGGCCTTGTGTATTTGGGGTTCTAAATGATGATTGTTATTCTTATATGCCAATTTCCTTCCATAAAGTTGGAAATGTTCTTGTTGTAATTTCATTGACTAACATTACCACTTTTTAGTATTTCAAGTTCTACTTCTACACTACAGATTTGTTGGTTTATTCTCTCATAACCCAAGGTCTTGGACATTGCAGTCATGGTTGCTTATTGTTTTATCTATTATTACTTGAATGTGTTGCCAAGGCTTTCAATTTGAAAAAAAAAATGAGAGAGAAGAGAAGACAAGAAAAGGAGAGAAAATGAGAGAAGGGTAGTTAGAAGAAGACAGGAGGGAAAAAGAGAGAAGTCATTAATTTGAGAGTTGGGGATAACTTCAACAACTTGTCTTCAGTTTCTGATACTCTATTCCACCTGGTCTAGTCTATTGATGATGCTTTCTATTGAACTTTTGCTTGATCTATTGATCTTCTCACTTCATTTCTAAGATTTCCATTTGAGTTATTGTTTTCATAATCTGTCTCTTTGCTGAATTTCTCATGAAAATCATGAATGTGCTTTATAGCTCCTAAAAGTTCTCTATGTGTCACTAAGTGAAAAAGACTGACAAGCTTGTATGAAGTTACATAGCAGTGGACTGGCAAGGAGGGAACTGGCTGATGTTCTGCCTATATTTATTATCCAGAGGAGCTTAGCTATTTGTTATAACATATTTCAGATCAGGTTTGTTTGGCCCCAGATTATGGCTGTCCACTCTTCACTTCTCTTGCTAACTACTCTTCCATTCACTTAGTGCATTATTTACCTCATTTTTTCACAATAACTTTCTTTTTCATACAGTTGGGTACTCATTGTAATTGCATTGCTTCAGACATTTAAACTATTAAGTATTATTCTTTCCTAATCTAGTTTTCAAAATCTTATGAGCTTTCAACTAACTACTAGTTCCCACTTTGGACTTATCCTTTACTTTTAATAAATGTATAAAAAAGGAAATAAAAGGAAAACACTCTTCTAAAGAAGTCTAGGTCTCAATGATTCCCCCAGATTCTTCAATTATCCCAAATTAATTTATAAAAGAAATTCTGCATAGTAAGTCCTAAATGTCTTAATGAAGAGTCTCTGTGTAACTTAGCGAGTACAAAATAGAGAAACCCTGGGAAACTACAGATTTAGGAGGGGTGAGAGATGATTTGATTCAGAGACTTACTTTCCATTTAAGTGTGAAAGAAACAAAACTTTTCAGGATTAAATTGGCTGGAGGAAAATGTCATGCCAGTGTGTGTAAAATGACAAGGGACAGCTGGCTAGGAAGGCGTAAATCAGAAACCAACCTCACCTCCTCTCCGTTGAAATTTGCCACCAGAAGGCTTATAGATAGTTCTTTCTGTTTCCTTGTTCTGAGAGGAAGAAAAGAGTGGTGTGACGATGAAAGCCTCCACTGCCCATAGCTCAGCAGAAGACTCAGGGCTTTTTTAATGGAAGGTCTGTATTCACTGGTCTTGAGATGGAGAACTCTTGGGCAGATGGTGTCTGTGATTCAGTCACAGCTTGCCCAGAAAATGGGGACCAGAATGCAGTGAGTCTAAGTGTTGTTAAGAGATCAGATGCAAATATTCCAGTTGTTTCCCTCTGCTTTGTGTTGCTACAGAGAACCACCACTGGAAGACTGAGAAAACAACTGAGATTTATTCTGTTCATGGTTTTGAAGACTGGGTAGCTCAGGGTCCAGGGACCTGCACCAAGTAATGACTTTCTTATAACAACATCCCATGGCTGAAAGTGGAAGAGTACCCAAGCATTCTTGAGAGGATAGAAGATGAATTCATCCTTTTATAAGGAAACTAGTTGCATAGTGGCAACATTAATCCATCAGTATGACAGAACCTTTTAAGACCTAATCAACTCTTAAAAGTCCCAGCTCTCACAATGTTGCTTTCAGGACTAATCTAACACATGAGCTTTGTTTCACTTCCAAACCATAACGCTAGTTGGATAATGAAAGTTAACCTCGAGCACAATAAAACCCTATTCTTCCCACTAGATTGAAGAGACTGAAATTTCTTTAGCTCCCTGAGATATTGGTTTCTTGAGGATTGGGTAACCAATCCCAGCCAGATGCTTAAAGTATAGTCCACTTTGTATTTCCTCACCCACTGGCTTTTGAAATACTCTTCAAAGTCCTATGGAATCTTTATGTTTCCATAAAAAAGTATGGAGTTCCCAATTATTTCTGACTCATTTCATTTGGCATCATCTGATGGGGGCTGTGGCTCACTCATTCTTTACATCCCATGTAAAAATGCACTTACAGTTGCCGGCTAAATATCCATTTAGATACCCCTATATATTGATGACATTCCAGAACATGTGAGCCTACATCAGTCCATGGAAGGAGCTTCTTTCTGCCTCACCTGTGTCTACAAGGCTGAGTTTATAGCCACATCAACTTGTTCAAGGGAGAAGAAACAGATTCTGGAAAGAAGTATAGAAAGTGTTTTCTGCACACCATTTTGTGCTCAAACTCATTCCTTAAAAATGCAATGCCAGCTGGGGGCTGGGCAGGTGGCTCAGTGGTAGAGTGCTTGCCTTGTATGCGTGAGGCCTTGGGCTCGATTTCTCAACACCACATAACCTGAAAAAGCTGAAAGTAGCATTGTGGCTCAAGTGGTAGAGTGCTAGCCTTGAGGTGAAGAACTGAGGGACAGCGCCCAGGCCCAGAGTTCAGGCCCCACAACCGACAAAAAAATTTTTTAAAAAAATGCATTGCCAGCAAATCACACCTAATAATATTAAATGTAGGGTTGACCACAAGTTGGAAATAATCTGGCACAACACTGAAGTCATACAGAAGCATAAATTCCTCTCTCCTTCCCCTTCTGTACCTCTCCTCCTATCTTCCTCTTCCTCTCCTCTCTTTGTTTCTCTCAAACAATTGAGAGAGGCAACCAGATACATAGAAGGCCTGTTAGGGAAACTAGAAGCTTGGGCTCTATTCCTGGCTTCCTCTGGATGTAGCAGTGAGCCCCTTTTAGGGTGTCAGTCTGTCTTCCACTCTGAAAGGTTGAAGGGCTAAGATGGAGTGATGACATAATTTTCTCCTTCTCTCATTTCTGCTAGTGATGGTGGCAAGTCTTGCCAGAGTCTCACACATCCACCCTGTGCTTCCTTTTCCTTCATATTCCTTTCCTGCACCCAGTTTAACTTGGTCTCAGTAATGGCTGAGCAGAAGCAGCTGTTTCTTTCACTGACTTCAATTCCTTAGGGCTATGGACATATGTACTGCTTTCTATGACTCTGGGCAAAATGTTTATGTTTGATTAACTCAGTTTTAAAACACACCAACCATGGCAATCCTAATTCTAGTGGATTGATCTGTCAAGTCAGTGACTCCTGGTACATAGTGCAGCTCTTAGAGGGAGACCAGAAAGACGGATTTTGTAGCCAGGCAACAAAGGAGAAGGCAATTGTAGGTGCAATTTTTATTTGATATAATTCAAACTACAGGTTGTCTCTTTAAAGATGAAGGATCAACCACAGGAGTGCTGTTCAGTTACATTATTTAAGAGAAAGAAACTATCTATACTCTGATTCAGATCAATTATGTTCCAACTCTGTTTATCTTCTTAGGTTTTAAATACTTTTCTATTAAAAATCCCAGCACCTTAAACATGTAGTTTTATGATGATTCAAGGACTGCTGCTGTGCCCTAAGCTTAGACGAAAGCATGCAGAATACATTTAAATGAATTACAAAGTGTATTATACTCAGGGAAAAAAATCAGCATTAAAATGCACATTAATTTTTTGTAGCTCTTAAATACTTCGTTGCTGAGGAAATGGCTCCCTTCTATAATTGAAATAGCTCTTCAGCTGCAATTTAGTTACTGATTGGTTTTTAAGTATTTTTAAAAAGCTAACAGCTCAGATGGAAAAAGGTAGTATACCCTTGAGGTTTAAATAGGAACACAGATGTCATCATGCCTGGACTCGCTGTGCCCCGGGAAACCACAGTTATTTCCTGCAGAAAGGGGATGCTCCATCTTGAAGTCATGGCACAACCTTTAACCATCCAGGAAACCACAGAGCTAACCCAACGTCAAATATAAGATCTTAGCAAAAAAGGACTTATTACCTTGTGAAGGAATTCCCCAGGTCTCTTACTAACTCCACTCTTCTCTTCCCACAGTTCTTAGTCTCTTCACTTTTAAATAGTCCTGAATACTTTTTTTTTGTTAGTTTCAAGGAAGGCCAATTTGGGAAAGAGGAAGCAAAGCCTACTAGTAAATCTATTCACATAGTTCCCAGCATCTGAGTATCTACAATGTGGCTTCCAAGAACTTCACACAAAGGGCTTAGCTCAAGAATAGAGATGCTGGGTAGATTTTATTGGAGAGGGTTATCTAGTCAGGAAAGGATATTACTCAAGAGTGATGACCCCCAAATGACATCAGGGGTTTCAAGTTGCAAAATATCTAGAGTTGTTTTGAACCTAATGGTGTGAGCGTGTGCAGGGAAAATATGGGAGATAAAATTAGGTCCCCTCCTCCATTTATCCCTAACAGGCAACAGTCAGGTTACTTAAGGCCATTACTTTCTAATTTTCTTCTATGACAAATGGGATTCCCCATATCTCGTTAGACTTGTATAGAACTCATGTGTGAAGTCACAATGCTTGGAAAACCACACATTGCAATGGAAGTGGAGTTATTAGTAGGCAATTCCAGAGATTAAGATTGGGATGAGGTATTTGTAAGGAAATCTTCCAAATTCCAGGAGTATGAGTAAGGGAGAGAAAGGGAAACTCAAATTCAGCAGACGTGAGAAGAACAACCAAGCCTTCTTCAGCCTCGCTGAAGAAAGAGTGATGCACTTCCCTTACAACTAAGGTCTCCTTCTATTATGCAGAAAGAAAATGAAGTCCAGTGGGACAGCTGGAAATGAGGTGGGATGGAGGCAGGGTGGAGAGCAACATCATCTTGAGTAGGGGGGTTCAAGGTCTCTGTGTTTGCCAGGGGAGTCAGCTGGAGACATGGCCTTGGTCTCAGCTCTCTTCAAAAACTGCCCGGGTGTGTTCGTTCAGCCAGGTTGGCAGCAAGGACAGTTCTAAAATATGGCTGTCAGCAGGGAGATGAGTGCTTCCACTGTGCATTATTTTCTGTCATTCTGCCTCCTGGAAGAAGTCCTCAGAATCCTTTGGTCAAATCAAAATCATTTGCAACAAATAAGACAATATAAGCAGGAAAGGATCCAGGTCAAAGACCAGTAATCGCACCCTGTGGATATTGTCTCTCATTCAAATCTCAAAGGCTGAGAAGGTAAATCTACTTTCATGTTGGCTATATATGTTATGTTGGGAAAGAAAAATGGAGATAATACAAACTCTTCCCTAGTAATAACAACAACAATAATAACAACACTTCATTTACAATGTGTTTAATTATGTGCCTGGCAATTAGTTGTACACTTTAAATTCATTTTGACCTTCTTCCTCAAATGTATGGTCTATAAATCCTTCCTTTATAAATGAAGAAACTTAGCCACCAAGATATGAAACAGTGTGCTCATTCTTATACAATAAATGGTAGCTACATATACTCTGAAGTTACTTTATGAAGTCAAAGAACAATATGCATGCTTATACAGGGACAGGACAGAGGCTCTAATTCAATGGTAGAGCACTTGTTTGAATGAGCATAGGAAGAAGAATTTTTGTTCCTTTTGCTCACTATAGATACCTCAATGTATAGTTTATTTGCTAAAGGAACTATATGGCTCAAATAGTAGAGTATCAGCCTTGAGTGGAAAAATCCAGATGGTCCTAAGTTTGAGCCCCAGTATGGCATGCACACACACACACATACACACACACACACACACACACACACACACACACACACACACACACACACACACACTTCTTTAAGAGAAGCAGGTATAGGAAGGACTTGTCAAATGTCTTGGTTTTTCTAAGGCAGTTCATCTGTTTGATTTCATCTGGTTTTGCATGAAGTCACTTTAAATCTCTGCTCAAACATCTCTCTCTCTCTCTCTCTAAATTATTTTATAAAGCTAATTCTGTGTGAAAGATAGGAAAGGCCCTCGAAGGTAATAGGTTTGTTATAAATTTATGTCAGAGATCAACAAGGCAGACAATACTAGAGGCCTTGAGATCAGAGCTGGCACACTGATTGCAAGTAAGTTGATCAGAAGAGTGAATACAAAATTGAAGATCTTTGACCCCAAGAGGGGAGACTAGAAAAACACCATAACGAGTAAGGAATTTTCCCTATCAATGGAAGTGATAATATCTAGGGTTCAGGTTGGTTTTCTCTACCAATTAAAGAGTTAAAGAGCAAGAAAGTGTTTAAAGCTGGCAAACAGGTTTATTTGAAAGTGATGTTCATTGCAGCACCATTTGGTGGACATTCAATGGATCAAGAAAATGTAGAACTTTACCAATCCATTTGAAAGAACAGTATTATACCATTTGTAAAGAAATGGAAAGCTCTGGAAAAAATTATGTTAAGTGAAGTAGGTCAAGCCTAAAGAAACAAAGGATGCATGTTTTCCTTTATATGTAGAAGCTAATTTAGCTTATAAACTTATAAGTAAATACATTGAGTGATACGCAAGTGTATACAAACGTCTTAACTGAAATACGGTAGATTCAAGAGAGAACTCAAATAGTATTATTCCTTCGAAAGGAAAAGGCAAAGTTCAACAAAATAAATACCAGGAAGTGGGTTCTTGAAAGGGGTGGGGTGGGGTCAAGAGGAAAGGGGTAGACAAATGAAGAGGGGAGAAAAGAGGGAGAAAGCATTCAAAATACAATGATTATCCTATGAAATTAAGAAGAGTGAGGGAAGGGGTGAGAAGGGGAGAGGTGGATAAGAATGTTAAAGGGTGACATTTGTCCACATGCATTGCATTCACAAACTGCTTTGTTAAATGACAACCCCTTTGTACAACTAGTTGATGATAATAAAAATAACATAAGATCAAGTAATTTAAAAAGAAAATCAAAGTACAACAGCAAAGTAACTTATTCTGCAAAGAGGGGGTCCCCAAAGGGTGGGGGGAGGTGGGGGGGAGGTGTCCAGCCTCCTTCAGGTCCCTGTTCTCCTCCCACTAAGAGTATTCTCCTGTTCTGATTGGCCAGAGGGGTTGGACAAGCATTGTTGAGTGCCTGGAATTGGCTGGAGTTTCCTTATGATTGAATCCCTTGTCTCTGAGCACTGTTACAGAACGGACTTTGGATTTGATGGATGCTAGGGATTCATGCACGCATGCCACAGCACATGCATTTGATACCCAGAACCCGGGTGGCCAATGGGAAACAAGATGGGTGTCTCTTGCTGTGTCACCATTCCATTGTTGGTCTTGGCTTCCATTTCCCATGCCTAGCTATCAACCAATGGCCTCTCACTTCCCCTGAGAAGTACAAAAACAAAAGCTTCGGATATTCGCCTGAGTCAGATGGTCCATAGCTTCCTTATTCTTCTTACATCGCCCATGAAAAGGGAGCAGGATCCGAAAAGGGAATGGAGTGAAGGCTGTCTCTACCCCCTTTCCCCAAAGCACACCCCTGTAAGAGAATCCACGTTTAAACTCTTCATGTGTTCCCTTGAGGATATTTGTAGCAGCTAGTGACAAAAGGAAATGAGATTTTAGACAACCCCTTCAGGGCACTCACTGTTAAGAGTTAAAAGAAAACGAGAATGAGGAAGTGCTCCTCACCTCTCCTCTCCTGTATGGGGGCTGGGTACAAAGGGAAAACACACAGCCACCTTGCTCATAAATGCACAAAAACGTGTCATTGATGCTACTGAACTTTAACTCATCAGCGTGGCATTTGGCATTCATCTTTATGTGGAGCGATGCCTTTTTAAAAATGCAAATCATCTGTGTATTTACTCCCAGTGAGATGACACAGTTTATGTTACATAGTTTATGCATTCATATGCATTTTTCCCCCACAGTAGAACCGTGTGAGAATGAAAGGCAGTCATTCATGTCTGCAAATTGGATTTGAGGTTCACAGCTTGGCTTCGGTGTTTTTTTGTTTTGTTTTGTTTGTTTTTTGGTTTTTGTTTTTTCCCAAACTGATCTGACAGAGCTAAGCCATGTGTTGTATTTGGACGTCATCTCATAGAACAACCACTGAGACCAAGTCACTCGGCCATCCCTGAGAGTCCAAAGAACCTCTTCCTATGCTCAGCAGCCAGTGACTTCTAGGTGCTTACCAATTATTTGTTCATCTCTGCTCTTGCCTGCCCTTCCTATAGATAAGAGTTACTGAGATACCCACTCAGAGAATAGCCTCCATTTTCAGATGGCATCCAATTTCGAGAGCAATCCTCTGTTGTTTCTTTCAAACCCCTCTGGAAGCACACAAGCAAAGCCCTAATCCTTTAATAGCTTGAGCATCCTCTAAGACTCAGCCCTGTAAGCACGTGGTCTCCCTCCCAATCAGGAGCAATAAATTCATCTTGTTCAACCACGGACATGTTCCTGACGGTCAGAAACATGTGGAAATTCTGCATAAAATGAACGCCAAAGTTTTCAGTTCACTTCTTGCTAATGTACATGCTTACCAGTATTCTATCCTTCATGGGTAAGAAAGCATGAAAGGAAGAAGAGATCTGGTTTCCGTTCTCTTTTCCTCCTATGCCATCATTTTAGTGTAAATGCTTGTCCAGCACAAGGACCTAACATGGATGAGAAAGGGCAGGAGAAATGTCTCCAGTCATTTATACTTTTTTTTTTTTGCACAATGTCTTTTTTTTTTCCAGGCCATCCCTACCTGTTCAGTCCCAGGTGTAACACAATTACCCAGAATCTTTGAATTCCCTCACAGGGATCCACCTGAAATTTGGTTGCATGGGGAATCCTGAGTAATACAGGGAAATGGGGATGGATGAAGGACAGATGCACTTATTTTGCTCATCTCTTCTGCTCACTGCCCCAATGGGCTTCCTTTATGAAACGGAAGTCCAAAGACAATATTATTGACAACTTTAAGACACAATAAAAAATCATAAGAACAAGCACCTGGTCCTTCTAAATGCGAGGCCCTGTATAGCTGTTTGGGTTTTATGCTGGTGAAGACCTACCTGACTGGAATGGAGTTGAAAGTGTGACTAGCCAAATGCTGGTGGCTCACACCAGTAAGCCTAGCTACTCAGGAGGCTGAGGTCTGAGGACTGAGACTCAAAGCCAGTCCAGGCAGACAAATCTGAGTGACTCTTATCTCTAATAATCCAGCAAAATGTTACAAGTGGAGGTGACTGTAAAAGCTAAGCAAGAACAAGAGGACCTGAGTTCAAGTCCCAGTACCAGCAAAAAAAAAAAAAAAAGTAGTGAATATATTCAAAAGTAAATTCTTAACGTATTCCAACCTGGTTTACTTGAGGGTGTATAGCAATTCCCAGGGAGCAAAGAACTCGAGCCCACAGGGAAAGAAGTCTTTTTTGGGGGGCTTGGGGGGAGATTCCATTCTATCCTTACCACATGAGAATTCCTGCCTGAAAAAAAGACTCAGCTTCTAATGTCCAGTTGTGAGAATAACATTTTATTTTATATTTTTAAGTATAAAAATAGAATTAGGATCTAGTTGTGACATCACAGCCAACATATCAATTGACACACAATAACAGCCAAATTCAATCCCTTTAACAATTTAACAATTACTTACTTAGAAATTTGAAGTGCCAGGTACTACTTTATGAGCTGGGAATTTGGGGGGAGGAAGGAGAGCTGAAAAAGGACTTTCCTGCACAGCTATCCTCACCTAAAGCTGATAATGATCTTAATAAGGAAAAAAGAATCAAGGCCAGGAGTGGCATAGCCTGGACTTCACAAATTAGTGATACTAAATGTGACACCACTAATTTTACAATTAATTCCTTTTTTAAAAACCAGGCACCAAAAAGAAGACCATTTTACCCCATAATTAGTGAATTCTCTATGTCTTCAGGAAAAGAAATATTTTCTAGAGCCTATTCTTGATGTAGTGAAATGATTTTTGTTTCTCTGAGCTAGCTATCTCCGAAAACCCTGCTTATTTACTCTATAACTTGAGCATTAGCCCTACTGAATTGAAATACAACATGGATTACCTATATAATTTTAAATTTCCAAAGACTCACATTTTAAAGGTTTAATAAGAGAAGTGACATTGATATTGATACTTTATTTAAGCGAGTATATCCTAAAAATTCTTTTAGGCATATAATTAATAAAAATTATAAATCACAATTCTTTTACATTTCCACTTTTATACTGCCTTCGAAGTCTGATGTCCAGCTCACACTTAGCATACGTCCTAGTTCAGATCAGTGGGTTTGAAATTTCAACAACCACATGTGACCATTAGTCTCCACTATGGGCAGAGATGCTGTGTCCACTGTCTTGTTGCAAGCATCCAAGCCATTGTGATTACTACACAGAGTAAATGAGGATGGAGATCCTGGAGTGGTGTTATTTAAGCTCATCAACAACACAATTAGAGCTCTATAAAAGGATCCAGAGTTCTATAAAAGGGAGAGACAAGCTTAAGGTAAAAGTTGATTGGGAAGGCCATACAAGTCAGGAGAAGTGTGTTAGTCACAGCGATGCTTCAGCTAACTCAGGGCCAAGGAGAGGGACTCCAGGATGCACTTGAGCACCAGAGGAAATACAGTCAAGACAGGGAGGCCAATCTTTTCTGCTTCACTGCCTTTAAAGCTGAATCAATCATACTTCCTCCTGTGGAACGTTGGCTCCTTTTCTCTATAGATATTTTTATCCCCCATTTCGTCTAATTTGACTTGGGATACTGGTCTGTCAAGTCTGTATCTACTAACTCAGTCCTTACTGAGCTGAGGGCTGGGTAATTTGATCCTTATAGTTCCACTGTCTTGACTCTAATGCTTAGTATTCCTGCAAAGATTTGTCATTACAGGCTAACCAAGGTATCAGCAATGTGTTCACATTTACATGGAAGCCAAGGATTTGAAAGGCTGTGAAATCCTAGGCCTCAAGCAAAGGAAGTTAAGCCCCACCATGCAACTGCATCCAATTTCCACTGGAAATATACATTGCAAAAAGCAGCATTGAGCCTGCCCCTCCCAGCTGATTCTCTCTGCTTCCAGTAGCTGGCTTAGGAGGTTTGCAGAGAGCACAAGAAGATGAAAAGGGAGAGACTCTGGGAAAAACCACATCCTGTTTTGCAATTCAGAGCTGAAAATGGAGCAGAGATAGAAAAGTAGGAGACAGACTGGGGAAATAAATCTGATTACTCCATCACCCACTGAACATTAAGAATGAAAACTTTCCTAGGAGAATCTATAATTCAGCATAATCAGTTTGTTAGTCTGGATAGAAGACATTTATTTAAATATACTTAGGATGAGCTGGATGTGTTATTCTTGTTGTTTGTTCATTTTTGAGGACCCCAATAACTTCACCTACTTATCTATAGTTTTGTGCTGTTTCTTGGTCTCTTTATTTCTTTTACAACATGTGAATTTCAGACACCTATGTGGAAAGCAACTATCATTTTATCTGTTCACATTTGTTTTATACTCTCCTAAAACTTTTCCTAAGATACTCTGACTAATTTAACTGGATATAATTTTATATTTTCCATACTTTTTCATCTCTGAATCTCTAGTTTTGTTGCTTGGTTTTGTTTGTGTCATTGGGGTTCACTTACATTCCTTGTTAGATTTTGAAGTATCAGAAACTGAAGGTCTTTAATTGGTATTCCCACATTCTGACAGCCCCTGCAATCAGCTCCTCATCTCTTGTTCTTGCAGAGAGTAGTAGACCTGCTATGTGAACACACATAGATACTATTAAATCCAAGAAATGAGCCTTACGGGATGCTGTATCTGCCAGTGGTTCCTTGAGGCCAAAGGAGTATCTAAGGACTCTGAGCTGACATCCTCATGGGCTAGAGGAGAGACAACAGGCTGCTCTCTTGGATCCCACTCTTTCCAGTCCACTCTGTGGGCCTGCTCAGATGTACTGATGTACACATGCAGCAAGTCTGACCCATCAGAGGAGTCTTTGAGTTTAAACTCAAGCCTTATTAATCAGTGATGAATGTGTGCTTGGAGGCTGCAGGACGTGAGTGACCGCGGATTGCAGACTTTCAGAGCAGAGGCAAGGTAAATGCTTCAATTCAAGATGAGTACATTGTCCAAGAAGGGACATTCACTGTGAACATTGCCAAAGACTCTCCAGCCCACTGTCTGGATAACTCCTTTTAAGGGTTTAAGTCCATGAGGCCCTAAAGGCTACATACCTCTTCCCTGGAGACAGCATCTTAGACCAGAGTGATTTATTCTTTAGGCTTCTTAATTCCACTTCTTTTTCTCTGGAGTCCATTCTTCACAAGAACAGTCAAAGTGAGCTCGAAAACCTGAACTCAAATCCTTCCCAATTCCTTTAGTGTCAGTAACTGTGTCCTTTAAAAGGCCTTCTGGGCTCTAGATGGACTTTTCTGCTTTCCACAATCAACTCCTACCACACTATTCTTTCCTTGGCAAGTGAGCTTCCAGGCATGGGACACTTTCCTGGTGCTTGAGCACCAAGCACTTGTACTCGTTCTCTCTCTATGTTACTTCACAGAGAGGGGGAAAAGGAGGCAATGAAAGAACAATAAGGTTTTTTGTTTGTTTGTTTGTTTTCCAAGTCTACTTCCTTTCCACAGTGCCTTTCCTAAACCCCAAACAAAGTAAAACAGAATATAGTGATCAAAACACTCACTGGGCAAAATCAGCCCCCCAAAATGCTTAGTAAATCATTCAGCAAGTGGGATCCTTCTGGACGTTTTAGAAGGGTTGGCAAATCAAATTTTCATTCCTGTGAATGCAATTACTTTAGTGGAGTTTAAATGTCTGCTACTGGTCTTGTGATACCCTTGGAGAAATAGGTTTGACTCCTAGCAGTTTTGGCTCCATTCCCACCTTCTTCACAATGGAGCCTGCTTTCTTTTTTTGTTCCTGTTTTGCTATATTTTTAAAGCATTTGTCTTCAAGCAGCACCTCTGGCCATAACATGCCAACTGTTGATTCAGATACAGTGAATGAAGTGTAAACGTTGTACATAATAGTTGTGGTTAACAAGGTGTATTTCCTTTGAAGTGTTATTCTTGATTACATATAAATTTAATCATATTGGAGTCAAGCATGCATTTAAAATACCTCAAAGCTGGTTCAAGACCAGATGCCACACATTGGACAGAGCCTGAGCCCCATTTAGTTTCTGGATTGTGAGGAACTGTACTGGTATCATAGGTGGAAAAACCAAAGAGTCAAGGATATTGAGGAGAGAAACTCAGGGGGTTGAGAAGTCTTCAATATTCACAACCCAAGGGGTAACAGTGATCAAGATGCATTGTATTTACAAACAGACATCTTGAATTGAAACCTTGTTGTATTACCACCCACCAAAAAATACTTTCATAACCAATATGGCTTTACTACTCTGTAATCTTGATGATTCACAGATTAAAATAGTCCAAAGAAAAATAATAGTAATAATTAGAGAATAAGAAATATTTAGTTCAGCAGAAGTTTATTGAGCCACATTGACCATTTCCTTAGGACTCTTTGATCTAAAAAAAAAAAAAAGACAAAAGGAAAAGACTGAAAAAGTTTGTTGATGGTTAAGGTCTGATGTGCAAAGACCAGCCATTAAAGAAGTAAACTGCCTTGAGATAAATTGCTATGAATTATAAAGAAAAAAATGTAACGACTGCGATCATCTTTAGGACCTGACTAGCATGGTTGGAATTTCCAAAAATGAGATGAACACTTATAACTCCAGAGCAGTGTGGGCATCACCTCAAGATAAGCAGACTCCCCAGCCCCTAGCCTGAGTCATTAGCTTGTTCATCTGCCCGTGGAGGAAATTCTGTTGTGGAAAGAATAAAGCAGGTTGTTTTGCATAATGTAAGTATAGCATTTGAGAAGGGTTGTTGTTGTTGTTGTTTTAAATCAAAACCAGCTGGGTTATAGTGGCTAACACTTTGTAATCTTAGCTACCCAAGAGGCTGAGAGCCAGAAGATCAAGGTTTGATATCTTTTCACAGGCAGAAAAGTCTGTGAGACTCCATCACTAAAACTGCCAGCAAAAAGCCAAGTTGGAGATATGGTTCTGGTGGCAGAGTGCCAGCCACAAAAGCAAGCTGAGTGAGTGCTAGAAACTGATTTCTAACGCTGGTACTGGGGAAGGCTGAATCTTCTTTCCTAAAAATAGATTTTGTAGCAAGAGGTGAGTGAAAACACAGAATTCCCTCAAGGGCTTTTAAGGCCTACTTCGGAATTCCATGTCTTCAAACACAAGATGATGAAGACACAAACTTCCCAGGCCTTCTTGTGGGTATATATTTTTGAACACAGATAGCATGTATCTATTGAATAAACAGGCTAGGCTACCAAGAACGGATCTTCCTTCTGATGGCTGCTTTCCATGCCTCACTTTGTGAAAGCTGCTTGTTTTGTGGAAACAGACACATTCCCGCTCCTTTGGCTGTGTACAGCCAGTGGAAAAGCCAAGTGGAATCCCAGTCTACCTCATGATTCATCCTCTGATCTGCCAGCTCAGTTCTGGCTGAGGCCACTGTGTTTGAAGAGAATGAGGTATAGTGCTGAAAGGAAACATGTTAATTTTCAGATCTTAGGCCACTGGTGGTACAACTGGAAGCATAATATTTTGACTTAAAAGCTGATCACAACTTATTGGGGTGTCATCAAGATAGGATAAATGTCGAGCTTTTCCAGGTGATTCAATAGAATCAGAACATGGACTATGATAACCACTTCAAGTGATATTGGTGTGGAATTGCTTTTCTACCTGCTCCTTTAAGAAATGGAGATATGAAATCAGTCCAAAAATCTCCATAACTTAATACTATATACACATATAGAGAGACATATATATGCATATACATGTCTATATATGTATATATGTAGATATCAGAACAAGAGTAAATAGAGCCAAGCTCTGACTTCTAATAGATGATTTGACTTGTAAGACATCACTTGGACAGATCAGAATAATACCCCTCAGGCCCTCTGGGATCCTGCAGCTCCTGAGCTGCAGTATTTACTGATGCTGCGGTAATTTCTGGTCTGAACTATGTCTGGCCCTATCTCTGTGCACTTTAGGTTTTGGAGTTCAGCTTCAGGTTCAATACATCTTTCAAGGAAAATTCTAGAATATTTGGCCTCATCGGCCATGTGAATGACAATGCAGATCTCTTTTTTTCTCTTCCCTACCTGTTCCTAATGATGTTCCAGTTCTTCTCTGCAGGTCACCTGATTCTGTCAGATGTGGAAACTGAGAAAATATGTTCATGACTTCATCGATGCACTTCAAGGGCACAAAGGTATCCCCAAACACACATGCACGCACCACACACACACAGAGCAATAATGTACTAATCAGGGAGTCAAGTACTCCCATATTTCCACTTGTGAGAACACAGCTTCAATCTAAACTCAGAAGATGGATTCATATACCAACATCATTTTACTTTCTCTGTGATTACACATACAAGGCTGTCAACTTCAATTTTGCAGTAACTCCTTTACAGACCAGATGCCCTCACCACAAGCAATCAATAGAGCATTTTATTTAGGCCAGTCACGAACAGCAGGCAACCCCAAAAGTAATAATTGTAATTGATTTGCACTGACTTTGTGCAATATTAGATAATCAAGAAAACTTTGGTTTACAGGATGTTTGATTTAAAAATTTTTTTAATACTTTCATCAGTTCTGGAGCTTGAACTCAAGGTCTGGGCACTGTCCCTGCGCTCTTCTGCTCACGACTAGCACTGCTGCCACTGTGAGCCACAGCTCCACTTCTGAGTTTCTGGTGGTTAATTGGAGATAAGAGTCTCACAGGCTTTCCTGCCTAGGCTGACTTTGAACTGTGATCCTCAGATCTCAGCTTCCTGAGTAGCTAGGATTACAGGTGTGAGTCACCAGTGCCTGGCAGGATATTTGATTTCTGGGGGTATAGTGAGATGTATTTATTGTTTACCCAAAATTTCTATGTAACTTCTTTTTCTGTTTCTCTTTTTCCTTCCTTTCTTCTTTCCTTCC
This sequence comes from Dipodomys merriami, assembly GCF_024711535.1. Lineage (NCBI taxonomy): Eukaryota > Metazoa > Chordata > Mammalia > Rodentia > Heteromyidae > Dipodomys > Dipodomys merriami. Next base: position 66,718 of record NW_027205603.1, on the reverse strand, counting down.
TTCCTTCCCTCCTTCCTTCCTTTTTTATTTCCTTCCATTCACTTCCCTTCCTTCTTTCCTTTCTTTTTTTTTGACAGTCATGAGGATTGAACTCAGGGCCTACTTAATAAGTGCTCTCAGAGAGAATGCCCAAGCCCTTAGTTTAAGCCCCAGGAGGGCATATACACAAAAAAATAAATTCTCTACCACTTGAACCATTAACCAGTATTTTTGCTATAAATTTGATTTTCAAAAATGTCTGCGCCAGCCTTAGACTAAAATTCTCTCACCATACCTCTCAAATAGCAGGGTTAATAGACATGCACTACCGTATTCAGCCCATATGTTTGATATCATTCCTTAGCTTTATTCTGTATCCTTCTGGATAAAGTTTTAAAGTTTGTGAGCATAAATGAATGAATTTTCTATATCTGGAAAATCTCATTTTGTCTATCTCTTCATTTTCCAGTAATCCATATGAAGCATCACCATGTATGTCCTGATTATTTATTTTTTCTGTAAACAACTTCTTGGATAGCTGCTTGTTTTAGCACGGGCACACAATGTTTCTGTATTTTATCCCTTTTCTGGGTTAAAAGCGAAATCATCAATAACTTTCAGTGAAGACTGTTTGCAGTCACACACTGAGAAAATCTGGTTGGCAGGCCCTGATTGATTTGTGTCTAATGCAAAATGCAAACAGAATCAATTACATTGCTGCTTTCTCCAGAGTGAGTGCCCAGCACCTCATTAGAGTCTTCAGCTTTCCTTCTGGCACCTGTTATTTTAGTTTTATAAGCTGTAGGCTTCTAAAAAAATAAAATTATATTTCATTATGGCTCCCACCAGATATCAAGAAAACACTACATCACAATCCCCAAGCCTGGACACCATAAGTGCCCTCCTTCCAATACCACAATTTAATACAGGATTTTTATTAGTGTTTTGATAGGCTGACAGCTCCTGAGAATTTCTGTACCAAAAATATAGATGCTAACCACTAGAAATTCTACAAATAGCCACTTGCAATGTACAAGTGGTATTGGAGCCCATGATGCTTTGATTTCTAGAATCTTGGGGTCTAGCATCCTGGGATGATCTGGATTGGTTTTACAAGCAAAATTCTTCCCAGGAAGTGGTCCCCCATATCAGTAATCTCCCTGGCCTCCTGGAAACAGATTCAATTCTTCAAGCCTTCATTGAGGTCTCTATTTAGTCTTTATTTTATTGTGCTTCCAAATAATGTGCTGTGGCATCATGAAAATTCAGGGAACTCAAACAACACTCCAGGAAAAAAATTCAGTCTCTGTATATGTACCTGTGCATGTAAGTGTGTGTGTGTGTGTGTGTGTGTGTGTGTGTGTGTGTGTGTGTGTGTGTGTGTGTGTGTGCATGCACATATAAGTGCATGCTTCATTATTAGGGCCACTCTAGCTTATTGTGTGAAGCCAGCAGTTAGTTTGTGTCACTTCTGCATAGCTATTTGTATATGTTCATTATAAAACTTCCCTAAAGTCTTTCCTCCCTCCATCTCAGACATGAATATATGCTGCATTATTCTCTCTCATCTGATTCCTGCTCAATATTTGCCAGAAGAAGGAAGGATTACGAAGAAAGGTCAGTTCCTAACGATCATTTAAAGTTCAAGCTTTAATGAGTCAAGGTTCATGGTAGACATGGGAACTTAGGGTTGGGATAGGAGTTAATTTTCCAAGGATGCTGAAAATTTTTGAGTGAGTTTGATCCTATTTCCCTAGATTCCTTCTTCTAGTATCTAATGCTCTCAAATGGAAACCACCCACATTTTAATTAAAATGTTTTTTAAAAAAACAAAGAAAAAGAAAATGCCATCCTCAGGTTATTAATACCATAATTTAAAACTATTTCCTGAGATTCTGTTTTCCTGCAGCTTGGAATTTCTGTAAAAAACAGAGATTATTACATTCTCTTAGCATTCAAAATAAACTGTTTTAATAGTGCTTTTCTTATACAAATTTAAGAGAGGGAGGCAGGAGAGAGAAAAGGAGAGGGAGACATTCAGGTAGGAGAGAGAGAAAATTGAGACATGGAGAGACAGGAGATATGGAGAAAAGGGATGATAAAGAAAGATGGAGGGAGGGAGGAAGGGAAAGATTGAATAAGAAAGGAAGAAAGGAGGAAGGAAGGAAGGAAGTAGGATGGAAGAAAGGAAGGAATGAAGCAAGGAAGGAAGGAAGGAAGGAAGGAAGGAAGGAAGGAAGGAAGGAAGGAAGGAAGGAAGGAAAAAAGAAAGAAAGAGAGAAAGAAAGAAAGAAAGAAAGAAAGAAAGAAAGAAAGAAAGAAAGAAAAGAAAGAGAGAAAGAAAGAATGAATGAAAATGAGAGGAAGAAAATGGAAGGATGGAAAGAAGGAAAGGAAGGAGGAAAGGAGGGTAGGAAGGAAGGAAGGAAGGAAGGAGGGAAGGAAGAAAACTCTGACGCTTCAAGGTGAATCAGCAGAACATCTGACTTTCTCAACATGAGACTTCACCTCTCAGATGCTTCAACTTTTTTCAGGCATGCCAAGATTGAGTGACTTCACTGGAAATCTCTACCTTAGAGTCTTTCTTTCCTTAGCTTCTGAGAACTGGTGGTCTGTTTATCCTTTTAGAAAGTTTACCTGTTTATTAGTTTTCACCATCTTGATTTGTGAGTCTAGGCCATTCCTCAGGACAAACGTTGACCCATGTAGAGTTCTGAGAGTTGCTTGTAATCAAATCTGTGGGAGGACCTCAAGTCCTAGTGAATTAAATAAAGTAGATCAAAAGTACATGTCTCTGGAACTTTCCCTTTAGGGATAACCACACATTCTCAGCACAGAAATACATAAATAAATATTGTCCCTGAACATGTGAGATGAAGGTAAGTATAATTTTCTGTCCATATCAAGATGCTCTGTGGAATGAGGCAAGTCCTCCTACTACAGCATGCTGCTCTGCATACCTCTCTCTGCAAAGACCCTCTCCCGATCAGTGGCAGCAATGCTGGCCATTAACAGATTTGTATCACTCATGGTCACATCCATCTGTCTGTTACCACTCTACTGGGAGTACAAGGCATGGTGTTGGGTTGAATAAGAGTCCTTTTGCTTCCTCTTGGGGCTCTTATTTCTTTTTTACTTTTAAAATGTGTGTAAAGCTTTAGTTCTTGTGTGAGTCTTATGAACACACTTCTTTTCTTTGTTCCCCTTCATTCTCCTAAGGAGGGAGGGCAGGGAGATGATCAAGGACAAGATTTTAATGAAGAAAAGAATCATCTTAGTTCTTTGATCTCTTTAATCTCAGCCAAAGAACTAAGACATCAGTTGTCTATTTTGAAATTGCCCAGAGCATTTCCTCAATTTCTGGGGAGAGTGTGTGAGTAAAGACAATGATGTTCACAAGTAGAGTTACCTGTTGCTAAAGGACAGAATGCATTCTGAAAAAGGTGTAATTAGGCAATTTCATCATTGTACAAATATCTTGGTGTAAGCTTATGCAAACGAAAAGGTTATGACATTACTAGACAATATAATTCTATTGAACCCACTATTGTGTGTACTCGCTGTCATGCACCAAGATATCATTATACAATATGTAATTTTCACCCCTTCTAGAATTCAAAATACTGCAGGTGTGCTGAGATTGCAAGGGTAGTACTGTTACTTTGTTCCTATCCCTATGAGTTATAGCATTGCTTTCTTTTAATGGAGTAAGAAAAAGAGAAGCAAATGAATAGCTCGAAATAATAGAACAAAGAATTAGAAGTATCCAGTATAATTAGAAGTATCCAATATAAGCTAGGAATGACACTGACTCTTGAGAGTAGGTGACAAAACACACTAAGTTAGAACTTGCCTTCCTAGAGCTTATACTGTCATGGAAACAGACAACGGAAAATAATTTTGTGAGACATTAGGCAAAGAGGAAGATTATGAAAGGGAGTGATCGCGGGCATCTGTGAACCCTAAATGGCTATTGGAAATACGTTTTGAAATCCAAAGTGCAAAAACATCAAAAGCCTCCCACAACAATACAGATGATGAGGTATCCAGGTGGGAGTGAGGACTGATCATTGGTTATAATCTACCAAAATTAAACACGATGTAAGAACACATGTTGGGATCAGAAAAAAAAATCACTGCAGCAATGTGTGATACAAAGGATATGCCAAGAAGAGCCCATGCTGCTCTCTTGAAAGGAAAATGCTTAATACGACAGGTGCTTTGAGAATTCTCCTTGAAAAGCATGCTACTTAGAAATTAAAATTGCTTCAGGAATTTTAGCTCTTCGAATGAGCATGGTTTCCCATGTTATTATTCTCCCATAAGCCAGCCAATGGTGAGGCCAAGTGGCTTCAGCAGTTTTAAAAATAAATAGTGCATTATAAGACTTCACAATTGGAAGAGAACTTGAAAAATATCTCTCTCAATATATTGAACATCATGGTACTATTTCTCTTCTTACATTGTCTGATTTTTTTAAAAGACAAATAGCAAGTATGGCTAACATGTAAATGGTATTCTATGTGCCTGCTATTCTGCTAAGCAACTTTCCTTTCTTATTTTAGCTAAGGTACACAATAAATCTCTTTTCTTATGCGTGTTCTATAGATAAACTATCCAAATGAAGGGATTTTGCAACTTGCAGGGATGTGAAGGATGGGTAGGCATGTGTATCTGATTTCAGAGTTCATACTCATGCTGTTAAGAGATATGTCCTCTCAGACCAAATTAGTTTAATATTAGTGTTTCTATTAAACAATTTCAACATACTTGATGGGTTTTTAGTAAGGAGGAAAACAATATAGGAGTCAAATCTAATTGGTTTCAGAGCACATGTAAACTTAAAAATTGGTGCTAAACCTGACCAGTAAAAAAGATGGATAAACTGGGGCTGGGAAGGTGGCTCAGTGGTAGAGTGCCTGCTTTGCAAGCATGAGGCCCTGGGTTGGATTCCTCAGCACCACATAAGCAGAAAAAGCTAGAAGTGGCACTGTGGCTCAAGAGTTAGAATGCTAGCCTTGAGCTGAAGAGCTGAGGGACAGCACCCTGGCCCAGAGTTCAGACCCCAAGACTGACAACAACAACAACAACTAAGAAAAAGATGGATAAACTATGGAGGTTTTGCCCCCAAACTGTTAAAAAAAAAACAAAACCTTCCCCAGGATCAAATCTTTAAATCTCTCTTGAGCTATGAATGTGGCCTTCTTTTCCTAGGCTGAAAAGAAGCTGAGAAAACCAAAGGAAGCATTCTAAAGTGATGTTTAGGAGAGGATACAAAAGGGGTTAAGACCACACAACTGTTGAAATGGATCACCCATGGAAATGGATCTTTGTTATAGGAACATTTGGGGAGGAAAGAGCTTGGTCCAGCAGTAACATGAGCTCTAACTATGGGAAGTTAACCTTATCTTCTCATCTCAGTTTCACTTAACAAAGAGATAGAAGAGGATCCAGCTCACTCCATAGTGACTGGAGAGAAATTACAATGGAAGTCAAAGATGGATGGTACTGTTATGGCTAAACTGGGCTTCTAAATTCATACACTGAAATCTTAACTCCCAGTCCCTTAGAATGTGACTGCTATTATTTGGATCTTAAATGTGTTCCAAAAGCTCATGGGTTGAGTGGCAGGTTCCCAGTGGATCATGCTATTGAGAAATGATGAAGAAGTCAGGCTGAGTTAGAGGATGCAAGTCACTAGGGGTGTGCTGGTGAGGAATTTATTTTCTCCCTGCCCTCTCCTCACATACTTCCACTTCCTGACTGCCATGAGCAAGTTCCTCTTCCAGGGCCTTCTGTCATAATGTCCTATTTCATCACAGGCCCAGAAACAAAGGGGCCAAGTGACACAGATTTAAACCATCCATGAGCCAAAATAAATCCTTTCCACATTGAAGATGATTTTCTCAGGGACTTTGTGACTGCTGACAAATATGGTTGTTATATTTGGAGATTGGGCTCTTTATGGGAATGTTAGAATAGAGTTATTATGCTGTGACCTAATCACTGGATTAGGTGTCCATATAAGATGAGAAAATGTGGTCATAGACACATACAGAGGAGGGTTCTTTATGGGAATATTTGAATAGAGTTATTATGCTGTGACCTAATCACTGGATTAGGTGTCCATATAAGATGAGAAAATGTGGTCATAGACACATACAGAGGGAAGGTGCTATGGAGAAAAAAAATCTGCAAGCAAAGGAGGAGAGCCCTCACCAGGAGCAAAACTTTGACAGCATGCTGATCTTGTTCTTCCCAAGAGGACTATGAGAAAATATAATTCTGTGATTTAAATCCCCTAATCTGTTGAGCTTTGTTATATCATCCCTAGCAAACGAATACTAGTATCAATCCTCAAAACTTTGTCTTTATATCTTCATTTATGCTTACTTAACTGTGGTTGATCTCATAATCAAATGTGTAGTCACTAGCTTTACATTTCTAAATAACTTTTGGTTAATTAATATAAAGAAGAATTTTAGATGTTTTGTTTCACTGGTCATTTCCTGTACTAAACAGTTCCATGTGCCACTGTTACACTGTTGGACAACAGAAATGACAGAGACCCTCTGGTCATCATAGACAGTTCTAGACAACAGAGTTTCTTGACAACAGACTTAATGTAATCTTAGATCCATTTTAAGAGGGAGAAGATATGAATGATAAAATTAATATTGAGTAAATGCTTAAGACATACACTGGTAGTGTTATGTGCCAGCTTTAGCCTCACTGGAGGAATTATAAGAGGTCAAGTGTGTAAGTGTGTGTGTGTGTGTGTGTGTGTGTGTGTGTGTGTGCATGAGAGAGAGAGAGAGAGAGAGAGAGAGAGAGAGAGAGAGAGAGAGAGAGAGAGAGAGAGAGAGACTTAACTCTTTATAAGGATGCCTTTTCCTTTAAACTGAGTTTCTAAGCTTCTACTATCTCTCAGCTCTGGTTCCTTATTCTTCATCTCCAATGTCCTAATTAAATTCTTAATGTAATGCACTAATTTAGGTGAGTCGATTGCTGCAAATATATTGCAAAAATTTCAGGTCCCTTAAGGGTGCAACTAAATTCTAACTCCTTCTACTCGGGTAATAGCTGAGTCTCTGTTTCAAATGAATAGTGGAAAAGTGAATTTGAAAGGGTCAGGGATTTCTCAAACAGAGGCTCCTTGGGATAATGTATGTGTGTGTTCACGCTCTTAAGTGAATTATGGGTCAGGAGGCAGAGATATTAGGCAAATTAGAACAAAATTAAGAAACTGGATTGTGGGGAAAAGGCAGAATTCCAGGTGGGAATCATATTAGTGGATTAATTAGCTCAGAAAATTCTTAACACTCAAGTGAATTCCTGAAAACTTAAAGAAGGGATTTTCTGTTTGAGTTCCCAATATGGGATTTGAGTCAAACTGAAGTTAGAAGTGAATGAGACCTATTATTAAAAACAAACAAAAAAAAGAAAAAAGATATGAAGAATGAACACAACAAGTCAGCATGCAAGAGCAAATGTGGCATGCCCTGACTTTTTTAAGTGGCAGGATTGTCTTCTTCCTTGAGAACTTTGTCTAGTGACAGCAGTTAATGTAATACACAGGTTAGATACAGTGTATGTAGAAAGGAGAGTGTAGGGGTGGAGATTTCAGGAAGGAATGGTCGTCCTTCACTCCTAGGCTGAGCTGAGTCTAACGTGCATAGCTATGACATGGGAGGGTTCCTGGTATATTTGGAGCGCTCCTTCTAAGCTCTTCTCAGCACTTCATGAGTGCTGGATGATATAGGAAACTGGTCATTGATGGTATGCTGAGAAATGTTAAATACCAGTTCTCAGAGGAGGGATAAGCCCTAATTTGCAGCCAGTTACCATGGTGTCACCGTGACAGACTTCACGCTGACAATATGGTATCATGTAACAACACAATAGGAAAGTCTAATCTGTCTTCTAACAGAAACTTGCAACTTTGTCAAACTAGGACGCTGGTGACCTTCAATGGCCATCCCAGGAAGAGAGCCTGGTACTTAGAGAGTGTTCAAAAATTATTTGCTGAGCAAACACATCCATTGTCAAAGAAAATATAATGTAATCTGCTCCCAATTCAAAAAGCAAGAGTTTTAGTGATGCTTTCTCTTTATTTCATTTTCCTTTCCTTTTCTTTCCCTTCTTCCTTCCCCCTTCCCGCTCACATCCCTTCCTTCTTTCCTCCATCTTTCTCTCCCTCCCTTTCATTCTCCTTTCCCTTTCTCCCTTTCATTGGGGAAGCAACACTTTTCTGTAGTTGATCTGAGAATCAAATTGACCAAAGAAAAATTATCAGGAGAAAGCCATACAAATCTTATTTAATGCCAGTATTTTAATGTGTACATTGAGCATAGATAGATAGATAGATAGATAGATAGATAGATAGATAGATAGATAGATAGATAGATAGATAGATAGATAGATAGATAGACACATGAAGTAAAGATACAAAGAACTGAATTGGCCTTTGAACTTAAATAGCATTTTAACAAAGAAAGAAAAATTGTGGAAGCATGAAAAGCAAAGGCAAAGCAATTTTGGGCTAGAGGTGGTGGTCAATTGTGGGAAAGTGACTAAAAACCATGTGGGTAACTAGTAGAAGGTAGGGGTTATTTTAGTTGACAGTGCTTGTACAGATTTGTCTCAGGATCAACTCGCCTTTTCTGGTCATAAGAATGTTCTCTCTCTGGTACTAAAAGGGCATCTTCTTCATTAGAAATTTATGCCCTGCTTTAACCTAGAAAGAGATCATGTAGCCTTTCTGGTATCTGTCTGCCATTTCTCAGTTGTCTTCAGTTCAAATAATCAATATGAGGAAACAGCATATTTGAAGGATCATACTCTGATCTTTTACTTTTTACTTCATTCCTTGTGTTTCCCTTACCTTTCCCTCTTCTTTTCCCTTCCTGTTCCTTCCCTTCCTCTCCTTTTCTTTCCCTTTTCTTCTCTTTCCCTCCCCCTTTCCCTTTCTTCTTTACTTTCTTTCTTTCACATCTTATTTCATTCTCTTTGTAGCTCTCATTTTCCCTGCTTATTCTTGTAACATCTCATTGTTTTGGCAATGAGTATTCATCATATATAGTACTAAGCAGAACAACAAAATGACTACTATGTTACAAAGCTAAACAGAACAACAATATAACTACTATGTTACAAAGAAAGCCATGTTTGGAAATCAGGGTTTCTGATGAGGATTTCTGTGCTGGTTTGCCAGAGGGGTGGATCCTTGAATGTTTTTCTGTTTCCTACTCCTGGAGTGTTTTGCCTGGAATTGTGGTTGGCTTCTACTCTAGCTTTTGGCTCCATGTATGTTTAACTGGTGATGCTTGAGCCTCCAAGACAAACAGAGGTATTCACTCCTCCTGCTCTGTCTATTTTCTTTTGCATAATATTAACCTACGCTCGGCAATCACACCAATTAGTCTGCCAGCTACTCTTTATTATGCTTGACAACTGTTAGTGAGAGAAAGGGTTTATCTTTGGTAAAGCCAACACACAGAAGCAGGTTGTTTCTCTGAGAGAATAAGATTGCACAAGTAACCAGCTCAGTGGGAAAACCCATTTCTCATTCCATAGCCAGGCTTTACTACCAGCAAGAAAGCTTTTACTAGGGAGCTATGGCAGACCTCCAGACCTCCTGGGTAGATTTGTCAACTAGTTAGTTACATACAGATACTCTAGTGAAGAACAGAATAAGCAAGAGAGTATACAGTATTTTGTTTAGTTCTGTTAGACAATTGCTTACATATTATTAAATGCATCCTTTCAGGTCTTCTTGAGGTAGAATTGTCTTAAATGTTGATCTGTGAAAATCTTAAACATAAGACATAATAAATTCATCTGATTAAAATTAGATAGTAAGCAGCTGGATTATAAACAAAGTAACCAAGTTTTTAGAACTTGGATGGCCCACATCAGAGAGGTACTTACCCCTCCTCTAAGCCCATAGGACTTGTTTCCTAACACTGGCTGGGTAAATAGTTGTTGGGGTATTGTAGTACACATTTTTAATGCTGATTATATTACGTTATTTTACATGTTAAGTTAAAGAAGAAAAAAACAATACAACAGTGGGGGGGGTGGAAATCCAGGTCCCCTGGTTGTCATGGCAATAAACTATTTATCACTGCAAAGACTTTCTTGAGAGAACAATGGCAATAGAGATTTCCCACTTCCAAGAATTGTATTCAAGAAGGAATTTTGTCTTGAATTTGTACAAGGCTTGTTTCTGGAAAAAAAAATAATGAGAGGAGAGAAGGAGGGCAGGGGGGTGGGGAGGATAAGATATTTACACATACTTCCTGGGATAGAAAATCAGCGTAGCTGAGTGGCACATGCAGCATAGACTACACATCAGTGCTTTGTTTCAGGCTCAAATGGAAACAAGCAAGTTTGCATTTCCTGTGCACTGTATGCATAGTGTGTGTGTATGGGTGTGTGTCTGAGAGAGAGAGAGAGAGACAGACAGACAGACAGACACAGAGAGACAGAGAGACAGAAAGAATGGAATGCTCATATGTACTTCTATTCTGCCAACTGGGGTACAACAGGAGGGTGAGTCCACAAAACCTATTAAAGAGAGTCAGGATGAAACTTACAGTAAAAGAGAGAGATGGTCTTAAAAGATCATGAATCTCAAGGATGAAGGACCGGGGGTGTAAGCAGGCAACAAGGTTAGGAGGGGACTTATACAGACAGAGAACACATTAGAGGCAGGTGGTAAATGGATTTGATCAGGTTCTGATTGGCTGGAGTGTTCATTTTAGTTCTGTGCCTGAGCTTCAGCCCTTGAGTGGTGAAGGTCTCACAACAGGAGAGCTAGAGAACACCTACCCCATCTTCCCCAGCAGTGCAGGCAGAGTCAAAGAGCACACAGGAAACGGGAGACCTAAAACCACAGCTCCATTACTGCTATCTCCTTGTGATAAAAATAGTTACTGACTTTATACACAGTTTTCAACCTAACTTCAAGGTCCCTTAGTATGTCTGTTTTCATTATTTGGTACAACTCAGTCATGTAGGGAATGAAGCAAGTAATTTCACAGGATCATAAACTCCTGGAGAATCAAGCAATGCTCTCAGCATTGAAAGTATTCATTGAAAATTATTCACTGACCTAATCTTTGTTAGGTTCTATAGTAATGACTGAGTACAATGATGATAAACAAACTAATACACACTCCATAGAGTACATGTTTCCAAGCTTTCTTATAACTAAGGAAGGAGATAGGAGAAACACATGTAAAGTTTGGAGGTAAACATATCTGGAAATAACAGACAGAAGAGGTTTTCAGAAAGAATAGAGCTTATCTATGGCTATCAAATGATAGAAAGGTGTGTATAGGTGAAAATTAGCTTAACAGGGGCACAAAGTGGAAGATGAATCAGAATCCAACCACAAGTACTTGGAAGAGACTCAATCTGAACTTGACTCAACACCAGTGCTTTCTCAGATTTCTCCTAGAAAAGCAAACAAAAACAGATAGAATTTTTTACTTCTGCAAATGTAATTGTCCATAAAATTGAGAAGTCAGCTTGTCTGCAGGCTTCACAGGATGTATAGGGCATTTCAAATACCCCAGATTAGGCAGGAAGAGATGGGAGACAATGACAAACAGACTCTCAGAGAGGAGTGAGTAGGACTATGAGAACAAAATTGCAAGGCAAAGAGGAACACTTCCTATTTTATACAAGTCATAGATAAACCCACAATTTTGATACGTGTGACGCAAAGTTTAATACAGAGGAGTAGCCAAAAGTAAACTTGCAGTAAGCCACCCTATTATATAGATTTATTTTTTAGTGGTTGTACAAAGAAATTTCAATTACACAAGTCAGATTATGAGTACAACGCATCTTGATTAGTGTTACCCTTTGCATTGTTCTCCTCCATCTTTCACCACCCCACCCCTACCCTCAAGAGTGGAAAACCTCAATGCATGGCTTCAGTCATGACACAGCAAGTACAAAAAAAAAAAGATTATGGATATGATAGTTGTACATCATATCACAGGATACGTCCCTCCATTCTAAGCATTAATTTTATTTAAAATAACAAAATATTTGATACATTCTAGAGTGGTGCCACTTTTTTTTTTTTTTTTGCTTTGGAAACGACAAGACATAATTTGAACATTCATCTACCCACAGACAGGCTCTGTACCCAACCTCAGGATTCCTAAGGAAGTGCATGGAAGGTAGAAATCCCCATTATTTCTGCCTCTGCTTCAGATGCTTGCTGCCACCTGTTGGCATCTGGAAGTTTCTACACATGTGATATCAGAGTAGAGGAAGAGAAAAACAGAGGGGGAGGAACAAAGGGGGTGAAGGAGGCATGAGAGGAGAGTGTATGGAAAATAAGGGACCAAATAGAGCCACACGGAAAACCATCTTTTAAACTCGATAACTCTTTCCATGTGCACATGATATAAGACAACCCTCTTCAAGAGGTGCTTGGTAGAAAAAGGAGAAAGCCAAGAGAAAATAGAAACAGCTTCACCCACCAGGCAAAGCTCTAACAACTCATCATTTAACAAATAAGAGTTCAGAGCCATTACTCTGTAACCTGTCCTTGCTATACCTGTAATGTTGCAATATGGAACCTATACAATGCAGTCTTTTCTGCTGTGGACAGCACTAATTTCCTCTGGTTTTGTCCCATCAAGATCCTTTCCTGAGTCTTCCTCATGTGTAACATAAAATGTTGGGGTCACAAAGCTCTGGCCCCTCCATCTTTTCTTCTCTACCTATACTAAGTGTTCTTGTTTGATGTCTTTGCTTAAAGCTTTTCATATTGAATTACACACTTGCATTTCTCACCTTAAACTTACTTCAGTACTCCTTATTTGCATGTTCCATCTACAGAGACACTGGCCCAGGGACTTACACTGAAGACTGATTCTCCAGTCTGTTCTCTCTTCCATGTTTCTTTCACAGAATGGCATCATCCATCTCTCATGGGTTGAAGTTATAAATGCAAGTGTGAGCAGGTCAACTGGCTCCTAGCTACTCAGGAGATCTCAATTCAAAGCCAGACCAGGCAGAAAAGTCCATGAGATCTTATCTCCAATTAATCACCAGAAAGTCAGAAGTAGAGCTGTGACTCAAGTGGTAGAACACTAGTCTTGAGTGGAAAAGCTCAAGGACAGCACCCACGCCCTTAGTTCAAGCCCTAGGACTTGTACACACACACACACACACACACACACACACAAACACACATACACACACACACACACACCACCACCACCACCACCACCACCACCTTCATTCTTGCCTCTCCTTCAGTTTCAAAATAAACACACACTTTTCAGCGTGACCCACGACCATCTTAGCTTCCCTGACCTTCTCTCAGCATCCTCCCGAACTTCTGGAGCCATTCCAATGGCCACTGACTTCTACTAACCCACTCTCAGTAGAGCCATCCAGGATGCGTGTAAAGTATAAATCAGACCTCACGTTTGTCCTCACTTATCCCAGTGTGCCTTACTCCCATTGGTTTTAACATGAAATCTATACCTCTTCTACCATGTCCATTTGTAACCACACCCAGACCCATCTCTCCAGACTCATTTTTCACTGTTTCTTCCTCCCCCGCCACACACTGTCCACACTGACCTTTAATATGGTTCCATCCTCAAACTGTCACCTCCACTGGGAAGCACTCTGGTCCTAGCTCCTCCCAGGCCTGCTTCCCATTGGTCAGCCCTCAGCTCCCGTGAGTCCGCAGAGGTGCCCTCTAGGAAGCACTCCCTGTTGCTAGCAAACTGTTCTGTTTGTTTCCTTTGTAACCCTTTCCACTTCCTGAAATACTTTCTGTTGTTCGTTCTTATTGACTTGTACCCCTTCCACACCCACTATATGAGCTCATCTTGCTCTCAACTATTTTATAGAAAAGTCACAAATGATTGAGAAACACTTAACTGAATGGATAACAAATAAATACATCTCAAAAAAAATAGCAGAAAACACAAAAATACTATTTTGCAATGTCCCCAGAAGCAGAAACAAAAGAAGCAGGGCACCGTGTCCTGGTGAACTCTGTCCATCTGCACTTTTAATGTCTTTGCATTTTCTAGGAACCTCCTGTTCTGTGCCCTGACATTGCCACTTCATTTGGCTTAATGGATGTCCCATGATTAAAGGAAGAAATTTGCTTTTAAATAGTACAAATTAGCCCTTCCAGTTAAATTAGGGTGAAATCACATAACACTGTCTACACAAAAACATTTCACTCCGAGGGACAATAAATATCAAATCTAATCACATGGCTAACATGGTTTGTTGGCAACCCACCCCGTGCTTATTTTTTAAATGAACTTAAGAAAACATCAATGCTTCTAACTGAAATCAGCATTCACTGGCAGCTTTAGTCATCTTTGGATTTGTTCTTCTAAGAACCGTGAAAATCTCACTTGTTTTTTCTGACCCTGAAATCTTGCTTAATCCCCTTATTTTAATGTCTGGCCATTAACATGTGCTATAAAGCAATTTTTTCCCTTTGTAGAATGTCTTTTTGATAAAATATGAGCCCGCAAGGTTTTTTGATATAATATTAGCACAGAAAGAATAGTCTTAAAATACAACTTAACCATTGCTGAACCTGTTAGCTTCTCTACCTGGACTTGATTTGCCTTGGCAATGTTATAGCATGACATCTCTCTCAACATTCTAAAGAACCAAAGGGAATTCTGTTCGAAAATGTATTTCAGAATATGAGAAGATCAAATGACAATTATACTGTTGTTAATTTTTTACTTATAATAGGACTTTCTAATGGTATTATGGTAGGGTTGAGAGTTCACTGGACTAGGAAGCAGAAATTCACTTTGGTGTGTCTGTTTTGTGCCTACTTTTCCTCACCTATAAAGTTACACACAAAATTCTTCTACATACTATGCTCTACTTCCATTTCTCATTTCTATATTTTTATCTTATTTATTTATCTATGTATTTATTTCTGTGTGTACATGTGCATGCATGCGTGTTTGACAGCACTGAAGTTTGAATGTAAGGCCTTGCTCTCATTAGGCAGGTGCTCTATCAACTGACCCATACTCCAAATCCTTTAGTTATTTTTCAGATAGGTTCTGACACCTATCTGAAACACAGTCTGAAGTGTAGGCTACACTTTTCTCTAATTCTCAGGTCTTTATATCTACCTATTATCTCTATTCCACATTCATCATGATATTTCCTTGTCTCCCAAACAAATGTGTTCACTCTTCAACCTCAGGACACCAAACTTTCAGGTTCAGAGCATGGCTTGCACACTTCTGTTGTGCATTTGTCTTAGTCTTGCTTGGCTGCACAATCCTTGCTTTAATCCAGATGGTTTTATGTCCAATACTGTTTATCTACTATTTAAGGCATCTCAAAGAAATAGAGGTGCTTTGAAGTTGAAAGGTGGAGAAGCATACATCCTCAATTCAGCAAAGCATAATCACTTTACATGCTTTGAGTTTGCAGCGACTGTTACCACAGCCACAAATGGAATACAGTCTTTGAATCACTGGGGAAGTAAATGTGGACTCAATGAACCATAAGGAGGAGTATTTTCAGGGTCATGAGTATTGAGGATCAGGAACACTCCAGTGATAAACTTTTCCCAGAGAATGGCATTGAAGAAAACATCCCAGGAGAGACTATACTGAACTTGAAAACAAAATGGGTTTCTCTAAGCTGATATATGAAGCAGGGATATACACAGGACAAAACAAAGATGAAAGAGAACATGGTTTATTGTTTGTCAGAATACTGGGAGATCTGGCATGTGGAGGAAGGAGACAGAGACAGAGAAGGAGAGGAGGGAGATGTGCATGGGTAAGGGTTCAGTGAAGAATAGCATAATGGGACATTAGCAGAAATAGATCTGCAAGCAGAAGAGATTGGGCATGAAGGACAGAGAATAAAATACTAAAGGGTTTGAGTTTTATTTGGGAAACTAAGAGAATTATGCAAAAAGCTTTAAAGCAGGCTGGTGGCATGTACAGGGCTGTGTTCTAAGGAGGTGATTATGGACATGTGTAAAGTATTCAAGGAAATGAGAATTGCATCTATTGATAATCAGCTGTCAATGATCACTGCTTACATTCCCATCTATATCTGTGTATGCACTTATGTGTCTTTCTGACACATACCATAGTTTTCAACCAGAACAGGACATTTGAAATATCTATCTGGAGATTATCTTAGACTGTGATGACTTTTTGTCATGACTTTTTTTGAGGAACATGTGCTGGCATCTAGTGGGTAGAGTTTGGGTGCTGCTCTCACATTTGTACAACACACTGGATGGTCTCTGACATCAAAGAATCATTCAAGCCTAAAGGTCAATAGTACCAGAATTGATCAACCCAAAGTAAAATCAGCTCCCTTCCTATTTTTCTCTCCCTTTCAAAATCTTCAAAGCTGAAATCGCTCTAGAGCAGGATAAATACAGTTCAATTTTTTGTTGTTCTGCTTAGTTTAAGCCAAGGGTGGTTTGGTATTTGTCTTCTTGTTTGTCATAAACAATTCTTCCTAAGGGCATTGAATCTCTAGAGCTGCTTCATTAATAAGTGGTTGGGCTTCTAGGTGTATTAAAATTATTAACTTTCAGAGAATATTCATTTTTTCCATGTCTTCTTTGCCAAATCTCCAGTTTATAGTATAGGAAACTGAGGCAGAGAGTAATTTTGCACAAGTACTAAATTCTCAGCTGATAACTTATAATACAGGACAGAGCTGAAATATAGACCCATTTAATAAGTGGATAATGCTACGTTAGTCAATAGCACACAATAGTAATTACATGATAATTTTTCCCATGGTGTTGTTTAGATGTGCCTAATCTTTTTTGACTTAAGAAGGCATGGTGGCTGAATGGGAGCCCAGCTGTTCTTTGCCAAAAAGAGCCTCTTGCAAGTAAAATGAAAATGGTTTCGCAACAACTGGAGGAAAAAAGAGATTATAGACAGATGAAAGTGTCTAGCTCACTCCAAGCCACTGATTTATAGCTAGCGCTGTGTTGCTGTGAGAATACTATAGGATGATTCATACTTGGCATAAAATATGTCGCCTCTAGCCGAGGAAACTGGCAGGTTCTTACTTTCTAATATAAATATTTAAGAGCCACATATCATCATTTATTAGGGATTCTGAAAATTACAGGTGTAAGCATCTTAACCGAATTGCTGACTTTCTTGGGAAGTTTTATCTCATCATCTATCACTTTAGAAAGGCTCTAAGAATTTTTTTTAAATGGCTTTTGGGTCACTGAAGGACTTTAGACCCATTTCTGGTGTCTATATCTCCTTGTGACTTTTGGTTCTTGTCCCGATCCTTGTGCAGTAGTTGCTCCTGAGAGCCTGTTCCGGTGTCTGATATGCTTGACATGGTGTGCATCATCTTCTTTCCATTACAGATGTGGAAATCAAGACCCAGGATTACTTTTTGGCTATAAGCACAAAATCAAGTTGCATTCTGTTCATTAAAATAGTATCCCATGGAGGAGCATGACCTTAGACAGGGCATCCTATAAGGGAAGAGAGAAAATGTTGACATGGGTAGTGCAGGGGAAGGATTTTCTCATTTACCATAAGGCTCATGGCTAAGGTCTCTATAACAACAAAAAAAACCTCAGATTTACACAGAGGAGCATCCAGATTTACCTAATAAAAGTTTGACTTGACATAGAGCTCAAAGAAATATGGAAAAGTATTTGTATTTTATATTTAGTAAGATGTAATATAGACAATCATGGAGACATACAACTGGAAAAAATGGGTTATAATCTAATTGTAATTGTAATTGGGAATGTAGCAAGGCCGGGACAGTGAGATTTTCTCCATGTCTTTGTGCTTTTGGACATCAGGGTGCTTCTTTCCTCCAAGTATTGGGAAAAATCTCTGAAATGAAGGTCTTATGACCCATTTTCAACTAGGCTTTATCACCTGCCTCAGAAGAGAAAGGGTGAAGGGGATTCTTTGTTTGTAATTTAAAGTTGATGTCCAGTGATGTACAGAGGGGTCACAGTTACATAATTCAGGCAATGAGTGCATTGTTTTTTGAATAGTGTCACCCCCTTCCCTTATTTTCTCCCAGTTTTCCCCTCCCATCATCCATCCTTCCCCCCAAGTTGTATAGTTCATTTCCAACATAGTGTCTAGTGACTATCATTGCTGAATTGGTTCACCCTTTGTGAAGGGAATCATTTCTATGTTTTGTGGTCTATGTCAGTTTTAAGTTATCATATTTTGGGGTAGTGTGTCCTGAACTCCTTCATCACCCCAAACAGAAAGTCTTAGGTGCAAAGTTTTTTTTTGTTTTATTTGAATAAGGAAAGGTGAAAATGAGTGAATAGCTATGGAAGAAAGTAGCAGAAGCTCACCATCAGTGGAGGGGTTGAAAAGGGAGTTCAATGGAGTCCTGCTAGCTTTGTTCCCTAAGTGATCATCAGAAATACTTTACTTTGAAAAGGAGAAAATGGTGCCCAGGGACTGATCCCTCAGGGAAATCAGAGTCTATTTACAAAGGGTGCTGACTGGACCCCAGGGCTGAAAAGAAGCTGTGACTGTTTGGGCAAAATGGAACCCAGAGAATAGTCTAAACGAAGAGACTGCAAAATAAAAATATCTAGGATACCATTCATGTCATTACTTTTGAAAGAGGACAGAGGTGAGATAATCAATTTTCCTTCCCTTAAAACTTGAAAAATACAACCTTGTTCTATTAGAAAAAACAGTTCAACCTTATTGTTATTTCATGGATGTAGCTCCATCCACAGGGAGACACGAAGGATGGGCTTTTGTTTAAAATTAATGGCTGAAATCGCCTCTTAAAAGCCTGTCATTTACATGAACAAAGGAGCAATTGCTTCCTGACAGCAGTGATGGGAAAATGGAAACATTGGCGTGGATGTTTTACCCACAAGCCTTCACTCATCTACTTACTCAATTGTATCCTTTGACCTGTCTTTTTAGCCATGTTATGTCTTTTCTAAAGAGAATTACTACTGTCTCTAACACTTGCAGTGACCTTCATACCTTGTGATTTTGAGTACCCATTGGATGAGTGGCTACTTATGACTGGTCATCCATCCTTTCAAGAGTAAGTCATGTGGCTCTTTCCATTGGGTGGAAGACTCCGACTGGAAAAGTAGGGCCAAGCGTTGAGTCATTCACAGTCCAGATAAGGGGTTCTCAGTGCACCTACTTCCTGGAAAGCATAGTTGAGGTCCCTGTCTAGCTCTCATTGTTTGGGTATGCATATCACTATCATATTATACATAAAGCCACAGAGCAAAGGCTATGGCTATGGATGGATGGGCGGACAGATAGACAGACAGACAGACAGACAGACAGACAGACAGACAGACAGACAGACAGACAGACAGACAGACAGACAGATAGATAGATAGATAGATAGATAGATAGATAGATAGATAGATAGATAGATAGATAGATAGATAGATAGATAGACAGTCCATATATATGGCTCATACATAGACATGGATATATATATATGTGAATATCTATATGGTCCACACACACACACACACACACACACATATGGACCATTTGGGCTATGTAATATAATGTCACCACAGAATATTTCTTTTGTTTCGTTTGAGGGAGAAAGAGATTTTCTTTTGGCTCCATTTGTTCCAAAAGGAGCTCATAACTTCTATTGACTACCTTGGAAATTTTCTTGATCCAAGGCACATCTGTCTGTCATCTTCTCTCTGTAATATCTAGAAAGTTATAACCCAAATTGAGTTTTTCCTGCTTGACCAATTAATCTCCAATTAAAAATAATTAATTAATTAAAATAAAGATTTGTTCTCTCTCTCTCTCTCTCTCTCTCTCTCTCTCTCTCTCTCTCTCTCTCTCTCTCTCTCTCTCTCTCTCTCTCTCTCTCTCTCTCTCTCTCTCTCTCTCTCTCTTTCTCTGGTTCTTTCCTTCCTTGGATATTGTTTCACTTTTATTTTGCCCCCACACCTATATGATAATGTTCTGGAAGGAATAGAATATGAAAGCGGGCAGTGTATTGTTCCACACTGATGGGCTTTGTGTGTTATTTCTGACACTTGCTAGTGTAAGGGAAGGTAGATGACTGAAACCTCTGTTACCAAAGTCATAAAGAAGAAAGGAGGAGCATGTTTTTCTGAGCGAGATTTTTACATGTCACAGGAGTTGTTAGAAATGAAAAACTAAAGAAAAAATAGAACAGTGTGTATTTTTGCTTCATCTGATGAAATAAATGAGACTTAGTTATGGGAAAACATGATGGACACAAAAGGTAGAAATCCACTGGTCCTAAGCAAGGTGTGTGTGTTCAGATTCTTCCTGGCATCTCTTTGTGGTGTTCCTTCACTCTAGGTTCAGGGAAGGACACCTGCTAGAATCTTCTACATTCTAGCCATTCCTTTATCCCATGATGATTACTCAGCTTAGCTAACCTCTTGCCTAACCTTGCACTGTACTTATTGTTAAGAAATGGATATTTACAGCAAGAGTCCTCTGTGGCCAGACCAGTTGAAGAGAGATAAGTCCAATATGGCCACTTACACATCTCTAATAGACACCAAACCCCATTATATGACACTTGTATGCTAAAGGGCACATTCCCCTGGTCCGTGACTGCTGCCATGAGGAGCCTAGAAAGAACCATAAAAAAGAGCAAAAAGAGGTGGCACCAAAATTTCTGGAAAATCTCTGTCCCTTTTCATCAAAGACTTAACTATTCCTCTTATTTTCCTATTTGTTAGCCTATTGTTGCCTTTCATTCCTTTAAAATTATTTAAAAATTAAAAAAAACAACAACATGTACCCATGCCTTCTCCACACCTGATGGGTTGAGAAGTTGGTTTGTGAGGAAGCCACCCATTTCTTTATCTTTTGGCAGCTATAGAATCTTACGCTATTTTGGCACTCAGCTTCAACCTTATTTTTGGCTTCAAGACACCAAATGTAAGAAGATAATTCCTTTTTTTAGGGGAACGCTATCTCATGAGAAGGTAATGATTATGGTTTCCATCACTGCCACAAATATCTGAGATTTTCAACATAGGAAGGAGAAAGAATTTGGTTCATGGTTGCAGAAATCTTAGCTCATATTCACTGGGTCTCATTTGTCTTTGAGCCTGAGGCAAGGCAGAACATCATGGTAGAGAAAGCTGACAGGGCGGGTTTCTATATCCTTTTCCACAATCCATTTCCGATGATCTAACTTTCTTCTACCAGGCCCCGCCTCTTCAAAGTTCTACCACCTCCCAATAGTGTAGCAGGCTGGGGAGTAAGCCTATAACACACAGTCTTTGCTGGACCCTTGTCCAAACCATGAGCAGGTAACATCAATGAAAAATTTCCTTATGTTTACCAAATGCTGTTACTACCTACAGTATAATTTTGGATCTATTTATAATACAAAGAAAATGAACATTTACTATAAGCCTTGAATTTTACATACTTTATGTAATTCAATCCTTATGACAAGTCTGTAAATAAAGCTTACTCATCAATTAGATAGATGAATGAGGTTCACAGAACAAATCTCTCATGCTCATAGGCATCTGAATTTAGATCTGTTTAGACTACAAAACTACTCTTTTTCTACTACTCCCTCTCGTTCTGAGGCTATGTGTGTGTGTGTGTGTGTGTGTGTGTGTGTGTGTGTGTGTGTGTGTGTGTAATATTTCTGGTAATTTAATTGTATATCAACATTTAAACACATAAACACCAGAGGAAAGAGGATGATGGGTGAATACAGTCCTAAGATCAGTGTGCATATTTGAAAATGGAACTTGGAAACTTGAGGAGACTGGTGGGGAAGGGAGAAAGACAAGGAGAAACGATGAATATGGTGACTAATGCATTATACACATAAATGGACATGTTAAGTTGTATTTCTACTTAAAATAACAATAAATATCTTCTGAAAAATGAATAAAGGAGCTAGACTCTATTGGCTCACACTTGTAATCCTAGCTGCTAGGAGCCTGAGATCTGTGGATCGCAGTTCAGAGCCAGCCTGGGCAGAAAAGTCTGTGAGACGCCTAACTCCAATTAATCACAGAAAATGCTGGGAGTAGAGCTGTGGCACAAGTTGTAGAGTGTTAGCCTTGAGTACAAAAGCTCAGGAATAATGCCTAGACCCTGAATTCAAGCCCCAAAACCTTCACAAAAAGAAAAGAAAAAAGAAGGAAGGAGAGAGGTGGGAGGGAGGAAGGCAGGAAGGCAGGAAGGCAGGAAGGAAGGAAGGAAAGAAGGAAGGAAGGAAGGAAGGAAGGAAGGAAGGAAGGAAGGAAGGAAGGAAGGAAGGAAGGAAGGAAGGAAGGAAGGAAGAAAAGGAAGGAAGGAAGGAAGGAAAGAAGGAAAGAAAGAAAGCAAGAAAGAAAGAAAAAAGAAAGAAAGAAAGAAAGAAAGAGAGAGAGAGAAAGAAAGAGAGAGAGAAAGAAGAGAACACAAAGGGAACTTGTAAAAGCACTGTGCTTTTTAAATTCATCTCTTAGGTATACTTAAATTTTGACATGTTGATTTTATAAATGCATGAATGCTTTCTGTTTTCTCTGTGTTGATTTTCTTTTTGCTGAGTCCTTATTTCTTTTCTTTTCCCCACTAAAACAACATTATTTAGAGAGTATGCTGGACATCATCTCTTAATTAGCCGAGTGAACCTCTGTTGGAACTGCTTAGAATTCACCTTTTACAAGAACCAAATGGGGAAAGCCAGAAAAGAATTAAACTCTCTCTTTTTCAAAGTAAATCATAAATCATACAGAATCGTATTACTTTCTATTGCATAGATTTGCAAATTGTAATTAATAACATTGCCTTAAAGTAAGATATTGGTAACGGTGGTTGATATGTACAGACGTATTTGTAAAATGTAGAGATATGCCATATAAGTATATATTTTGAGAGTAGGTAGGAGAAGAAGAAGAAATACTGCACAGTATTTCTTCCCATCCTACATTTAAAATACTGCAATGTAAGATGTGGAAATTAAAATCTTTAACAGCTTATTCTATTTTGTTATTAAGATGGTCTTTCTAATGTGACACTAATAAAATAGGGCCACTAAATTGGTTGTTAATGGTAATGAGGGAGCAATTTGGAAGTAAATAGTCTCTGGCAAAACTGAAGGTGGCTATTTATTTGAGAGTTGATTAATTAATAATTATTCATTAATTAATGCTAAATGCTTCATGGGTTGCTTTGCCCCTTGGCTAAAAGATACTGGTTCTTCATTCTGATGCCAATGCTAATTGTGAATGATCATTATGGGATCCTGGAATTTAAGTGGGGTACAAAAGTTTGCTAGCAGCTTGCTTTACTAAAAACCTTGGAGGAGGAAAAAGAAACCAACCAACAAGCAAGGAACCTGCAGAACTTTGAGTCATCTCTCTAGGCTCTTGTGTTTTATGTAGATCATTCAGAGGCCAAGAGTAGGCTTGGAAGGTTGTAGCAAAACTGCACAAGCAAACCATTCAGAGCTGAGGCTTTAGGGGGATGTATTCATGAGCTGAGTCTTAAATAAACTGAAATCATTGTAATTGAATGTACTCACTCCCTGTATTCCAGCAGGGTGTGGTTAATACCCCATTCACTGTTTTCAGTGTTGTTTAACATTTTTACTACTGGGAACTAATTACACCTTAAGTCTTTGAGCAGTTCTAAACAAAGTGTGACATTTTCAAAAGCTTTGGGAAAATAAATAAATTTTCTTAGCTGTGTGTGTGTGTGTGTGTGTGTGTGTGTGTGTGTGTGTGTGTGTGTGTGTGTGTGTATGTGTGTGTGTGTGTAATTGTTTATGACCAGGACTGGAGAAGACTAAATTCCTACAGAAGAACACATAAATCCTCCTGATTTATTACTAGAGAGTTGACAAAAAGCTTAGATGTTTACATGGACTGCTAGTGATGACAGGGTACTTTGAAACATTTTTCCCCCCCAGGGTGTAGAGTTGATATAGTCATTTAAAATTTTTCTGCAACTGGAAGTGTTTTCATTGGCTGCAGTTTCTGAAAGTCTAAACAAGTATAGCTTCTGCAGTGTATACCGATCTGTAAATTTAATGAATATCATTCTAACACATCGCATTAAGAAAACAAAATTAATAGCATGAACTTTGTGGCCATTTCAGTGTATTTTTCTGGCAGTGTTTTGATAGACTGACTTGGAGTTAAGCTAGAATTACACATCACTAAGGCAGAAGGAAAACACAGGGGCATTTGTTTAAGACTTTGATTCAGGACTAAATCCAGGTAATAGAACAGTGGGTTGCCTACAGTATTCAGAAAGTTTTCCATTCATTGGTAGCCTGCTTCAATGTCAAATAGGAAAATTCTTTGCCATCTCTTATTCAGTTCCTTCGCACTATATCAAACGCTTTGCTCTCTGTGAATATTGAGAAAAGCTGGGAAAGAATCTATTTGTCATCTGCCAGATTCCTAAGCATAGTTACTAAAATTCTCTCCAACTTTCTTCTCACCAAACTCATTAACCAAATCCTCCTACCTTCCCCATTAAGTTCCCACATAGCTGTTAGCTAACATTTACACAGCAATTCTCAGTTCCAGTGTGTTCAAATTATTTCAAAGATACCTAATGGGTATTTGATCATGAGACATTTTGAAAGGGTTACAAGGTGTTCCAACTCAGAGAAGTCTGACACAATGGCTTTAAGCATCTCCATTATTCACCAGGAACCGAGATCTGTCAGATGCCACCTTATATTGGGTGATCTTGTCATATACAGAACTTATTTCCAATCAATCACCAAAAAGCCTACAAGTGGAGATGTGGCTCAAGTGGTAAGCACCAGCCTTGAGTGGAAAAGCCAAGGGACAGTGCTAAGGCCACAAGTTCAGGCCCTAGGACTGGTACAACAACAACAATAACAACACATTAGTAGATCCCTATGTTCCACTATAGGACTTCATGCTGCAGTGAAAAAGTTAGATGGAAAAGCTTAGTTTTTGCAATAATATTCCATAGTCAAGACTCCTTTTCTGCAGTGCAGATGTCTCTGAGGTGCACCTTGAGTGCTTATGGATTTGGTTCAATGTCATCTGAACATATTCCACTCCTGCAGCCCCAGCTCCCTTTTCCATATACTATGAATAAGTGGCCTATAATTGAAGGCTTTAATTTATTCACCATGCAATGTATCTGCCCTCCTGCCATCTGTAATTTATGCCTTATACACTCTGCTGCCTGGTATTATTTAATTCTGCGTTAAAAAGTGACAAGAGTTTTGTGAACCCAGTGGCTAGGAATCACCCTATTAAAAAAATATTGCTATTCATAGGGTGTTTAGGGAAAAAAATTCCCAGTAGTAAATTTCAGTTTTGTAAGAGAATGCTCTTTGTAACACTACCCAGCTGGTGGTTTTAGTTTTCATTAATATTATAAAATAAAGATAACAAGAGCCCCAGGGGAAAGAATGACCTCCTAGGAGAATTTTGGAATTTCTAATCTCTATCTGAATAATCCATCTACACAAACCAAAGGAAACAGCCACTGACATGTGTGAAGGGAGGACCTGGAGAATCTTTTACCAAGTGCTAAAATAGAAGAGCAACAATTGGGTACACGGATCTTACTTTTCACTGATATTTTTCTTGGCAGAGCACAAATGGGTAATTAAAACATCAAGAGTATCTTAAAAAGGGCATCTTCTCCCCTTTGAAGATCTTGCCACTAGAATTCTCATTTTCATTTCCTGTCTTTGGGTAATACAGAATCAAGCAGATGTGCAGATCCTACCAAAAACAATCCCTCTTCCTCTGGGATGTACTGCCTCATCTCTCATCATCCAACTGTGTTCCAGCCATCAGCAAATGAGATGCTGTTTGCGGACTGGATCCCTTTGCTCTATTTTCCTTCCACTGCCCTGCTACAGTCATAGAAACCTTCAATAGTCTGCTGCAAGTGCTGGAGCCACAAGATGGAAGGAACCTGGGCCTATGAATCAGTACTTGCAGGAAATCACACTGTTTGGATTAAATTATATTCTGCCCAAATTCAAGCATTACAGTGCTAATCCCTGGTGTCACTTGTCATTTGGTCCCAATGTCTTTACAGAGGCAATGGACCTGAAATGAGGTCACTGGTGTTATCCCTTATTGAACGCAAGTGGAGTTCATATCAAACAGTGAGACTAGATATAGAACTGCACACAGAGAGAATGAGTTTTATGAGGCAGCATGTCCCTCTGCTTAGCCAAATAAAGAAACCTCTATAAATCCATCTCTCCTAGACTCAGAAGAAGCTACCCCTGCAGACCCTTTGAACTTGGACTTGACTACAGTCTTCAAATCTAAGTCAATACATTTCTATTGTTTACATCACCAAGATGTGGCACCTGGCTATAACAGCCCTAATAAATGAGGAGAGCTACCTATCCAACCTGGAGGGACTGCCACCCACCTCCCCAAATTGACAAAACTAAGATAATTAGAACAGAAAAGTAAGCAATTATTGGTGCCATGAAGTCACATGGGTGTAAATAAATGAATAAATTAGAGAAGTTTACTGGGGAATGGGAGATGGATATGGTCTCCAACTATCAGCCACCAAAACCTATCAATTTATAAGGAGCAAAGGTCATTAAGCAGGAGAATCCAAGGATAGACAACCCTGAATCATATGACCAAATAGTCAGAAATGGGATAGTCAAAATTGCACATCCCCTGTGAGTGATAAAGCTTCTGTACTATTGCTGTGGAATGTTTGAGTCTTATCATGAGAAAACATCAAAGAAAACCAAAATGGAAGACTATATCATAAAATCACTGTTCTAGGATTTGCAAAAGAATCTTGGTCATGAAAGTCAAAGAAAGACCTATTAAATGTCCCAAATTAATGGAAATGCCTATAGAGCCATTAAAAAGACACAAGAATGAAGTATAATATGCAGTTTGAAATGAGCTCCTTTGCTGAAAAAATGGGGCGGGGGCATTAATGAAACACAGTAAGATGTGAATGCATTAATGTTAATTTCCTGACTGATGGTTATGTGGTGGATTTTGCTTTTGTTTGCAGAAAGGACACACTGAAGTATTCAAGATAACAGAGCACCATATTGGCATCACATTGGAAACTTTCACTAAAATGGTTTATGGGGGGGGGGGAAGTTCTCTGTAATGCAGTTGCAACTTTAAGTGTGAGATTGTTTCAAGCTAAAACTATGCATTTAAACTATCAAACCTACTTGACAAATGAAGAAAAAGCTGAGATGCAAGAATCAAGCCCAGATTCTGGCTTCACTAAATTTTTCTTACAAAACATTGCCCGAGTATCAGAAGTCTGTGTGACAGGAGGGTAAGGAATTTCATCAAAAGAAAACAAAACAAGAATGCCAGTGGCTCATGCTTGTAATCCTTGCTACTCCAGAGGGTGAGATCTGAGGATTGCAGTTTGAAACCAGCCTGGGAAGGAAAGTCTGTGAGACTCTTATTTCCAATTGACCACCAAAAAGAAGGAATCAGAATTGTGGCTCAACTGGTAGATGACTAGTCTCAAGCAAAAGAGCCCAGAAAGGGGCTGAGAAGGTGGCTCAGTGGTAGAGTGCTTGCCTTGCATGTGTGAGGCCCTGGGTTTGATTCCTTAACACCACATAAGCAGGAAATGCTGGAAGTGGTGCTGTGACTCAAGTGGTAGAGTGCTAGCCTTGAGCTGAAGAGCTGAAGGACAGTGCCCAGGCCCAGAATTCAGGCCTCATGACCAAAGGAAAAAAAAGAGCCCAGAGACAGCACCCATATCATGAGTACAAGCCTCAGGATAGGCAAAAAAAGAAAAGACAAAAAAATCCTACTCTGTGTAGGAGCTGTATTATCTGAGTATGGCATGGAACTACATTAATCTAAGATTTCTCTTTGGTAGCTATCAACAGCAACACAGTGTCAATATGTTAGGCAAAACAAAGGATACCAACCAGTAATTCTGACATTTTTGCTTTCATTACATTTTCTGTAGGTTCATAAAAAATAAGAAGCTGTTACATTCCATGGTAATATATCTCCTTTCATTGAAAGCTATGAGTGGTCCGAATGTGGGAGTTGAGAGTTGGGTTAAATTATTCCGCATGACAGAAATAATTATCTTCATACATGAGATAGAAGCCCAAAAGCCTTTCAGGAAGTCAACTAGAGAAATGTTCCCCTGCGATAAAGAAAGTAATAAGCTGTGTCCCAGGTCCTATTCATGAAGTTTGATTTTTTTAACACTTGCAAAAAAAAATGCCCAGTGCTGACAAATGTCTGATTAACAAAATTAAGAAGAGATTTGACTGCAGACTTAATCCCTCTCCAGGGCTTTCCTGGCTTCTGGATTTCTAGGTTGATTATCTTTTCAGGTCAGACTTTTCCCTCCTCATTCTCATTCTTTATCACTTCTAGCTAATATGATCTTTTGCTTTATTGAAAGAGTTGGAGCAGAATCATGGGCCTCTTCAGAAGAGGCAACCAACAATTACAATCCCAATATGTCTACAAAACCTTGTTGAGAGTTTGCCATTTTTCCTGCCAAAGGTTCATGTTTTACCTCTAGACAGAAAAATCAGCAATGGTATAAAAAAAAAGAGGCAAGGGAATGTTTTAATTCAAACATGTGCATGACTTGACTAGACCTTAGGGGGTTTTGCATTGCATCTTGAGGGTTTATTGTTGCATATTTTGGATGCAATGGAAATGGAAGGAGGTATCAATGGTAATAATGAGCCCATAAAAATATACAAATCTATAGTAATCATCTCAGGATGATTGTCATTGTTATTTTATGGGAGGAATCAGAGATTCCAAATTCCTAAAAGACTTTTCCTAGGCTTAGAGATATTTGCATCAGTAGAGGTACAAAGTGAACATAGTAACCACTGATTTGAGCATTTGTTAAGGGTTGAACTTGTTTATTTAAGTATAAATATTAGATTATAAATAACTTGGATAAATGAGAAAGCTGACATATCCTATAAACCATTATGCTTGCTGTGTTCTCAGCCACTATCATGCTTTGATAAGGATTTAGTCATATTTTAAAGCTAAATAATAAAAATAATATGTGTGTGTTGGGTTCCATATTTTAAAGCTAAATAATAAAAATAATATGTGTGTGTGTTGGGTTGGGTATGTTTGTGTTTAATTTGTCTTTTTATGATCCAAGTGAGGAAAAATGTATTTTCCTGACCTGGAAGGAACGCATCTGGCAGAGTCTGACATGATGTTTAAGGTTTGACAGGTTTTCAAAGAAAGAACAGGGGAAAAAAACTACACAACTGTTTATATTATAGAGTTAATTTAATAAGTCATAACATGAAGAAAAGAGAAAATATTTTTTAAAAATCCTGTTAGAGATTTAGGGACAATAAGTGGATCCAGAAAAAAAATCAAAGCTAAAATTGTTCCTGTCCTTTGTAGCCAAACATTAGACAGGATATTTATATTAATACCATTACCAAAAGAATATAAAAGATCCAACAGGACCGGATTGTGTCCATTGACTCCAGCACAGAACAGTTTCCCCTGGAGATAAAATGTGCCTAATGTACTCCATTTCGGTTCTGGCTCTGCGCTGTGACCCTGGACAAACCTTATTAGCCACCCTGATCTTCAAGTTGTTTATTTTAGTTACAAAGTGTTGGGTTGACCTAACAACTCACTGAAATCTCCAGAGCTCAATGCTCTGGAGCTTTATGATTTGATAATTGAATAAAATAAATCATATGAAGAGATAAACAGTAAGGATCATCAACAACAAAACTATTCTCCCCAAAACTCCATTAGCTATAAAGGAATGAAGACAACCAGAGATTACTGCAACGTAGACCTTGCATGAGTATTTTTATCTTCCAACACATTCCTTCTGGGTGATTGTCTTTGTGAGGCTGACGCAAATACATCATTTCTACCATTTTTTTTTATTTCTATTCCTCGATTTCTATTTATTTCTTTTCCATGCTGGGGACTGATCCAGAGTCCTGCACATACTAGAGAAGTGAGCTACCATTCAGCTACAACCCAAGCCCAGAGACCAAATTTCATTATAGCAAATTAATTTAATTTTCCTAGGACTTAATCTACATTGCTTGTAAAATCTCTCACATAAGCGACTTGATTGGTAGTAATAACAATAATAAAATAAACTAGAATGTAATTACAGCTAACATTTATTAACTATATGGAAAGATACACAAGGAACTAGAGGCAACAGTTCCACATTAATCTTACTGAGGCCTTACAAAACACCACTAGTTATTTTTTTTTTGTTAAGTTCTGGAAATCACTGTGGTCTCATGGAATGAATTCAGATTTCCAACATTTTCTCAAAATGCTGCCTTCCAACGCCTTCTCTGCTGATTCAGAGGCTAATACCATTTTTCTACAAAGGACCAGGTTTCTGTGGTCGCTATTCCTCTGTGAACTCTGTTAATGTCAAAACTCCAGTTAAAATTTAAAGCTCTTTAATGTGAAGACTATAAAATCTTAACTTGCATTAAGAGGACCCCCTACAATTTGCATGCATGTGAATTTTATCTAATCCTCAAAGAAATCCAATAACTAAACACAAGTCAAATCTATGAAATCACTTCTCTCTTTATACTCAATTGGAAGAATGCAAATTCTAATCCAGGACATGGTGAAAGTTTGCAAACTATTTTTTTGCTTCTTTTATTTCTCAAGTTTTAGCATTCTTAATTTAAGGAATTTTGTTATCTCTAATTTTACAAAGGACTTTCAGTTCAACATGTCTGTTTATGAGCACTATGCCTCTTGGTCAGTGTCCCCCCTTCCAGAATTCTTTCCTCATTTCTCCCTCTTCTGCTTCATTAGAAGGAGCAAGGCAATCCTAGCTGCTAACAATCCTGAGACACTTCTCTGGTATGTAACTGGTGCTGATTCTCCAGGGGAGAAAATAGAGCTTAGGAAGTTTGCACCTTCTTTCAACTTATATGGCCAACAGTGG
Source organism: Dipodomys merriami (assembly GCF_024711535.1). NCBI lineage: Eukaryota > Metazoa > Chordata > Mammalia > Rodentia > Heteromyidae > Dipodomys > Dipodomys merriami. The sequence goes on along the minus strand of NW_027205603.1, from coordinate 35,795 downwards.
GGCTGTCCACTTTCAAGAAAGGGGATGATGTGTGTAATGGACTTATCTGCAAGAGACAGTCTCATGGCTACCATCTTTGCCATTCATGTCTATGTTCCCAGATTGTCTAATTCACAAGGCCCTCTTATCACTATATTAAAAAACCTGGAAGTAGAAGTGCGGCTCATATGGTAGAGCTTCAGCCTTCAGCAAAGAAGCTAAGCAAGAACACAAGTCCTGAGTTCAAGCCTCTCTACAAGCACAAAACAAATAAAGTAAAGGAAAAGAAATAAAAGTCTTTATGAGAGATGGTATAAATGGAAAGAGATTTTTTTTTGGTCAGTCCTGGGCCTGGATGCTGCCTCTGAGTTTCTTTTGCTCTAGGTTAGTGCTCTACCACTAAGCCATAGTTCCACTTCTGGCTTTTTCTGTGTAATTTATTGGAGATAAGAGATGAGACTCTTATCTCATAGACTTTCCTGCCCAGGCCGGCTTTGAACTACAATCCTCAGATCTCAGCTTCCTGAGTAGCTAGGCTTACAGGCATGAGCCACAGGCTCCAGTCTTGAAAAGAGAATTTTTTTTAGAAGGCATTTTTTCCCCCAGTGGATTGTGGCTTGCCAGCTTTGTCTTTTTGGATAATTGAAAAAACAGGCACATAGAGAAATCATAAAAGTATTTCAACTACAAAGCAAGGAAAAGAGGTCAGACATGAGTGTATTTATATGTACAGTGCATTGTTTGGGATTTGCTTTCCCTTTTGCATCCCAGACTGGCACCCAATAGCCTCTTCCAGCTGTAGGATCTCTCTTCAGGTAACCATGTTAATGAGGCCAGCATGAGCTGGACTGGGTACTTCATTTCCATCCCATCCAATGAGCAACACATCATTGACTAGGTAAGATCTGAAATTTGATTGAAGCCTTTATAGCACTGACTTGGATACTCTGGTTCATAAAATACTAAATCCTTTAATGAAACACACAGAATTAAGTTAATATGATTTATGTCACCCATCACCCAGTGGGCTGATGCTTTGTAGTGATCTTGATTAAAGGAAGATTATGAAATAGCTACATTCCTCCCACATTTGCATTTTAGTTCAAAGTAGATGGCCCAAATGAAACTAGGCATTTAAGCAGAAGAAAAAGGGTTTTTTTTCCTTTCCATTAAGCATTAACATGAAACAACTTGCCAATAATTTGTACAACATTAGTTTAGAACTAGAAAGTGCATTTTGCATGAAAAAATTCCAAACTGATCATGCTAATTGTATTTCCTCTGAACAAGGAAACTTAAGAATCTTTATCCCTAATACAGCAATTTCAAATTTGGTACTTGTTCCTGACTTGGAGTGTTGAGAGGTATATATTTTAAACATGTGTGGATTTCTCTCCACAAAGAGAAGGAAAAAGGTAGAAACTTGCATTTACGTATTGTCTTATGGTATGTGTTTTGCTATCATTATACAGGTAAAGGATTGAGCAATTTACAATGAAAATCTGGATTGCACACTACAGTATCCAGAGGGCTAAGTTTAGTTCCGGCACTACAGAAGAATGTGTTCAGTGACTAGTAGCTGAATGAATGAAATAAATAGGAGATGAGATGCAGAGTACAACATGGTAGCCTATAATTCTATAAGAAAAGAGAGCAATCTATTCATACCTTGATTTCAATGATTTATGCCACATGCCCTTAAGATGATGATGTGTCTCCTTGCTTGAAGAGAGAGGAGAGTCTAGGGAAGTCTAGGGATGCTGATTGGAACAAACCGCTGAGTGCATGCAATTCCCACATCCGCATATCATCTTCATATGGGAATGGAACCCCTATCTCCTATAAAAACACCCTCATCACAACTGAGTTCTTATCATTGCTTCCATGTCTGCTGAAACTTCAAATGGTTTTATATGAAATGATATTCTAGTTATAAAACATCAGAATGATGTTGAGATACAAATTAAAAATGTGTACAGGTTACTGATCTAACCAAATTAAGGTTCTTTTCTGTTCAGTGAAGGTGAAGTATAATCATGGAATAAAAGATACCCCAAGGATTGGGGATATGCAGCTCAGTGGTAGGACAGTAGACTCACATGTGTAGTCCAATTCCCAACACTGCAAGTAAAGCAAGAACACAAAGCTTCTTATCTGACATGTAGAATACATTTCAAATGAAAGCCTCTCATGAAGAGAAGAGTTGCTTTAAGTAGATTCATATCCATTTCAACAGGCTCCTGAAATTTCAATGGGAAATTTACATTAACGTGTCATTTTTTTACAACACATCCAACAGGCACAAGCTAATAGAACAACATTGTGTTCTCAAAACAACAAAAACCTTATGTTTAAATACAATGGCACTTCCCCCAAATGTTTCATCACATTGGAAATGCATGTTCAATGATTTGGTAATGATCCTGCATCCTTGGGAGAAGTTCTGTCTCTGCTCTTTGTTGTATTTCAAATAGCGAGTTGCTTAGCTGCTTCAGCAAAGCTGTCTGTGATGGAGAGGATTCTAAGCAATACAAACTCAAGTATTTCCCTAAGGTTCCCAGAAGCAGGACAGTATTTCAATCCTTAAAATTCTGAGTTACTGTGATCATCCAGGAAGGATGTGTTCCAGTACTTAATACAAGAAGGGAATAAGGATCCTGCCATAGGCCAGGAGAGGAGCAGTGGCCAGGAGTTAGTGGGAGGAATGAAAGAATAAAGGAGACTTAGATTTCACATTTCTTCTAGACTTAGCCATCCATGGTGGTTATAGGTAACTTTAACACAGATTATCAGGGGACGCAGTGTCTTTTTTAAAAAATGTTCTCAGTTGGTAGCTATATAAAAAGAGAAATTCTCCCCAGATGTCTTTAAAGCATGATATTCTTCTTTATCACAGGAAAGGAAGGATGAGAAACAGGAAGATCCTATCGTTTATCTCTAAAATCATCCTGCTTTGGGTCATCATAAATTCAGGTCTCAACAGCAGGACCTAGACATGATGCCGACTTTTGTTCACAGGAAGGAAGCAGTAAGTAGCTGACAAATAACCAAAAGGAGTCCTTTCTACAAAGAACACATTAGTAATAAAGGATTTTGTGTTGCTTAGCATTGCCACAATTAGCCACACAACAGGAAAGGGTTGCTTTGGACTACAATTAGTCCTTCCCACAAGGCACACAGCATCGAAATATCTCCACATGGTAAAGTACACACAGAAAGCCACAGGCACGCTTTTGGTACTTAAGGGTAAACTTCACTGATGGCTGGTGAGGACTTGGGTCCTATTCTTCACTTTTGGTGAATGGATTTTTCCTACCATTGACTGTTACTTTGGCTCAGGAAACATCTCCAATGAGTCCTACAACACCAGCTTTCTTCCCTTCTATGTACCTTGCAAGTGATATGAAATTACTTTTCTGATTTGATTCACTGCCCTTGTGAAGCTAGTTAAAGGGCTCTTGGCTTAAAGTATGTTTGATTTAAGCAAACTGTAAGGAAGGAGCAGATCCACTGATGTGATTTCTTCTCATCAAAGCTCATATATTGTATTGAAGAGGACAAGACAGGCTGTCCATTTGCAGTGGAGGTATCTGCTGCCTCATAGCCCACAAAGTTCTCTGTGGCCAGTCCGTCCATGCTTTTTTTTTTTTTAACATGATGTATAGACTACTTTTCTAATATGTCCTCTAAGGAAAAACTTACACAACTATCCCATTAAGATTAAGGGACTGCTGTTCTATTTTGAAAGGCAGAGAGCTCACAACCCTATATTCTAGCTCCTCATAGCATAGGCCAACCTTATTTACCTTTGTGTGGGAGACAAATTGCTGGCCTTTTGCAAACAATGTATGATCACTGCATAGCACTGTTTATCAGCGCAACTCCCCGAAACTGGTGTAGACTGGAGTTAGTATGAGCACAAGATCCAGTAAGAGCTCAGAACATGTGGTTTTGAAATGAGGTTTTTAGAACACCAGCCCCAAGTCTTGAGACTCCCAAGTGTTAGAAAGGGTTCAGGATGTTGGGATGTCATGTAGGAATAAGGACACCAACTGGAAAGGAAATTGGTACACCACAGAAAGATGTACCATCAGCAAAAATCTGGTACGCAAGCACACAGGGCAGGCAGGCAGGCTGCTCCCTTTTCAATCCCTAACAGCAGTCCCCGCCCCTCTGCTCTGATTGGCTAGTTTAATGAAGGTGGACTGTCTTAATTACTCACACCTTTTCCTACTAACAAGCCAATAGTGTCTTAGCAGAATAATCAAGAAGAGACAAGCCACCAGGCCAAAGCAATCCACTTTGATTTAAAGAAAAAAAAAAGATGGTTTTTCTCACACAAGTTAGGTCCAGCCCCTTGTCCCCATGTGCCAATTAAATGAGAGGACACGATGAAGGGCAGAAAAGGGACTTGCTTTAGGTTTAAGCAGAGGAGAAAGAATGCTGTGTAATTGCAAAGCTGTCCCAGTCACAGGTGTGTTCAGAGATGCACTGCAGGTGGTCTCGGGTAGCTCCTTGTCTTAGCATTGGTCAGGTGGGGTCATTGCTGCCTACCAGACATTGACACCACAGGATGTTAATCCATCAGTCCTGTCCTTCCTGAATTCCAAGATGGCTCCAAAGCAAGTGCAGTAGAGAATGGCTCAGAATAAAGAATACAAATACAAATGGAAGCAGGGAGGCCTAGCTTTTGCCTTGCTTTCAGTTGACCTCCTGTGCCCAAGCAGGAGGTCAAGGCTTCTATTCAAAGGCAGCAATGGAGTACTTGTTACAACCACTGCTGTGTCATCTAAAAATCATGCATATCAGAAAATTAAACCGAGTGAAAGGTATTTTTTATCATTATTTTCTCATAATCTTCACTTAACACTGAAGGTGCTTATACAATCATGTTTTCTTTTTCTTAGTTTTCCATGTCTTATGATGTTTTGATATGTTGCAGCCTGTGTCCCCAGGAATAGTGGTTCTCAGAGCTAAAACTTGCCTGTGTGACTTCCTCTCTGATGGACAAGCCAACAGATCTAGTTTAGAACCTCTCTTTGGAACAGGCCTGACAGCAAGTTTGGTATTGTTTCTTTGAAGTTTAACTCTGAAGAGTTGAAAGATCAACCAAAATTAGGTCGATTACTGTGAGTTGCCTGAATAGTTTCCTCCAACTTTCAGATAGTATATGAAATAAACATTGGCTGATCATCCTCTATGGGAAGATATTTGAGATAGATAGATACAGAAAGCACTTGCCTCTTACATCCTATTGACTGGTCCCCATTTGTATTAAGGAATACATTTATCATACTTTTAAAATGAAGTAGGAGAGTGCAAGTGTCCAAGCTGATTAGAAAATCACTACCCCCGTTAAGTAAGAAGGTCGCTGGAAATAATATGGCCTTTTGGGTTTTCATCTGGTCCCTGGGCCTTTTGGAGGAAAGATCAGCTCCACTGAGAGACAGAAATTCCTCATCTTGTGTCCAGCCCTGGAGGCTGCTGAGTTCATGTATATAATGACTTTACTCATGAGGGGAAAAAAATTAATTGCATCCTCCTCACCAGTTGGCAAGAGCTACAGCTTCATGGAAGAAGCTAGAATCCCCCTTAGGAGACCCAATTTGAAGTTAATATTACAGTTATGCTGTATACAACTTTATTAATCTAGAGGCAGCATGGCTTCCTGGATGCGTTGGCAGGATACAGTCTGCAGACTTGGATGTTACCTAGTCAGAGCCAGTTGTGCAATCCAGACAGAAGAACCCCTAACCTTGCTGTCCTTCACCTTCTTTCCCTAAATGGGAAAGTGGAATCATCACATCTACTTCAAGATAACATCATTGAGAAAGTCAAGGTCCTAGGAGAGAATGACCACAACATCACACAACACGTGCACACACACACACACACACACACACACACACACACACACACACACACACACACACACACACTTTGACTCTATGTGCATTATCACTCTAATAGAGTGAGGGAAAATACACTTCCAGAACTGTGTAATTCTACTCCATCCATTATTCTCAAGACCAGAGCCATTTCTTCTCCACAGAGCAGTGAGAACGCTGCTATTCATGTCCTTGACAGCCTGCAATGGGAAAGGGACATTGTACTTCCTGTGGCTGGGGCCATGGAACTCTGTGTGTTTTATGGCAAGAGCCCCATGTGGGGCTCAGAGAAGACCTCAGACATGTTTTCAAATGGGCCCCGCCAAATCCCACTTGTGTATTCTTTTCCCTGCTAATCGCTGTGGTGTTTAATTGTTAAAGCCATGTGCGTTTCCAGGGAAATTGAATCCATATGTTTCTGAATCATTTGCACTGAGCTCATCAAATTGTTGTTTTATAAGCACTGCTTGCTGTCCAGAAAGAATCCCCTAGTGCCTCTTCTTATTCCGTTCCATGCTTTTTAACATCTTTAAAGCAGGAAACTGGGCTCTGCCAGGCAAAACCCACTATAAATACTAGGGTGATCGCTTCTTCCTCCACCATGACTTTTTTTTTTTGGTTATAAAAGTAAGGCTTCTTATATGGGAGGCAAACAAAAGTGTTTCCCGAAGTGCCTCCCATAGAAACTGCAGTGGAGAGTGCATGAAAGCTAAGTGAGCCTCTTTTGTCGATTTCTTTTTCCCCAAGGTGTTAAATAATAAAACATGAAGGTGAAAGGTTTCCTAAATTCATTTATTCAGCAAATATTTAGTTAGCACTTAGCCATATACCAAGGCACATTTCTAGGAGTAAGGAGCATTGCCTGCCATTGCCTGTTCTCGCTTCCCAGGCATATGGTGGTCATAGAAACCAGTTAATTATGGACAAATGTTCCCTGAGAAATACTAGTTCCTATGGGTAGAGATTGTAAAACTCAATGAATCTGAGAACTGGAGCATGTGCTCAGATTGGAAATGATGGTGTCAATCTGTAATCCTGTGTACCAGGATGCATGCACTATTGGAAGAGAAAAGAAAGTAAACAAACCCTTTTCAAGGTCAGCTTCTGGTAAGGAGCTACAGCAGGATTGCAGTGGGTAGAATGAGGGTTCGTTTCCTGTCTATCAACCTCTCATGGGCTCTCCATATGATCTCAGATCACATAAACGTATCTTGTTAGATCTCTCCCATCTTAGCTCATTGTTTTTCCCTGAATGACTTTAAAACAAACAAATGAAAAAAGTATCAACATCTCTCTATGTATCCTAGCCTGGCCTCAAACTTTCTATGCTACCCAGAATGTCCTAGCATTGGTGATCTTTCTGTCTTGGCCTCCCCAGGACTGGAATTAGAGGCACGTACTGCCATGTCTGGCTTTGCAAATCTTTTTGTTTAACTTAAAATGATGAATTTGCCTAAAACCCTGCAGGGTATTGCATGGAAGGGCCAATAACATGATTAAATGCGGTTTTTAAATGATCCAAGCATTCTAAATCTGCTTGGCAAGCCCTCTGTGGAGTGAGACCATTTCTTATGAACAGGCTGCTGAAAGGCGACCAGCATGGTCCACAGCCACAAAGCCCACCGTTGCTTTCCTGTAGCACTGTCACTGTTGCCATGTGATCTTAGCAGAAACCATCTTACTGAGCCTCAACTTTCAGGAAATCCTAACCCCCATTAAAAGCAATTAGAATGAGAATGAATTTGTACTTGGCATCTTGAGATAGATAAGACATTGACCCAAATGAGTCAGACATAATAGGTTTGACTTCACTCTTTCTACACAGCACCTACTTGGTGTTCATTGAACAATGCCTGATTGGTTGAATGAATGAATGACTGGACAACCAATGATCTTCTATTTTAAGTACCCATTGACTAAGTTCTCTCTTTTTTGCTCTGAAACTTAGACTAAAGATCCCTGTTTAACACTGGCACTTTTTCCAAACAAGCTCCATCTCTTTCTCATCAACTGAGAGTAAGAGTTTACATTCCCTCTTCTCAGCACCTAACAATGAAAATTGTATTTGTTGCAATAAAAACCTCAGTGGATCACTAGAATAGGAGTTTGTATCATGTTATGAAAGAAACAACGGACGTGACCTAAATAACATTAAGACACTCACAATCTAGAATAACCCAAGGAGCTTATGAGGTAAACCAGTAAGTGCTTCTGTGGCATGTAAAACATAGAAGAAAGTCATAGACAGCTAAGTTCCCTTGTTCAAAAAATTAATGTCAAGCATTGGGCTAAAGGCCTGAGATTCAAAACCAAAAACATAAATGCTCCTTTAAAAATATGCTAAAAATACAAACGTTCATAATGTTAGAAAGCAAAGAAAAGTCAGTCATTACCATGAGATATCCAACAGCTGGCCTGTAGCCACAGGTATGCCCTTTACCAACACTGCCACAAAAGGAACCTTATCTCATTGCCAGGAAAAGGGTTAACAAGAACAGGGGATTAAACTGTTTTGTAATAAATATATATGAGAGTTATCATCTCAACAACCATTAACTATCACTAAATAATTCTAAGTATATTCACATTATTGTGCAACCATTCCCACCATCCATCTCTTAACTGTTTCACATCGTTGTGTGTGTGTGTGTGTGTGTGTGTGTGTGTGTGTGCGTGCACGCGCGTGTGCGCACTGGGGCTTGAACTCAGGGTCTAGGCACTGTCCCTATGTTCAAGGCTAGTACTCTACCACTTGAGTCAACAGATCCACTTCTGGATCTTTATTTGTGTGGTTAATTAGAGATAAGAGGCTCACAGACTTGTCTGCCTGCCTGGTTTCAAACCATGATCCTCTTATCTCAGCCTCCTGTGTAGCTAGGATTACAGGCCTGAGCCATCAGTGCCTGGCTTGCTGCCACTTTCTGGCTAATATTTTTGTCAGTAATACTTCTGAAAACATGAGCATACCTATCTAGTCAGCTGGGAAGTCATTTTAGCTGAGTACTAAAGGACAAGAAGAAGCCCACGAGTAACATAAAATAACCAGGCATTCCACTGGAGTGTGACCCCTCATAGCTCACTTCCGGCATATTGGGATGGTCCACTGGCCTTAGATAAGTTTGTGGAAGAATACTAGGAGATGAGGTCAGAGATATAGACAGGTGTTGGATTATAAAAAAAAAACAGCCCATGGTCATACTTGAGAGAATGTTAGGACCAGGCCATGGAAAGAGGATGATAAGAAATGTAAATTGATGATGGGAATGGGCTTAGTGGTAGAGTGCTTGTCTAGCATGAATGAATCCCTGGGTTCAATTCCTCAGTACCACATACACAGAAGAAGCCAGAAAGTGGCTCTGTGGCTCAAATGGCAGAGTGCTAGCTAGCCTTGAGCAAAAGAAGCTCAGGGACAGTTCCCAGGCCTTGAGTTCAAGCCCCTGGACTGGCAAAAAAAAAAAAAAAAAGTAAATTAATTATTTGTTAACATGGTTTGGTACATAGTGTTCAAGTGGATCTCAGGGATCCTACACACTAGCATTCTTTTCCCATGTCTGATCCACGTGAACATGTCAACATATGACTTCCATGTATAGGTCATAAGAGATGTTGTGACTTCTGGGTTGTTCTCTCATGGGCCGCTATTCAAGGAATCCTGCAACCACAACTCAAGGAGACTCAAGCTGCCCTATGGAGAGGCGTCCGTGGCAATGAGTTGGAGACTCCTACCATTACCTAGCACGAAGTCACAAACCATGTGTTCAAAGTGAATCTCACAGTCTCAGCCAAATCCTCAGAGCAACATGAAGAGACACAGAGTCAGAGCCGTTAAGACTGCTCCTGTAGTTCCAGCTCACAGGAACTGTACACGAGATCATAAATGGCTGTTGTTAGCCACCCAGTGTTGGGGAAATCTGTTAACAATACAGCAGATAAAAGGCACACATGGTCATGAAATAGTCAGCCAGTACCTCACCCTGTTTCTGCTTGTAATAACACTGGTTAGTTAATATTTATAGATCCTTTTCCCATGTGTGGCACATTACTCTGGCCACTCTGGGTGCACCAACGCATTTATTCTTCACATAAAGGGATACAGAGAGCCTTTCCAGCTCACTGATGACACAACTGAAAACCAGAGTGGTTTACGGACCTTACTTACACACATGGGTTTGAACTCAAATACGTTGGTCTCTAAAAAGAATACTTCAGATTTTGTTGTTATTGTTGTTACACAGTTGTTATTGCATAGACTAAATGGACATGACAGAAAATAGATGCTAATAATTAAAAATAATCTTTAAAATAAGTCCCAATAAATTATCGATGGATCAGACTTCCTGGAGTATATCTTCACACATGGTCTTTCTACTTTATCGTTTGTGCTTTTCAGCCATTGAGTTTCTTTCCACACATTTGCATATCGATGCAATCTACTTTAAGATAAATCACTAAATATTTCCTCTGGGTCAGACATTAGGCTTCACTCACATTCTTTTTTTTTTGTTTTGGTCTATTTTGTTCTAATTTGCTATATAGCATTTCATTGATTAATATCCTTATTCAAGACAGATGAACAGTTATCAGATGCTAAAACAGTCATCTTAACCCAGTAAAATCTACTCTACACTGAATCTAAATAATGGATGTAATAATGCTTGATAGAAGTATGCACACAGAGTGAAAACATATGTTTTTTGTTTTCCATACTTTCCCCTAGTGCTCTCCTTGAAAACTAGTGTGATAAATAGATGAAATAGTAATGACCAATGGAAACAGAAACATGAATTTGACAGTACTGACTCACCAAATTCTATCATGTGGGACCTGTTTCAAAAGTGTTGCAAGGAATTGAATTGCATGAAATAGAAATTTTATCTGTGCACAGTTTAAACTCTATTGTTCCACCCCATCATTTCCCACTCTCAGCCATTTGCAGTTATGATAAAGAGTCAGAGAAGAAGAGGCCTGGACCACAGGGAAATCCCAGCCTTCCATCCCTCTGAGCGGATTTGCTAGCAAGTCACCTCTCTTTGCTTTCACTTTGTCCACAGCTTAGTTGGAACAGCTCAGTTCATAGTCTGATCTGAGCACACATCTAAAAGGGAATCTATCAGCCAGAAAATCTTTGTCCAGAAAAATAAAGAAGTCATGAGTCTTCTCATGGACCCCCCTAGCAAATGGGAAGAAATAATTCTGTTCAAGACAAGGTAACAGATTCTCCTCATAACAGAGATGCAGTTTCTAGCTTAAGGATGTTTAATATTTCCAACTGTACATGTAATCCTATAAGAATAAGTCATTTAGAAATACTCAGAGTTCTTAAAATACATCATTTGATAAATGTACATCTGTGTTTCCAAAGCTTTCTTGTTTTTCTTTAAAGTAACCCAATGATGGCTGTTTTTCCATAGCTAGTGAGTTCATTATGCAATTTAATTTACAAACCTTAAGCCATGAATTAACTATAAACATACACAGGATGCATACAGTGAAAAAAAAAGAAGTAAGCACTCACATTAAGCATGTTTTATAAATAGGTAACATTTTAATAAATGGGTAACTTCCATTTCTGCGTTTGGCTTGGAGCAAATGCCTGTAATGAAATGGACCATCTGTCAGGGTTTAGTGACAATTCAAAAAGTAGAGCACTTCGTTACCTGGAAGTTAACAGAGCGCATTTTAAATCTCAACATCATGTATATAGCACTAAAATCTACTTGATAGATTCATCTGAGTGATAAAATAATGAGTGATTATAATGAACATGAATAATAGTTACCATTTATAATTGTAATTATTACTAAATTTAATATTACCACTGCCCACATTTACACTTAATTTTAAGATGTAAGGTTAGCTTTGAAAGGGCAAGTAATAATGATAATAACAGCAAAATCCTGTCTTGAAGAATCTCATTATACTTTAGAGTTGATATCCTGCTGGCTCCAATAATAGTCACCGTATGCATATTAACACACAGTGAGCGATCTTCTCTAATTTACATACAGAGTAATGTGAAGGTGCTAGCTCTGGCCCCTATCATCAATATTCAAAAGGGTTTTCCTGCTTGAACAATAATAATCAAAATCTCGTTTTGGGGAAGTTGGCACATGTAGATCGAGACATGAGGGAATTTGCTGCAATCACTTAAATGTGAATCAACCTCACCTCTGCTCCCCAGAGAAATTGAAGAAAGACAGGAAAAAAAATAATACAGAAAGGTAAGAAGGAACCTAGGAAGAAAAGGAAAGCAAAGAGAAGAAAGCAAACTCAAAGGCTCACCAACAGATTAATAAGTTGAATAAAAGATAGCATGTTTGCTTTTGGATGTAGTATAACTATTGTCATTGATAATCTCTATGGTCAGTATGATGGAATTAGGAAATGCCTAAGAGATTTTTAAGGCATTCCTCTGGCCTATCTGTGATGATGTTTACAGAGAAGACGAACATAAATAGTGTCATCCTGAATGAGGTATAATACCTGCAGGCCCTGGATGGAATTATGAGAAGAAAGAAGCCAGCTAGCAAAGGAAATCTCTCTTTTTTTCTCTCTCTCTCCCTTTCTCTCTCTCTGTTTCTGTCTCTGTCTCTGTTTCTCTGTCTCTGTCTCTGTCTCTCTGTTTCTCTGTCTCTGTCTCAGTCTCTGTCTCTCTTTCTTCTGCTCCCTGGCCACCATGATGTGAGATGATCGTCTCTGTTCTATCATTTCCTCCTCATTCCCCACTATAGTGGACTGAAGTTTGAAACTGTGTGACAAAATGAATTTTCCTCCTTTATATTTTTCTCTCAGGTATTTTGGTTACAGTGATGAGAATGTACCTAGCATACCTATGAAAAAAATGATCATTAAAAAAGTAAGTTAGAACTGCATATGTCTATTTAAAAGGATGTATATTATATGGTTAAGTAACTACAGCTAAATCTATTACAGAGTAAGTAGTATATAGGTTTTGTTGTATCAAATTTTTTGTTGAAAATAAGAGCAAGCAAGAAAGAAATATAACATTCTTCTGGAGATGGAATTCAAGGAGAGAGAAAATAGTTGGGCAGTGATTTCACCACAAACTGCTGTTTACTCATTGTTGCACATTCTAAAGTCCTCAACAGATATGTAATTAGAACAAAAACCAAAACAAACAAAAAGCAAAACAAACAAACCAAAACCCACAGATCATTGATGATGTAGATCATTAGAAAAGAAAGAACACTTCCTTTGCAGACCATCAGCTTTTATTCATTGAATAGCTACTCTTAAACACGTGGTACTCATTCAATACTTTATCATTATTTACTATTGTAAAAATTCCTTCAGTTTAGGCTTTGCAGCCCAAACTTCATGTTAATTTCACTTCACAAGAAGGAATAAATGCATATAATCCTCTCTCACTTCCTCACAAATAAAAAAGAAAGGTAAATTTGAATCTATGAAATGTAGAGTCCATAATATTTGTTCAGTGAAGTTTCTTCAACAGAACCAGCTTCCTCTTTGAAGGTTGTGTCATGATGCATTTAGGAAATAGGCCAAACAGCTGTTAAGTAATATATTCTCTAAATAATGAAGTGGCACTGAATGAGTCATAAGTTGTGGTTCAAGTAACCTACTAAAAGCAAAAGTTTTTAATGATACTGTAGTCTTTATAAATGATGATAATTAAAGTCTTGGTGGCCTAAGAACCATTCCCAGTTGATGGGGTTATGACAACAAGTCACTATTCTTACTGCTGTTAATGCAAATGACATTTCTGGGCTTGGGCTACAATGTTTAATGGATTGCTCTAGGCTGTTGTGGTTCATGTGTTTTTTTTTCCAATTATGGTGGGCTTTTTCAGGAAAAATGAAAACATTTTAGGTCAGAGAATGACAGTGGGATGGTTGGGTCTGTTAAAATAGGAAAAGTTATCATTCTGACTTTTCTATATTAGGAGAGGAATAACTAGGGAAGTTTTCCCCATCTCTGGTCTTGTTTCTGTCTCTGTCTTTGACTCTCTGACTGTCACTCTGTCTCTGTGTTACCTATATGCATTACTCTGTTCTTGTCTCATCTTGCAAAGACTGAAATGGTAGATGACTGAGTAAGAAAGTTCCTATAATATTCATCTTATTGCAGGGGAGAGTAGTCAGAGGAATTCCAGGGATGAGTTAGTGGGAAATGATACTAGTCAGGACCTTGTTTTTCTGACTTGAGTCACACTATCTAAAACTTTCATTCATATTTGCTGCAATCATTTGTTTTATTATTTTTATCACTGGAATGTAAAGCTTTATGTTGGTATTTTCATAGCTTTATTATTTATTTTTATTATTAGTTATTATACAGAGTCTGACCCCAAATAGATCCCTTAACATCTATTGAATAAAATGAAGAAACAGAATAGTAAGGCACTTTTCAGTAAGGGCTTTCCAATCACCTCGCTGAGTTCCTGTTGTTTCAGGCTGAATATCATGATCTGGGCCATTGATTTGCCTTGTGTAATGCAACCAAACAGTAACTCGATCTGGTCTTGCCAAGGATCTCTGGTATTTGAACCCATCTGTGTTCTTTGTTTCCTCAATCATATGTTTCTGTCAAACAATTCCAAGTGAAAAGGACGTATGTTTGAAAATAGTTCATTAGAAAATACTCCTTGGTGCCCCCTGCTGCCCACCCCCCATGCAAATTTGAAATGTATATCATTTCCAGATCATAACCACTTTCAGCTTAGTGATAACTAAAAGTAAAACCCTTATAGCTTACTTGTCAAAATGAATGTTGATGACAAATGTCTATGGCTGAGTTTTCAAATAAGGAGTAATGTTGTGTCAGAACCAGACAGGTTATTCATTGAGCCTCTAATTCATTGCATGATTTATAGCAGTGGTTTTCAAAGTGTGGTCCCCAGACTAGCAGCACCACTTGGCACCCTCTGGGGACATGTTACAAACACTCATTATTATGTCTCACTCTGGGCCTTCTGAATCAGAAGGCTGTGACAGCTAAGTCAGAGAACCAAGAGTTAATATATAACGGACATCACTCCATTCAGGACAGATAAGTTACCTGCTGCTCCCAATACACCCATCATAGGAACCAACTTCTGCAAGCTGGTGTATTTCTAACAGTAGTTCATCAACAGTATCTCTAATGTGTAAACTTGACACCAAGACTTCTCCTCACCCATCTCTACCACACCAAATACTGAACCCACCCCGCTGCCTGTCCTGTCACTCCCTACCAAAACGTTGGCAGGGCAATCATCGTTGGAATGAATGGTTTCCATTTTTTATTGAAATTGATCATCAGCAGCAGCACACATCTACAGGCTCACTGAGGAAACTATGGAAGAAATCAGGGATGAAACCGATGAGTTGCTGACTGACAAGCCTATTGTTGAACGCATGGGAGCTTCAGGCATGGTCTTACCAACGCTTCCTCACTCCCTGGGACAAAATGGTCTCCGATGCATGATAGATCCCGACTTACACAAGGACCTAAAGATTAAAAGCTAGTAAAGGACTATTCTCCAGGCTGTTTATATTCTATGGGATCTAGATTGGCAAGAGTATGTAGGGCGTGCCCACTGTTTTGGATGCATCTTTAAAACCTGTTACATGTATAGGCTTACTATTTAACTGTGGGTAGGTGACTTAAAAGTTATATTTCATAGGGCCAGAAACTAAAAAACAAAAGACAAAAGTCCTTGAAGATCCAAAGAATGAGGACATGGCATGGGAGATGGGAGCCAACATGGAAAGGCTGGCCGTGGCCAAAGCTCCAGCACTCAGAGCAACAAAACAAATAGTACAGGAAAATCACCACCAAAAGGATCCAGGAGTTCGTGAGTCCATACTGAATGAAGACAGAAAGGTATAAGAGAGACAAATCTACTTTTCAGAAGAATGTCTGATAAGGGATGAAATAGAATCCCTCCTTTCCTACTTGGGTATAGCATTTGCTTCCTGTGCATAGAGAATGGAAGGCAGAAAACATCACTTCCCCTGAGGAAACCTAACCAGTCTTATCTCGGCCAAGTGGCCAACACCAGTATGATTAGGGCTAAGTCATTTTAATAGTGTGTCCCCTGGCCAGGATGCAATACCACTTCCCTCTGTGCAATTCTCCTTCACATTCAGTCTCATTCTCCCTAAAAGAGGATAAAAGTACAAGATAATTCCAAGCTAAGGGACAATCTATGAAACACTAGACCAGTACTGTTCAACATTGTGAAGGTCCCAGAGGCAGAAGAAGTCTGAAAACCTGTTACTAACCAACAGAGACAGAACCACAGAAGGGACTAGGGGGTCATGGAACAGAATAGAAAAGAAGAAAATCTGATGAAAAGTAAATAAAGTTAGTGGAAATAGACCAATCAATGCTGATGACTGAGCTGTGACCCACTTACCATAATACTGTGAAGATGTTAACAAAGGAAACTAGGCCATACAGGAAGGAGCTCTGTATACTATCTTTGCGGCTTTTCTGTCAATCTCAGACTATTATAAGATGCTTCAAAGCTTATTCAGAGAAGAAAGATGTTCAGGGTATCAATAATTATTTGTATGATAAATGTTATGGTTTAGTAAAAGAAGAATATTATCAACAAACCTGTAATCTAACTTAACTTTGCCATTTGTGAAGATAAGAAAAATGAGATACATGAAGATTAAACCAGGGCCAAGTTCACACTTTCATGATTTAACAACCCTGCCTGTGTCTCAGTTCTACACAAGGAAGCTACCCACAAGTTCCACACAAGCTTCCCACCATACACAATAAATAGAGTACTCTAAAGAGCTTCAGATTTATGGAAAGCATCTCATTTATTATTGTTAGCTTTACAAAAAAGCTGATGTGCAAAAAAAATATAATAAAGAGCGGAAGAGGTTTGCTTGTTAAATGCTTTTTTGTTTGTTTTATAAAAGGATTCATCCAAGTTCCTTGCATAGAAAACTTCTATATTAAAGTAGTAAGTTATTTATAGTCTTTCCCAGGCATAGCTACTTTTTGCAAGTAATTTGTGCACAGAATATTGCTGTCTTAACAAGCTGTTCCTTGATTTAAGCTTTCAACTCTACTTCCTTTCCCAAATATTTGTTGTGTAAAGTAAATGAGTTATTTGAGAGGTTTTAAGACTATATTAAAACGTCAAACAAGTATACTCTCTTATCGAGAGGAGGCTTTATTTTTCATTGCTCAGCTTTTGTTTTATGCGTAACGAAAATCCCTTTACTAGCCTAGGATTTCTACTTTTAATGCCATGTCCCTGCTAAGCCTACAGCCTAAAGCACATGACTTAGAAAACAAAGAATTAGGTGAAACCATCACCATTGGGACTCTTGAAGTATGCGTGTTGCTAAAAACCCAGAATCCGAACTCATTTGAGGGGAAGGAAAAAAATAGTGAATTCAAATGGATTTGGGGGTAAAAATAGGATAAAACTTGATGGCCAAAGAGACTCATTCCATAATGAGACAATCAACACTGGACCTGATACCAATTTTCTCTCACTTGCACTTCCCCCTGGTGGTTGGAAGGTACCACCATTGTAGCCATGGTGTGATTCCATTTGATTTCAGTCTTTGGAGCCAAATGTGGCCTAGGGCAGGTCTACCAGAAGGTTTCCTGTGCAATGACTGGCTGGTTTTTAACGTCCGTTTCTTCCTGGGATTTCTCCAATCAAAAGCACAATCCATCACATAAATGCCATATGTTCCCACAGCTTTTAGAGTACATGTAATATTAAGGCAACACATAGGAGAGAATCTGTCCTGCAGCTATGTTCAGACAAGACACATTCAATTTTGCATTTTTAAAAAATATTTTAATTATCTTTAAGTAGTAGTGCAAAGGAATTACTATCCAACAAATCAGTTTAGGAATACAAAGTGTCTTGTTGGATGTCACCCTTTTCTGCTTTTAGAAAGAAAATTCTTCCTTATATTGAAACATAGTCTCTTGTATCTGAGCTCCTATCTAGTAGTTGAGTTTCACTTCAAACAAGTAAGGAAAGGAAGGAAGTTATAATAGCAATTTTACAAGTGAGAAGGTAGCCCAGGGAAGTTGCTAAGCTGGTAATGGGAAGATTTTG
The DNA here is from genome assembly GCF_024711535.1 of Dipodomys merriami. Classification (NCBI taxonomy): domain Eukaryota; kingdom Metazoa; phylum Chordata; class Mammalia; order Rodentia; family Heteromyidae; genus Dipodomys; species Dipodomys merriami. Next base: position 17,861 of record NW_027205603.1, on the reverse strand, counting down.
GAGTTATTTCAAGCACTACTGAGAGCCAGCCCTTTATCACAGACAAGGTAGCATTCAAGTTGAGCATCATGGGATCTCAGCTGTAAGCAATGACACTTCTGCCATGGTAGTCAATGCGAGCTGAAGCCCCAGGGTTGCTGTGGAGAAATTCCTTCTGTCCCAAAGCAGGATACTAATTGTGGGACATACGATTTTAGGACTTACCTTACCTTTATTATTTGGACTATCAATTAACTGATTTCCCCATGTGTGAGTCCTAAACTGCTTTCACCAAAATGGCACCTCATGTCTCTAGGATTTCTCTAAATTCTCATCAGATTCCTCAGCCCCTAAACCACTGCTTTCTCTGCATGGCCAATCCCAGCTCCACAGGCCTGAGCTAGCATGGTTCCGAATCTTCTCACACTGCCTAGCCCAGAAGATTCAATCGTATGTCCCTTGTCATTTTCTGAGGTCATGACATTTTTCTTTTCCTTCATAGTGATTAATTGAACATTCCTCTGTTCCTTCATTCCCCATTCTCTTGTCACACACCCTCGTGGGACAGTGGCCAGCCAGAGCTCATCCTTCCATCTCCCTGCTGATGGACCCTTCAGGTCAGTAGTGGGATGGAACACACATCAGCATTAGAATAGCTGCACATTGATTTGTGGAGCAGATTCATACTAACTAGATTAACTAGTAACCACGTCCAAGGAAAATGGCTACAAGTGTCAGGAGGCTTGATGGGCGAGAGCAGGTGGCAGTTGGTGCATAAAGTGAAGACACCTCAACAATGTGACTCCGCTTATCATTTCTGCTTCCGAGTATCTGTTTTGCTTACTCGGGGTCTTGCCTTACCACTTTCCTTTTTTGCTCACTTCAGGCACTCGGTCATTTAAGTCACACCTCTGGGACAGCATTTTGCTGATTCATTGGAGATAAAAGTCTCTCAGACTTTTCTGTCTGAGGTATCTTTGAACCTCAACCCTCAAATCAAAGCCTTCTGAGTTACTAAAATTATAAGTGTGTACCACCCATGCTTGGCTGTATTTCTGTTTCTTTAATTTATTTTTTTTCCCATTCTCCCAAATCATGCTCATGTCAGATCAATCATGGAGCCTGTGGACAGCCACACACTTTTCTCTGTTGTTGAATCCTCCATTCTGGCTAGTCTTCAATTTTATTCTTTTCAATTTTCACCAGAGGAAAAAGAATATTATGATTATGTTTTTCCCTGTCAATCTATTTATTTACATCACAACTTCTGCAAAAAGACTGTCGTGTTTTTCAGTTTCTAGAACAAAAGACCTCATTTATATTTTATACTCAGGATAGTTAAAGATAACACAGAGAGAATAAATCCCATGGAGAGAGAGGGGGGGAAATAAGATAATAAAAGATAATGTTCTTCCCTAAGGAAGGACATCACTATAAATGAGCACAACATTTTCTTAGTTTCTCATTTCCAGATAAAATAAAGAAATAGGGAGATACTATATGCAGTTTATTCTGGTAAAGGAAATCACGTTGACTTGTAAAACGAGACGATTTTTCCAGATTTTATATTTCATCAAGAAATCATACAGACTCTTCTATTAAGAACATACAATAATACAAACAATAGCTTCAGTACTATTTCTCCTGGGAAAATATACTTTGTTAAGTTATGTTTATCATCTTGTCATAAGACTCTAAAACTATTTTCATAGAACAAAGAAAGACAGAATAGAAATAAGCCACGCTGAGGGGGAATGAGACTGTGAAATTTTTCTTCTTTAGATTTTGTTGCATTGTCCAATTTGCCTACAATGAATATGAATTACTTGTATAAAGAAAAATCAACTTAAGGATAGTAACTAAATAACGAAAATGCATTTCATGGAGCTTTAAAAAAAAATCCTAATGTCTGAGGAAAGCTGAGCGTGTGATTTAGAATTTTGGTTGAGGGCAAGCATTTCCAGGAGTGGGAAGTTATTGTAAGCCAAACAGTTTTGCTTTAAAATGCTCTGCTTGGCACTAGTGTCTAATGAAGATGCTTATTTCTCCCTCAAATACCATTTATCAGCTGTAACTCTGACATGGGTTTAAGTGGCAGTCAATCTGAGATTTAACTGTCATGTCATTACTGTAATACTGAGATTCTCTGTTAGTAAAAAAGGTGATTGACATATGCTAGACCTTGGACAGCAGAGAAATAGTGTTGACACAATGCTGTGCATCTAAGAGCTGCTGATTTATATGATCTTCCAAACCAGGCTTGCTTCTGTTGCATCTGACAGGCAGAGGCTGCATGGAAGCAAACTCACTTCAGAGCCAGATTTAAACCTGGATGAGTTTCCAGCCGAGTCGCCATACTACTTCTGCACCAAGAAGCTTGTTAAACAACTTAATTTGGTCTGGAAATCATAAAAGACAACATGCAACACATGGAAAAATTCCCCAGAGGCCCTATCTCCAATTAACTAACAAAATGTCAGAATGGAGGCATGACTCAAATAGTAGAGGGCCAGCCTTGAGTAGAAAAAGCTGAGCAAACCTGTTTCCAAGTAAAAGCATACTCTTGGTAAACATTCAGAGATGGCTAATTTAGGAGAAAATTCAAATGGCCATCCCAATCATACCTCACATGCTCTTTGTAGTGGACAAACTCATCCATTTCATTCTCTGTTGCGTCCTGAGCAGGCTCTGCACATCACTGCTATAGAAACAATAAATGAATGGATTACTTGTATTTATGTAATTGGCATTCCCATGTTTGTGGGTGGGCTTGAATTTTAAAATGTGGCAGAAGCACACTTCATTCATACATTCATCTTAGAGCATTTGTTCCATCTTCATGACTGCTCTCTCTTCCAATCACTGAAGAGAATTCTGTCATGGGCTATTTTGCTTCTCCCCATAGGAGAGTGGATTTTGCTAAGCCAGCACCAAGATTTTCTGTAGGCTGATGACAGAGAGAAGCAAAGGGGAGGGAAGGAGATGGGGAGATGAGAAGAAAGACTGAAGAGGAAAGAGCTAGAGGAGAGGGAGAGAAAGGAGAGACGAAATGTGCGTGGTTGTTTTGCAAGGAAACTTGAAGAGTTTCAAGTGAGAGTCACTGTTTTTTTTTAACTTTATTTTTATTGTAAAGATGCCGTACAGAGGAGTTACAATTACATGGGCAAGATAATGAGTACATTTCTTATCATGCATTGTTGCCTCCTCCTTTGTTTCCCCTTCCCAACCCTTCCCATCTTCCCCCTACCCCCACCCCAAGAGTCACATTTTATAGCTGCTTCCTACCTTGGGGAAGTGTCTGTTCTTTTGTGGTATATATGAAATATTGACTAAATGAATAATTGCATTCCTGAATACTTTGAAGTCAAGGGCATTGGAAGGTCATCTGAAGCAAGGTCTTTCTCCCGTCTCCTCCTTTCTGGTCTTCAATCCCTCAATCTCTCCTTAAGTGAGTCACACACACACACACACTCACACACACACACACACACACACACACACACACACACCTCTTCTGCCTAGAACAAGACATAAAAACTAGCAAACTGTTTTTCCCCTAAGCAAGTCACAAAACCTGAAATGATTGGATAACCTTCCTTAAGCTTCCTGCATAGTCAATGTCTATATAGAAATCTTCTGAACTATTCTATATGACAGATCATAAGATCCTTATTCCAAGAGTCCCACCCTAGACTCAGTGAGGACAAAAAAATAATCTACACACACTGTGTTTGCAGTGTTTCTCCACCTGTCTGTCTATTCCTCATCATTCATACATGTGTCCAATCACATTTCTACAAAGCCACCGCTCATCAAACCTGATCCCACATGTCCTTGGGTCTTTGGGTTTTCGATCTGAAGGATGAACTTTGATGTCAAAGTTATTTATGTTTTTTTTCTTTTAAACATGTCTCTCCTTATGGTTGTGTCAGCCATAACCTTTATAACGAGAAGGAAAATTTCGCCTGCCATTCTTCCCCACAGTATATATTGGATTTCCATGAGCTGTCTGTCTTCCATGTTTCCTGGCACCTGTGACATGTGTCTGGATATACCATGATTCTAGGTAAATACAGCAATGGTAATATTCTTCCTTTGACTGTTTCTGTGGGGTTATGAGTCTCTGAGTCAGGTGTGAAAGAGATACAGTGCTCTTTCTGTCATGTTTATTATTATGTTTTTCTCTCCTCCAGTAGTCTGTGGCTCGTGAGCTGGGCAAAGTTGTTCCTAGAATCTTCTACACCTTATAAATCCATGTCACACCGACTCTGGTCTTTGATTGTGTGTCCATCTTTGTTTGGTGAACAGCAATTCTATTTCACAATCGATTTTTGCACCATTCGTGCTATTTTAGAATAGAATTAAGCTGTGGTAGAAATGAAAGCTAACTGCCAATTAAACTAGAAGTCAGAATGATTTTTTTTTAAAAAAATCCTTTTGTGAAAAATGGTGGATGAACAGTGGTTTGCAGTAGTCAATATGCAGAGAATCTTTCCCCTTTCCATCCTTATATTGTTTTGACTTAACATTAAACACCAAGATACAATGTGGCAGTATTGACGCAGTAGCTGGGAGTTTCGATTCACACCTTACACAGGAAACAGAAACAAATTTTTTTAATTTAATTTAATTTTATTTGTGAACATACTGTACAAAGGAGTTACAATTACATGGGCAGGATAATGCGTACATTTCTTACCAAGCATTGCAGCCTCCTCCTTTGTTTACCCTTCACATCCCTTCCCAGCCTCCCCCCTCCCCCGCCAATCCCAATCCTTCTCCTTCCCCCCTCCCCTTCCCCCCCCGCCCCCGCACCGACGTTGTAAAGCTCGTTTTGGACATGACAACTTGTACTTCTCATTGTTGCAACAGGTCCACCTGTATCCTTAAACAACTGGTTTTTCCCCATCTCCTCCACAAGTTATACTGACATCAAATATAGTGAAAGCAGGGGTTATACTGTGGGGGAGGGACATACAAAGCAACAAAGAGATAATCTTATAAATGCGTTAGAAACACATGCATGAAAGAAAAAAAACATTAAAATACACATCTAAGGGTTCATTTTCCTGACATCACATTATCTGACCTTTTCCGCTTGACTCATACATATACTAGATATTACAAATAAGGGAAACCATGGGACCTATGTTTCTTTGGGCCTGGCTTACTTCACTTAATATAATTTTTTCCAAGTTTTTCCATTTCCCAACAAATGGGGCAATGTCATTCTTTCTGATGGAGGCATAGAATTCCATTGTGAATATATACCACATTTTCTTGATCCATTCATCTACTGAGGGGCATCTGGGTTGGTTCCATATCTTAGCTATGGTAAATAATGCTGCAATAAACATAGTTGTGCTGGTAGCTTTAGTGTGGTCTTGTTTGTAAACATTTGGGTAAATGCCCAAAAGTGGGATTGCTGGGTCATAGGGGAGTTCTATGTGAAGTCTTTTGAGGAACCTCCATACTGCTTTCCAAAGTGGTTGAACAAGTTTACATTCCTACCAACAATGAAGTAAGGTTCCTTTCTGTCCATATCCCCTTCAGCATCTGTTGTTGTTAGAGTTCTTGATTTTTGCCGTTCTAACTGGAGTGAGGTGATATCTCAATGTTGTTTTGATGATTTGCATTTCTTTTATGGCTAGGGATGTTGAACATTTCTTCATGTGTCTATTGGCCATCCTTCTTTCTTCTTCAGAGAAGTTTCTCTTTAAGTCTTTCGCCCACTTATTTATTGGGCAGTTGTTTCTTTGAGGATTTGTTGTTGGGGGGCTTAATTTTTTGAGTTCCAAGTATATTTTAGATATGAGACCCTTGTCTGTTGTATGGCTAGTAAAGATCTCCCAATCGGTGGGCTTTCTATTGATCTTGCTAGCTATGTCATTTGCCCTGCAGAAGCTCTGCAACCTTATGCAGTCCCATTTGTCCAACCTTTCTTTGATTTGTTGTGCTTCCGGGTCTCTATTCAGAAAATTTCGGCCTGAGCCAAGGAGACCTAGGGTTTCTCCTATTCCATCCTGTAATGTTTTCAGAGTGTCAGCTTTGAGTTCAAGGTCTTTGATCCATTTGGAGTTGATTCTGGTGCAGAGTGATATATAAGGATCTAGCTTTAGTTTTCTACATGTAGTTAACCAATTTTGCCAGCACCATTTACTGAAGAGGTTGTCTTTCTTCCATTCTATTGTTTTAGCTCCCTTATCGAAGATTAGATGGCTATAGGTCTGTAGGTTCATTTTGGGGTTTTCAATTCTATTCCATTGGTCCTGACGTCTGTTCTTATGCCAATACCAAGCTGTTTTGATTACTATGGCTTTATAGTAGAGTTTGAAATTTGGTATTGATATTCCTCCAGCAGTGTTCTTTCCATTGAGGAGCGTTTTTGCTATTTGGGGTCTTTTATTGTTCCATATGAATTTTTGGATTGCCTCTTCTATTTCCTTGAAGAATGAGGTTGGAATTTTGATAGGTATCGCGTTGAATTTGTAGATAGCCTTGGGAAGTATTGCCATTTTCACGATGTTAATCTTGCCAATCCAGGAGCATGGGAGGTTTTGCCATTTTTTAAGTTCTGTGTTGATTTCCTTTTTTAAGATTTTAAAGTTTTCATCATAGAGGTCCTTCACTTCTTTAGTTAAGTTAATTCCTAGGTATTTTATTTTTTGTGGGGCTATTACAAATGGAGTTGCTTTCCTAATTTCAGCCACACTTTTCTCATTGTTGGCATACAGAAAAGCCATTGATTTTGGGGGGTTAATTTTATAACCTGCTACTTTGCCAAAGTTTTGAATCAGCTTGAGTAATTTGGGAGTGGAGTCTATGGGAAGATCATGTCATCTGCAAAGAGGGAGAGTTTTATTTCTTCTTTCCCTATTTGGATCCCCTTTATGTCTGCATCTTGTCTTATTGCTGTAGCTAGGCATTCTAATACTAGATTGAAGAGAAGTGGAAAGAGTGGGCATCCTTGTCTTGTTCCTGAGTTAAGAGGAAATGGCTTTAGTTTTTCACCATTGAGTATAATGCTGGCTGTAGGTTTGTCATATACAGCCTTTATTGTATTGAGGAATGTTCCATGGATTCCTAATTTTTCCAAAACCTTCATCATGAAGGGGTGTTGGATCTTGTCGAATGCTTTTTCTGCATCTATTGAGATAACCATGTGGTTCTTATTCTTGCTCCTGTTGATGTGATGAATAATATTAATTGATTTGCGTACATTGAACCAGCTTTGCATCCCTGAAATGAATCCTGTTTGATCATGGTGTATGATTTTTTGGATGAATTGTTGAAGTCGATTGGCCAAAATTTTGTTGAGAAGTTTTGCATCAATGTTCATCAAAGAAATGGGTCTATAGTTCTCTTTCTTTGATGAGTCCTTGCCTGGTTTTGGGATGAGGGTTATGATGGCTTCATAGAATGTGTTCGGTAGTGAGCTTTCTCTTTCAATTTCATTGAAGAGTTGGAGGAGTATTGGTGTGAGCTCTGCTTTGAAGGCCTTGTAAAATTCCGCTGTAAAACCATCTGGTCCTGGACTTTTCTTAGCTGGGAGGTCTCTTATTGCTGTTTCTATTTCAATGCTTGATATGGGCCTGTTAAGCTGGTTTAACTCATCTTGGTTTAGTTTTGGCATGTCAATATTTGCTAGGAAAAGGTCCATTTCTGTCAAGTTCTCTAACTTATTATCATAAAGTTTTGAGAAGTATTCCCTTATAATGTTCTGAATCTTGGTTGTTTCCGTGGTGATGTTTCCATTCTCATCTCTGAGTTTATTAATTTGGGTGTATTCTCTTCTTTTTCTGATAAGATTTGCTAAGGGTCTGTCAATTTTGTTACGTTTTTCAAAGAACCAACTCTTTGTTTTGTTGATTCTTTCTATAGTTTTTTTGGATTCTAATTCATTTAATTCTGATTTAATTTTGATTATTTCTTTCCGTCTACTGGATTGGGGTTTATCTTGCTGCTCTTTTTCAAGGAGGTTTAGATGTGTCATTAAATTGCTAGTTTCAGATCTCTCCAATTTGTTGATGTAGGAGCTCAGAGCTATAAACTTGCCTCTGAGTACTGCCTTTGCTGTGTCCCAGAGGAGCTGGTAATTTGTGTGTTCATTTTTGTTGAATAGCATGAACATTTGAATGTCCTTTCTAATCTCTTCCATGACCCACTCATGATTCAGCAGTGTGTTGTTCAGCCTCCATGTGATACCGGACTTTCTTTGGTGGCTTTTGGTGTTGAGTTCTAATTGTATTCCCTTGTGGTCAGAGAGAATGCAAGGTATAACTTCAATGTTTCTGAATTTAGACAAGTTTGCTTTGTGGCCTAAAATGTGGTCTATTTTGGAAAACGTTCCATGTGCTGCTGAGAAAAACGTGTATTCTGATGCTGCTGGGTGAAATGTTCGGTAGAAACAAATTTTTTAAACTTAACCTCAGCCAAACTTTTGTCTCCAAGCCACACTTTGGCTGTATTAATGGGATAATCAATCTTTGGGTGTGCTTGTGTATTCTTAGCACTCTTTCCTCTATCCTCAGGACATAAGGAAGAGGTTAGTGGGTCCTTAAAAAAGGTCTACACATTACTTCTTCTGTACTACTTTACAACCTACACTGAACCCTCAAATACCAGATTATGATTTGTGAGGCAAACAAGTCTTGCACATTCTTTATTAGATTTATCCCTAGTTTTTGATGCTATTTCAAAAGCAATGTTTTCAAATTTTCAGTGATCGATCATTCATTACTAATAAAAGAAATGCAATTGACTTTTATATAGTTATTTTTTTAATCTAGATTCTCTGTAGCATGTTGTACTCTTCAAATGTGCTGCCTAGGGAACCCAGAGAGTTAAAAGAGAAGCTACTTATTCAGTTTATTTATAGGATTATTTCTACACTCTTGGATCCCTTCAATTACATATTGTTTTGCCATCATTAATTTGTGACCCATGTTTTATGAAGGCGCTACTCAAAGATATAATAAGGCAGTTTAACAATTCTTTAGAAATTCAGATGCAACTTAATTAAGTAACTAGGCATTTCACCTGACTGAGAAGTTGTTAATTACTACAGTCTCAGTGTGATTAATTTACCTTATAGGGCTTCAGGTCTTTTCTTTGGCAGGATAAACAAAACATCTAATGAAATCTTTATTTCATGTAAAATAAAGAAATTATAGCTAACTTTATTTATAAATTAGCTTTTATTAACTTTAACTTTATTTAGAAACATTAATTTTATTAAGAAATTAGCATTAAATTAGAAGTTAATGTCATACCATTCATTGCTTTAGCTCTTGTTATTTTCCTTTGAACATTATAGTGAATAATTGTCTATGGGGGAAGCTTTTGGATACATGAACAATCAGAATAAAGTGTCAGTGTTCTGAACTTTACAAATAATAATCTGTCATAAAATCCTCATAGGAAAACACAGAAATATACCAGGGATGCAGTTCATTTTTCAATTCAAAGTATTATTGGTTAAAAAAACTTTTAAGAGATGTCTCAGTACCTTTTATTCTTCCAAGTCAAATTAATGTAGAAATTCCTATCATAAATGTCTCTCCTCCAGCTGGCCAAAAAGCTTTCTTAAAGGACTTAGAGGAAAGCATGTTCTTTCTGAATACCTGAAACTGTAGTTTATATATTGTAATACTGGAAATCATCCTTTATGCAAATGTACTGCAAGTTGATTCTCAAAGCATCTGAGGACAACTCTGGGCCACATCCACCTTGACTTCCTTGGACAAAGCATTCCTTGTTTGCCTTTCCATCTCCCCTATATGATAATTGTATTTATGTCATATTCTCTGGAAATAGGGCTTCACTCATGGAAATTATGTGCAAAATTGCACATAATGATGGTCACATGCAGCTCTAATTCAAGACAAGTTTGCACTAATTTATGTTGGGGTTCCTAAATATAGCAATAATCAACTCATTAGATTTGTATAATTTTGATTTTGTATAATTTGTATAATTTTGTATAATATAATTTTGTATAATTTGTAAATTAAACACATACATTTTAAGATGGATACTGATAGCTCACACTGGTAATCCCAGCTACTTAGGAGGCTGAGTTCTGAGGATCATAAAGTTCACAAGTACTTGAGACTATTATCTCCAATTAACCAGCAAAAATTCAAAAGTGGAGCTGTGGATTTTGCTCCAGAGCACCAACCTTGAGAAAAGAAGTCAACTGAGAGAGTAAAGTACCCAATTCAATCCCCATTAATGCAAATAAAAACAAACAAAAGCAAGCAGCAACCTACATTCTAATAATAATTATTGGACAGAGTACTATTGTATTACATTCTTGCAAATCTCTTTAATGATTGACATCTTGTATCTAACTTCATATATGTGCTGCCATATATTGCTCAGGCTGAAGAAAATTAAATTCAAATAAATGGCAGCTGGCAAAGAGGAGAGTACTTGGGCATCCTTTTCAATTAATTGTGACAATTCCTTTTTTGTGCATTAACAACTACAAAATTAATACTTTATGAAAGGCTATTTATAAAAAGAAGTTGAAGCTCTATCACTGAATCATGACATTGCCCCATTTGTAAGGAATTAGAATTGAAAAAAAACTTACATTAGGCAAAGTAAGCCAGACCCAGAGAAACTTAGGCTACATGGTTTACCTCATTTAAAATAACTAGAATTTGTCTAGGATATTCATAGCAGAGGACCACAATAGCTATGTGCATATAAAATAATGTAATGATATACAATGAAACTTATCAAAATTAATGCCAAGAAATGGAAACAAGAGGTTTTTAAAAATTGTACTGTTTGCAGTTATTTCTTTTTTTTTCATCTTCCCCCCTAGGATTTATTCCCTGGTGTCACTATTTTTTATTTCTGTACCTTTTGGCTTGTGTATAAATTTATCTGATTTGAGGATGGGAAGGGAAAATCACAGAAATGGTGGGACAAAAGGTGAACCAATTCAACAGCGATACTCACTAGACACTATGTTGAAAATGAACTTTACAACTTGGGGGCAGAGAGTGGGGGGGCAAAGTGGGAGAAAAATGAGGGAGGGTATAACACTGTTGAAAAAGAAATGTACTCATGACCTGACATGTAACTGTAACCCCTCTGTACATCACCTTAACAATAAAATTTAAATTAAAAAAATAAATAAGATTCATTGGTCTATTTGGCCTTTGAATGGATCTTGAACTTATGCATGATTTTGCAGCAGTGTGTATTTGGTTCTTCAAATCATTATCATTTAATTCTATAGTATCAGCAATCACCTCCCTAAATATTACCATCAATCTCACCGAAAAAGTGTGTGAGTATTTGGAAGTCATCGGGCTTATTGTAAGTGAGCAGGATTCTTTCCACAACTCAACTTTTATTATTGTTCTAACTCAAAAACTCAACTTTTAGCCAGGTGCTGGTGGCTTATGCCTATAATCCTACCTACTCAGGAGGCTGAGATCTGAGGCAGTTCAAAGCCAGCCCAGGCAGAAAAGTCCATGAGACTCTTATCTCCAACAAATCACCAGAAAACCAGAGTGTTTCTGTGGCCCAAGTGGTAGAGCACTAGCCTTGAGCTGAAGGGCTGAGGGACAGCACCCAGGCCCAGAGTTCAAGCCCCAGGAACAAAAACCTCAACTTTTTTTTTATTGTTCTAGGTTACAATCTATCATTTTTACTGGACATGATATACTTTCTCCAGTATTACAAGGTCTACTAAATGCTTGAGTCTGAACAAATATCATTTGATAGCCAAATTAAATCTCTGTCCTATGAGGGGGTGGAATAGGAGGATGAAGCTAGTTCATCTGGAAACTCAAATAATATTGAAAATTTTTCTGTCCAGAAAAGCAATATGATTTGACATGAGTTGCTTGACCAAATAGACTACTCAGAAGCTATGTAGCCAAGGATAAAGATGTATAAAATTATTTCACTGTTTTATCCTAACGCTCCTAAATGACAGTGGGATTTGTTTGCTCACTTACATATTTAATTACTTAAGCATGCAGAAGTGAATAATCAAATGGCTTTCAGACAACCCAGTACCACTATTAATCTGCACTGGGACCTATAGTTTCACCTTGATCTGGTACCATCTGTGCAGATGTCAAAACAGTAGAAATATCAAATAGTAGCATAATTGTTTTAAGAAAATAGTTTTAACCCAGTGGTTTTGTGGATCAGACTTTTAAACAAAAACTTTGGAAAACTCTTAAACCAGTCCAATAATTGGATGTTACCTCAGTGCTACCTCCATTTACTAAGAGGCTAAATTATCAATAAAAAACAGCCTTGGATTTATCAGGTATTCTGCACTTTGCAGAATGAGATATGTAGCAAATTTCAGGAAGTAGAATTCCTTGCCCTTCTTGGATCTTAATTTCTCTACCAGGTTTGGAATACTAGAAACGCTCCTTGAGAACACATCTTCTGTAGCATTCATTCTAACACTAGAGCAATGTTGCCCCTTTCTCTGTTTATCTTCTACCAACTTCTCTGTACACTGTTTAAAGCTCTGGGCTGCAATTTTCTGCTCTGTTGTAGATCATCTTGACATACAGGTGTTGTCTTCTACATGTTATATTAGATTGGATTTTTTTAAAAAAGGGGCACATTTTATGTTGGTTTATCTTTGTAATATGCTTGGATTGCCCACTTTTTGGTGAAAGTAATATTTGATTTATCAGGAAACCTAGGGGTTGGTTTTGTCCTTTTCCTTTATGTATTCGCTAGATAACTGTGCAAACTATGCTCACTGATACTTCCTCTGTCTTCACTGTCCTTCATAGATTGTGCTGCTGCCCTGTGTAGATAATGAGTTTGAGAGGAGTTGAAGTTAAATGAGATAGTGCTGGCACAACAATGAGCTCATGGCATGAATCTTCTTTACATCTTATTTCCATTCCTGGAAAGCACATAATTGGACTAGATGATTGAAGGGATCCTTTTGACCATTGTGATTTCTGGTTTTCTAGAAGTCGATTCTCTATTCTTGTTCTTAACTGAATTAGCTGTGGGGGTGAATGGAGAGGGGGTGATAAGATGGTTCTTCATTTTCCAGTGTGTTCCAGTAGTGGAATCCTGAACATGCTAGTGAAAAACTTATATTTTATTAACAATGGCAATTTGTCTTATAAATAGTATAAATACAGATGAGGTTACATTCTCCTCCAATGGATGATAACACAGGTGGAAAATGATATAGCTCTGTTGTTCTTAAGGCCTTTGTAGTAATTCCTTCAGTGTGTGAACATTCTATATTAGTATTAAATGGAAATGGTCTAGAAAATCAGGACACTAAGGCATTTATGAAAAAAATTAACGTACAACCCCAGCTCAGCTCCACAGAGAACCCACAGCTGATTTTCCTTTGGGCTCTGATAACCAGGCTCTAACTTCATCTTTCTTTGACTCACCCATGAGCTTCTGATTCCTGTTGTCCACCTCAGCCTTGTTCCTCCTCATTTCTGAAAGAATAACCTGTTTGAGACTTGTTTCAGGTGAAGACAAAGCTGAGGGACACAATTTGTACATCTCTGTATTAGTTCATGTGCTTGGCCCTGTTACATAACTGGTAGCATTAGTAGAAACTCAAGTAATTTTCAAGACTCTGTGGGGCTGATCTCAGTCTTCTGGGCTTCTCCTTCCCATGAATGAAGCCGTAGCTTGCCTTGGTGGATCCTTGAAAGTATGGGAGGTGGGAGGGTCATCTGAGTACTATCTACCAACAGAAATCAGAGCAAATACTGCTTAAGTGTCTGCTTCTTGGAACCTGGTTTGTGGCTGGAGTGGAATTAACATGTGTGGCCCCCAGTCAAATACTGTTAAGCTCACTGATTTTCCTGCCACTGAGTCTTCCTTTCCAGAACCACCCCAGTTATTGCCTACTAATGCCGGACACTCACTATCAGGCAATTGATCTGGATCAATGAAGTAGAGGGCATTGCAATTGGTACAGATGAGAGATGGTTTCAACTGAATCCCAACTAAACTTCTGTCTTTGCCTGTTCACATTAGGAGAGGACTTGTAATAAAATGGCTGAATTTGTGATCTCATTTGTTATAATGTAACACTCTCTTTACAGATGTGATGTGTGATTCCCAGCAGCTGAATTGGAGCTTATTGGATTAGCTCCAGTCTTGGGACTGATTTTCTCTTGGTTTAGTCAGCCTGCAAGGCAGATGTCATGGTAGGAAATATAAAGTGTGTATCTTGACTGGAGACAAATTCATTCTCATCCAGAAAGCAAAATACAATCGAGACTTGAGGCAACAGCTCATCATTCTAGAAACTTTCAGCCCCTTCAGCAATGTGAATATACTTCTGCTTTCACCTAAACTTTTAAGGAATTCATGATCATTCCATGATACCAATTCATGATTCTGCTCTCTCACTAATAATCAATTATGCATCTATGGGTTTTTAATCCTCAGATGCTTATATATGGTCAAGAACGGCTTCTGGGTTTGCCACTGTCACCAATGAATGTCAAGAAATATCAACCAATTTTACAATAACCCAAAGAAACCAGAGTTGGAAAGGTAAATTAGATTTTGGGGGGAAAATAACATATATTTATAAATAGCTTCAAATAAAACAGAATTGATTTTTTATTAGACCTGTCTCTATTCTCACCATAATAAGATTTTGAAGGTTGGTTGAATCTAATTAATTCTCAAGATCTCAAAAATTAGAGATTATGGTTACTGTTTTACATACTACTATATGGTTGAAATAGGCTCTTTTGTCCTCATTTGCTATCCAGACAAGTGATACTAAGGGAGCTTACATGATTTATATAATTCCCTAACAGGGACCTAGCAGAGTCAGGACTTGAACACAGACATTCTATCTTCTAGTTTTTTTTTTTTTGTGTGTGTGTGTGTGTGTGTGTGTGTGTGTGTGTGTGTGTGTGTTTACAAAATTTCCTTTTCCAGTATTATTTTTAACATACTTTATACTAAACAACATAGATCATTAATAATTCTGAGGGATTGTTACAGTTAGATTTATTTTAAGGTATTGGTTTAATGTCAATCTTCTAAACTTGTTTAAATCATTAGTTAGTTCCTGGTTAAACTCCATTGGAACTGATCCGGTATAACAAATGCAAACAATATGGACAGACTGATTTGCACATAGGCAGCCAGCCAGATGGCTATGGACTATTATGTGTAGCTGGGCTGGAAGTCATCATTGTCTCCAGTGAGATCTCACCTCACAACGAAAGTGATACCAGCTCTACAAAGTTACATTCGAAGGTGAATAAATAGAATATTGACATATCAGGTCAGCAAATCATACACTTGAGAAATGTGTGTATAGGCCCAAAAAAAACAGAACTTAAATGAAGGAAGGAGGAGGCAAGGTTTGGAAAGGGAAAGGACTGACTTCCAATAGAAAGGGAAACGTTGGAAGAAGGTTGCTGGGGCTATGAGGAAAATGATTCTGAACCACAGTAGCAGCAGTGTGGGTAGGTGAAGGGGGTAGTTGTATAAGGGAATTGTGGAACTGGAGAGAAACAGTGGCAAATGAGAAGTTGACTAATAAAGAAGGTTGCTTCCAGGAGGATTTGCAGTTTCCTGGCACTGAGGCATTAAGAATGCAAGTACGCTATGTAAGGGTAGAGAATAAAGAGAGATGAGAAGAGGGAGGAGGCTGTGGTTTTGGAAAGAGTGCTTGGGATTTCTGTGTATCTAGCAGGTAGTCATATCCTCCTGCCCAACAACCACAACAACAAAAAGTAAATGAAAAGGGAGAGATTTAGCCCAGGAAAACAGATTTGGAAGTGATCAGAATCTTGGTGGAAATCAAAGTGATAAAATTCGTGGGAAGAGATAAAAAGGAGAAAGTGCAGAGAAGGATCTTCATGGGGGGACACAAGGCTATGAGCATGAGAAAAAGAGCCAACCTTCCAAGAGGCAGAGGAGGAGCTGCAGGGAGATGAAGATGAACACTTGTACCTAAGAGGAGGCCTGGAGAGACAGATTGGAAGATGAATGCCAGCAGAGGTCATGATGCCATGTGAAGAAAAAGCACAGGCTTGGCTTGGTAGCCTGGTTTCCTGAGCTTGCTGAGAATGGTGAAAATGAGGGAGTGAGGGAGAGATAAGAGCCACATGGAAAATGGGAAGGAAAAATGATGGAATTTCTCAAACTGAGCCTATACACCTGAGGATGTCCAAAGTTACGTCCTCCAATCATTCCAGTAGTATTTACTTAGTGTTGACTATATTCTATATATACTCTATACACTCTTCTAGGCCCTAGCAGGTCTTCTATTTATTTTATTTTTTATTTTTGTTTTTTTTGGGGGGGTACGGTCGTAGGGCCTGAGCTCTGGGCCTGGGCGCTGTCCCTCACCTCTTCAGCTCAAGGCTAGTGCTCTACCACTTGAGCCACAGCGCCACTTCTGGCTTTTTTTCTTTTTGCTTCTGTGGTGCTGAGGAATCAAACCCAGGGCCTCATGCATGCAAGGCAAGCGCTCTACCACTGAGCCACTTTCCCAGCCCCTCTTCATTTATTCTAAATAGAGACACAGAGAGCAAAGAAGTGAACACATTCGCACTATGATCCTGTAAAGTAGTAACAAGTGTTCTAAAGGAAAATTTTTAAAGACCATGTTAAGATATCTGAACCACTGACAGAAAGGAAGACACAACATTGTGAAGATGTCAATTTTGATTAAAGCCAACCTGTAAATCCAATGCGATTTCATTGAAAATCCCAACATAATAGTTTGATTTTTTTAAATATATTATCACAAGAGGGAGAAATATTCCTACCAGATGTCAAAGTACGATATAGCTATTAGAGCTCATGACACCCATACAACATTAGATAAAGAAAGAGAGTTGGAAGGGCTATATGAAAGAGAAATTACAAAATAAATTAACAGTGGCCTTTTAGATCACTGAAGAAATTATGATTTATTCTACAAGGATTCTCAGATAACAGATGACCTATTTTGATTAAGAAATGCCAAAGGCAAATTTACTGTCCTGGCTCATAAATTCTGGTTGGGATGAGGGAAAAGGTGTAAAAGCAATGAAAGTGGGAGTGAATATGGCAAAGAAGTTGTTCTTAAGCTCACAATACAGAAGAAAGAGGAGGAGAAGGAGTAAGGGGAGGAGGAGGAGGATGAGGAGGAGCAGGAGCAGGAGCAGGAGGAAGCAAAGGAGAGAAGGTAGATGAACAAGGAGGAAACGAAGGAAGAGGAAGAGGAAGAAGAAGGAAAGCAGGAGGAGGAAGAGGAGAGGAAGAGGAATAAGGAGAAGGAAGAAGGCGGAGAAAGAGGAATAAGGAGGAAGTGGTGGAAGGGAAGAAGAAGAGGAAGAAGAAGGAGGAGAGGGAGAAGGAGAAAGAGGAGGAGGAATACTAATGACTGATCTGGGGGGGGTAGCTCAGCAGGGGACCACATCCCCTGGTCCTAAGTTTTATCCCTAGCATCAAATAAAATGAGTAAATAAACAAGCAAACATCATCAACTATGGGTAGGGCAAAAGATGCCATAGGAAACTAGTATTGTTTAGGGATACTCGAGGTTCCGTTGCTGCTACAAAGGCTGAGACACCATGGTTTGGGATGGGGAAGCCCTGGAGAGCGCAGTAGAATCCCGGCAGGGGAAAGCCCTGTGTGCAGACATCGAATGGGATCGCTCCACGCCGACTCCACACAGCCCCTGGCCGGGCTGTCAATATGGAACGAGATGATTTCATACGCATGCGGGTATTTTACACACAGAAATGAACATTTTACTTTTAAAATACTTCATAACATTTTAAAGTGGGGCCTTTTTTGTGGGGGAGCGGGGGAGGGGGGGAATGAATGAAGGAGACATTACTATGGCCCTTTGCATAGATTAGAAAAACCAAGATTCTGGAAGC